>NC_046242.1:3209833-3880666 GCF_009819885.2 Catharus ustulatus | reverse complement strand
GGCTGTAGCCAACTTCCTCTTGGAATGTTTCCAGTCTGACTTTCTCTCCCTTTCCTTCCCATCCCCAGGTTTCTGCTCTCTGGCAATCTCCATGGTGGCTCTGTGGTGGCAAGCTACCCCTACGATGACTCTCCCACACACAGGCTCACAGGAGTTTACAGTAAATCAGCTGATGATGAAGTCTTCAAATACTTGGCAAAAGCTTATGCAT
The DNA here is from genome assembly GCF_009819885.2 of Catharus ustulatus. Taxonomy (NCBI): domain Eukaryota; kingdom Metazoa; phylum Chordata; class Aves; order Passeriformes; family Turdidae; genus Catharus; species Catharus ustulatus. The sequence continues at coordinate 3,880,455 of NC_046242.1, read as the reverse complement.
CACATCACCCCATCATGAGAACTGGCAAACCCAACTGCCCTGGAGAGGAGGGAGAGACTTTCCCAGATGGCATCACAAATGGTGCCCAGTGGTATGATGTAGAAGGTAAGCTGTGCTCACCTGAGAACTCCCATCCAGTGGGGATTATCACTGAGGAAAAGACTGGGGGATAAGTGATATTTTTAGCTTTGGTTGTGTTCTGGCATCCTGGGAACACCAGCTGATGAGTAACAGCTTGGGAGGTGTTTTTAGGGAAGAGATCACAGCAAATTGAGGGGTTCTTCCTGACCCCCTTAGGTGGTGAAGGGTTGTCCTACACATGGGAGGCTTCATTTGCCAAATGGACTCTTGTGGTCTCTTGACAAATTTTGATACAGGAAAGAGGAAATCATTGTTAAAGGTATTAAACCAAAGCCAATGTTCTGTGAGGTGTTTTAACCTCTGCACTTGTAGTTTTATGATTACATAAAGCTGCTGTGAAACTGTGTAAAATTTAGATATAAGTTCTGAGCTAACCAAGGAGTTCTTGCTGGAAATGGGGTTTGCAGCTTTTCCATGGACTGCTCTACTTGTAGGGCTGTGTGGAGGATGACACCAGTGTGGGAGATCTAGAAGGGATCCTAATTTTGCCCTACAGGAGCTCTAAGAGTTCTAGGAGAGCTCCTGATCCTTGCACATGGAAGTGAGCTGAGTAGGAGCAAATTACCTGCTGGTGCACCACTCTGTCTGTGCAGGTGGAGGTTACTGGCCTGGCTCAGCCTTGCACTGTGTGTGTTGGTTTGGACGAAAATTTAAATAATAATTTAAGTGAGGAGAAGCTCTCATAGGAGAGTTCCCAAGTTACCCCATTGCTGTGGCTCCTTGGTGGATGTTGAACAACCACAACCTCACCAGGCAAGGCAGGAACTTCTGTGGTGAGAACACATCAGAAAAGTTGCAGAAATGATCTTAAGAAGTTGTGTTGCTTTGCTGCTCTGCTTTTTTCCCTTCTGCTGTGGCTGAGGGGTGATGGCAGGAGTGCTGAGCAAGTGGTGACATCCAATGTAATTAACCCTTCAGAGCTTACAGCTTAGTGATTTCTGGTAAGAGAGTGTCTTTCTGGAACATGGATTTGCAGCAGAGTCCTGTGTTAATCCTGCATCCAGCTTGCTTGGGAAGGCTGGAGAGGAATCCATTGTAGGGCCTGAATACATCATCTCTGAGCTGGAAGAGGAAGGGTTGATTTTTAGCAGTGGCTGAATCATTCCTTTGGATTTCACTGGGCAAATAAGATGTCGTGTTCAAATAAGATGTGGTTTGATCTCTTTCTCTACCAGCTGTCTCCTTCCCTCTACCCTGCTGAGCACACCAGCCCTGGTGTTTGCTGGCTCAAGGTTCATTCTGCTGCTTTGGGAAGTACAGCAGGAGGAAAGTTTGTGTAATCTGGTGACTTGGCTTGTGAGGGAACAGGATATCCTGGATGATCTGTGCTGCCTTGTTGTGGTGGCTGTTGTTACCAGCAAACACCTCAATTGGGAAGTTTAACTGCAACTCTGGACCTTCTGTTCTTGTAATGAAGTGGGCTGGGTGTGCTCTGAGGGGAAAGTGTTGCAGAGTTTTGGGTCTGTGTTCCCCTAACCCCAGAGAGCTGCATTTTTCACTGCAGGGATGCCCTTCTCATCCTTCTGCTTGGCTGTGAGGCAGCTGGTTGGTGGCTGTGGCACTGGTGTGTGAACCTTGCAGGCTGCCCTTGCTCTGCCAGCGTCAGAGAAAAAGAAGTGGCATCATTTTCCTTTCACAGGAAGTAAAAGGTGTGAACTGCAGACCACATTATTCTGTGCTGCTGTCACTGTGGTTTGCATCTATCAACAGCCTCCAGCACCCAGTCTCTGCAGAAATAAACCCTTTCCCTTGTGACAAGCCACAGTCTTGCATGCAGCACTGATGGCTGTAGGCGACTCAGGGGCAGAGATTGCAGGGAGGATGCACTGACACTGAGAGTGGAACATTGCTGAGGGTGACAGCAGCAGTTCTCCCAGAGCCAAGGAGTTCATGTAAAGTGTAACCCAGTGAACTGGCCAGTACCATGCATGTAATTTGATGTTGTGTCAATGCACCCCTTCGGGGTTGTAGGTTTTAATGTTTATTTTTAGCAGTGGATGAAGAGCAGGCAGAGGAGGAGTCAGTTGTAAGTGCTGTGACAGAAGCAGCAAAACCATCAGAGAGGCTGTTTTGAGTTGCTCAGCTCTGCCAAGGACTGCAGAAGCTTGTGCTTGGATCAGGAGGCCTTTTCCAGTGATTGCAGAGTTGAGATGTGTGGTGAAGTGAGGCTGGGAAATCCCAGTCTCTGAGCTGAGCTCTAGAGGTGGAAAACCAGAGCTCACAGTTCTGTGAGTGCTGTGGGGCACGTGCTCGAGGCCTCCAGATCAGGTTGTGCCAGGAGAGACTCCTGCAGGCTCCAAGTGAACTAAAGCCAGGAAAAACAAAGAAATGAGAACATAGTGTTTCAACAGGTGGAAATTTTCCTGCCACATTTTATCATGTGAAATCAAACGTGCTGGGGAGCAAACTGCCATGGGATTCATTGGCCTGGAATTACCAGTTCAGTTTTATGCTGGTGCCAGGCTCCATTAACTTCCATTTGAGTTTGCAAACAGCCTCTTACATGTGTCAGATCGAGGTGACAAGTACCAACCATGAGAGTAATTACTAAGGTCAAGTGTGCACAGAGAAAGATTGGATCTCTGCCAGACAGCTGAATTTGGCTCCTGCATTCCAGCTGCTGTAGATAAGCACATTGGTGACTGGGATGTTTTTTAGAGGCTATCTCTGGTGTGCATGCTCTTTCTCTTCCTTTTTAACTTTCGAGGGTTTTAACTACCAGGTGGTTGGTTCAGATCAAGGGAATACATGCAAAGTTGGGCTGGGGTATGGAGAGCAGCTGAGAAACCACTCATCTTATCTGTGGGCAGGATGTGCTTTGCCTTTGTGCTGAGAGATCCAGATCAGAAACTAAATTCAGCATGAGCATATTTTGTGGGCAGCCTTGGAAGGTTTGTTTATGCATACAGTCCCTTCCTAAAAGATATTTCTTGACAGTTTGACTCTCTGATGTCCAGATGTTTGAGATGTGTGTTTGCTGGGAGGCACTTTGCAGGTTGAAAGTGGATTTCAGTTACCTGTGTGCTTACTGGCTTGTTTTGATTGTGGTTGCCAGCCCCACTGAGCTTCCAACCAGCCTTTAGTGGCATCCAGCTCAGTGCAGTTAAAGTGCTGAGAACAGTGGAGCATCACTGTGGTGGCCTCTGTTTCCTGTGCATGGCAGAGGGCACTGGCACAGAGTGAGCTCTTGTAGAAGCTCCCAACCATGTCTTTCTGGGGACATGCACAATTTGCTACACTTGTGTGCTTGTATTTTTATAAAAGTCCTGCTGCAGTTCTTTTTCTTCTGGAGAGAAGTATTGGCTTGATGGTTTGAATGTCTTAAGGCCTCTTTTCACATCTATCATGAACTGCTGAGCAGTGCTGTGCTGGTGCAGCTCTTTGGGGGACTCTGCCCTTCTCTTTGAGGAAAGGTTCCTGGGCTTGGCTGCTCTGGGTCTTGCAACTGCTGCAGTGGGAGGCCCAAACCTCACCTCCTCTGAGTTTTAATGATTGCAGACTAATGGACCAGAACATTCCTCTGCCTGCTTGGTGCTGCTACTGGTGCTCACTCAGCCCCATGCTATGAGATAATCAGTTCTGAGCAGAGTCTGCAACTTGTGCCACATACTGAATCATGTCTCCAGCTTGCTTGGTGCCATCTGCTCTCTCTGCAGAGCAGACATGACTGTTTTTCTGCTTTAACTTAGCTGCAGGTTCTTTATCTGCTGATGTCTGTTCCAGTGAGAGCTGGAATTAGTTTTCTGCATAGTGCAGTTTGAAAATAGAGTCCTTCTTGGCTGGCCTGGCAGGCTTCTCCTAGCACGTGGAGTATTTATGGCATCTGGATCCTCAGGCTTGACTCTAGAGAGCTGCATTCTCCTGGTTTGAGCTTGGCAGGGAGCAGAGGCCCCCCTGTCAGTGTGAGCTCTGCAGTGTTTGTGCTGCAGGAGGCCGGGGATCCCTGCCTGAGGCACAGCCCTGATGCTCAGTGAGTGGGTCAGAGCAGGAGAGAGCTTTGTTCTGAGCATTTCTGTGACCTGCTGCCAGCCAGGGGCTGACTTGCTGTGACACTAATCTGCTCACTGATAAAAAGGGGAATGGTGCTTCATGGGGAGGCTGGAACTTTTCACAGTGTGGGCTGAAAGACACCCTGTCATTAAAATGCTGAAGTAAATCCAATGGGTTATCCCAGCTATTACCCAAACAGAGTAGAAGCACTGTAGTCTGGCAGTTTTCTACCTCAGGTGTGTATTTTCTGCTCTGCTCTATGGATTTAGTGCCCTGCTTATGGCAGGCTGAGTGCAGGTCCCTCTTTACCCCTCTGGGTCTCTGCACAGTCAGGGGAGGCTGTGCAGATGGTATGTGGGAAAATACGTAATTCCACATGCTTTAAAAATAACTGTCCTGCTCTGCAACAGAGCCACGTGAAGGCCAAATATGTGCAGTGGATACAATCCAAATTTTGAAGAATGCAGTGGACTACTTTCTCCAGGAGACAGTTTTGCCAGAACTGATGTAGCAAGCTCTAATTTAGTCCGTTGCTGCTCTATTATGGGTGAGCATCTGTCCTAAATTTGCTTGAATGGCAGATGAAACACTAAATATGTTTCATAATGGCTCTGGTTTACGTTTTGGATGTTTTCAAATGCATTAACGTCCTGCTAGGAGCAGATGGTTATGGGCTGGCAAATCGTTTCTGTTTACTGGGGAGAGAGCAGCCTGCTGTGCATGCCTGTTCTGAGCCTGGTAACAGCAGCTGAATGAAGCTGAGGGTGGATCAGACTCACAGCCTTTGTTTCTCTAACCCCTTGAACTAAGTTGGAGAGTTAGAAGGTCCTCCAGCACGTTGTGGCCCCCTGTGCTGAACAGAAAAGGCTCTTTCCTGTTTTGATGTCAGCCCGTGCACAAACTGCAGTGCTCTCCTTCTGGCTGCAAGTGACATTTGATTTGTCACAATGAAAGCTCCATGTTCCCTTAGCAGCATGCTCCCAGGAGAGCTGAGAGGAACTGGGACATCTTTGTTGTGGTACCATCCCACACATCTTCCCAGGGACCTGTTCTAAATCCTGCTTTATGCTGTCAGTCCATCCCTGCTTCACCCAGCTGCTGTGGGGCTGTTGAATTCAGAGCAGTGAACCCTGACCTTTTGGGCCACCACCTTTGGTAGGAGCCTCCTCTGCTTGGTCAAGTGCTGCTGTTTTCCCCCTGTTCCTGAACAGGCATTAACACAGCCCCTGCCAGTGCCAGCAGTGCATTTGCATCAGGATATTGATCCATTCTGGCTGGTTAATTCGCCAGTGCCATGGAGGGTCCTCACTTCAAGGGGCTTCTGAGTGACTGTGAAACTGCTCAGAGTAAATGAAGTCTATTGGCACAGCACTAATGCAGCATTTCAGTGGGCCAAGCAAAGAATTTGCATTTCTAACAGACCTTCCTGCTGGGGCTCTGCAGGCTGGTGCCATGGTATCTGCCACAGCTCTCTGCTTTCCTTCTCCTGGACTTGGCATCTGCCTCCTGTGGAGAAAATGCATCTCTGTTCCCTGAAAAAGGGACTTTTGAGGGTCAGTTCAAGTCCCGTACCTCACCCAGAAGAGACTCTGGGCCCCTGTGTCCAGGGGACCCTGCTGGGAGTCATTCTGCTGGTGTGGAGGTCTCTGGGCTCTGGTTGCAGGTGCTGCTGGATGGAATGGACAGGTTGGGATGGAACTGTCTAGGAAATGGTGGCCAAGGCTGTGACACACCAGTCTGCCTGTGTTACAACTAAACAAGTTGTGTAAGTCAGAAGGCTTTGTCAGCATGCAAAAAACACAGTGTGGTGTGTCTCCCTTACTGACACAGCTGCCTGATTGAGTGGTGGCAGCAATCCTTTCATGTGGGCATCTGGCTACTGTCATGTGGTGGGATTTAGGGTGATTCTGAAACCTGTTTCACAGATTTGTGGAGGTTTTGGAATGTCTTTTCTACTCTTGAAAGCTCCAGAAATGTTTAGAGGGGTGAACATTTGCAGTCTTTAGCAGCATGCTCTAAGTCTGGGCTCCAGATCAGGAGTGTTGATCCTGCAACCCTCAAGTCCTGCTTGAGGAACAGCTTTACTTGCTGAGGGTTAGGTGTAAACTTCAGCAAATGGGGTCAGGACACTTGCTGGGAACAGGGTGACCTTTTTGATTCATAGCAGTGCTTGTGGTTTTTCTAAAGGGCAAGAACAGCAAGATGAGCTTAATACAGGAAAACAGCTCTGCACTCCTATTACCAGGTGCTCACCAAGGTTTGGCTGGTTTAGTGCTAAGCTAACAAACTGTCTCTGGGTGTTCCAACATCCTCACATTGATTTGGAACTGCTGCCCTGCAGAGGAAGCATAGGAGGAGGCTGGTGACTTGGCCAAAACCAAATTTCTCAGACTTTCCCAGGTGGACCTTTCTCAGGTGCAGATGTTTGGATAAGGAAAGAGCAACTGAGGAGGTAAAGAAGAGGAAGCTGAATTCTCATCCTGTCTAGAGTTTGCTAAGAGGCTTTTGGAAGAACAGTTGTCCTTGAAACTGATTCCAGTGTGCAGATTTGAGCTGCCTGCTCCCAAGCTGATAGTCTGGTGTTCTCTTCTATCAAAGACCTCAAACGAATTTTGGGTGAAGTAACCTCTCTTGCAGGCAGACCTCACAAATCTTGAGATAGCTAAGAATGCTCAGGGAAGGACTTGGCAGCTGGAATGTTCAGAATCTGGTGTGCCTGCCCTGGCACACTGGGTTTGTCGTGTCTGGATATGCAAAATGAACCTGTATGAATTCCCAAGAGCTGTCCTGATGAATTCAGCTGACAGAGCAGTGAGACAAAAGGACTGTCACTTTGAGCTGGCTGTGGCTGATTTGAATGTCCCAGTGTTCCAGTTACAGCACAGGGTGCCATGATAATGTGGCCTGACTTTTGTCCTTAGGCTGCTCACTCTGGAGCTGGGCAGCATCCTGGGGAGATGCTGTGTGGGGCTGAAGGACAAGGAGAAATAGCATCCTGTGGTGGGATGAGTGTGCATTGCTCTTGGGACATCTCTGCCTCTTTTTCTCAGGTGGGATGCAGGATTACAACTATGTGTGGGCCAACTGCTTTGAGATCACCTTGGAGCTGTCCTGCTGCAAATACCCACCGACTTCTGAGCTTCCAAAGGAGTGGGAGAACAACCGGGAGTCTCTCCTGACCTTCATTGAGAAGGTACTGAGGGCTGGGCTGGGTGTGGCAGCTGTGAAACCTGTGTGTCCGTGGTGGGCTGGGAGCACCATGTTCAAGTGCCCTCCTGGCTTTGTCTGCTGTGTGAGGTAACACAAATGCTGCAGCTGTTTGGAGGTCAATGGCTACAAAGCTGCTGTGTTTCTCTGTGGTTCTGCCACAGGTCCTACATGTCCCACAATAGCAGAGCTCTGCTCTTATGGGGTGCAGTGTTAGAGGGACTGAGTGGTGCAAATCTCCCTAAGTCATGCAAAGTACTGGCTGGTCTCAGTGCCATGAATCTCCAGTGATGTTCACAACCAACACTGCTGAGACCCTGGCTTGCAGAGCCCAGTGCCAGGCTGTCTCCAGGTGCTGTGTATGAGTTGAGTAGGTGACAGTTTAGGCTGGGATCAGAGGCAGCTGAATTTGACCTGTAACCTTACTATGTTCATACTGCAGTTTGCCCATATTGATGAATTAGAGAGTTTATTAGGGAGGGTCAGTTCTGAGATCCTGCTGCCTTCCCAGTCCATGCTGGAATTCCTGTCCTTGCTGAGCACCGAGTCCTGAGCCCTTGGGTGCCTTTGCCTGGCATCTTGCCCTGCTCTGCTGCCTTTGGTGAAGGGTGAGGGGGTATTGCTGCCTTGGGACCAGTTCCCCTGATGTTGCCTGTCTTCAGCCAGGCCCTTGCATTGTTTTCCTCAGGTGCACATCGGAGTGAAGGGCTTTGTGAGGGATGCAGTCACAGGAGCTGGCCTGGAGAATGCGACCATTGCCGTTGCCGGTATTGCTCATAACGTCACCGCAGGGAAATTTGGTGATTACCACCGGCTGCTGGTGCCTGGCACCTACAACGTGACTGCTTTTGTGATGGGGTAATGTCTCTGTGGCAGCCTGTGCCCACACTGCCAACTGCTCCTGTTCCTTCTCTTGGATTTCCCCCCTAAAACACCTTGTGTATTTAAGGGGTTTGGCTGGAAGCTGCAGCAGTAAATGGTTCCAGCTCAGAGCTGCAGCTGTGTTTGTTCCTGCAGCAGGGTGCTGTTGAGCACCCAAATTTGTGTCAACTTCCGTTTGACTGCTTGTATCAAATTGCATCTTACTTTTGTACAAAGGGAGGAAGTGGAGTAGGGGCACCCCAACAGGAGTTTGTGTTGTCTGTCCCAAGCCTGGGTGTGGATGTGTAACTTGCCCCTTGGCTATTCTGTGATACACCTGGGGCTTCTTCTCTGCTGGGCCTGTGGAGCTGGGTTTGGTGGCAGTGGGATGAATCCCATCAGCTTGGTCCCTGTTATTAACATCCCAGTGTGTTCAGGCTGGGGGGAGCAGGCTGAAGTGATGGAGGGACTGCAGGGAGCCTCCTCGCTGAAGCCAGTTGTTTTTCCCCACAGTTACACACCAGTGACCAAAGAGAACATCGAGGTGAAGGAGGGAGATGCAACAGAAGTGAACTTCTCCTTGCAACCGACTGTGATGCCACCAGCTCCTAATGTCACCCAGCTCACGGCAGCCCCTGCCCCTGTCACTGCCATCACCCCCACCCCTGTGCAGGCTGAGACCCCAAATCCAACCTCTGGCCACGAACCCATCCAACCCGTGGACTTCCGCCACCACCACTTCTCGGACATGGAGATCTTCCTGCGGCGCTACGCCAACGAGTACCCCAACATCACCCGCCTCTACTCCGTGGGCAAGTCCGTGGAGCTGCGGGAGCTCTACGTCATGGAGATCTCTGACAACCCCGGCGTCCACGAACCAGGTGATGTGGGAAATGCTGCTTTTGGCAAGGCACAAATGCAAGTGGCAGATACTTTATGCTGGGAGAGGCAGGGTGAAAAGGAGTGTGGAGCTGGCGCATCTATTAGAGACTGAGCTGCTCCTTGTGGTATCCTTTATAGAAGTTGGGTGGCACTAAGAGTATTGTTGGGGACATCTGTGCTCGTCATGGAGCTCTAGGGAAGAAGAACCAAGAGACTTCCTTGATACACTGTTATTTTTGGGGTTGTGGGAGCAGAAGTGTGAGTTTTAGGTAAATGCCCTCCAGCAGAGCCTGCAAGAACAGTGCTCAGGGTGGTGAGGTGTCTCCCAGCTGTAACACAGTGGTTATAGCTGTGTCTGTGGTGTAACCATGTGTCTGCAGGTGAGCCAGAGTTCAAGTACATCGGTAACATGCATGGCAATGAAGTTGTGGGGCGAGAGCTTCTCCTGAACCTCATCGAGTACCTCTGCAAGAACTTTGGCACAGATCCCGAAGTGACTGACTTGGTCCAGAGCACACGGATCCACATCATGCCATCTATGAACCCTGATGGCTATGAGAAGTCCCAGGAAGGTATTGCTGTCTGTGCCAGAATCTGTGGGGTTCCCCTAGCTCTTAGAACAAGTCTTTGAGTTCATGGAATCCCTGGGAAATTTGGAAGCCTTGCTGGGGCAGGAGTGCTCTCCACACAGGGAGGCTGGAAAGGGGCTTGGTGTGTGCTGTGGAGTGAGTGGGTGGACCCTGATTGATGGGTGCTGGGAGCTGATGGGGAGAGCTCTTACACTTCAGCAGTGCTGTGAGCTGCCCCTGTTTGGGTTCCCTGATGGTTTGTGGCTAACCCAGGACTTTTTTTAGAAAAAAGGCATTTCTTTGACACAGCTCTTGCTTGCTGTGCTGTGGTCCATTCTCTTAGTAAATGCAGTGTTGGAGCCAGGCTGTCTGCAGAGCACTTGTCCAAGGATAACACAGACTTTTATCATGAGGCTGAAACTGGCAAAAGCATCCTTCAGGGGAGTCTTAGAATTGTGTGGTTCTTGCAGATTGGGAAAACAGAGACTGTCCAGAATCACTTTCTGGAAGCAGAGCTCTGGTTGGGTTTAACAAAGAACTTGTCTGGCTGGTTTGAGAAGGTGAGCTCTGAGGTTTCTGTGGTCGTGACATCCGGCTGCAGAATTTGTTCATGGGTCAGTGCCTTTGTGCTGGTCTGACTGCCCTGAGAGCCTGAGAAACACCCACTGAAAGGGTCCTGCACTGCTGCTCAGAGCAGGCCACTTGCTGGGGAGGGCCTGGGTGCCCCTTTCTGGGTGCAGGGGGGCCAGCACTGCTGTGCTCTCTGCTCTCTTCACTGTTACTTGTAAACTCTGAAGAGGTTTCAACCCCTTATTACAGGGCATGAGCTTGAACTTGTGTTTCATTTTCAGGAGACAAAGGAGGTACTGTGGGCAGAAACAACAGCAACAACTATGACCTGAACAGGAACTTTCCAGATCAGTTTGTCCATGTGACAGACCCTCCACAGCCAGAAACTCGTGCTGTCATGGCCTGGCTCAAGTCTTACCCTTTTGTGCTCTCAGCAAACCTGCATGGAGGTACCACATCCAAACCAAGCTCCTTCCTGTGTGCTGGGCTTTGTGGGATGGGAGTTTGCAGGGATATCTCCACAATGTTCCTAGGTGTGCACGGTGGAGCTCTTGTGCTGCAAGATGGAGCAAAAACTGGAAACAAAGGGTGAAAACCAGGTCCCCAAACATGTTTGGAGAGAGTTGAGGCGGCTGCTGGAAAGATCCCAAGCATTTCTCTGAAGGGAGCATTTGGGAGATGGGGATGGATTCTCTTGTTTTGCTCAGCAGATGGTTTGGGAATGGGATACAGAGCTGTGGCTGTTAAAGGCTTCACAGAGTGAATGCAGTCCTGAGGGTTCCCTGCCTTGAATCGCATGGCGGAACTATGAAATTTGCAGTAATTTAATTACCCTTTTGGAGTGTTCTAAATTAAGTGTCTGTGTAGTACAGCTTACTCCCTAGACAGTTTGTCTGCTGGCTTGTAGCTGTAGTAACTTGCAGGTGGATGCTTTGTTGCCAGCATGTTTGGTTTGTAGTGCAGAAGTGTGGTGTGGGTGTGAGGGGGCTGGCAGGTCTCCAGCTGCAGTGGTGTCTGGGGTTTTGTGGTGCTATTAGTACAACTTCCTTGGGGAACCCTTCAGCAATAAACTCCAGAAAGCTGAAAAACTGCGTCATTTGAGTCAAAAGCATCATGCATGTTCTAGGAAATTCTTCCCCTTGCCTCCACTTCTGTGAAAACAATTATTATGTGGTTGTGTTCAGCCCTCCTTCATGTAAGAGGCGAAGCTTTGATGTTGTGGCTGTGGTTCTCCTTCGTGACTAGGTGTGGTGTTATCTCTTCCTGTGCTTCTGTGTCTTTTATCCACTGGGCTTAATGCTTTGTTTAATGCCAAGTCTTGAGAAACAGAAGGCTTGGCACTTGCTGGAGAAAAATTTCCATTGTTATGCTGGGGGATCACTGGGAAAGCACACAGGTATGAGCCAAAGCTTGCTTTGCAGGTTCCCTGGTAGTTAATTACCCCTTTGATGACGATGAACAAGGAATAGCCATATACAGTAAATCCCCAGATGATGCTGTGTTCCAGAAGCTGGCACTTGCCTACTCCAAGGTAAAGCTCTAACAGAAAAATGGGTACACCTAGGTTGATTCCTGGGAAACTCCTGAGCAGCTGGTGGAGGTGGGTGCAGGCTGTGGGTGAGCCCCTGGTGCTGCAGGAGGGTCCTACAGGAGGCTCCCATTCCATGGGTGACACCCAGCTCTATCTGCAGGCAGTGAGGGAGGAGAGCTCTGTGCAGGCACTTTCAAGGGTGGTGAAAAATGCTGCTCGTGGGCTGGGAGGAGAGAGCAGGGATATCTGGGGTGGGATTGGGTGTGGGTGCTGCAGTGATACACACATCTGTGCTTGGTAACCCTGAATGTGTGACTAAGGGTAGTGCAGGCTCATCTTCACATGTTGCATCTTGTTTTATAGGAAAATGCAAAGATGTACCAGGGAAGCCCTTGTAAGGATATGTACCCCACTGAGTACTTCCCACATGGCATCACTAATGGGGCTCAGTGGTACAATGTTCCAGGTAAAATACACCTTGAATCTCCTGCACTATTTGTCTTCAAGTTAATGCATGTGCAGTTTAAATAATTTAGTCTGATCAGTCAGGAACTCTGCACTGGTCAACTCAGATTAATGGGACTCAGGTTTCTTTTATAACCTCTTAAATAATGTACCCAGATAAAGTTATTCCTAGGGGAAGGAATTTACAGTGTAGTTTCTCTGACTATTAGCAAAACGGTTTCATAAAATTTTACAACACTTCATTAGCATGAAAGGTATTGTTGCTTCTCGCAACCGAGTTCTAACACCGGAGGGCTTCGGTCAAGGACATCCCGTCCCAGGGGCAATGAAGCACAGGCACCAACGTGGTGGATGCAACAAAAGCCAATTTATTATTAGTGCATTAGTCTTATATACTATAGATGCTTATGCTTATTTTTAGACAGTACATATAAGGTAATATGTTCTATGATTGGTTACGTGTGTTTCGCTGACCGCTGCCTCGCCTTGCACTTTTTAGTGCTTATGTTTGCACTTTTTCCCTATCGCGAGCTTTCCGTAACAACGCGAGATCTTCCGAGCGCCGATCCCTACATCTCCCCCTCCCCATGACTTAAAATGTCGTGATAGGCAGGAAGCGGTGCTCAGTTTGATGCAGTCGTTGTTGAAGTTCTTCAAGCTGTTGTCGGACGTGCCGGATGAGACAGCTGAGAAGCGGACACCTAAAGCAGACTATAATTGCTACAGCGATAAATGCTACAGTTACCCTAATAAGCCATTCCTAAGCTAACCAACTTGTTATAGATTCCTATATTGAATTGACAAGTCCTCTAAATACCTGAACTTCGCCTTGTACAGCTATTTGTCTGACGTTGTCCAGGAGCTTGATTACGAGGGCGTTTCCTGCTTCTTTCACTACTTCGGTACCTGTGGAAATATTGATCTGAGACAAATCAGGTTTAGTCCACTTTACTGGGACCCATTTGATGAGCCCTCCCTCTTCAAGTTCCACAGCTGCATACCCACGTCCCTGTGTAATCAAAACCCATCCTTTTTGCCATACCCTCGTTGCCGCAGCCGAAACAGGTCAGAGGCTGTGCCCTAGCGAGCAAAGCTGCAGTTTGTGTCAAGTCCTCATGGCGTTGGACATTAGCAACATGTTTTACGAGATCTGCTACCCCCGCCTCCCGTGGTGCTGTTGCTAGGATTCGCCTAGTGGGCGCATTTGCTTGCTGTTTCATGCAATCTATTAGGATAGCAGTCTTTGAGGCAGCAGGCAGATTAGCGGCATTTTCGACCGCTACACTTAATCGGTCCACAAAGTTAGTAAAGGTCTCAGTAGGACCTTGCTGGATGCGCGTCCATGGCGCAGTGGGTTCTACCTCTCTTATAATCTCAGTGTATGCTGCCAATGATGCCTGAGTAGTCGTTCGAATCTCTCGGGCTGTCAAGGCTGCTGCCTGTTGTTGTGGTGTTTCTAATCCTGCCGCGGATCCCTTCAGCCGCTCTAAGGAGGAGTTTGCTAGGGGGTTGGGTCGTTGCTGAGCCGCACGGGCTAGTTCCCCTCTGAGTCGCTGTGTCCAGCTATCCTTCCACATCAGAAAAGCAGTGGGCTTCAGCACTATTTTTCCCAGATTGCGTAAGTCCCATGGCAAAAGTCCCCCAGCATGAATGCTATCTAACAATGTCAATGTGAGGGGATGGCCCAATCCTTTAGCCTCTATGGTAGCCGCGAGGTGCTGTACGGCTTTGGGCTCTAGGGCCACCCATTCCACTCCCCCCCCGGCTACTGCCTTTACAGGATAAGCGGTAGCAATGGGTCGCAAAGTCAGACCCCCCAATATGCACTCATCTGCTATAAGTCGCCAATCAGTGAATTTTATCCCGGATGGTTCTGTTTGGGAGGGTGGTACAGGAGACCGGGTTCGAAGCAGACGCTTTTGCTTTTCTACCTCTGCAGTTATTTCATTAACTAATTGCTGTAACTGCTGCAGGTTCAACTGCACTTGGTGGTCATTAACTTGCGCCTTCCCGGCCCGAGAGGTACCCCCAAGCCGACCAGGCTCCCGACCCGGTTTCCGGCTTCCGACCGCTGCCGCGTCTCCCCCCTCTTCTGTCCCCCACGCAGCCGCAAGCTGCTCGGAGAGCTCCTCAACCTCCTCTGCAATGTCAGGATGCTTATCAGGGGCCCGCCACTGGTTCCCCTTTCCTGGGCGCAGCACTTCCCTCTCGCGCCATCCTTGCCTATCTGCTCCTCGTCCAGCTTCCGGACTGGCTATTTCTGCTGCCATCTCCAACGGATCCTCCGGGGCTTTCATTGCTAGCCCAGGCAACCATTCCTCTGGGTCCACAAACTGTGGTGGCGCGGATGGCAACGGAGCTGGCGAGGGAGCAGGCTGCGTGGACCGTGCTTTACGCTCTGCCTCCCGCAAATCGTCCCAGGGGTACTGCGGAGGGTTCAACCTCTTTCCAGTTACCGGATATGCTTTCTTTATACATCCCAGACACGACCCTTCAGACATTGGTTTCATAATCCCACAAGTCAAGCACACCCGAGCCATTATCTCTTCCTGCACTTGCTTTTCTTCCCCTTTTTCCTCTTGTGCTGTTAGAATTTCAGAGTCCGAGCCTTCCTGTTTTGGCTCTATTTCTAATTCACCTTTTTCTACTTGTGTTTCCTGCTCCTCAGTGAACGGGAGGCGACCGTAGCAGTCCAACCCCAGTGCCTTGCGTGCCGCCCACATAGTCTCCTTTTCCTCCATACCCCGCTTCAGCAGCTGCAAGATTGTGCCCCACACTTTCAGATGTTTGGCTGATTTGGTAGCCATCGCATGCTCCGCCAGCGCTTGCGTGCATGCCCCCCATCCTTCCGGGCCAAAAATATCCCGCGGATGGGTTATCGCTCCATCTTCCAGGAGCCACTCGAGACACGCTTGTATATCTTTCGCTTTCACTGAAAGCTTTCCGTCTCGAGCTAACTGGATGAGAATCTGACTCACCCCTTCCATGGATCCGGATCCCCCCTCGACCGCCCGCGGTCCACCGATAGCTGCTCCGGTTCTCGGCCGGCGTACGCCTCCTCACACGGGCCACCACTTGTTGCTTCTCGCAACCGAGTTCTAACACCGGAGGGCTTCGGTCAAGGACATCCCGTCCCAGGGGCAATGAAGCACAGGCACCAACGTGGTGGATGCAACAAAAGCCAATTTATTATTAGTGCATTAGTCTTATATACTATAGATGCTTATGCTTATTTTTAGACAGTACATATAAGGTAATATGTTCTATGATTGGTTACGTGTGTTTCGCTGACCGCTGCCTCGCCTTGCACTTTTTAGTGCTTATGTTTGCACTTTTTCCCTATCGCGAGCTTTCCGTAACAACGCGAGATCTTCCGAGCGCCGATCCCTACAGGTATTTACAAGAAGAAAGGTTATTTGTCTGCTCTTTTGGCATCCCTTTGAAGCTTGAATCCTGCCCTGTGTAAAAGCCTTTTGCCTTCAAGTCTGTACTTAATCTTTCTCTGGTATCTGATTTTTTTTTTTCTGAGCTGTGGTACTTCGGAAGTCAAAACTTCTTTTGCATTCTTCTTGTAGGTGGGATGCAAGACTGGAATTACTTACATACAAACTGCTTTGAAGTGACCATTGAGTTGGGCTGTGTGAAATACCCCAAAGCTGAGGAGCTGCCCAAGTACTGGGCACAGAACCGGCGCTCACTGCTGCAGTTCATGAAACAGGTGAGGTGCTCTGACCTCAGGCAAGATCAGCTCCCTCTGGGGTTTGCTTTAGACAAGCCAGAATGAACAGGGTGATCTGGCCAGCTTCTGAGTACCTGCTCTACAGAAATCACCCTCATTAGAACCTCTTTCAACTACTCTCTCTTCTCAGCATTCCAAAAATCTGTATGGAAATAGCATCCAGAGGATGCAGGTGGAGGATTTTTATGCACCACTACCTTGGGTTTCCTGAGGCTGGAATGTCCCTTATATTCTGTTCCTATCTGAGTGGGGCTGGTGCTGCACACCTGGTGTGTGCAAACAAAGGTGTGGAGCTGTGCTGTGCTGAAATCCTGAGCCAAACAATTGCTCATTGTACTCATCACATGATCTTTGTCCACACCAGCTGCTGGCCAGTCCAACCTGAACCCTTTCGGAAAATCTTGTTCCTCTGAAAATGTGAGGGGTGGGAGGCAGAGCGAGGGCTGGCACTCAGCAGAGCTCCTTTGTGCAGGTTCACCAAGGTGTCTGGGGCTTTGTGCTCGATGCTGTGGACAAGAGGGGCATCCTCAATGCCACCATCAGCGTGGCCAACATCGACCACCCCGTGACCACCTACAAGGATGGAGACTTCTGGCGCCTGCTGGTCCCAGGGATGTACAGAATCACAGCGTCTGCCCGAGGGTGAGCAAGCCCCAGCACGAGGAGCAAACAGCTGCATGACTGACTTCCCACTCAGGAATATTCCATCACCTTTGCCTGCCTACAGCATACGTAGGCATGGGTGTTTCTCCTGCCCTCTGGCCTGTGCACAGATAGCAGTGTGAAACTCCTGCTCACCTGGCACTGGTGTACAATCCCAGACTTCCCTTGTTAGGAGTGGCTAACTTGGTGTCTTTAGGGGAAATTCTTTTCTAGGCAGCTGCCCACAGAAGTGACTTGATCACTTCAATGCTGCCAAAATTCTGTGTTAAAGCAGGCTGATTTGTTGTCTTGCCAGTCTCCCATGTAACCCTGCAATACTTGAGCTAAAAGCAGCTCAATGCCATGTTGGCCCTGAGTTGTTCCCTGTCCTCCTGCCATTCCCATGTCCCTCTGAGCTGTTCTTGCTCCTCATTTCTATGCCTCTCACTGTGGGCAGAGGAGCAGTGGCAGTCCCATGTGGGTGTGTAGTCAAGAATGGGGCTGGTTTGTCCAAGGTTTAAAATGCTTTTTTTTTTTTTTTTTTTTTTTTTTTTTTTCTTTTCTTGTACCTTCTTTTCCCTGGGCAGGTATGATCCACTCACTAAGCTGGTAGAAGTTGACAGCAAAGGTGGAGTGCAGGTCAACTTCACTCTTTCACGGACAGACAGCAAAGTGGAAGAGGGAAAGATGCTGGTCTTGAACACCCCAGACACCAGCAACCCCAACGAGAAGGAGTTTGAGACCCTGATCAAAGATCTGTCTGCTGAGAACGGTCTGGAGCGGCTCCTGCTCTCCTCCTCCAGGGATGTGATTCCCTACAGATACCGGCCCTACAAGGACCTCTCCGAGTTCCTCCGGGGCCTCTACCTCAACTACCCACACATCACAAACCTCACCAGGTGAGAGCAGAGCAGCAGCCTGAGCTGGGGATGTTGTGAAGTTGTTAATCATGAGCACAGTGCAGAGATGGGGAGCTCATCCCTCCCTTCCCTGTGCTCTCTGAGATGGAGGGAGCCCCACGTGTAAGGACATGGTAGCACAGTGATGGCTGCAGGGCCTTGTAGGTGCATCCATGTGCTTTTCCATTATTTAATTCCCCAGGGATGCTTGGGACTGGCAATATTCCCAGCACTGATATCCCAGACTTCTGCAAATATGCTCCTTACTGTCTTGTTTGTTCTTTAAATCCTTTCTGACATCCACCCTGCTGAAGAGTCTCCAGCAGAAATAACCAGATTTGACTTACAAATCTCAAATGGCCTTTTTTTCATTGTCTGCCTCCAGACTTTATTTCAGTAGTGCAAGACACTTTTGTGTGAGCTTGCCCTGGGCCAAGGTCTGTGCCCTCCTGCAGAAGACCAGCTGCTGCCATCCCCTGCTTTCCTTTGTGACCTGTAGCGCTTACCCTCTGTCAGCTTTAGAAAGCACAAATCCCTTTGTCCCAGGGCCTCATTTGCTTGTTGTAACCAGGCACAATGTGCTCATGTGCTGTCCCTGCTGGTGCCAAGGCTGCTTTGCTGATCTGTAGCCTCTATTGTCCCTGCAGTTGCATCAGCCCTGAGCCTGTTCCCTGCCTTCCCTGCACTCAGTTTGCCAACTTAATGGCATGGCTGTAGCAACAGCTCCTGCACTACTGGGAACAGGCCTCTTTTGTCCTGTTTTATGTATTAGCTTGGTGTCCAGATGTATCCTGCTCTGAAGGGAAGAAGGAAACAAAACAAAAACCACCACTGGCAGCACAGAGGATCCAGCAGTTCCACATTTATCATGATCCCATAGGCTGTCTGGAGGTGTATGGGGCCCTGGATACTCTGTGCATCTGGACCTGGACACACCCTTACCCAGATGCTGGTGTTCAAACTGATGTTCAGAGTGAATTCTGTTCAGTGCTGCTGCAAATCTGGCTGTGATTCTCCTGCCTTTGCAGCCTCCCACTGACAGCAGTTTCCACACCAGGGTTTCTCCATGAAGTCAGGCTGGAGTTGCAGCTCTCTTGCTGAGCTGACACTCCTGTTTCCCATCTCTTGGCAGTTTGGGTCAGAGCGTGGAGTTCCGCCAGATCTGGTCCCTTGAAATCTCCAACAAGCCCAACGAGTCCGAGCCCGAGGAGCCCAAGATCCGCTTCGTCGCTGGGATTCATGGAAATGCTCCTGTTGGGACAGAGCTGCTCCTGACACTGGCAGAATTTCTTTGCATGAACTACAAGAAGAATGCTGCTGTTACAAAGGTGAGAGGCCAATCCAAAGACCTCCTTGGAGCCTTCCAGCTGTAGCCTGAGGTGACAATGCTCCTTGGGGGAGACTCCTGCCAAAACTGGCTTGGGGGCTTGCAGGGATTCTGTGTGTAATGGGGAGGTACACAACCCACAAGACAAGAACCTCAAACTGCAGCTCCTAAGTTAAGATCCAGGGAAATTAACTCTACTAATTGCAGTTTGTGCTGTTTCTCCTTTTGCTCAGCTGATTGACCGGACACGGATTGTGATTGTGCCTTCCCTGAACCCGGACGGACGCGAGATCGCGCAGGAGAGAGGCTGCACCTCGAAGATAGGCCAGACCAACGCTCATGGCAGAGATCTGGACACAGATTTCACAGGTAAACAACTGCCCCATGTTTGTGTGGAATCACTGGGTTACAGGGTCTGCCTGTAAAGAAGGCAGTGCTCCAGGCAGCACAGCTGCTGGGAAGCTTCCAGAACTCAGATCCTCTTTACAGACAGCAATTTGCAGCCTCTTACATGCAAGAGACAAAGAGTTATTTAGGAATAGGAGAGGTCAGATAATACCTGATGTATTTTTACTCTTAATGGATTTCTTTCATCTCTGAAAAAAAGGAGTCTCCCTTTTTCATGCTTTTCTGGTTTCCATGTAACTGTATCCATAGCACTGTGTCAGCTCACCCTTCCTGAGGAGGAAATGTTCTCTGCCCAGGTTTGGCTGGGATCATCCTAACTCCTTCCTTAAGAAAATGCCAATTCTGTGACATTGTTGTGAGCAAACACACATGAAATACCTTCTGCAACGCAAAAGGAAACAGCTTGGGGAAATTGTGGTGTTGCACATTTGTTTAGCTCTGCAGGTGAATCCCCCCATGAATTGTGTGAACTGGTTATTTTACTTGATCAGTCAGGTGCATCTGCTGTGATCTAACAGAGGCCTTTTCATACCTGCAACAGAACTAATTTCAGACATAAAGGATGTACTTCTTGCCTCTCAAACAGTTCTTAGTTCTCTTTTCTATTTGTTGTTCTGATTTATAGGGAATTACACCCGGTACTCATCAGCACGAGAACCTGAGACCAAAGCCATCATGGAGAACTTGATCCTGAACCATGATTTCAGCCTCTCTGTTGCTCTGGATGGAGGATCTCTGCTTGTCACTTACCCCTATGACAAGCCAACACAGTCAGGTGTGACCAACTGCCTGGTTCCCCTCAGGCTGTCTCTGCAGAGTTTCATGTGACCATGTGCTCTAAGGGCTTTTTGTGCTTGTGGAGTTCTGTAGCCTCCTTTGTGTTCAGCCCTTTGTGTGTGGGGTTGAGAGTCTGTAAGTAAATCTATAAAACCTCACAGGGTTCAGCTAGGGATCAGAACATTTACAATTTCTATGCAGTATTGCAACCTTTCCTCTGCCAGAACCAGTATAAAATCTGCTTTTGATACTGCCCCTTATTGTTAGAGGAAATAGGAATGCTCCTGAAACAATATCTCTGTTTAGTACAGGATCATGGGGTTAAAATGGGAATCTGCCCCTGCAGGGAATGAGAGTTGCATGCTCAAAGTCTCACTTTTCCTGTTGCAGTGGAGAACAAAGAAACACTGAAGTATTTGGCATCTCTGTATGCAAACAACCACCCAGTGATGCATTTGGGCCAGCCAGGCTGTCCAAATAAGTCAGGTATGTTTGATTGAATCCTTCAAGCCCCTGTAAGCTTGTGGCAGGCTCTGCTGGGCCAGCTCTGGCTGACAGCTGTGGTTTTGCTCTCACAGATGAGAATATTCCTGGTGGAGTGATCCGTGGCTCGGAATGGCACAGTCACCTGGGAAGTATGAAGGTACTGCTGCATGGCACAGGGCTTTTCATCTCTGCTAAACAACCAATAAAAAACGTATTTATCCTGATGTCTAGGTCAATCTTCTCTCCCTCCAGCTGCACTTTGCAAGGCTTTTTTAATCCCTCTTTCCTCCTAACTGTGGTTTTGTTTTTTGCAGGATTTCAGCGTGACATTTGGTCATTGTCCTGAGATCACTGTTTATACTGGCTGCTGCTACTTCCCCCATGCTGGACAGCTTCCTAGCCTGTGGGCAGAGCACAGGAAATCTCTCCTTAGCATGCTTGTGGAGGTGAGCTGAGTCTGTGGGAGGAAATTCTGGCAGGGAGTGAAGTGGTGGGGAGGGGGAGATGAAGAGAGCAGCATGGAGAGTCTTTGTGGTTTTGTTGGTGCTGTGTAATTACTGATGTTCATGATTTAGGCTGTGTGAGGAATGGATTGAGCAGAGGCAGCAAGTGACACAAGTTAAATATCTGTTGCCTTGCACTGTTATTTATTGTGAGGGTCAGGGCTGTATTTTAGAGGGAAAATAGATCTCATTTTAGTTACAAATGCACTGTAAGCTTGGATCAGAACGTGAAATGTTTGAAATGCTTTGTTTCAGGTCCATAAGGGAGTGCATGGCATTGTCCAAGACAAGAGTGGCAGGGCAATTTCTAAAGCTACCATTGTTCTGAATGAAGGCTTGAAGGTCTTTACTAAAGAAGGTGGCTATTTCCACGTGCTCCTGGCTCCAGGTTTTCACAGCATTGATGCAACAGCCAGTGGGTACCAGCAGAAACATGTCAAGGTATGTGAATGTCCATCTTGGAGATGTTCCCCCATTCCCTGTCACACAAAATCTTCCCTGTTTGGGTTCTGCCTGGCTGTGCCTGTGTTTAGCTGCTGGTTAGGTGCCATCAGGAGCTGCTTTCTGCCTTCACAGAATGGATTGAATACAACTTTCCAGCACAGCAGGGTGGTTTTGGAAGTACCTTTTCTTTCCATGGCACTTTTCTTTGACCAGGGCAGAAGACAAGTGTCTCTCTTACCTGGATCCCCAAGCTCTGAGTTGATCTAACCTTTCATGTCTTTCTGCAGGTCTTTGTACGTGATGATGCACCCAGCTCTGTGTTCATAGTGTTTGACACAGAAAACAGGATTTTTGGACTACCAAGAGAGCTGGTTATAACTGTGGCAGGTACAGTGATACTTTTTTATCAGAGCTTTGAGCATTGCTTTCTATACCAGTTCATGCTGACAGAGACTCTCCACTGGACTGGGAAAGCAACCTGCAGGCTTAAGCCATCTCCTGCTTTCCCTTCTGAACACACTTTTGTCCTTGCAAACTCATCCAACAGCCTTTGGTTCTGCTTGGTAGGAGGGAGGGAGGTAGTGTTTTGCAGGGATTTGGAAGGTTCAAAATGTACTTTGAGAGCTCTGAAATGGGGAGAGCTTGTGTGCATAGGAGATCTTGCTTCTTCAAGGCTTTTTTAGGTGGTGTGACATCAGGTAAGCATGAAGAGATTATTTTGTTTTCTTAAGGTGGCAGCTGCTGGGGAAGAGTGTGTGGGAGTTTAGATCCAGTGCTCTGTAGTGGAGCTTAGTGCTAATCTCCTGGATTTCAAACACAGAAAATGGAGTGTGTCCTGTTCTGGGAGCAGCCTTCCTGTCCTCCATGGCCTAGGAGGAAGGAGCAGGGTCACAGTGAAGAAAGTGGTTGTGGCTGCAGGAGGGAGGAGAGATGCTGGCAAGCCTGGGAGCCTCTGGCATGGGGGAGCATGGCATTAACTTTGCCCTCTCTCTGGCAGGTGCCAGCATGTCTGCCCTGCTGCTCACTGCCTGTATCATCTGGTGTGTGTGCTCCATCAAGTCCAACAGACACAAGGATGGCTTCCACCGCCTCCGGCAGCACCACGACGACTACGAGGACGAGATCCGCATGATGTCCACGGGCTCCAAGAAATCCCTCCTGAGCCACGAATTCCAGGATGAAACAGACACTGAAGAAGAAACACTGTACTCCAGCAAACACTGACACCTCCAGGGCAGGAAAGGAGGTTCCCATGGACCAGACCCGGTGGTGGGGGGCGATCCCTGTGGTTCAGTTTTTGAAATGTTAGCTTCAGGATGCGTCCTCCAGAGGGGTGGGTGGCAGCTCCCAGCCTCCCTCTGTTTGCTCTGTTCCTGTGTGCAGGCACTCAGTGGGTGTTGGAGGCTGTTTCTGAGATAGGGACATGGTTTGTTACGTTTTTGGGTCAAGATCTGGAGGTTGATATGATGAGGTTTGAAAGGCAGCTTTAACTGGTGACCAGCAGAGCTCTTGGCATTTCCCCAGCATCTCAGCACAGGGAGCAGATGGTGGGGAAGTGCCCCAAGACCTGCACGGGGTCATGGTCACAGCACTCCAAAAAAGGACTCTCTACCTGTTTTCATTTCACATTTTCCACTACATGCTTGGGGGAAGCCAGATCCTTCATGTGACTCCACATTCTGCAGAGCAGCCCTCAGAAAAAGCCCCAAAAAAAAAAAAAAATCTTTGATTCTCAGCTGTTCCTTGGAGCTTTTCCCAGCGTGGGTTGCTGTGACCTGCAGTGGCTGTGGAGCACCTCTAATGTGTCACTACTTTGAGGGAGTGACTCCCCTGAGGGCTGGGGGAGATGGCATTGCTCTTGATGTGAGCTAGAGAAAGTCAGAGCTTCAGTGAACTCTGCCAGAGCTCCTCTGCCTGCCAGCTCTGCCATGCTGCTGTTCCTGGCTTCTGGGGAGCAAAGAAATGTTATCCCTGTCACCCTGGTTGTGTTGTTTGTGTCATAGGCTTGGTTTTGGGGTCTCATATTCATGTTCCAATAGCTCAGTGTCTGAAAGAGCAGCTGGAAGGTTGTTCTAAGCAAATTGATTCACTGATCTGTAGAAAACCTGATCAGTTTTGCTCAAATCCACCACTCTTCAGAAGGGAACATGAAATCTCTGAAACATGAAATGACCACTGCTTTGTATTTGAGCATTACTGGAGCAGCAGGGAGAGGCCATGGGAGCATCCATGGCCCAACTTTGGTGCTAAATTCTGGAGAAAACCTGCACCATTTGCCGTGAAGTACCATTTAGTCACTGAGCTCTGGTGATGGCAGGCAGCAAATTTCTCCCTGGCTTGGCTCTGTTCTGCTCCTGCAGCATGTCTGGAGTGTGGAGCAGGAGCTCCACCTGTGTGTGTGGCTGCAGCTGGGGTGGAGGGAGTGAGGAAGGGCTGAACTGTGCTGAGGGAGAAGGGAAAAGCAGCCAAATTCTCTTGTGTAGCACTTGGCAGGAGGCTGGGAAGAGGAGCTGCAGCACAAATCCCCAAAACACGTGGGATTTGTGGGGAATAGAAGGGCTATCCAGAAGGAAAGAAAGGTTGAAATATTTGATTTGCAAAGCCTTTATGTATCTCTGATGTTCCTGTGCTTTCTGCAGAAGCAGAAGGCTGGGGTTAGAATAGGCACTTATTTTCTTGCTGCTCATTTTCTTTTTTAATTCTTGCCCCACTGACCTGATTTCTGGGGTGCAGGAGCCTTAGGTTTTGAGTTTGCCCTGAGCTGTTGTGTCCTCCAGAGGCCTGGGGGCTGTCCACTGGTGAAACCTGCACGTGCTGTCTGTGGGTGGAGGGGTTGCACCCAAAATTCTAATGGGGTCAGCTGTGCAGGATTCTGACCTGGTCTCTCCTCTGGGGCAGAAGCTTCTCCAGCCCTACCTGTGGAAATGCCCTTCCAGAGCCAGCTGTAGCTGTGCTGCCATGGTCATCATCTGGTTCTGTGCAGGGACAGAGAGAACCCTCAGACACCAGTGCCCCTCCTTCCCTGTTCCACAGGGAATTCTCCTGCAGGAAACACAAGGTGTGGCTGGGAACAGATGAGTGAGCATTCCCTGCTCTCCTGTCCCACATCTGCTGTGAAAGAGCTGCCCTGGATGCCTTGTGCAGGAACCATGAACATCTCTGTGCCCGTTCCCAGCTCATTGTGCTGAGCCAGGAGTGGGGTTTGGTCCCTTTTTTGTCCCTTATCCACGTCTATCAGGCTGCAGGACACCAGCACACAGTAGCATTAATCCTTCCTCATCTCTGACCTGTTCCTCCTTTAACAAGAGCCACAGTAGGTTTTATTTAAAGTCGAGTTTGCAGATGGCTCTTAGGGCTCGATTTGGGCTTTGTTTGCTCTGGCAGCAGGTGATGGACAGAGCTGGCCCTGCTTTGTCCCTGTAGCAATAAGTCCTGTTAGGAACTGGCCCTTTCCCTCAGAGTGCATTTCGGAATTAGCCGTGGGAGTAGGTGTGTTTATTTAAGGTGAGTGGATTCGAGATGTTTTGCAAACGTGTGAGACTTTTCTACGCAGCAGGACCAAGGGAGGTGCCTGGCTCTGGCTCCAGCTCCGTGCTTGGAGCTCTGCAAGCCCTGGGGCTGTTCCTGGGCACTTTGGGAAGGCAGGAGCGGCTCCCGTGCCCTCGCTCCGTCCGTCTGTCCGTCCGTCCATCCGTGCCGAGAGGAGCCGGGCCCCGCGGGCGCCGTCCCTGTCGCTGTCGCTCCGTGCACTTGTGCCTTCAAATAAATGTCAATGTACATTTTCAAAGGGACTTGAATCGCCGATTCCTGGCAGCGGGAGGGGAGGGGGCTGCGCCTGGCTCTGCCCTCAGCCGCCGCCGCCTGTTTTTTACCTGTATACCGAGATCAATAATCTGTATAAAATTATTTTGATGTCCACGTGCGTTCCCTCGTTTTTCCTTACAACGGGGCGGGCCGGGACCGAGAGAGCGGGAGCGGGGAGAGGAGTGGGAAGCGGGATGGGGATGAGGATCGGGATTGGGATGGCGGTCGGGGCTGGAGAAGCAGGATTTGGATGGGGATCGGGGGTGGGGAATTGGGATTGGGATTGGCACGGGGATCGGGACAGGGACCAGCTGCACTTCCCCGCCCGTCCGCTGCGCGGCGCTGCCGCGGGAGGCCCGCCCGTCCCGGCCTGCCCCGCTCCCCCCCGGCCGCTCTGCCCCGCCCGGCCCGCGCTGACGTTGGACAACAAAGATGGCGGCGGGGAGCAGCAACTACTGGGAAGGCGAGTGGGGCGGGGGGCGGCGGGCACGGGGCGGCTGTGGGGTCCGGCCGGGCATGGCCTGGGCACGGCAGGGCGAGACCGCCACCGGGGCCCCTCTGCTCTCTCCCGGGAGCCGGCGGGCGCGGGCGGTGCCGGCCCTCAGCCATGAGGCGCCGGTGCCTGCTGAATGAACCCCGCCGGCCCCTCCCGGCGCTGCGGGTGAGGGGCTGAGGGTGTCCCTCCTGCCGGGTGGAGCGCTTCCCCGCCCCGTGAGGGTCCCCTGTCCCCCGCGGGTTTCTGTTCTGTGACTGTTCCCCGCCCCGCGCAGATCTCAGGAAGCAGGCGAGGCAGCTGGAGAACGAGCTGGACCTGAAGCTGGTGTCCTTCAGCAAGCTCTGCACCAGCTACAGCAGCAGCCGAGACGGAAGACGCGACAGGTATAGGTACTAACCCGTTTCTTTATGTTTTAAACGCTGCCTGTGGTGCTTGGTGCGGTTTTATCCTTTGCTGAGTGCTGGTCCCACCTGTGGCTCTCAGTGCTTGGTTTCTTGGGAAGCTTTTAGCACTTATTGCTGCTGGTGCTGCTCTGGATGTGATGTGTGTGAGTCGGGCTGTGGGTGACAGGTCACTGGGGAAAGCTGGATTTAAACTTCTCTCTGTGTGGGATCTGGGTGAGCTTTTTAATGCTCGTTATGCTGGCTTAATTCCGAGTTTTCCTTGTATTAACCTAAGAGGAGGTTTTTAGGGACGTCGGTATTAAGGGAATTTAGCCCTCCCAGGAGGGCTGGTGTGCTATTTGTAATCTCAGTTTTAAGGGAATTGGAGCACTGAGCAGCTGTGCAGGGAACAACCCCTCTCTTCAAAACCAGTGACTATTTCATCTTGTCTTTCTGCTGAAGTGAGTAATAATCACAGAACCAGAGAATTGCTTGGGTTGGGACCTCAAAGATCATCTTGTTCCAACCCCTCTGCCGTGGACAGGGACAGTGTAGATGAGAATAATAGGAGCTGCACATGTGTTTTTAGATGTGTGTATGTATACATGGTCTGTGTATATACAGGGGTGGTTTCTGTTTGTTTTAATCACATAAATGATCAGATGTTTGACTGAAGAATTAATCTGCTAGAACTCTTCAAGTCTATCTTGTGAGCCACATGTGAGCAGTTCCACAACAGGAATTTCCAACCTCTGTGTCCATTTACAACCTTTCCTTGCTTACTAACTGTATCAGTTGTGAGTGTTGTTGCTTTAGGTGTGTGTGTTGATATTTTTCTATTTTATTTAATTTAATAACTGAATCCATTCTGTACCTCTCCCTTAATTTACAGTTGTGGAAGACTGGGAGCACCTCATCAAAGATCATGTTATTCTTGAACATCCTAGTTTCACTTTTGTTTCTGCCTCTGTACCACGTAATCTGATTGTTCTCATTTATTTTGCTGTCCTGTGCCAAACTTACTTCTCTTATTCAAGGCAGATTATCAGAGCATTCTTTAAGGGATGTTAGTTGCCACTGTTAGTACTGCAGGCTGGTCTGAGATGTGACTTTTCTTTGTGGTTTAAGTTTATAATCAAATAAGGAAGGTGTGTGAAACTAATTGTGATAGATGTTGTGGTCTGTGTTGCTCTGTATGACAGTGATTGCTTAATAGGTCAGAGGGTTGTCCTAACACTGTGTTATTAAGGTGTGATTATGTTGCTGGAGTAACATGTTAAGAGTGCAGTGCTCCCTCCTGCCAGTAAATAAATTAATCAAGCTTAAAAGTTGTGGGGAGGAGGACACTGGTACCAGGCAGTGTGTGGTGTCAGGCATTTCTGACCAGGAGAGGTGGTATTTCCTGCAGGTGATACTGTGTCATCTCCTCAGGTAACAGCTAAAGGCATGCACAATAAGCAAATGTAATTTTTCAGAGCTTTTTTAATCTCTAGAAAACCTGAGTGTAGTGGAGCTTTCCAACCCCTGTCACCAGTGTTTCCTTATTTCTGGCTTTCATGAAATGATGCAACTTTTTAGTAACTGCCCCTCCTCCTCTCCTTAGCTCTGACACAACTCCTCTATTAAATGGATCAAGCCAGGACAGAATGTTTGAGACCATGGCTGTGGAGATTGAGCAACTTCTGGGAAAGGTAACTTGAGTTACTTTGGGTTTATTTCAGCACTTAGGCGATATCACAATCCGCATTTCTCTGATGCGTATTAGGAAATCCGAGTGTGGGTGTTAGACAAGGTGTGCACGTCTAGCTACCTCCTTCAGCTTGTGCACTGTAGTTTTCTTGCAAGAATAATCCATTTCAGGTTTTCTGGGGTGTTTTTCCTCCTGCAGCTGACTGGGATAAATGACAAGATGGCAGAGTACACCAACAGTGCGGGCGTGCCGTCGCTGAACGCGGCGCTGATGCACACGCTGCAGCGCCACAGGGACATCCTGCAGGTAACCAACAGGCCTTCCCCTTGCCTTCATGTTCATTATTTGCCTAAAATTATTATTATTATCTGTGCTGGTATCACTGCATGCTGGAGTGTCTCACCAGGAGGTGTGAATGCCACTGATTCCATCACTTTCCTTCTCTCCAGGCACTCCCTGAACTCTGGGTTGAAAAAAAAATGTGCTTTTTATGTCATTTGGTGACTAGTACTAGCTGAGAAAGAATAATAAAAGGGGTGCTGCCTTATGTGGGTGGGTTTTATATAGCAAAAGGGGAGATGTAATGAATTACCTTGTCTCTGGAGTTTGTCATGTAACAGTGTGTAAGGGAACATCACATGTCAGAAAACATGATTGTAAAAGCTCCTGAGCTTCTCAAGGGAGGTGGAGGAAATGTGATGGTTAAAATTACCTGTCAGTGCTATAAATTAACCATGTTTTCATGGTATAGGACTGTTAAAATGCATATTTTATTTGGCAGATCATGTGCAGTTTGATTTCTGTTTGGTATCTGTACAGTCCATGCACAGTGTGAAAAGCAATAGCATTTGTCTGAATGGTTACAATGGTTTTGGTGCACACCAGCTGGCAGTTAGCTTGGGTTTTGAGAAATACCACCTGCCTAAAATGGTTTGAAATGTAAAATTGCAACTTAAAAATAAAACTCGTCCTCAGATGTTTTTTTATTCTGGTGTAACAACCAAATAAACTCAAGAACGTCTTCACCACACCAAATAAATAGGTTTTATTAGGGCTTCTGGTGGGAGATTTCAACACAGACTAATTCATCAGAAAGGTGAGGATATCTGAAACTGGGAGAAGGAATTGCTGTGGATTTCCCTCCACAACTGTAACTGCAGCCATCAAATTTAGCAACTACTGCAAGAGCAGTGAGTTTTGAGAATACTTTGCATTAACATCCAGCGTTTTTGCTGTTAAATTCCTAGGTTGGTCTTGCTCTTTGTATTAGAGAACAGCTGAGAATTTCAAAGGTGGCTGGACGTCCTGTGAGTGTATTGTGTTGCTCAGTTGACCTCAGGACCCTAATTTTGGGATATCTGTTTATTATTACAGGATTACACACACGAATTCCACAAAACCAAAGCAAACTTCTTGGCAATACGAGAAAGGGAGAACCTGTTGGGATCAGTACGGAAAGATATCGAGTAAGTTGTGTTTGCTCCAGCAAAGGTGTGGGACTGTCCTCAGAGAGGGAAGGTGGAGAGAATGCCTGGCATAGCTCATGTGTCTGTGCTCTGAATAAAGCAAAAGAAGCTCCTTGAGTTCACAGCTCTCATTGAGGTTGTGTTCTGTTGGATTTTAGGTCGTATAAAAGCGGGTCTGGCGTGAACAACAGAAGAACAGAACTGTTCCTGAAGGAGCACGAGCACCTTCGGAAGTAGGTGTTTCTGTTTGCTTGTTGGAAGTGCCTGACTTTCCTGGGGGGGTGAGACATCAGAATTTCCTGCAGCTGGTCAAACATTTATGGCTTGTGCTGTGTGTGAGCTGTGTGAGTAGATAATAGTCATGGTAGTGTCAGTGATTTGGGCTTTAGGATCTCGTCAGTGACAGTTTTGTGTTGTCTTCAGGGGCTTTTGGAAGACACTTTGACTCAGACCTCCTCCTCCCAAGAGAGTAGACTTTCAGTCTGAGAGAGAGACTGCCTTTCACTCTGACTGGGGTAAAGTTTGAGAAACAAAACAGAAACTCCCATGATTTGGCTGGGTTTCCCTCTTTTGGTTTGTTTATTTTTTGTCAGTCAAACAAAAACCTTTTCTCCTTTTGTCCCTACTGAATGTGGACAAAAAGCGATGGAAGAGATCAATTCCAAAATCACCTATGCACTTAAATATTTGCAAATTGATTCTAGGTTAGCAGACAACAAGCCAAATAGAAAGCACTTTGTTGTTATTCCTGTTGCAGAGAGGGCATTAAGCTCTGAGTAGCTGCTCTGTGTCTTTGTTCAGTGAAAGCAGCACAGGTGAGAGCAAGGAACTGGAGGGTTTGTGGTTTTTAAACTCAGGAGACAGCTCTGGTCTTCCTGCCTCTCTCCTTGCCTGTAGTTGTGCTAAACCTCAGGCTCACACGAGAGGGCAGGCTTGCATTTAAAACAAACAAATAAATAAATAATTACATGTGGTTTTCTTATGTTTAAACTTACAGCCAGAACGGCAAAAAAAACTTTCACAGGAAATTAAAACAATTTTTTTTCATTTGTGGCTTATCACCACTTCATCCTCGATTTCCTGCAATACCTTCAAAACTTAAAAATTAGTTGATTTTAAAACTTGAATTAGGATTTCTTTTAAGCATGATCTGGAAATAGAATGGTTAAATATTTCTGGAGTTGTAAAATACCCTTCTAAGAAACTGATATTGCCCTGAGTGCATTATTTTGAAAAGTTTGCAAAAATTAAGAGAGGAAAACTTACAGCATTTTGCAAACATCTGGCAGATGTCTTCAGAATTTGAGCTGAACTCTGCAGTTTATAGGATTAAAATGCATGAAAAATAAAGTTAAGGCAGTTTTAGAAATAGTTTAAAACCATCTGTGTGATTATTTGAAACTGTTAAGACTTGAAAAAACCCACCACAACACTGAGGAAAAGAAAACCAGAAATAAGTGTGAGTTGGGGTTCTTTAGTAAACAGGGCCAAAACTAATTATGGAATACTCTGCAAGGTGGAGATAACTGTAAGGACTGTGAAGAAATCCAGTGTAAAAGGAGAAGACAACATTGGCAAGAAATCAAAGCTTGCAAAACTTTTGAATTGAGAATCAGCAAGCTCAGAAAAAGATACTGGCAGAAGAAATTATTAGAGAGTTTCAACATATTTGTCTTCAGAAAAAGCAGTTAATGAGCTATTCATGCCAAAAAGCTGTAAAAGCTAAGAAAAGGTCCCAAGAAATCACCAGGAGCTGGCAAATTACACCAAACATGCTCCCAGGATAAACTGACAAGCTTTGTGTGAGTCATGATGCTGAATATTTGTAGTGCAGTAAATCCTGGTGCCAGCCTAATTGACAGAAGTAGATGATGAATGTATTTACAAGATACAGGAGTAAAAATCCAAATATTTTCAGTGGATTGATATCTATGAAAATAACTTGAAGAACAGACCTAGGAGTATAAACTTTACAATGTGTTATTATATCCTCCAAAGCAGTGTAATTCTGCTCAGGAATTACATATTCATATCAGATATTGGAGCATTCACTGGATCTTGACCCTGCTTGATTTATTATATTAAGTACTTCAACCTATTACATATTTATTGCATGATCTGATAACAGAATGTGTGAACTGCTGCCCCACTGCTGAGTGCCAGACTCTTCTGTCAGCCTTTTCCTTCATGCACAAGCATGTGAGACAGGATAAACACAAACTGGGGATTTCTCTGGGCTGTGTTTCCCATGAATGCTCCTCAAAAGCTGCAGGGTGGGATTGTTTGTGGGGTATCTCACTGGGAGCAAGAGGAGAAACAGGAAACTCTTCTGCTTTTTGCCTAAATCTGTCCCTTTCTGTGTCACATTGTGAGCACCACAAAGATCCTCTTAATGTTATACATGTAGGTTATCCTAAAAAAGGAGAGGAAATGAAAAATCTTGGAGCACCAGCTGCTGATGAATAAAAAGTTCCAGCACACATTAGGCACAGAGGGAATGACAAAAAGCGCTGCACAAACCCTGCCTGTACCTGGCTTTCCATTAAACCCTGAGGATCCTGGATCCATTTGGCCTCCCTTTGGCAGGGTGGGGCTGGCTGCTGTGTCAGGATTTCCACCTTGGAGTCCCAGAGGAGCTGGGGCAGGGGGGACCCACACTCCTGCACCCCACACAGGGAGGGTGAGACAAAACACATCGTGATCTTCTCCTTTCAAAGGCTGCACTGCTGCTCAGTCCATTTTATAAATCAGCCCTTTGTGGGGAAAGGAGATTTGTCCAGAAGTTCTGCTGGCTGTGGATAGCAGGCATGAAGTTTCCAAGTCACTCAGTTTCCTGCCTAAGAATCTACACAGGTAATTCAAGAATAGCTTTGCCAGCTGCTGGAGAGATGAACGGTAACATCTAATTTTTTAAATAAAAAAAATTAACCCCTGTTCATTAAAATAAGGTTGGCAGGCAGATGTTTTTGTGTATTGATGTTAATATTTTTACCTAATACCTCAGATTTCTTGGCATGCCAGATACCTAAAGAAATATCAATCTAGTGTGGTCATGTTTGCTGTTCATTTTTGAAATCTTGTTTTCTTGGGTCTGTGCCATTCCCTAAAGGTATTTAATCTTCTCTGTTTGTGTACTTTTGGCCAGGGGTACAAACAAGTCATCCTTTTTCTTCTAATGCCATTTTCCATCTAAAGAAAACAATTTTGATGAATAGATCTATCTTAGCATTTTAAAAACTGCTCTGAAAAGTGCTGCCTCAGAGGAAACAATCCTGTTAACTTAGAGTCTGCCCTGAGAAATTCTGCAGTTATTGATGAGTTATAGTCTAAGTCAGCAAAGAAGGAACTCATGTCCTTGATTAAATTTGCAATATTGTGTATGTATGCAAGTGAAAATCTCCCTTGTGTTATAGGTGAGTGATACCAGGGAGTACTGATGAGTTTGTGTACAAATAGATGAAATCTTCAGAAGATTAGATTGAAATTACAGATGTTATTTCCTGTGATGAATTCCTTGTAAAACTAAGTGAAAACACACCAGTTGTGTCATTGTGGGGCAACTGTGTAACTATTACTTTATTACTCAGCTCCAGCACTCAAAAATTAGTCATTTATCCCTTTCTAGAATGAGTGGCTGGTGGTGAAGCAGGTGCCTGTGTGGTGCAGATATCATTAGCTGTGTTTTTAATTTTTGTCAGGTGACTGCATGTTTCTGCTGAGTGTTGCTATGCAGCCTGTGAATCTATCCAGTAAAATTTTTTTAAAATCCTCTTAGCTGGAGTCTCATGAATGAGTGATGCAGGTAGATGAGATGAACCTGCTGCAAGTGTTCAGACACCTCTGTGTGTCTTCAAATGTTTAAAACTGTCACTGAGAGGGTCAGGGAGCCACAGTAGGTCTGTAAGAAACTTTTTTTGAAGGAGAGCAAACAAATCAGAGAGTCATGTGCTGCATGGGAAAGAACAGAGGAATAAGAGAAGTGAGCAGAAGAAATAACAGGAACCTGCAGCAGTTGTGCCATGGTGCTAATTAATAATAAGTACCTGAGATGATTGGGGGAAATTAATGTTTGTGCAGTGCTTCATGTATGTGGAATACTCTGGAGTACTGAACACTTTCATTGCTTTCATTATGGCATTTTGTTATCAGCAGAACTATTTCAAATTTCCTGCTGTTGTTTGGGTAGAAATGGGCACATTCAGTAGAGAATAATCACCGGGAAAACTGCTTCCAAACTTTGGTGGTGATACAGGCAAGATCTTGGTGGAGGGAGTGACTTGCTGGCTGTTTTTCCTCTAAATATTGTCTTTCCTTACAAATTTGCACTTCAGCACTGATTTGGAGGGGGAAATCAGCTCAACGAGATGCAGAGACACCTTGCAGGGTTTTTGATTACAGGTGATTTGATCTATTGGGAGAAAGCTGCCAGTTTTCTACCTTCATAGAATTTCTTTTCCTTTTGTTGTCCCTGTTCTCTGTTCTGCCTGCCCTGGTTTCCATTCACTGTGCTGCTGCTGTTCCTGTGGATTTCAGGGGAACTTCAGGGTTGGATTAAGAGCAGGGAAATGTGGTTGCCTCCCTTCTCATCCCCTCCCCTCCCTGATTTCCAGCTGCAGAGGACACACAGATGCCTGGGCAGTGACTGCTCCAGCTGACACACAATTCACCACTTCATCTCCTTCATCTTCTCTTGGAAGCAGAAAGAATGCAGGAAAAGCAGCAAATTCACCAGTTCCTTTTTCCATCCCAGGGTGGCTGGGGAAGCAGCAGGGAGGGAGGAATGTGATGAGCCTCTTCCCTGGGTGCCTGCTGCCTGCCTGCTCTGCAGCCTCAGAACTGCTGAGCTCCACTCTAGTCAGGCCCAGTAAGAGGTTTTTTTTAATTACCAAACTTGCCTCTTAATTAAACTTATTTTTTGTTCATGTCAGAGCAGAATGTGGTGTTCTTGGTTCCATTCTCTTAATTTGAATGCAGATTTTAACTGAAGCAGCACTTGGGGATGAATAATCTTTGCTCTGTAGCAGTTCTGAAAAAAAAACCCCAACAGCTCTGCCCTGGGAGGACAGAGGAGCTCTGCATGGCCCTGGTTTGGAGGATTTGCTCTGGATTTGGTGCTGTGCAGTGCTGGAGAAGGGCTGCAGCACTTTGCCCATTGAACTGGAAGTTACAGTGCAAGGAGGATTGGGGAATCTAGGTTAAAATGTCTTTCTGCTGGCCATTAATTGCAAGAGCTCTGGCAATGGTGTGCCACTGTTTTCCCAAACACTATTGGCTTGTTTTCTTTGTTTGTGGAATAAGGAAGTTTGAGAAATGGCTGCATTGAAAGTGTGTGCCAGTGCTGGGATGGCTGTGCTAATCACCTTACACTCAGTAACTCAGGGTTTGGGGCAGGGCTCTGTGCTCTGCCTGAGAGCAGCACAAAGAAAATGCTTTTCAAAGAGGGGATTTGAGCAAAGGAGGATTTTTGGTTTTGCAAAGGCTTACTTAAGGATGCACAACAGCTTTTCCTGTAATCCTGTTTCAAAATACAATTCTGCTCTGTCTTTCTGCTCTGTCTCCTGTGCTATTGCTGCAGAGTTTTCTTGATTGCATCAGTGATTCTTTCCTTTAGCCTTATCTCTGTCTGGGCTTGAATGGGTTTTATCTCCAAGCTGCTGGCAGAACCTCTGTCTCCTGAAGACTCATGGCACAGGGACACAAGGCCACTCTGGAATCAGCTGGATCAGCCTCCCTGTCACAGTCCCAGACTGAATATGACACTCAACTGCAGCTCCAGCCTGAGAATCATTTTCTTATTTTAATAGTAGATGTTCAGAGACAATTGATGTCTTCTGGGAAAGGAGAAACTTCACTATATGTAATTATATGACTGTATGAGCAAGCTATTGAAGGAGTTTAATGAGAATTTTGGGGAGGTTCAAAGCTTCCAGGCAATGAAGGAAGATGCTCTCTTGGGTATTATTATTATTTATAAATAACTTAATAAAAGATCATAAAAATCAGCCAAGCAATTCAGGATTTGCGAGGTTTTTGACTCTAAATATAGTTTGAGCTTCATAAGGGTAAAATCAACTATTTCTTTTAAACTTCCTGTGCTGTATTTAAAGACTTTAAAAAACCCTCTGCCCCAAACCACTAAACCAAAGCTTCTGTGTCTCAGTGTTGATTTGCAAGCTTTCCTGATAGTTGGATTGCTTTAACAATACTGTAATCAATAATTTCCCTGACACTGATGAGTGTTGTGACATATTTATGTTTATGTTTATATTTATGGGGACACCAAATGAAAACATCAAACCACACACAGCACAAAACTTAATTTGGAAATTTCCTGTGTAATTTCCAGTACAAAACTGAATTACCCAGGTGGCAAAGGGTGCAGCCACATTGACATTAAGAGCTTCAAGCTCATTGTTTGCTTTTCATCTGTACAGAAAGTGAAGGTTTATGGATGAAATTCCATGTACCCCAGGGAAGGTGGCTATGGAAACTCTTGCAGATCTTTATGAATGTTTGCAGAAGCTAAAGAGCAAACCCTCACAGAGTGAAAGATTACATGAATGTATAAAGGGAAAAAAAAGTGACTGAGACAAAAACTCCGGTTCTTGGTTCTGGGCTTCCC
This sequence comes from Catharus ustulatus, assembly GCF_009819885.2. Taxonomy (NCBI): domain Eukaryota; kingdom Metazoa; phylum Chordata; class Aves; order Passeriformes; family Turdidae; genus Catharus; species Catharus ustulatus. Next base: position 3,844,553 of record NC_046242.1, on the reverse strand, counting down.
CTTAGAAACAGCACTTTGGTCTTAATCTGGAGAAGGGGAAGGATATAAAGCCACACTTCAAACTTCAGAGCACTGTGGTTTCTTCTGAAGTTTTTTGCTCCTTTCAGAGATAAACAAGTCGCTGATGCATGTTTTATTTGTTTTTAGCTTTCCTTTCAACACTGTTTCTTAACTAGGACAGCTTCCCCCCTCCAAGGTCTGTATTGAAATTAGGGCTTTCAAGAGTGCTGAAATCCTTCCTGCATGGGTTGGTTCTGAAAAGCAGGTGCAGCTTTTCAAGAGAATCAACAATTGTGGAGTTTTATAGAATTCCTTTTGTGCAATCTGAGAATCACTTTTATTATTCTAATGCAGCATGTCATTTTTTTGTCAGTGTGGCTGTGCACTTCATTATTCTTTAGGGCCAGAAGTGCTTGCTCATTATTTGCTATTGGATCCTCCAGTATAAACAAGCTCTTGAACTCAAATTGATGTGTATGGGTATGTTAAATAGTGATTATTTCCATTTTCTCATATGCAGAGTGTATCTCTGGAAAGTTACCACACTACTGCATAAATGTCATTCTTGAGTTTTATTTAATTTCAACCTCTCCTAATGCATCAGAATTAGGTTCTCCTCCTTCTTGGCTGCTGTGCAGATATCTTTGTGTTCTATGAAATCCATGATGCTAAGCAGAACTAGATCCAAATTACCCTTAAAGCATCCCTATTTTATCCTAATAACAGAGTTCTGTTTAGAACTTTTCAAGGACTTAGTTCTGTTGTGATTTGGAAGATGCAGAGTGTTTTCCTCTCACTTGAGAGACTTGTTTATATCCAGTGTAGTTGCACTTCTGTAGAAGAATGCATCTTGTTCAGTCCCAGACAGAAAGCCCTGAGAACTGTGGGAAATTGGGTCAGAAGAAAAATGCTGAGATCTTTACCCATTAATGAATTGCATCCTGGATTTGGCTTGTGGGTGGTTTAAATGTAGTGTGCACTTTACATTTTGAACCACAAGTGTTTGTTATGTTGCATAGTTAACTGTGCAGCTTTAAGAATCATTTTCTGTGACTTAATTAACAGGCAGGTAGAGAGTTGTAAATCAGGTCCCTCAGCCAAGTCCTGCATGAAAGCCACAGAGCTTCTCCCAAAAAACCCTCAAAACCACAGCAGGTGAAAATGCAGTCAGGGAGCAGAACATGTGCCTGTAGTGTGGATTTTAGGGTTTCATACTACATCAAAGTTGGGTTGTCATCCTAGGGATAACTCTCACTTCATTTCTGTGGTAGCTGGATTGGAAATTTAAAAGATTTATTATGAAGTTGTTTATGTGATGGGGCTCTTGTAGAATACATTCCCCTTTGTGTTCTCCTTGTTACTTAGGAGTGTGCGAGTAGTAGAAGAGTTCTTTAGCTTTGCCAAGCTTTAGTCAAAAAACACTGAGCTAGAAAAGTGATACAATCTATTTTGTTACAGCACAGACTACAAACAGGTCGTGTTTGTTGTAAGCTGAGCATTTCCTGGCTGTGTGTACCCAACAAATCAGCCGTGACAGGTTATCCTGGGAGAGCTCCATTTTAGTCAGGTCAGTGTCACATAGCACAGCCTGTGTTGCTTGCTTTGGAGGGCTTTTCCCTTTAGTACAGGTCCCATCCAGATCCCATGTTTTAAACCAGGGGAAATAATGCAGGCAGCCCTGCCCTGCCTGCTGGCAGTGCCTGCAGATGTAAAATTTGAGGAAATGCCGATAGAGTCCATTAGGAAGTTACTGGAATTGTTCTGACAGTTGTGGTTGCTGGTAATGACTTACAGTAAAGCCTGCCCTCCTCAGTTCATTTCACTTCGTTCCTATGGGTAAAATGGAGCAATTATATGGGGGGTCAATCTCTCCAGGAACTTCTCCCAAGCAGGAATCCAGCCCTCATCCCCGGTGCCACCCTGGCACTGGGTTTGTGCTCAACCAGCTGCTGCTCTTCATGTGGGCAGCAGGGGCTGTTCTCATTTTGGAAAGATTTAACCTGTGTTTTTTGGGTAAACTGAGCACTGCAGGTTATTGAGAAGCTCTTATTCCCTTATAGATTTGCTCTAAGGGAAGAGGTATTGCTGCTGCTCACCCTCTTGGGGCTCTCAGGCGCTTTCCCTGCGTGCCAAAGAGCTTTCTTGGCTAACTCCACTTCCAGAGAAACAGCTCTTCCACTCTGGCAATTCCCAGCCAGCTCCATGGAGCTCAGTGGAGGTGCAGGCTCTGCCCTTTGGAAATCCAGGAGAAGCTACTGCTGGTGTTGTCAGACCTGTTTTAAGGGAGAAAAATCCCTTGGTACTTGTTTGCCTCCTTTAAACCGAGTTAGAACAGATAATCCTTTTATTGGTTACATTGCACATGCAGGTGTGTTTACAGCTGCTTTATTTGGTGTATCTAAAGTCCAAATTGAGGAAATTTTTGAGCTCTTGAGGTTTTTACTTAGTGATGTAGCTAGAAGTCAAATTTGTAGCTGAATTTGTGTCACAGGATTGCAGTTGGAGGAAGGAGGTTTCACCAGATTATTTTCCTGGAAATCCTTTGGCAGATTCTTCCCTACAGTGAAAGAGATGCCTTCTGTGTATTTTTTTTTCCTCATGTGCAATTTCTTTCCATCTGGAAAGAAATTCAGCACCAGACAATGTTGGTTTACTCTTGCCTAGAGCAATGGGTTCTGTTCCAGTGCCTTTCATTCTAGATCTAACAAATTGCTTGCATTGATGAAAAACAACATGATGTTGTGCTTTTTTCTTTCCCAGTTTTGCAACTGCTCCTCATTCTTACTGAAAGTGATTTCTGAGACATGCAGAAATAAGCTTTCTGAGGTGTTCAGAGTGTGTAGGTGTGATGATGTTGAGCAAATTTATACATTGATTAATGCTCACATTTGTGCTGGGTTTTGTGTTTGATTGTTGCCTTCTGCAAGAGTCAATGTGACAAAATTGCATTTCCTTAGCATCCAGATTTGTGCTTGAATTAACACTCAAAGAAAATCCACAAAAGAGGGCAGTTTGGGTCAGTATTTGAACTTTTCTTTGCTTTCAGAGTGGTTTGTTCATCCCTGGAAATGCCTATTTTGCCTCATGTCTTTATTTTTGGCCAGCCAGGTTTTCTCATGCTGGAAGTGGAAAATGTGTGCTTCTCAGTCAAATACATTGGTCTTAGTCAATAAATAGACTTCTACACCAATTCTTGTCTTCTTTAGCAGCTTTGAAACTAAATTGAATCAAACTTGGGACAAGTCTTGTAAAATCTGGAATATTTTGTTATCACAGGGAGGAAAAAAATGTGTTCTGCTTTACATTCTTCTACTTAAGTTTTTAAAGGGTTTAATGATCTTATGAATTTTTAATGTGATAAGGAATGTTGATGGCAAGCAGAAAAAATGAGTTGGAAATGGGGGTATTTTGTGTGTCTGTGCACAGTGTTTTTTTCATTATTATTCTGTTATTATGATGATGGAAATGACTGACTGTATAAGTCAGATTTGCCTCATACCTGTTGCAGGATTTGCATTCCTGGAAGCTCCAAATTGCCTGGTGATCCAGGACTGTAAAAATATGAAAGATTTATTGGAGGCAGTTTGAGAGAGCAAAGACTTAGTGATTTATCTTGCATTTAGAGAAAGAACAAAGTAAAATTATTATGTCTGTAGTTATTTTTTATGAAAGGAAGAAAATAGTTATCAAGTGCTATATTAGTTTATTCTACAGGATTTTCCCTATCCCTTTTAAATTATTCTATGTGATAATATTGCCCTTAATTTCATCTGAAGTTTGTGAAATGAATTGTGTGCAATGAGTTTCCCTACTCTGCCTTGTTCCTCTGACTTGGTTTGGGTATCAGCAGCAAAATCTTTGGATATGGGAGAAGCCCAGTCCTCAGCTGAGTATTCATCTATATGAGTGAATTTTATTGAAGTACAGGCACAGAGATTTACCTTACAAACAACATAAAATGCTTTCTTTTAGCTGTAAAAACCTGATGTGATGAGCAGGACTCTTCTCTATCTTGGAGGCTGATTTCACTTAATTTCTCCCTCAGATTAATTTACCTGTCTGCATATTTAAAAAACAAGCTGTGCCATCTTCTGCAGGCAGCAGTTGCACAGAGGCCTGGTTATTTCATATGCATGGCTGCTGCTGCTGGGTCTGTGCCATTCCTTACAGGAGGTGATTGCCTCAGCAGCTCCCAGCCTTTCTTTCCTGTAGTATTTTTAAATGGCTTTGTCTGTCTGGACAGGTGAAAATGCAGAGTTTATTGAAACAGATGGCAAGTCAGATTAATAATGCCCAGAACCATCTTTTGCTTGGATGTTCATAAGGAAATGTCCACTGGATCTGTTGTCTTTGCTTGGACAGCAGAAGAACAAAGTCAATAGATTTTAATTTAAGAGCTTCTCCTTGTAGTGTTTTGAATATGTAAGTTAAGCACAATTGCCTCGTTCAATGTTATTTTTTTATCCTGGCAAACGATTGAAATGAACTTTATTTTTAATTGTGAGAACAGCTTCTATTTGTGGAGAACAGGTTATTAATAGTCAGAGATCTGCAAACTTCCCTTTTCTCTCTGGGCCCTGTTGTACTTTGTGTTCTTGATCTTCCTCAAATCTGACTTATTTTTATGCTTATGAGCTGTAAAATGAATGAAACAGATGCTTCTGTTTGGGTGTCACTGTGAGTGAACTTTACAATCTGTATTTGCCAAGGAGTCCAGATCTGCCCATGAGAACCCCTGAAATGTTCCTGCCTTCAGCAGAAAGTCAGGGCATGTTGTGGCCATTTCCTGTGGGGTTTGTTCACCTTGCAGGAGAGATGAGTTTGGAAATCCTCTCAAGAGCTGATTCTTCTTGGGGTGGGAAGAACACACTGGAGGTTGTGCTAATAAATAAATCTGTGCCTCTTTTAGTCTGCCCTTGCCCACACATCTTCATTCTGAAGAAAATTCCTGTGTATCTCATCCTTTTAAATACTTGGGGTGACTCCAAATAAGTTGAGAAATGTTGGTCTTGGGGCTTCAGATACCTGATAAATACTCAGTGTTGGCATTTGCAGCCTGTGTGTGTTGGTGTTCAGAACTGGTCATTACTGGTTCATACTTTTTTTTGACCTTCTGTCACCATTTTACAAGTAGCCACATTCCCAGAGTTTATTTTTATGTGTGTATAAACATATAAACACATATAAAAATAAAGCAGTGTAATGTAATCTGAAGCTTTTAAATAACTTTTTGTGTTTATGTGTCTGACTAAGTAATAAATCTGCCCATCTACAGCTTTCTCTAACATAAAAAGCAGTGAATGTCCCTGCTGCAAACTGGCAAGACTAATTTTGAGGCTCTAAAAGCCTTGGAGGGCATCCTGGGTCACTTGAGGTCTGTAAAAGTGTTCAGCTTCTCTGTCATCTTCAGTTCATCAACATAAAAATTCTGTAATTTCATCATTTAAATGGACTAAGAGCTGGCAATGATTTTTCTAAGGTAGATTTTTTAATAAGGCAGGTCTAACATTTTCTTCCACAGATTTTTTTTTTAAGTGTAACCTGTTTCCAGCAAGGTTTTTAATACCTTTTCATTGATAAATTTTTTTTTAAATTGAACCTTTTCTAAAATTATTCATTGTTGTGCACTGCCCTTGCTTTTGAGGCTGTTTTCTAATGGTTTTGCAGTTTATTCTTGTTATGCCCTGCCCACATAACACACTTGTCTGTTAGAGTCTATCTATGAAAGGCACATTCTCAGCTGGGTTGTGTCTCTTGGAGACTCAGCGATTACAGAAATCTTTAATGCATTGCTTTCCTGTTCTGCATGCCTGGGGGACATTGGAGATGCTCTGTGTACACAGCTGGGGTGTTTCCCTTCTCTGTGCCAGAGCAATAAACACCACACAGTGAATAAAACTGGTTTTATTTCCCTAAACCAACGTGCTCACAACCCATGTGAATCTTAGCGTAGCTCTGCTGCCCCACTCGAGTCCCTGGCAGCTTAAAATTGAGCAAAATATTTTTAGTGCTCTGTTCTGTGTCTATATTTCAAGCCATGGACAGCCTGGAATAGCAACCTTCGTGTTTTCACTCCTCTTCACAGACAAATAAAGTCATTTTGTTTGCCTGTCCCCCTCCCCAGGCAGGTCACACACTGTGTGCTCCTGCCCAGCTCCTTCCAGCTGGAGCTGGGGGGGATCTCCAGAATTCCTGTGGGAAGAAGAAAAGTTCCAAATCAGGCAGCTCTGGCTGAGTCAGAGGCAGAGCTGTGCTGCTCTGGGGGCTGGCAAAACACTTGGAATGAGAAGGTGGAGGATGGAGATGGCCGTGCCCTATTGGAATCTTGGAGTTTGGCAGCAATAAATTCTGATTTTAGACTGAAAACAGTAGCCAGTACAACACAAAACTGCTTTTCTATCAGGCTGATTTCCTCCTCAAACTGCAAACTCTATTTTTTTGCAGTTATTCTCCAGGAGTTGGTGTGAATGTGTGGGGTGAATGGAGCAGTTGTAGGGGTGCATTGTTGTTCCTGCACTGTGGGAAGTGGGAATGATGCAGTCACCTGTTCCATGGCAGGGTTACATTGGAGATATTGATTGCTCTAACAAGAGATGTTTTTCTGGCATTTCACAACTGGCTGCAAAGCAGTGATTAAAACCCTGTGTGAAAGTTGAGTAGAGAAAAGGAGAAATAGCTGCAGTCTTTGAGGATCTTGTTACTCCCCTTAATGGTGTGTGTCCGGTTTTTAAATGAAATGTCCTCCCTGGTGCTGTGCTGGAGGCTCCCTTGTCCCAGGGATGCTGCTCAGGGCTGGATCAATGTGTGGCAGGGAGGGCAGGGCCAGTGTCACTCACCCAGAGCTTTCTCTGACACGTGGCCTGTGTTTCATTCCCATCAGTTCAGTTCCCATCCGGCCACAGAAGGAATTTCCCAGGTACTGGGGAGCTAATCCTGAGCAGGGTTCTGAGATGGTCCCAAGTATCAGCTTCTTCATCATTAATGACATTTTTTTAAGGGGTGGGCAGGATTAAAAAGCAGTAAAATTAGCTATTCCTTTCTCTAATACTCCTTTCCAAACACTCCTCTATAAATCACAGTGCCAGTTCTCCTTTTCTTGTCTCCTCAGTGTTTTGTGTGTTCTCCTGAGCTGCTGCTCATGCTGCTCTTAGGAAATGCTGCTCAGAGGCTGCTCCAGTGCATCTTCTCCCAAGTCTATATAAACCAGACCTATGTAGTGGCAAAATGTGACAACATCCAGAAATAAAACATTCTAAGGGCAAATTTATTAAGATAATGATGGGGATCATTGATTAGTGATCTAAAGTAGTACTTAGTGCTTGTTACTTTTTTTAACTTGTTTTTTTTTTTCTTTTGGCTTTCAGCTCAGATCGACTGATAGAAGAAACAATAAGGTAGGAATGAATGTAAAAATTTTCATTATTTTCCATACAATCAGCATTTCCATTAAATTGTGTCTAAATATATCAGTCACTATATTTATACTATAACTCTATTGTTTCCAGTTCCTTGGCAGTATTACAGTGAACTGCTGGTGGGTTTGCTTTGGGTTTTTTCTATTCAATATTGACATAAGAATGTTGCTTGAAGATTTTATTCACCCTAGCTTAGAAAATTTGGGTTTCTACTCAAAGGTGAATCACCTTTGGAGCAGGGTGAATCTCAGGCTGAGCTGTTGCAGGCTGTTCCAGAAGTCAAGGTGTTTCTTCTCACTGTGACATTCATCCAAACCTGATTCCTGTAATCTTTCAATGTATTCAGAATATTCAGCACCCAGTGTGCAGCTGATATAGGTAAGAGCTTTTACCACAACTGCTGGAGAGGCTATTGCTGTTGTACATTTATTTATCTTTTGGAGTTCTTACATTGTTTGAATACTTAAATGATACCTTCTCTAACTGATCTGGACATTTTACTGCTGTAGCAACATAAATTTTATTATCTGTGCCCTTTCCAAGCCAACCTTTTGCAGACCAATAACTCAAACTATAATAATGCCAAATTTAATGGTTTTAAATTTTAGATTATTGCTTTAAAACAAAACAGAAAAAAAAAAAAAAGAAGAAAGCAAGTAAGATATGCTTTCAGACAATGCAGGTACTGACATAAGTGACCAAGAAGAGTAATTAGAGGTGCAGCAAGGCTGTGTCCATTAAGGGCTGGGTGCCTTAAATACACACAGTGGGCTCAGGATAATTAACATGAAGGAAGAATGTGTTAAACCACATCAGTGTGCAGTGATGAGGCAGAAGTGATCAGTGCAGTAATACCTGAAAATGTGGGTGCAGTTTCACCACAGCCTCACAGAAATATTTCTCCAGCTTAGCCCAGCTGTATTTGTTTTGGGTTCTAGTCCTTTCCTCAATAAAATCTCTCCTTTATTGTCATGCTTGTAACCTTGCTTTTCCACCTCAAAAATGCTCAGTGTTTAGTGAATCTCTTCTTTGCTCCAGTCCATGTAAGCAGAGCATTAAGCAACATATGGTGATTTATTACTCTTAATATCCTGCAAAATTACTTGTAATTACTTGTAATTATGTCACTGGCCTGGCTTCTTGGTTCCATGTCACCAGAGGAGCTCAGAGCTCTCAACCTTGCACTGTTTGTTATCTGTAGTAAATTCTTGCTTGAGTTGTTGCCAGAAATGTTCTGCAGTTTTGTTTTTTTTTGTACAAAAAGAGCTTGTGTAGTAACTACATGGAGTAGGAAATGTAATTCCACTTACATCTGAGTTGCATTTTGCCTCTGTTAAAACCAGGTGAATTTTTTGTTGAATTTTTTTCTTGTGGTCCCCAGAGATGGGAAGTGTTTGGGTGTGACATTAATTGATGGCAAATCCTGATGCCTTCTAAGTGAATTTACCAGATGGAAGTTTACCCAACTCACCAATTGTTTTATCTACTGGAACCCAAATAAAAGAGGGAATTGTGCAGAAGAAGCTGATTGAGGACAGATTCCTTGAGATGTAATTAGCTCATCCTGGCTACTACTCTGTCTTCAAGGTTTGCATCTGCTGCAGTTCATTACTCATTTTTTAATTAAGCAAGTCAGGAAATCACATTTTATTTCCTTCACACTTCACACTTTCATTTCCTTAGGGTTTGTTACCAAGCACTGATACTAAACACTGGAAAGCACATTTTTGTGTGTGCAGAGGCTTTTGTTGACAAGCTACAGCCACTAATTGTGAACCCTTGCTCTGATTTTGTGTCAGGAAGAGAAATGAGGAGTCTGACTCCTCCTCTGCCCGGTCCTCCACGGAGCAAACAGGGAATAAATGTGCACCTGAGCTGCAGTGATGCAGGAACTAAAGCACTGAGCAGGGCTGGCACTCCAGATGTGTCATTATTGCTAAACTTTTAATCAATTTTTAAATGAATTCCGTGCCATGGGTTCTCACTGCAGCATATTTCTCTCCAGAAGCGAGTGGGATGTGATACTTTGTACTGCAGTTCTTTTGGAACAGCGTTCACTTCTCTTGGCCAGATTTAAATATAAGCAGAGATTTTTGCTTAATATGTTTGGTATTCTCAGGTTTTCATTTTCAAACATTATCACTTCTCCAAAATAGCAGGCCATTTATTTCTTGTTTTCTAACAACTTGTGTTTTTGTGTTGGCTCGGTTTAAATATTTTTTATCGTTTTGCCTGTACAGTGTGACAAGTTCTTAGGATTTTATTGTAATTCTGTTTCTGAGGCCTGATCTTACAGTGTTTATATATTAACAGATTGGACTGAAGCCAGACCAAAGCCATAGATTTCATTTTTAAAAAATTGTCTCCTTATTTATTTGGACAGTCTCTTTAGGTAATAATTAGGATTTAATAAAAGAGAAAAACTCAGCTGCATTGAGTGTTGACTTTTCAGAATGGAAAAGCATGAGCTATGTTTTGAGAATTCTCTTATTTCCACAACCACCTTGCCAAAGTGTCCAGGCAAAATCACTTGCATTCCTGGGGAAATGTTTCTTCTGTTTTCATCCAAAGAAACAATGCTCTTTAAAGGAATTTGCCAGGTTGTGCACGTAGGTATGCATTGCTACACGCACATATGTGCATATTTAGAGATACAAATATAGAAATGTATCTCCAGACAAAGAATAAGTGATGCAATCAGAGTTTTTACCAATTTAAACCTAGAGCTTTCATTTCTATGCACAGTCACAGAGTCCATTCCCTAATCATAGACCTTGTCATGAATTTCAATGAGCAAGTATGATTCATGGCATGCAAAATGAAGCAGAAGTTCCAGTAATACGTGAATTATTTGATTTTTAATAACACAGCTTCTCTCTTTAGAGTTTTGTTTTAGTTCTCCAGCAGTGTAGATTAGACTGATGTGTCTCAATGGGTGAAGCCAGGAGGTGATTTTTTGGTACATTTCCCTCAGTGACACTGGATGGATGTGGCTGCAGCGTGGGGTAAAATAATAACAACTTAAACATTTATTTAAGTCAAAACTCTTTGCTTCCAAGTCAGGCAGCATTAAAAGTGTCTCTCTGCATGTTAGATTGTCCATCTGGGATAATGCCTGGAGGTGTTCACTACCCTGGGGTTTTTATTTCAGTGGAAACAGCAAACTAAGTACAAATATCAGTTGGGTTTGCTTTGGAGGGAAATTTGGCCGCTCTCATCCCCACGGCACTGCTGAACAATCAGGGCCAAACCTGGAATGTGGCAGGAATTTGGAGGGAAATATAGCTGCAAGCACAGGAGTTTGAGCTACTCCTGCTGCTCTGGGGAGGAGATAGGTGGGTGTTTTATGGCTGTGACCTTGGGCTTAGCTGGGGGAGATTTCTCCAGGAGTGCAGCAATGCTGAGCGTTGTGCTTGAGCATGGCTTTAATATCAAATATAGAGAGCAGGCCAGATACCATCTGGTTTTAGAAACTTGGTTTACACCCAGCTCTGGTAGTTCCAGCCAGTGCAGCACTGAGAATAGTTCCTGCTGGTTTTTCCAAGTGAAATGTTAAATTGGGGTCATCTCCATTCCAGTAAGAAATGTTTCATCTTTTTATCGTAAGCGTCGCGCGCGGGTTCCGGAACGGCAGGACCAGGTCGGGGTGATCTGGGGAGGTTCTGCTGGGGAGGGACTAAATGGGGCCACTATTGTGAATGGGAAAAATGTGATTAATTTTTTAAAATATGCATTTGTCGGTGAGGCAATGGCAGCAGCAAGTCAATGAACATATGTCAGGGATGGGAATGGAACCAAAATTGTCTGATGGAGGATATGAGGAAGCTGCAGTGCTCGAGATACAAAACCAATCCCTGCACTGGTCCCCAGGAACTCTGTTTTCTGCTGCTTCTTAAATTTAATAATCTCCTTTACAGATCTAAAGGCTTAGATAAACCAGCTCAAGGTTTGAATAATCAAATTATATGCGAACAACATTGCTTTTTGCTTGAATTTTGATTTGTTAATAGTAGCTGGAATCCAGTTAAACTCTTGTTCATGAATATCACAATTACATTTCATTACCAGACCATATCATATTAAAAATGGTAATTACTCTGGTTTTTTCCCTTCAGAGCTCTCCAGTAAAACCCAGCCCTTTGAGCTAAATTCTTGAAAATACTGGATAAAAAAAAAAATGAATCTCTTAACCCTTTATATCCTGCTTTGTTCTATCAAATGGACAGTTTCACTCCCCAGATGTCAAAGCAGGAACCTTGTGTTCTGTGAATAATTATTTCTAAAGGCATTTTGGAGTTGGCTCAGGAGCACTTTGTATACTGGCAATCATCTTGTGTTTTCACTTCTGTAAATGAATGGATGTTTTAATGAGTCATTGGCTGCATCTTACAGAAATATGGGGCTTAATTCAGAAGTGCTTTGAGAGACACTGTATTAAAAACTCATCTGGACAAATATCAGGTCAGTGTGGGGGTGGGAGGCAGAAATCTGTAGATCACTGAACAAACTTTTCTGTGTGCAAACAGGAAATATTTTTTTTTCTAACTTGATTCTTAGTAATTCAAAATTCCTTGAGTGCTGCTCTTAACAGCAAATTTTTAGTGGTTTTGTGAGTTTGTTGTTTTTTACTTTAGAGGACTAAAATATCTGCATTGAAAAATTGGGTGTTTTTATTAGGCAAAAGCAGCATTTCACATTTTCTTCCTCTGAAATGACAGCTTTGGTTTCCTTTTGTTATATTTATCTGTTGTGTTGTTCCACTTAACTTTTACTCCTCCAGAACATTTCCCCTCCATATTTAAGGCTCACAAACTCATCCAAGAACTTCTTTTAATCATTGTTATTCCTGTAGATGAAGTCAACAACATTAGAGGTGACTTTTCTGAGTTATTACACAGCCTTGTTGTATTTATGTCCTGCTTTATGTGTTTTTGAATCACATGCCAGCAAGAAGAGAAGTATTTGCCATATTTTTCTTTCTCAGTGTCTTCAGAGCCCAAACTTTGTCAAATGAGTAATTCTTTATAATCTTCATTTAACATCTTGTTTTTAACAGCAGAGTTGCTTTTTTCCCTGACCTCCAAAACATCAGTTTTGAAATGGGAAATTCTGTTTTGTGTTTGCCTGTATTGGTAAAGAAACAAAAAAAAAAAAGAAAACTTATGTACCATGAAGGATATTCTTAATTAGAACCAGATCTCAGAAAATTGTTTTTTTTCTGTGCTGTGATGGAAGCATCATTTGGGATGAAACAAACTTCTAAATTTAAAGCTTAAGCCACGAGAGCATAATTCTTATGTTGCTGATAAGGTAATAGCAGTTTCCATGGGGCTGGAGGAGCAAAGTCTGTTTGAAGAAATCTGTGTTTCACACTGTTAGCAGTTTCTATAAAACTGAAATCATTTAACTGTAAAAGATAGAGATTAATGGAAAATTTGTGGTTTCATTCATGTTGCTTTACCCCATTCATTGTCCTCTGAAGAAGCATTGCTGCTTGTTCTCCTCCTGTGTGAGCTCTGGATTATTCTTAGCACCAACAACTTGATCTTCTTTCTTTCCCCAGCATTGCCATGGCAACAAAAGAAAATATGACTTCCCAGAGAGGGATGTTGAAGTCAATACAAAGCAAGATGAATACCTTGGCAAGTATCCTTTTTCCTGAAAATTGGTGCTGCCTGTGCCTAACAAGAGTTATGGTGCAATTTTTCACTCTGTCATTTGGGGGATCAGCAGTGACAAATAGGCCAGGTTTTTATCAGTCTCACCTGATAACCTGGCTGAAGCATCTTAAAAAAAGCTGAAGCTTGGTGTTCATCACTGCTTGCTGTGGTTTACAGCTAAGAGTAGCCAGGGCCTGAGCATCCTTCTGTCTGTCACACTCTTGTGGATGTCAGTTAAGATTTTGGATGGTTGGTTTCTGTGCATATTCTGTCTCAGGGCTGAAGACTGTGTCAAGTCAGGCAAGTTTGTGGTTTTCCCACTTATTCCTTCCCTGCTGTCAGTGGATAACATCAGCACTGTTTGATCAGACACATGACATCCTGGAAAGATGCATCTTGGTAACCCAGAAATTTCATTACAGTTCTTAGCAATTGGCAAGAACATTTCAATAAGCTTTGGCCTTAAAAAGATTCTGGATTCCAAAGACATGAAGCTCTGAAGCTGATTGTCTTGTTGGCAGTTGTATTTTGTACATTAAGAGATAGCTTTACACCCCTGTGGTTTTACAGAGGTTGCACAGTGTGGGTCATGCAGGATTTTCTCACTCAAATGCCTTTGGTTGTTCTCTTCACCAGTAGCAGAATCCCACTGCAGAAATTCCACAAATGTTTTATACAACCACCCCAGCTTTTTTCATTCTCATTTAAACACAATTAGTAAAAGTAACTAAGCCTCACATACTGGAGATTAAAATGCTGGTAATTGAGGTGATCAGATGTGAATTCTGTGTAAATGTGAGCTCTGGGCTGGTCCCTTTTCTCTGCTGCTCTGCAGCCACTGAAGTGCAGTTGTCATCCTGCTCCCTGTCCATCAGGGTTTGCTGCTCCTGCTTCCTCCAGCTTGGGAGCAGTTGCAGTGTTGCCATTTCCCCATCCAGGCTTTGGGGCTTGTTGGTGAATTCCTGTTTGCTGCTAGGACCTTGACTCAGCCCCTTCCCAGACCGTTTTCCAGCAGTGAACAGCCTGATCCAAAGGATCAACCTCCGGAAGCGGCGGGATTCCCTCATCTTGGGCGGCGTCATCGGCGTCTGCACCATCCTGCTGCTCCTGTACGCTTTCCATTGATGGATGTTTGCCCCCCTGGACTCTGCTAAAACTCATCACCACCTTCCCTCCCCCCAGCCAAGGAAAAGTGAGTGGGGGAAGCATCAGAACTTCCACAGCCTGCTCGTGGCTGGGGCTGTCAGCATGATGTCTGGAGCTTCTGATGGTAGACTGTGACACTGGGCTTGGGCTGAAGCTGCAGTTTCTCCTCCCCTGCTGTTCACCTTCCTTTGGGTTCAATTTGGTGGGATTTGTTTGTCTTTAATTCCCTTTCTCACTGCAAGGTAAGTGCCCATGGGATGCCTAACCAGAACTGGGGGAACAGTTCCAGTGCTCAGCAGTGCTGGGGAGGTTTGGTGCTGGCTGGGGAGTGGAAAAGGATTAAGTTTGCCTTGGGTGGAAGCTCAGCAAGGAAAGCTTTTCCCTCTAATCCCAGCCCAGTACTGAATTTCACCTTGAGAGATGAATATTGCAGCTTTAAGCCTTCAGGTTGCTTTACTACTAAATACATGTTCTATAATTCTTTTTAACTCCTGGTTGAGATTCTAGTTACTCCTGCATAATTTGTGCTGTGAAAACTGTGCTTCACACAAATTCCTCAAAGTTAACAAAAAAAAAGGGGAGTTCTGTTCACTTTTTGCACAGAATATGAATGAAGTACCCTCTGGGGGAGATCATAAGATTTCTTGTGGCTTTAAAGGGACTGACAAAGTCCCCCTGTGTAAAAAGGGAGCACAGTGTCCCAGCAGCTGTTTACTCAAGTGTTCAGTCATCTGAAAAGTGACCAAACATGAGTTCACCCAAAGGAATTTTTGGGTGCAAATACTTGGATTTTGGCTGACATCATAAAGATCTTTATAAAGACACGAGAAGCAGTTTACAAAGCCTATACTGTAATTTAGGTGAAGTTATCCTGATAGTGGAGTAAGAAGGATGTGATCTAAACTGTTGATTGGAAATGAAAATTATAATGGTTGTAGCTGAGGCAAAGGTGTCTGTGAGCAAAGGTTTTGGCCATAACTCCTCCTAGCAAAGAGCTGAATGTATGAATAGTGAAACAAGTATTATTTACCATTATCTGGGGGGAAAACACTTTTTTGGTCTGCACAGGCAAAAAGAACCCTGTTGTTTGTCTGTAAACAAAGCTGACATCTGCAGTGGCTTTGATACTGCAGCTCCCCAGATTACAGATTTTTCTGCTCTTTCTACAGCACTTTTCCATCTGTCATATCATAACCCAATAAATTCAAGCCTTGGCACTGAAATACCTTTCTAAGAACTTGATTAACTCTTTTTCACAATCCACTTAGAGTGCTCCTAACAGATTCCATGTATTCCATCACCCACAGATTTCACACAGTCCCCAGGTTCTCCTCTGGAACAGAGTCCAGCAGCACAGACACCAATTTTTACTTCATTTTATAGTGTCTGTGAGTTGGAGGGAATAGAGAACTTGTGTAGTGTGCAAACCCACACTGTTACACTCACAATGTCTGCATTTAAAGGCTTCTTTGCAGACTTAACAACCCTGTGCTAAAAAGTCAACAAGGGCTTCTAATCAGCCATCCTGCCTTTGGGATTTGGAAGTATTTGGAATTAATATGTGCAAAACTGTGGGGTTTGTATTTGAAATAAAGGCTGATTATTTGGTTGATTTGGGAATGTTCCCATTTGGAGATGAAGTGTTTATTAAGGGGGTTTATGAAAAAGCTTGATGGATAAAGGAGGGTTATTAATGGATCTGTGTGTTGGGAGATCAAACTTCTTCTCCCTGTTGCCTTTTCTTTGATTCCTCCTCCACCCTAAGGGACCCTGATCAGCACTTGTGCATCTGTTTAGGATTTGTAGGATTTGGTTGCTCTATAGTTGGCAATATAAGATCTGCAGTACCGTAAATAAATTCATTTATTTAATCTTATAACAAGTCTTTTTATTGGACTTAACTGATTATTTGGTGCATATATTTAATCTTATTGTGAAAAAGCTGCTATGGAAAATATGTAGATTATAATAAATATGTAAACATAATTGATTTTTCATGTTATGAAAATGTTATGGAGGAACTGATATATTTTAGTATAAAATAATGGAAATATGCTGAATTATCTCTGATAAAGCTTTACTGGAAACAGTTTCAGTGTTGGCAGCCCCTCCATGGTTTTTGTTTGTGCTGGTTTTGAGTCAGTTTTGTGTTGAAAAATACACTTAATTATCTTTGGAGTTTTCCCTTCATCATCATCTGGCAGAGTGAGCGGGTGTTGTGCTGTGCTCCCTGCTTGCATCTGGCCCAGGGAAAGGCTTCCAAATTCAGCAGAATCAGCCTCATAACTCATCTCAGCCTGGACCTGTGGTCAGTACAATGGACTGGAAAATGAGCACAGTGCATTGTGCATTGTGCTGAAATCCCAAAATGCAGGTTTGTGTGTCTCCTGTTGCTGAACGTGTTCTCGGAGTTTTTCGTTCTGTGTGGTTCCTCCTGCTCTGAGGAAAAAAGATGTGGTTAAAGAATTCTCATTCCTGCAATTCCTGCCAGAGTGGTGATTTCCTAACTCAACCCAACAGAGGTGTGCTGAGAAAATCATTGCTGAGCACTGAAATGGAGGGGGGAATCCATGGTATTTCTGCAGGACGTGTTTCACACACACAGACACTCTTTTCCAATTTCTGCTTCATTCTTCCTGCCAGATGCAGCTTCTTCAAACCTGGCCAGGCACTGGAACACAAAGGATCATGTTGGTAATGTTAATGCCACACTTCACACTGGGGGAATATTTTTATCCCTGTTCTTTAGACTATTTTTTACCTGTTTATCTGCTCTTCAGTCTCTGGTTGCTGCAGCAGAGCAATGGCATTTGGGCAACACCCAGAATTGTGCACAGCTGTAGCTTCTCCCCAGAGCAGTGCCAGGGCTTTGACCTTCCTGGACAACATTTTTTTTTCTTAACCAGTTTTGATTTCGGGAGTTTTACATATCAAAGTGAGGTATAAATTCCTGCTGGATTTGTGACACTGAGTAACCAACCAGAATTTTTATTTGTAGTTCAGAAGTCCTTTCCTTGCCTCGTCTTAAGATGAATGTGAGCAGAGTCAGTTCCTTGCTGGATGTTGAAAATGCAAGAGCAGAAGTAGATTTTTAGGTGAGTGTCAGGTGAGTTGTTCACTGCTTGTCCTCAGGGCTGTGTCCCCTGAGGTGCTGCTTCCCCAGCCCTGCACAGGGAGCCAAGGCTGCTCCACCACTTGTGAGGGTGCAGCTCATTCAGTCACGACTAAATGAGAGTTTTAACTCTCTACATGTAGCAACGTGTTTCCCAACATCACTCGAGGCATAACTTTTCCTGTTTTTACTGGTTTTGTTCCAAAGCTTTCATTTGAGACAGGAAGGAGAGGGTAAGAGCTGTCAGTGCTGAAGGAGGAAATGATTCTGAAACTTCTTACAGCAGAATTGTGAGTGTGCAGGACAGGAGAGACACTGAGCCACGCTCCAGGTCACATCTGCAGGTCCCCTCTGTGCTTCTCCTGTCACTGCACATCTGAATAGGTGGTGATGTTTATTACAGAAGCAGCTGTTGGTCTGTGTGGTACTGAGTGAGGAAAGCAGTTCAATAAACACTCTACACCCAAAACAAAGCCTTTTCTCACAAAACATCCCAGGCATTGTAAATGAGTTTCTGATTGCACTTTCTGATTATTTTTTTTTTCTTTTCATACACGTTCTTGAAACTTCTATTGTAACTGTAATTATTTTTGTTCTCACCTATTGTGCATTCTCTGTATGTATTAAAAAAAAAAAGGCTTTGATATGTAATTTAATAATAAATTAGAATTCTAAGCAAGGTGCTTGATTCTTTCTCCCCTTGACAATCTTTGCCTACCTACACTTCAGGGAAGGTGCAGAGAGGATTCATCTCAGCCCTTTGGAATTGTCCCTGGACATAGCAATCAGTGTGTCCTCAGGTTTTATATCAGGTATCAGACATGATGGGACATTTCCTGACCCGGAATGGTTTGGGGGGATTTGTTCCTCCTGCCTGCAAGTGCAGTGTGGACTCATCTCCTGCCTGGGAGGGGCTGATGATCAACACTCGTGGTGGTTTTCCCTGCTCTTCTTCACCAAGTGGAGCAGGGATGGTTTTCTTTAGAGGCAGATGTTAAAAAGGGAGATCTGTCTCTGTGAATTTCTGTCTTCAGGACAGACAGGACTCTGTTACCCTCTGGTTTTCCAGCTCCCTGAGATGTTCAGCCAGGCAGTGTCATCCCTGAAGGATCCACCTGTGCCTGATGCCATTGCAATCAATGCTGAATCTTCCAATGCCACTCCAAATTTGTATTCTCAGAGCAGCAGAGCTGCCTGGTGTTGTGATACCTGTGTGTGCATGAGGCTGGCAGTGAAGAGAGGGATTTCCTGATTTCCTTGCAGGGCTGTCGTGCTGTGCCTGTAAACGCTGCTTTAAAGCAGAGCTACATCTCTGTATCCCTAATGCCTGCTAAATATTCAGGAGTGACCAGATGCTCTCCCAAGGGAAGGCTTTGATTGTATGTCTCAAGCTAAAGGAGAAACTTCAAAAAAACTTTTGGAAATGGAAAGGCAGTCCTGGTTTCAGACAGTGGGAAGTGCAGTGAGTTTTTCCAGTTGCGGCGCTGGTAATAAGTGGTGCATAAAATTCCATCTTCGTTTGGATTAGAAAATAAATTATTAATGGCACTGAATCCTTTTTTCCAGCTCCCTGTACAGTCAATAATTTATAGTGGCACAGGCTTAGGATATATATTTTTAACCATCCGCCTCCCAGAGCAGTGTTGTTGGTATTGAGGAGCGCTGTCCTTGCTGCCGGGCGGGGCTCAGTGGCTGTTCGTGCATTATGGATGAGCCTGCTCTGCTCCCCCAGCCCCGCTGCCATTCCATCAGCGCATTCCCTGCTCGGGGCGAGCCCGGCTCTCCATCAGGAATTCACACAGAGACACCCGAGTGCCTTTGTGAGTGCCTTTGTGAGTGCCTTTGTTTCCTCGGTGCGACCGAACGTGGGCGGTGTACTCGATTTTGGAGTGTTTGAATAGAAATCCTGGATGTTTGCGGTCGCTATTCCCATTTCGTGCCTGCCAGGCTTTGACCCAGCATCTGCAGGTGGAAGAGCTGCGCTGCCAGCCCCGTGCCTTGGCAGCTGGGCTGTGCTCATCAAGCTGTGCCTGCATCCTCCCCTTCTTCCCGAGCTGCTGCAGCCCTTGCCTGGCTCCATCCCCGCCTGTCGCAGCCCTTCCCCTGCTCTTTGTTCCTAATGGGACCCTGAGGCTTTGCTAACCCAGATTCCCGAGCGCTGCGAGTGAGGCAGGAGGAGCCTGGCTGTAAATCAGAGCCTCTGCACCCCTCACACAGCATTTGCCATTCTCTCGTTGCAGGTTGTTTTCTGGATTTTGGCACCCTGGAAATCCTCTGCCAGCCAGGGGTGGGATTTTGAGAGGTTTCCTACCATCGTGGCTGTTCACATCTTGTACCTTGTGTTGCTTTGTCTGCTCACTGCACTGCCCATCCAGTTCTCCTCCCTTCATTCCTGGGTGTTCAGCTTCATTTCAAACACATGGATTTATTTTTAGTTTCATAATTTTCGTTTCTTTCTTAAAAATTCATCCTTTGAAGTCCTGAAGGGTTGTCCAGGGTGATTGAAGCTTATCAATCAAAGCCAAAGCTGAAGGAAATTCACTGATAATCATTGAGGTGCACAAGCACAGCGTGGGGCGCTCCCACAAATGCTGTAAACAGGGAGGGTTTCAATTTTTTGTTTCTTTTCTTATCTCCCTTGCCCATACCCATCCATATGATGCACAGTTCTTGGAAGTGGGGACAATATTCTTCATCTTTTGTCTTTCTAAAGCTGCACTGAAAATAGAAGCTCCTCTCTGCAGGTTGCAAAGCCCCATTGAGCTGCCAGCTGTACAGTGGAAACTTCCCCAAGATGTTTGTGGTACCTGTGCCTGGGTATGTCATCTGTTACAGAGCCTTCTGCTCCAGACCTGTGCTGAGCTGGCTTTTCCAGGGTGAAATGCTGCTGAAACATCAGATTTTTAAAGGGAGGCTTTTCTAAAGACTCTGCAGGATGGGCAGGAATGTTGCAGGTGTAAAAAGAAATCGTGAGTAGCTGGGAAAGTGCTGATCAGGTGGCCCTGGCAGGTCCAGCTTTAACACACAAACCACAGTTTATTACATTAAAAAGCTGCTGGGCCATGCAAGGATCTTCTCCCCACTGGAGATTGGTGGGAACTTGGTGGGATCCTTTGAGTATCCCCCACTTTCAGTGCCAGGGGAGGCTGGAATGATCCTGGGGCTTGGCCAGCCTTGATGTGGGACAACACCCAAGTGCAGGAGGGGGGATATGTGGATATTTCCCTTCTGTGCTATAAATGCAGCTCCCTCTAGGTCAGGCATGTATCACCAGTGCTAAATTTACTTCAAAATATTACTGAGGTGGGGAGGTTTGTGACTCAGGTCTATAAAAGCATGCAGTGCTTATGTAAAGAAATAAGTTTGGAAAGAAGCAGGAGGGGGCTCAGGCTCCAGCAGGGACCATTCCTGCTGTGTGTCTGCCCTCTCTGCATAAATAGCTCTTTGTACTGGGGAGCAACTGCACCTCCAGGTTGTGTGTTCCTTGCAGCAGGATCTGCTGGCCAGCTCTTTCCAAACATTTCAGGAAATGTAAATAATTTCCAAACCTATGCTCTGTCTTAGAGGAAATTTTTAAAAAATAAAAACCAACAAACATTGTGGGATGATCAGTTCTTGTAATAGTTCAAGGTGACTTCAGATTGAGTTGTGCCACTCTGGGAGGGCAAAGGAGGGATTCTGCCATGAGGATTTTGGTGTTTGGATCCTTTTCATCCACTCAGGTGTGTGTGTGTGTTTGGTCTTGGAAAACCTGAGTTCCTGGAGTCAGTTTTGCCATGGCAGGCAGGCAAGTGTTGGCCATCCTGCATCCTCAGGTCTGAGCACAACCACAGCCCAGGGGAATGAGCCTGTCCCACTCTTCCTCAGGAAATGCTATTCCTCAACTCAGCAGCCAAGTTCCCTCTGCATTGTGGAGCCCTGGGAGGTGAGTGCTGGTGGTCTGGGAGTTCTGGGCAGGGGAAGAAGAGCTGTTAACTCATTTTTTGGGACAACTCAGCTTATACCCACTCTGTTTTGCAGTCAAACATCAAGGTAGAAATAGAGCATTGCTGTAAAGACAGGAGCTCCTTTTGTTTTATTGCTGTTTGCTCCAGACCAGTGAGCAATGACAGCACAGGGTGTGAGGGACTGGGTTATTTTTCTGCCCATCTGGACTTGATGAAATTATCCATCTTCATTGATCCTTGCTGGGAAGGAAGATAAAACATGGGTTTTATGAAATTGCACCTGATATCAAATAATTGGAAGAAAATGCTTTGGAATCCACAGCCTGTAATTAAACATTTCCAGGAGGCAGCAAGGTGCAGCGAGCTCAGCAGAAGGAGGCATTTTGCTGGGAAATCTTTGCTTTGTTTCATGCTGTGTGCTATTAAAGCAAACAACTTCACAAGCTTCAGAAGCATTGGCAGCTCTTGACCAAGAATAGCATCTCACATCACAGCTAAGCTGGAAACAATGAGGGCCAGCAGTCCAACCAGTTGGTTGGGTTTTTTTAGCCCATAAACGAGGTAGCTGAGCTCATGGAGAAATCCCCATTTCTCTATTTTGGGTGTTGTAAGATGTTTCATCTTCTGAAGGATCCAGCAACAACCACCATAAAGCAAAAATCCTCATTTAAAGCAGATTTGCTGGAATCTGCAATTCCCACTTACCTGGGCACGCCAGGCTCCCCTCCAACACATAAATCCTAAATCCTCACCACCTAACCCAAGCTTGTGCAAAGCCTACCAAACACATCTTGAATGACTGAAAAATGACTCTGAGATGTGACAGAAACATCCATCATGTGGGATCATGTGGAATGCCCATCCCTGGAAGCATTCAGAGGCACTTGGGGCTGTGTTTTAGTGCTGAGCATGGCAAGGATGATCTCAGAGGGATTTTCCAGCCCCACTGATGCCATGCTGAGCTGTTCTGCTGCCTCAAGGTCTCTGTGGGGATGTGGGAGCTGTGGCTGTGTCGCTCCCACTGCTTTTGCAGCAGAGCTGTGACAGCTTTGGACTGGATGCAATGTGCAGAGCTGCAGAACAGCTCCTGCCTGCAAAGGGGAGGCTGGATCTGGGTAGGAAAACAGGAAGATGGAGCCTTTCAGCACCCTCACAAAGACAAATTCATTTTTTCTCTGCTCTTTTGTTGTTGTCTACCAGGAGTGTGTTTGGTGAGCTGCTTCAAATTTTGAAGATCTCCACAATACATCCAAATTTCATCTTTTTTTAAATCTCTGCAGCTAAGAAGCTGTTCTGTGGGCAGGGAGAATTTGGGGTGCAATCTGTTCTTTTTGGCCCCATGCTGAGGCTGCATCTCTGCACACCAGAGCCAGGATGTTCATGTGCTGCTCACCACAAAGTCCCTCTGCACTTCTGCAGCCCTGAGCTCTCCTCCTGTGGCTCCATCACCTCCCAAATGAGTTCCTGAGAGACTTTGAGAGAGCCCAAGGAATCCCTGAGCTGCTCATTCCCAACGGCAGCCAGCATTAGGAGCCAGAGAGAAAATGGAAATGTTCTCCCTGTGTTTTTAATTCCTAGCTCCTGACTGGAGCAAAATCATGGAAACCAGTTGAGGAACTGGTGGCCAGTTTTCTGTCCTTTGCCTGAACCCCAAACTCATGCAAATTCACCAGTGAAGACAAAGACCGGGAGATGATGGGAGAGCCCAAAGTGTTGAGCAGAGAACGTATGCAACGTGGAAATTGGATGTGAACCTCTTGCTGTTCCTGTGTGAATCTATTATACATGAGCCCATCAGAGCAGGGTATTAATAAAACAGGAGCTAAAGAACTTGGCACTGCCTTGTCTTCAGTGAAACATCAGAGCCCAGGCTGGCGGCGGCAGCCTTTGAAGTCTGGGATTGCATCTGGTGACATGGTCAGGATGCTCCGGGGGGAATCTCACCACTGAAGGGGAATCTCTCCACAGCTGGGGGCTTTTATGTGATTCAAATCCTCCTCCTCCTTATCCTCCTCCTTCTCCTCCTCTTCCTCCAGGACAAAGCCATTGCTTCTTTCTTTTCTTTTTTTTTTTTTTTTTTACTGCTCAGTCTTCTGTCTTGCTGATTTCTTTAGGCAGAGCACAAAGAAGGCTGAAGGTGGTTAAAGGCAACCTCAGACATGCTGTGCTGGGATACAGATGGCATATGTTCCTTCAGAGTTCTCCCCACCAAGACCCCTCTGTGCCTTTTGTTGCACCCAAACCCTCTTTGCTTTGCTGAATCATGGGGAGTAAGTTACACTGAGCTTTCTAAACATTTGGTGTCTCCATCAGGACAAATAAATGGGGCTCTTCAGACCTGCCCTGTAATCCCAGCTGTGCTGCCAAAGCCCTTGTGCACACAGGGATGCTCTGGCTCTGCTGGGGAGATGCTGAGCCTGGGTAACAAAAGCTTTGTGCAAACCCAGCCTTGGTGTAAAATGGGAGTAGCTGAAGTGTGCTGTCAGCTTGGACCTGCATGGCTGTGAGTAATTAACCCTGGCTGATGGCTCTGAGAGGTTTGAGCAGCTGCTGTCTGAGCCCTGGGATGTGAAGCTGAACATCAAGAGCACTGCTGAGGTGCTGTTCCAAGGGGAGGGTGCTTAGGAGTAAGAACCAGCAGATCTAATTAGACTTGCACTTTTCAAAGCAATGGGGAATGGATGCACCAAAGAAATGGCTTAATTTGTTAAAAAAGCCCCAGTGGGCTGCAGAGCTGGGGAGGGGGACAATGCAGTGTGAGAGAAGGGCTGTGGGGTGGACAGGAAGGCTGAGCATGGTGCTGATGTGTTGGAGGCTGTGGAGCAGCTCTGTCCCTGGGCAGTGCTTGGTGCCTGACCCACAGGAAACCTTAGGGACAGATCCACTGCTGAGCCTGGCTTACAGGGGCTGGGCTTTGTGTTGTGGGCAGCAGCTGATCTAGAACTAATCCCTGTTCCTTGGATTAATGTCTGAGATGCTGAGGATAACAGTTCTGTTTTTCATGAGCTCACAAACATTGAATCTCCATCCTCTCTGCCTTTGAGTACCTGTGTGGTTTTACTGCTCATTCATTTCTCAATGCCCCAAACTCTACAGCATCAATAAGGACAAGAGTGAAAAGGACAGGCAGGCCAAAGATTGTCACAGCAGAGGGATTTGGGTTTGGGTTTGGGTCACAGGGCTGGGTCCATTCTGGCTGTAACCACTTCCTAAAGGTGCCCAGAGCAAGTCCAGCAGCTGGATCTGCTCCACTGCAGGGTTTGCTGATGAGTTATTGGGTGGCTCTGCAGGGAGCAGAGTCCCAGCTCCCTCATGCTGGGTCTCACTGCTCCACAGTCCCTGGGTGCTCCAGGCAGGAGCTGCCCCTGCCTGAGTGAATCCCAGCAGGATGTGCTCCAGGCTGGGCCATTAAGTGCATTTGTTGCTGAATCACGCTGCAGAATTTCCCTCTGTCCTCTTCCATCCCAGCCATGGATGGAAGGGGAAGTGCTGTGTCTGATCCCAGGGTATCAATGAGGGAAGCCTCATTTTTCACCCTTGCTGCTGGTGGAGGTTCTGCCTCCTTGGCTGGGAGAGGGAAGGAGCTGAGCTGGGGGAGCTGTGGGACTGTGCCAGCCCCACCCTGCCCCGGGGTCTGCACAGACTCACAGTTTGCTGTGGGGACAAGCGATTCACCTGCAGGCTGGGCTGGGCTGGGCTGGGCTGGGCTGGGAGCTGTGCTCCCGAGGGTGCCAGGGATGGGCAGTGAGAGGAGAGCTGGGATCCAGCTGGATGAAGTGCAGTGAAGTGAGGATCAGTCACCCTGACCGACCCATGAACACAAATAAACCCTGGTGGGGACCCCGGGTGGGTGTGACAGTCAGCAGCTTCCAGTCTGCCTGGAAAAACTCCTGGGAGTGTTTTTGGTTAAAACCAGCACCAGGCTGCTCTGTCTGCACCTCTCCCTGCTCTGTCTTGTGCTGTTTTCTTTACTCTTTGCCTTTACATGTTATTTGCAGCCCACTGCACCCAAAATACCAACTGGTTGCTCTCAGAGTGTGAAGCAATCACTGAATGAGTAACTTGGATATTTTTTTTTTCTCATTTAGACAGAAGAAACCAGTTCAGCTTTGACCATGCATGTTACATTTTAATTTTTTTTTTCTCATGCCAAGAAATACAAAGAAAGTATATAAGATATACCATACCATCCTGCAGAAAAAGAAACATTTGTCAGCAAAGAGAAGCACCCAGCTGCAATTCCTGGTGTGTTCATGCTGTGTGTGAGCTGTGGCTCTCCCAGTGGGGATGGACCCTGCACTTCCATGCCAAGGATGAGGTCCTGGCACTTTCTAACGAGGGCTCCCAGGTGGTGTCAGGGTTGCCTTGGTGAATCCTGCACACGTTCCCTTTCTGATGTTTCTTATCCTGGATGGGTATTTATAGGTTGGAATTTTGCTACCTACTGGTGTCAGCAAATGCTTTACAAATATTCCCACTTTGAAAAGGCTGCTTCCCTCCCCCCACCACCCCCTTGGCTTGTGCCCAAGCAGGGGAGTTTTTCAGTCCAAACCTAACTGGTTTTTGCCAAAATTAAAGGCTGTATACCGAAAGGAAAACGAGCTTAAATCTGAATTATTTCAGCCTCACAGTGCAACCCTGGCTGTGGTTGTGTGAGGAGTCACAAAGCGACAGGGCAGGGGTGGGGCCAGCCCAGTGGTGCCTTTCTGCAGCCTCTCCCTGGGCTCTGAGTGAAGGGAAAGGAAGATTTCATTTCATATCAAAGGCAGGATCTGCTCCCCTTGTCTACATGGAGAAATCTGTGCAGGGAAGGTCGGGCACCGCGTGCTGGAGCCTGCAGGAGCTGGGTCAGAGGCTCCTGCCCTCTGTCACCCTCCAGCAGAGCCCAGAGAGGAGATCTCATTGCAGCAGGAGCTGCCTGGGTTCAAGGAGAGGCAGAGGGAGGAGCTGTGGGACTCAGGGATGCTCTGGGGTGGGAATGCTGAGGGGACAGCAAAGGGAGGGGAGAGAGGAGTGAACTGGAACAGGTGAGACATCGGCCAGAAAAAGCAAACCCATCCTTAACAGAGCAAAGTTTGAAAGGCTTTGGTGGCTTTCTTTGCCCTGGTGGTGCTCAGATCCCTGTGGTGTGTGCTGGCAGCACCCAGCAGTGACCCACTGACCTGGCCAGACCTTTCCTGACCCTCAGCCACTGCAGCCCACCAGGAGCTGCTGCAAAACCCAGCCAAGTTCCTTGCTGGTTCAGCTTAAAGCTTCAATCCAGCCTTGCTGCAGCCAGCAGCTCTTCTGTGCCATCCCACAGAGCCCAGCTCTGCCCCAAATCCTGGCAAAGAACCCCAGGGGCAGCAGTGCCAGAGGTGCCACCAGCCCTGTGCTCTAATCCAAGCCTCCTTCCCTGTATTTACATCCCACCAGGACCTCACACTTGTCGATCCTAACTCCTACTCCAGCTTACATTTAGAGACATTTCCCACCTTCTCCATCCCTTGAGCTCTCCTCCTACCAGCTCAGCTCCCCTGTCAGGTAGGGCTGCATTGTCACCGTGCTCTCACCTTCCCTTCACCAGGGGGAGAAGCTGGCCAGAGCCTGAGGGTTTTGTTGTTTTAGCTGCAAGCAGGGAGAATTCTGACCTGTGTGCTCAGAGGAGGCTGCAGCAGGTGGCAAAGGGCTGGGGGATAAGAAACTGCAGCTGGGTGGGGCTGGAGAGGAAAGGGCTCATGGCACAGGTTCTGTGCTGTGCTAAAAGCTGAGTTAAGCTGAGCTCCTGGTGGGTGAGGTCCAAGGGGTGGCTGTGCCTGGTGGAGTTCTGCCATCATCACCCCCTGTAACAGCACAGCTGAGGTCTGTGCTGAGGGCTGGGGGCTCTGCAACCTCCTCCTTCACAAATAGGAGCAAATTCCACCCAAAAAGAGCCAAAGAGGGAGCTGAGCTGGGATAAAATCACGGGGGAGGGGAGAGCAAAGTGGCAAAAACTTTGCAAAACAGGCTGCAAATGTGTGGAGAAGTTGATAGGGGAGCAGGGAGAAGGAACTTTCTGGATGTCCCTGGAGAGTTTATTTCTCCAGAACTAGAGAGGCAGGTTAGAAGCAGAGCAAAGATTTTGTCAAAGATAACTGTAGAGGATTTTCTCCTGATTTAAATGTGGGATAAGGAAAAAAAGCTGAATTTAAGGGTGCAGTACAATTGTATCTATTCAGGAAGGTTTTAGAATGAAAGGGATTCAAGAGTCTTTGTTCTTCTCTTTTGTTATATTTCATAGTGAGGTGAGAAGCATCACCTGAGCTGTCCAATGAGACAGGAGGCCCAAACAAATCATCACCCTGGGGTTTTTTGGGGAATTTTCTTCCTTCTCCTGCATGCAGGGGAATCCTGGGACTCCTCCTGGCAAGGACCACTGCAGCTGCCTCACCAAGCCCCCTCCCTCCTGTGGCTGCAGGAATCCCACTTGGAACCACAGTGGGGTATAGTTTGTCTAGATCCCACTTTAAAAAAACCCCAAAAAACCAGATTCCAAGGAAATCCGTGCTCATACTTGGTTGTGTTAAGGAGGAGGAAGAAAAGGGGGTTGATTTGGGAGCTGCTCAGTGCCTGAGCATTTGCCATCCCTGCAATTAGAGCAGTAATGTGAACCCACCTCGTGGGGGGTGGCAGGGTTTGATCCTTTGGATGCACAGAAGCACTTTAGATGAAAGGCTTTATATAATGATAAAAGAGCATTTAAATTCTTACTTAATAAACGCTCGGCGCTCTCATGTCCTATAACTCCCTGCAGCACTTTTCTCTGAAAAAGGGCCCTTCCTGCCCAAGGAGGAGCTTCCTGGGCTCTTCCCATCAGCTGAATTCCAGCAGCTCCAAGGGCAAAGGGCAGGAGGTGCAGGGACAGGCAGCACTGCCCTTACATAGCTCCAAAAACAACCCCACACGTTCCCCAGCAAGCAGCTTTTGGGTCCATGAGTTAGAGAAGGAAACCTTTGGGGGATTTGATGGGATTTCAACAGCCATAAAATGAAAATTTGAACATCCAAGGGATGGTTTCTGAAGGGCTCAGGAGGAAAAGCTGCAGTGCCTGGACAGAGGATGGAGGAGGGAGCTCCCACCCAGCAATGCTCAGCAGTCCCTGTTTGCTGAACTCACAAAAGATAAATTGCAAAAGAAAAGTTGCAGATTTGGTCCATTTTAGATGCCAGCAGCTTGTGATGGAGTGCTGGCAAAGGGGTGGATGGGAATGGAGCCCGAGAAAGTGCTGTAGTGATGTGCTATTGCTGTGAGTCCCTGGAATCCCTTTCAGTGGAAAGAAAAATGTTGACAGCGTGTCTGGGGGATTTGGCTTTCTCACCCCCTGGATTCCAACAACGTCTGCAGGAAAAAAACCGCTTGAAAGAGGAGCAATCAAAAAGGTGACAGGAGAATTTTCACAGAGATGAAACATTAGTTACTACAGGGTGAGTAGAGCCTGGATTTACACCTCACCCCTACCCTGTGCTAACCCATGTGCCCACTCAGAGCCCAAGAAGGAGTCAGTGCCAAGCAGTTTCCATGTTGTGAGGTTGCTTTTGGTGGATTCTCCATGTAGACAAGGCCTGGGAAGCACTGAATTTGGTCTAAATTTGGGGTGTTTTTCAGGAGATTGGCGTTAGGGAGCAGAAGTGCCCCAAAGGACATTTCTCACTCATTTCTCAGTGCTTTTAGGTCTGCTGGAGACAACAGAAAGGCTGGGCAGCTCTTGGTTGTGTGTCCCCAAAGTTTGGATCAAAGAGACTCAGGGAGCCAATGGACGTGGCCAGGAGTCACAAAGCCTGACTAAAACAACAGGCAGTGGAGCTTTGCATAGTCTGGGTGGGTGGGCAGAGGGCCAAGCCCAGGAAATCCCCACAGCAATGAGGGGTGAGCAGGGAGGAGAAGGGCTGGGGCTGGATGGAGCCTGGAGGGAGCTCTGGGGATTGGATCCCACAGGGATGGGCTGAGGGATCTGTGAGCTGTGGAAGACGTGGCAGGGGCTGTGGTACCTACAGACAGGGTGGGAGGAGCAGAGTCTGTTTTCTTGTTACCTTAAATACAAAACATTAAAAAATAACACAACGACTCGCAGAACTGACCCCAGGCAGCTCCAGGGACATTTCAGAGCTGCAGGAGAGCTGGGTGAGGGGTGCAAGGAGAGGAGCAGGAGTCTAAAACTCCTTCATGCCCCTAAAAATCTCCTGGAAGGCCCTAAGCTGGAGCCCCAGAGGTTTGGGGGGATGAGCAGTGGCAGTGGTGGGGGCAGACGTGCTGTGACATCAGGGTGTGAGTGGGTAGAACGGGCTCTCCGTGCCTTGCTGCTGCTGCTGGGCATTAACCAGGCTCTTGTCTCAGTGCCAGGGGTGCTGATCTCCCTCTGGGTGCACAGAACCCTGATTTTGCCTTCCATTAAAAGCCCACCATGGGACGGGGGTGAGGAGGAGCCTGGGGTTCTCATGCAGCAACATCCTGCTCTGCCAGCTCTGAGATCTGCCCTAAGTGATAAAAGAGCTCGTAGGAACAGACATGGAGAACATTCCCAAAGGCATGCAAATGGTCATTGTCTCTTTTTTTTGTTTTTTTTTCATCAAAAATACAAAAGCACCCACCACATCCTCCAGCTTTGGCGGCTGCGTTTCGTTGGGAGCAGAGCCTTGGTCCTGCTGCAGCTCTGCTCTCCCTCCTCCTCTTCCTCCTCCTCCATGGAACAGCTCTCAGCTCCTGATGGCAGTTTGAGCTTTGTTTTGTTGTTTTGTTTGTTTTGTTTTTTCTTTTTTTTTTTTTTGTAGAGACAGAGAATTTGACGATTTAAAAACCAACGACCCCCCCAAAAATCCAGTGACTTGTGCCAAAATTCTCAGGAGGACTCCTCGAAACGTGCGGTTCTCGCCTCGGATTCTCCCTTCCCAAACCAGCTTCGTTCTGGAGACTCTCTCCTCCTCTTGCACTTTAGTTGTCTCCCCGCTCCGTGAGTTCTGCTGGAGGGGAATGAGGTAGTGGATTTCCCCCTTCTCCTCTCCACGTGGCCTCTCCCATTCCTACTCAGGGTGATTTTGATGCCATCCCTGGCACAGGCTCGTTCCCAAGAGTGAATTGAAGCATGCGGTTCCTTCCGACGCCGCTCCAGAGCAGACTGTCTAGGGCTGCCCACCTACACTGTGACAATTTTTTTGTTTTGTTGCAAGGCTGAAAGTAAAAACCCCAAAAGGAAAGTTGTCTTCCTCCTCTTCAAGGTATTTGCATGCTGAAACGTCTTCTAGGAACCTGTAAAGGAAAGTGTGGCTTAGGGCAGCTCCCAGCTGTCAACAGATGTTCCCCCTGTGCTCCTGCCTTTCTCTTTGGGTGTTTCTGAGGTCCCTGTTTGCCTGAGCTGTGCTGGTCATGCTGGTTTGGCAGGTGAGGTTGTGTTTGGGAGGTTCCCAAGATGTTTTGGGATTGTATTTCTGGGCAGGTTGATTTGTGTCCTGAAATCTTTCAGTTTTTACAGCACTCCGTCTTCTAAACCCAACCACAGGCTTTGCCAGGCCAAGACCTTTCCCCAGGGTGACCAGGGCGCTTTGGACAGCACAGGGAGGGCTTTCCATGCTGGTCATTTGGGCAGTGCATGGTTCTACTGGAAGGAGCCTGTTCTCTGAGGTGTTTTTAATGTGTGTGTGCAGCTGGTGCTGGCCAAACCAAGCTGGACTCAGAGCCCTCCCACTGCACTTAGGCTGGGAATGAGGTGGGGCTGGACTGGGGACAGGCCTGTCCTATCCCCTGGGCTGGAGCTGGGCTGAGGGCAGGAGCAGGGAGGGTTACCTCTGACGCTGAGTGAGATGTAGAGCACGATGATGATGGTCCCCAGCACGATGGAGACGATGCTGAGCAGCCTGGCCATGCGTCCGAGCCGCCGCGCGCCGTCCGTGTCCCCTTGCTGGCCACTGTTCCTCGACTGGGGAGACACAACAAGAGTCCCTTGAGAGAGCCAGCAGCTCCAGGGGTCACTCCCTAGAGCCCCAAACTCAGCCCCATTTTCTTTCCTGCTCCTTTAACTGGCAGTCATTTTGTTCCCAAGTGAAAAATGCTGGAAGTGAGGATTCCTCCTGGGGAGGGAGAAGCAGCAGTGCTGAGGGAAGGGCTCCTGATCCTGCTGGGAGGGATCTGCCCTTGGCTGGGGGAGCACCCAGCACTCAGCACAAGGGCAGCTGTGAGAGGACTTGTGGTGGAATTACTCACCGTGCGTCAGCATTTGCTGCCAGCCCGGCCCTTGGGACCAAAAAACCTCCCCAAATTCGTGCAGTGCCCTTCTGCTGCCCACAAAACCCATTGGGGAGGGAGGGAAAGTGGCTGAGGGGTTTTAAGGCCCCTTGGGGGTATTTTCACTTGGTTGGGAAAGCTTGGAGTGAAGGGAAGGAGAAGCAAGGTGGTATAGGGGGAGAAGGGAGCCCAGCATCCTTGATCCAGTGGAGGAGTTGGGCAAAAACCCCAATAAACTTCACTGGGAATGGGGTTTTATTGAAGATTTAACTACTCTGAAGCAGATATTCCTCCTTTAGGGCTGCTTTTATGCCTTTAACACTTTAACATGGGCTAAAGGCTTCTTCCCCTGGCTTGTCCACCTCCAGCCATGCTGGAGGATCTGGGGGGATCTGGGGCAAACTGTGGGGCCATCAGCTCCCCCAGCCTTGTGCTGTGTGACAGCTCCTCCCTTTGGAGCATGGCTGCTAAAACTGGGGGAATTCTCAGCTAAAAAAAAATACCAAAACCAAGTGTACTAGTTAAAAAGAATTAAAGGTGGAAGTGGATTCGAGGAATCCCAATTTCCTTTCAAAAAAAAAAAAAAAAAAAAAAAAAAAGGAAAAACGAGTAAGGAGGTCTTAAGGAGGTCTATTCCAGCTCCAGTAATAACCATTAAGCACCACAGACAATCTGAACAAATACTTGGTGTTACTGCCCCATTTCCCATTTATCCTGCTTTAATTCCTCTGCCTCTTGGCAGCACTGTGACCAAAAACATCCCCTGAGCACGGGCAGCTGCTCTGTAGGGAAAACGCAGCTTTGGAGGTTTCCATGCGCTCGTTTGAGTTTGTGTCACCCATAAATAACACAGCAGAGCCCCAAACAGGCAGGTGGCTGCTTCCACTGCCCCCCTGGCAGCATCCTGCTCCACTCAGGAGCCACCCTGGGCATCTCTGTCCCCTCCAGTGCCACCAGCAGAGCTCAGGACCTTGCTCCTCCTGGTCTCACCAGCAGCTCTGCCAGACCCGCTCTGAAAGCGATGGGATGCAGCCAAGAGTTATTTTCATCCCAGAACAGGAGGTGACAAAATGAAGCCTCATGGGTTGGTGGTGAGAGATGGGGAGGATGCAGGAGCCCAGGGATCGACAGGATCCCTGTCCTGCTCACTGACAGCTCCAGCTCTGGGGATTTGGTTTTTCAGTCTCTGGTTTTTGGAACAAGTGTAATATTTTGGCAGGGTGTGGGTTAGATTGCAGTGAAATATGCAGTTTTAGCTGTCTTCTAGGCAAAATATATAGGCTAAGGGATTCAATATATTTGTCACTACAGCTTCTGAAAGTGTTTACTGCTCATTTATCCTCAACAATTATGAGGAACACATCAGCATTGGCATGGGGTGTTTAGCAGGAATTTGGTACTGTACATATATTATTAATTGGTTTGATTACAGCTCTCTAGTATCACTAATCCCGTGCTTTGCTCCACATAAAAACATTAACATCTTGTTTATTAATCGAGGCTCACCAAGGCAGAACTTCTCCAAAAGGCTCGAGGGCTCTGGGGGAGTGAGTCACTGTGTGAGTGCCAAGGGACTCCCTGCTCCAGCCCAGAGCTGGGAAATCTGCAGGACCTGGGGAGTGGGTGCAGCTCTGCAGCACCCGTGGGCCAGGTGAGGCTGGGTGACTCAGGAATTATTCATTTTACCTGTTTCCCACTGCTGTCTGTTCCAGTTACTGCTCAAAATGGGTTTTTTCCCTAAGTGGCTTTATTGCAAATGAAGGCAATTACTTTCCTGTGCTAGTCCCAGGGATGGAGAAGACAAATCATCACATCCTCTTTCCTGCAATCTTTCCCAATTTATGAACTGCCTTTGGATGCTCTCTGCTGCCGTCCACCAATTACTCAGAATAAATCATTAATCCTCAACACTTGGTGTTTTTGTTGAAGGAAACATTCCAAGAGAGGCATAAATCAACTCCAGAGTGAAAAGTGAGACAGATGAGTGTGGCACTTCAAATGGGTGAGGACACCCAGTCTGACTTCTCCCACATCTTTTGGGAATGACAGAATTTATTTTGGATACCAAGTGTGCAGAACTGCCCCTGATGTTACTATGTGGTGGTTCTGGCTGGATTTTTTCATTTCCCTTCATTTTTGGAGTTTTGTACTCTGGCTCCTCTGCTTCTTCCCCCACAGTGGCTGCACTTTGGTGGGAAGAGGAAAGGATTCAGAGCAGGAATGCAGGGTGGGTGTGTGGTACCCAGCACTCCTAGGAGATGGATCCCACAGGATGAACACATCCTTGTGCACCACTCTGCCTCTTGGGGAGTGACCTGAACCCTTTAGAACAGCCAGATCATCACTTGGTGAGGAAAATGCATCCAAGAGTCTGTGAAGAAACCTCCAGGTAATTAATTTCCATGAAACCAGTGTTAGCAGGAACAGGCTGGAGGGGCTAGAGCAGGGTTTTTTCCACCTCTGGCCATAGGCCCTGCTGGGATCCGAGAGCAGCTTTTGAAAAATGATTTATGAGACACTAAACTCAAAAGCATTCATTTACTTTCCTCTCTAGACACTGCTTATTACCCAGGGAAAAAAAGCTTTCATGTGCAAAAGCTTTGACTCGGGAAAGAAAAGCACAATAGCAGGGCTAAAGGAATGTCAGCACATTGTGGAAATGTCCTCCTGTTTCCCCAGGTGATGGGAACCACAAAAACCTGGCTCCTGCTCAGATCTGGCACACCTGGGCTTTACTCTGAGAGAAGACCTGAGCCTGGGGGATCACTGGGAGCTCAATTCCTCCCTGCTGAAAGCAGGGGAAACATCAACCCATGCTCTGAGAGCTGCTCCTGCTGGCAGGAGGACCCAGCCAGATGTTTGCTGGTTCCTCAGGGAGGGAGGATGGATCACTCCTCATCCTGCTCTGCTCTGCTGGTGGAGGTTCCTGGCTGGCAGGTGGGTGTGTGGAGGAGGTGATGGTGCAGGCAGGGCCAGCGTAGAAAGGGCTGTAATAAATTAATTAAACCACAGGGCAGAGAGTGCAGGGAGGACTGTGCAGGGCCCAGAGGATGTGCACTGGTTACTAATGTGCTCTGTGTGCCATTAAGCTTGTTCTGGAGAACAAGCCCAGCTGAATGCATCTTCTGCCCTCCCTTCCCCAGCTCTGGGCGAGTCCTGGTCAGTGCTGGAAGCAGAGGGCAGCCTAATAATCCCATTGCCCTGCTGGCCCTGCCTCCCCCTGGGTGTGACAGTCACCACACCCCAGTCCCTCTCTGCCTGGCAGGATGAACCAACTCCTGCTCTTTTTTCCACTGTAAACTCTTCTCCATAAGGCTCGTGTGGCCCAAGGCACCTCCCCACCACCCTGGAGGCTCTGACGCCTGCGAGGGACAGTGTGAGGATCTGTTTTGCATGAAGGCTAATGTGGCTGGAAAATCCCCGTGAGAGACCGTGTTTATTACCATGGATATGCAATACCCAGCTGCTTTCCCTCTCCTCGCAGTGCAAAGCCAAACAGGGCTGGCTGGCTTCCCTGTGTGCTGCCCAAACAGGCTGTGCCACACAACTGTACTACGCAGATGACAGCTGGCACTGGCAGAAACGATGATTCCTCCTCAAAATGGAAATTGGTCTCCCTAGAGGGCTTTTTGTGGCAAGTGCCCATGCCTGCCTTCAAGTTGGTGGTGGTTTTGGGGGGAAGTGCTGGCTGCGGGTGCCCCTCAGTGTATCTGTGTGTGCTAAGCAGGTAATGGAGCCGATTTTCAAAGAAAAGATTTGCCTTTGTTGCAAATGAAAGGCATGGAAGGTGCTGGGTGTGTACAAGAGGGCAGCATCTGCTGGGGAAGGGGGTGGCTCTGCTTGTAGGGCTGTGCTGACTGAGCCACCTGTACCCGAGATGGGTGGGAGGCCGGGCTGGCTTCATTCTCCCCTGCTCGGCTCTTGGTGTGTTTGCTGAGGTGTGGGGGATGTTTA
The DNA here is from genome assembly GCF_009819885.2 of Catharus ustulatus. NCBI lineage: Eukaryota > Metazoa > Chordata > Aves > Passeriformes > Turdidae > Catharus > Catharus ustulatus. Next base: position 3,809,086 of record NC_046242.1, on the reverse strand, counting down.
ATGGAGAAAAATTGCTTCTCCGGGGCGACTAAAAGAGCTGCAGGTGCAGCCTGTCCCTTTGAAGTGCCTGAGGCCAGGCACCAGCCCCCAGCCAGGGTCTCCCCGGTGCTGCAGGGCTGGGCTCGGAGGGGCGGAGGGAGATCCCTTGCCAGCGCTTCGCCTCTCGGCTCCTTCCCGGGGAAGCCCGGCGAGCGGTTCTGGATCGCTGCCTGGCGGCAGGGACCGCGCTTCCCGGAGCCACCGCGCTTCCCGGAGCCCTGCCCTGGAATCCCACCCCCCCTCTCCATCTCCATCCCGCCACCTCCCCGCGTTCTCCATCTCCATCCCGCCGCCTCCTTTTCCATCTCCATCATCTCCATCCCGCCGCCTCCCCGCGCTCTGCCCCGGGCTCGGCGCCGCTCCCCGCCCGCCTCCGCCCGCCCGCGCCCCCCGGACCCGCACCGAGCGCGCTGCGGGAGCCGAGCGGAGCCGAGCAGGGCGGCACAGCCCCGGCCGAGCGCTGCGGGAGCGGAGCGGGCTCCTCCCGCCCCGGTGCCGGTGCCGGTGGTGCAGCACCGCGGACAGCTCCGGGGCGCCCGTCGGGGAGCGGAGCCGGGGCCGAACCGGGCGGGTCCGCGCGGCCGGCGAGTCCCGCACTCACCATGATGGAGAAGACGAGGGCCACGATGTTGATGGGCCAGACGGGGCAGAAGCAGGAGAAGATGGCGAGCACCAGGTAGTCCCGCGGGCGGCCCTGCTCCGGGGCCGCCGTGCTGGTGGCCGTGGACGAGGCTCTGCCCAGGCTCAGCCGGGACGGCGACAGCGGCGGCGCCTCCAGGTGCCCGACCGACACCGACTTGTAGCCGAGCCCGTGCCCGTTGCGCTCCGTCTCGCCGGGCAAGGCGGCCGTGAAGGATTTGGAGCCGCGGAGGCCCTTCTCCTCCCGGCCCTCTGTCGCCGACAGCAGCTTCTCCGTCTCCTGGAAGCGGGTGGGCAGCGCCGTGCCCGAGCCCGGGCCCGCGCCCCCGGGCGCGGAGCCGGTGCTGGCCATGGCCCGGCGGAGCGGGCTCCGGCAGCGCCCCGCCGCCGCCGCTCTGCGCTCGGGGCCCGCCGCCCCGCGGGAGGCCGAGCCGGAGGAGGGGCCAGCCCGGTTCGGCCCCCGGGGCAGGATCGGGGCCGCGGACCGCCCTCGGGGTGTCCCCGGTCCCCCCTGTCCTCACCCCCTTACCGCGCTCGGCCTCCGCCCGACCCGCTGCGTGCGGCGCCGCGGCCCCCGGGGATGCTGGCGGGGATGCGGCGGGGCGGGGCGGGGCGGTGGGAGAGCCGGGGAGTCCCCGCCGCCTTCAGCCCGGCCCAGCCGAGGCTCTGTCCCGCCCCACCGACCCCCGCTCCTCCCGGGGGCTCCCAGGGGCTCCGCTCCGCTGCAGCGGTACGTGAGCGCCCAGCCCCGACCCGGCTCCGCCCGTGCCGACGGCGCTCGGGGCCGCCTCCAGCCCCGCAGGGCAGCGCCGAGCGGGGCACACACAGCCCTGCTGTCCCTGCTGGCTGCCAGCCTGTGCCCAGGCGGGTGGGGGACATGCGACACGGAGCAGAGCCGCGAACCCCTCATGGCTGCGGAGCGGGGCTGGAGCTGCCCTGGGGCTGCCCGCAGGTGACGGGGTCCGGGCAGTGTGTGGGTGCTCGGTGGCACCTCTGCCTCCAGCCACTCTGGGCTCCATCGTCCCCGGGCACAGGGCTGGGGGAGGCTCTGGGCACGCTGTGCTGAGCTCGCCCTGCCCTCGCTGTACGGGGGTGACCGTGGTGACACCACAGCCGGGGTCAGAGACACCAGAGCGGTGGAATATCACATCCCTACACAGGACCTGCAAAGCAGAAAGGTGCTGGTGCAGCGTGAGTTGCATCTTCTCCATCCTCGGGAGCAGGGATGATGTGAGGGGCAGGAGGAAGAGATAAAATAACCCTCAGAGCCTGGATGCCTGGGGGAAAAAATTGATGTTTTGCACCCATTGTGTATTATGCTTCATTCCAAATTTGCCAGGGGTTTCCCTGGCAGTGAGTGCCATCTACGGGGCACACCCAGCACCTTCTGCCTCCCGAGAGGTGCCCGAGGAGCCTTCTGCCAGCAGCCCTGCTGCTCAGCCCTGCCCCGAGCATCCCATCTTGCAGCCTCCAAACAGAATTAGGAGCTGCAGTTTGTGCATGTGGATCTGAGAGCAGTGGGGTGACCCTGCTGGGGGGGGTCCCATGGGGTTTTGCCTCCTTTCCACTCCTGCCTCTGTGACCATCTGTTTCCATCTGCCTCACTTCGGCTGACCACCAAAGCTGGTGTGGGAAAAACACGGAGATGCAAATTCGGGAGGAGGGAGGGTTCCTGCCTCAGTTAGGGTGTCACTGAAACATTCTTTGCATGCTGCTGCTGCTGGGCTCTCACTCCCCGTGTGACGCTGCTGCCAGGACAGGGCAGGGCCCTGCACTGCTCCAGGGAGAACCAGAGCAGGCAGAGCCACCCAGAGCAGGGATGATGTGGGGAGAAGCAGGATTCCTTCAGAGGATGTGGCTGCAGGCCTTCCTCTGGTGAACACCTGTCAGGGGCTGGAGCCAGGATTCCTCACACCATCAGCACTTTTAAAAGGCTCCTTTGCTGAGCAAAGAGCTCTCTCTCCTGGCTGCCACCAGTTTTCCTCAGCTCCCGGCCCATCTCCCTTGTCCCACCAGGGATTAAGGAAGGAGGAGGAGATCACGGTACCCAGCAGCAGGAGGTGGGGATGGCTGTCCCAGCATGTGCCCCCAGGCAGGGAGAGAGCTCAGACTGCCACTGAGTGTTGGTAGCACTGGGGTGGGAGCAGCGGGGCTGGAGGAGCTCTGCAGGGCTCAGCACTGCGGGAATCCCACGGTGCAATTTGTCCTGTCCAAAAATCTGCCAGCTGTGGTGTGTGTGGCTGTAAATCCCTGCCTGATTCCTGCAGCAATTCCAGTCTGCTGAGCCTTGGGCAGGAGGGAGCTCTCGCAGCTGGTCCAAGCTCTCTGAGACAGAGGGAAGGGACAAAAGGGACCCTCTCAGTAAAATTCCTCCTTCCTCAGTTCCACAGCACTTGGCAGGGAGCGCCCTATTGGCCTATCCCAACAGAGCCACTTCTCTGGGATCAGAAGGAAACCGCAATTGGATGGGTGGGTTTTATGAAAGCCGACATCTGTCTCCCCTCCCGGCCGCGCAAATCTGCCAGGCACAAACGTCTGTACCAATGAGCTTAGCGTCAAAAGTGCCAGGGCAGTAACCTTTCCCTGCTCCTGCTCCCCTCCTTCACCGGCAGGAGCCAGAGCCACTCGCCAGCCAGGGGCTTTAGCGTGATCCCCACGGCCCATCTGTCCATCCCGCACATATTAACAGCCACTGCCCTGCTGCTGGGTTTGTAACTCGTGTTTTCTCGCAGAGCAAGCAACAGAGAATAAATAACAGTGGCGATCAGCAGCAGTGAGACCTCGCGACAAGAATCACGGAGCTGGCACTTCCAGAGGACTTCCCACCTTTCCGCAGAGGGGAGGCTCCTGTACAGCGTGTCGGGGGCTCTCTGAGCTCGCCAGCATCGCAGCTGAGCTCCACATCCCGCAGCGCTTCTCTCCCTCACCCGCAGTCCCCTCCCGCTCCCCCCGTGTCCCACGGCTCCGTTACCTTCCCGGCACCGTCCTGCCACCCCAGCCCGCAGGTCAGTGGATGGGCAGGCACTGCTGCTGTCCCCAGCCCTGGCAGTAGCCCAGCTGCCAGGGGACAGCCCCGGGCAGCGGTTCTTGCAGGCTGCCCGGTACTCGCTGCTGGCGGAGCGCGGGGTGCGCGATCCCGCTGGAGCAACAGGCGGGGCTGGGCACGGGGCGATTCTCCTTCGGGCTCTCGAAGTGATGGAGCTGCCTCTGAGGGGAAAACCCAGCGCACAGAGGGGACGGAGGGCACCGTGTCCCTGCAGAACCGGGCTCCCAGGGCAGCTGGGGGCGGCTGCCCTTCACCCCCGACTCGTGCGCAGGGACCCCGGCCCGGGCGCGGCACTCGGAGTGGGCGCAGGGCCAGCAGCACCCGGCGCCGTGCAGGGACAGCGACAGAGCCGTGATCCTGCTGATGGCTCGCCGGAGGGTTGCGATTTTGGAAAGCCTTTTGCCTCCGAGGTCGTGCTTGAGGGCCAGCCGCAGGGCGTTGAAGGCTTGGTTGTAGTCCAGAATCCTCTTACGCTCCCTGACGTTGGCAGCCATCCTCCTGGCCTTGGAGCGCGCTGGCCTGCTCCTCTTCCTCACCTTCATCCCGTCCGTGTCCCCCGGGCTGGCGTCTGCTTCCCTGCCTTGGGACACCCACAAACCCTGCCTGTGGCACGCCTGGGGAGCATCCCCCGCTTCCAGCTCCTCCTCGGAGCTGTCGGGCTCTGGCCCCGTGCCTTTCCCCACGGCTGCTCCGGCCATGGCAGCGGGAGAGGCGCTGCTGTGACCCTGCCTGCCGGGAGGTGTGGGTGACACTCCTGCAGGGACAGAGCCGCCCCTAAAAACCTTCAGCAGGGCTCGTCACGTGGCTGTCCCGACCCTCCTCACCTGCCGCAGGTGAGGCACAGGGAAAGAGTCAGACACCAGTGGGATGCTCACAGCCCGCCGGGGAAAGCATCTCCACCATGCACACGTTGCTTTAGTGTCTGCTGAGAATTTGGGCACTGCAGGCTGGTGGCTCACCCTGGGACAGGTCATCCCAGCGTTCTCCGTGGTGCTGTGAGCTCTGTGGGCCATCACCACCCTGGCTCTTCCTTCCCCCTGCTCATGGCCCCTGCAGCACCTCTGTTATTTCTCAGCTAAGGGAAACTGAAGCATGAAATTGTGTCACTGCTGAGGAAAGCAGCACATCTTGTGTTTGGGTACAAGAGAAGACACAGTCCCAGTGAGCAGAGATGGTCCATGGGGACAGGGGGAGGTGGGTGCCTGGGCAGAACAGACCCCGGGAGTCGGTGCAGGAATGTGCAGGGCTTGGCACGCCTCTGCCCTGCGGAGCAGGAAGGAGGAATGTGGCGGGGGGGATCGGGGCAGGTGATAAAAGAGCTAAAGTGCTACCTGCCTCCTCCAGAGCCTTCCTGTCCCTTCCCAGCAGCCTGGGGGCAGAGCTGTCTGGGCTGGCGCTGCCGGGCCTGCCCAGCACTTAACTTGGGGAAGACGATGCTGAAAGCAGCTCCTTGTTTCCTGCATCCCCGTGGGATGAGGGGCTTGCCAGGTGCAGCAGGTCCAGGGGCCATGGGCAGGGCCAGGTCCCCAACCTCTGAGCAGTGGGGGACAGCCACGGGTGTTTGCCCATCATGTCATTAGTGAGCAGTTGCTAAATGCCTTCCTGTGCGAGGGGTAATGCTTTGAAAAATGGTCCAGGAGTGGTTCTGACAAATTGCTGGGGTGTCTGGTGCAAAAGCAAAGCCCTGGGAGAATGTGCCCCCCCTCCTTGATCCATCCCTTCCTATCTGATCATCCCAGCTCATGTTTGATCAACAGCCACAATTAGGGGGAGTTATTTGTCTATTGCCCTTCTCCTCTCCTGCCTCTTTGAAGCTGCAGCTAATTTAGGTGCTTCTGCTCCAGGAACCCAATAAATCAGGAGCCAGGGCCTCGGGGACAGGGGAGGATGAGGCAGCAGGACTTCAAAGGGATGTGAAGCTCACCTGTGCTCACTATGACCCTCTTGTTCTCCCCAGCATCCCTCTCACCTCCCAGTCTTTCTCCCTGACCACTGACTTACCCAGTGAGCTCAGCTCAGGATCCAGGGGATCTTTGCAACGCTTGAATGCCAGCAGGACATAGATGTCAGACCCACTTAGAGACGTGCCTGTCCAAAACCCAGCTGAGCAGGACAGATCCCTGCCACGGGGATGTTTTTGCTGGTGTTGGAGGTCAGGAGGTGCAGTCCAGGGCAGACACAGAGGTGGCTGAGCTGGGCACAAAGCCAGTCCCAGGTGGGGAGCAGTCCCAAAGCTGTCCCCATGCCACCCACAGCCTCTGGGAGATCCTTGGGAAGCACTGCCAGGGGTTCTGGGGCTCTGGGCTGCCCTGGCTGCAGGGATCCAGCCCCAGCTCTCGGAAGCAGGCAAGGCCAGGCCATAAATCATGGGGCATCTGGTGGCACCTGTAATTAGCACATCCCACCGGGCCATCCCCACCTCGTCCTGGGCGCTTCCGACCGAGGTGCCCATTACAGGTTGGGAGGTCAGCGGGAACACCCCCCCAGGCCCTGCTCCCCCGGTCCCTGCTGATTTATCACCGTGTGCTGGAGAGATTTATGGGCTGAGATGGGGAGCCAGAAACGTGTTGTGAGGCTCTGCTGGGCCTGTCTGCCTGACAGATGATGAAAGAGCCGTAATTATCTGTCGCCACACATATATCAGGCCATTCATGGCACTCCCCAGCCTCCAAGAAGGGGTTTGGCCCTCGGGGACTCTCCACCTCCCAGCCTGTGTCACTCTGCACTGGAGAACTGCTGAGTGCTGGGCACCTGCCCATTGTCACAGCTCTCATGGGTCCCACAGCCCAAAGATGTGTTTTGGGTGTGCACCCTTAACACAGCTGCTGCAAAGAGCCCTGGGCTGGCTGCCACATCCACCCAGCACCTCCAAACTGCCAAGGCTGCCAGGTGAGAGCTGCTGGAGCCAGCTGGGAGCACAGCCCTCACTGGAGGTCACACCCTGATGGAGTAAAGAGGAACCTGGCACGGCCTGGGGTTGCCCAGCTCCTGGCACTGTCCCAGCACCATCCATCCTCCTCGGGAAGGCTGCGCCGGGAGGTGTGGATGTGCCAGAGCAAAGCAAGGGAGCCTGCGGCAGGGAAGGATGAGAGCTGGGAGTGGCACGCAGGGAGGTGCCAATTCCTGGTGACGAGGGGAAGGAGGGGGCGGCTGTTGCGACACTGTCTGGGCCCGCGGGTAAATAAATAGGGCGCTTTGTTCCTGCTGGGGCACCCAGGTGGCACAGGGGACACGGGCTGGTGAGTCACCCATGCCCAGGCAGCCACCCTGCAGGGCTCAGGAGGAGGCAGGGACAGGCTCTGCGAGGCTGTGCTGCCTGGAGGTGCCTGCGGGTGAGATCCTGCTCCAGCACCTCGCACAGCACCAGGGAACAGCCCTGCCCTGGGCACGGGTTGGATTTTACCAAAGCCACATCCTGTGGAGCAGGAGGGAGCCATGGGCACCTGCTTAATGTGGCAGGCAGTGGGCAAAAGGCTTACCTGGGCCTTCACAGAATCCCAAAGTCATTCCAGTTGGACAAGCCCCTTAATCAAATCCAAATGTTCCCCCACCACTAAACCACTGAGGGCCACATCCATGTTTTTTTAACATTTCCATCACTCTTCTGAGCAGCCTGTTCCAATGTCTGACCATCCTTTCACTGAAAACATTTTTCCTAATATCCAACTTAAGCATTGAGGACATTTCCTCTTATCTTGTCCCTTGTTCCTTGGGAGAAAAAACAAATTCCACCAGCCTGCACACTCTTTTCAGAGACTTGTAGGCCTTCGTTGCCCACCACAGGAGCCTGTGCCTGCTGCTCCAAGTGTCAGGAATGGCTCATCCATCCTGAGACCAACAGGGCTGGCAGAGTTTCACTGGCCAGAGGATGAGGATGGGACACACAGAGCTCTGCAGTGAAGGGCACGTGGCAGCTGTGGAAGGCACAGGAGCCACCCCGTGGCACGGGAGCCTTCAAGGCTGGGTTGTTCCCAGCTCGGGGATCTCCCGGAGCGCGTGGGATGGATTCTGGCATTAATTACAATGTCATTACTGCCCTGAGCTGCCGGCACTGGGCATTCCCTCACGTACATCCCCTTGCCCGCAGCTCCTCGGGGACACCCGGAGAGGGCGGTGGGAGTCTGTGAGCTGCAGGAGCACAGCACCCGCACTGTGATGGTGTTGCCATGCCGTGCCGTGCCGTGCCATGCCATGCCCGGGGACCCCCCTCCGCCGGTCCCCGCCCGCTCCCGCCGCGGGCCGCAGCCGGGGCCGGGCCGGGGGGCGGTGGCAGCGCTGCCCCCGCCCCGGCGGGGCCGTGCCGTGCCGAGCCGAGGCGGGGCGGGCCGGGGGCGGGCACCGACGTCAGGCCCCGCGGCGGCGGCGGCGGGGGGCGGAAGGCGGCGGTGCCGGGGGGTTCTGGGGGGGATCACCCGGCTCTGGGGCGGGGGATGGCGGCGGGCGAGGCGGCCCGGGCGGACTTCGCGCGGCACTGGCAGGCGCAGTTCCCGGGGGAGCCGGCGCCCCGCATGGAGCTGGGCTCGGTGCGGGCCATGGAGCGGGAGCTGGAGCGCTGCCGCCGCCACCTGCGCCGCCTGCAGCGGGCGCTGGCCGAGGAGCGATTCAAGGTGGGCTACCTGGAGGCGGCGCTGGCCCGGGCTCCCCCCCCGCCGCCGCCGCCGCTCGCCGCCCCCCGCCCCGCCGGCAGCTCCCCGGAGGGCGGCAGCGCCGGCAGCTCCGACGCGGAGGACGCTTCCTCGGCAGGTGGGTGAGGGGGAGCCGTCCCCACCCCGCGCCCCAAGGGACGAGGGTGTCCCCAGCCCCCGCGCCGGCCCCGCCGCACGGTCAAGGGCGAATGTGCCGCCGAGGGCATCCCCAGCCCCGGCGCTGCCCGTGCTGCGCTCCCGTGCCGTGCCCACGGCGCCGCGGGGGAAGGCGATCCCAAAGCCCTGCGCCGTCCCTGGCGCACAGTTGGTGTGCTGTGACTCGGCATGGGACCCCCAGCGTGTCCTGTCACGCAGCCGGGAGCAGCCCATGCCGAAACATAGCAGAGGATACCCAAACTCCTTTTGCCATCCCCATCCAAGAGCTGATGCCGCCGCAGCCCTTGTGCAGTCCTTGACCAAGCACTAAGGTCACCCCAAGCCTGTCTCCTCCCTGTCGCACTCCCAGGGATATCCCACGCCAAGGCCCCATCCGTGGGGGTGCCAGGAGCGTGGCTGGCCTTGCACTGGCTCTCGGTGATGGGCCAGTGGCCCACGAGCCACGCTGCAGGAGTCACTTCCTTCCTCCCGGCGGGACCTGGCTCACGGGAACACCTCTGCTCAGGTGACACCCTGTGACCTCCTGTGGGGAAGTCCTGGAGGCTCTAAAGCAGCAGCATGCCGGGGTGGTGACATGCCCCGGGGCGTTTTCCTAGGTGGATTGAGGACAATGTTATTTCGCAAGTGCCTGGCTGTGTGGTGGCACTGAAGGCACAGCGCTGTCAGCCGTCACACTGTCCTACTTCCAGCGGCCTGGAAGTTGTTATTGCATCAGCATTAAACCCGGTTCAAACACAGTCCTGGCAGTTAGGGAATGTCACTTTTAATGCTGCTAATTCTGCAGCTGACTTAATTTTGTTCTTGCTCCATTGTTTGGGGTGGTGCTTTTCCCCCAAGGCTGTATCGTGCTGGTTTAAGATTGCCTGGAGAGCAAGTGCTCTGATATTAAATTATGCTTAATTGTTAGTTCATTTGTATTTATTGCATTAGTCTGCAGTGCTGGAGGAAGTTTCCGCTTCACCTTCCTGAGCTGCCTGGAGGTGAAATGTCCAAAGTACGTGGCTGCTCTCAGTGTTGTCACTGTGCTGCACGTGTGTTTGTCCCTCTCCTCAGTCAGCCGGGAGCCTGTGCCCAGCCCTGCAGCCAGGAACAAGGACCTTGGGAATGCTGCCTTCAGAGGGCTGCTCCAAGCACGGGCTGTGGTTCTTGGAGAGCTGCTCTGTGGCTCAAGTGGCTGGAATGCATCAGAGTGATCAAGCACAAATCCTTCTCCTTTACACTCAGACCTTCACTTTGTTTCTGTCTGGGTTTTGCTCCTGGATGTTTCCAAAGCCAGGATGGTGCAAGGCTGCTCTCAGGTTGGTGGATGATGTTAAAGGGGCTTCCCTGAAGCACAGCACAAGCCCCTGAGGGTCCTGGCTTTGTAACTTGGAGGGGTCCAGCCCTGCAGCACCCTTTGAGATCTTTGCAGCTGGGGCTGAGTCTTTTGGCAAGGTTTTGAAGTCCAAAGTTGCATCTGCTGTCGTTGAATGTGGCCTCCTCCTTCTCCTCCTCTTCCTCCTCCCCTAAATGGGTCTTCCTCAGGGTCAGCAGCTCCAGGACTCATCAGAGGAGGAAGCATCCCCTGTGCTGAGTGTCTGGTTCCTTCCCCTGTGACACAGCTGGGCTCTGCACGGCAGGCTGGGCTCAGCCCTCCCCAGCCTTGAACTGAGCCTGTCCTGAGCCTTTCCCAGGCATCAGCATTTTCTTTGTTGGGCGTTATAAGGGCCCCTGTGTGCACTGAGTGTGCTGACATTTGAGGGCAGATTTGAGAGTGTGCAGTCACTGCCTGGATCCCCCTTTCATGGACAAGTTGGTTAACCTCGTGCTCCTGTTGTTTTCTTCTCACTTCTCTATGTTTCAGATGTAATTGAAAATTCCTGATTGTGATGCTGTTTGGTTTTCCTGCCAGCACTCTGGTGGTGTGTAAACTGGTTAGTGCTGCTCTGCCTGGGCCCCTCAGTATTTTAATGTGAATTTTGGAGCTTAGTGGTGCTGTGGCTGTGGCTGAACGCAGTCAGTCCCCAGCTGTATCAACCTTGGAAAACACTCTCTGGGCAGCAAGTGAAGGAGTGTTGAATATCAATTCCCCTGGGAATTACCAGGGAAATAGAGTGTTTTCCTTTAAGTAGCTTGTGATTAATCTGATTTAAAGCGAGGAAATCTGCAAGATGCCCGTCTGTGGCTATCGCGGGAGAGCGGCGCGTGTGGCAGCCAGATCCACGATCCTGGCATCCGAGATAACGCCTGTGCCAGCTCACCCGGGACCAACAAAACCCGAGCGTCAGCGAGCAGATGGCTCAAAACGAAGCGTGGAGGGGACTGAAATTCCCCTCGAATTGGCCGTCACCTGTCGCTGTGGCTAAACACGCAGCTGGCCTCGCAGCTGAGTGTGCGCGGGGCCGGGCTGGGCAGCGGGGCTGGGCTGGCTGCTGCTTCCTTCTCCTCCTGCTTGCCACGGAATGGATGGAGGGCTGTGCTTGAGGAGAGGGTGAGCTGGGCAGGAGATGGTGCTGGTGGCCGAGAGGAGGAGGTGCTGATGCTCGGAGGAGATGCTTTGTGCCCGGCAGCCAGGTAGCGCAGAGGTGGAACCGGCTCGGTGCTGGTTTCCTCGCTTTGTCCTTGGGAAGTGTGGCTTTGCCATGGAGATGAAGCTCCTCTGGAAGGCTGTGGGGTTTGGGGTCCCTGACCTGCCCTGTGCAGTGCCCTACACCCCAGGAATGTGAGCTCTGGGGTGGGGAGCGCTGGCACAGCTGGATTAGTCCGTGATGGCGTGGGCTGGTGGATCTGGTTACGGCAGGATGCTGCGGCTGCGAGATGTGCTGTAAGTGAATCCCCAGCCCTCTGTTTAGCTGGAATTACAGGTTCTCTCAAGGAAAGATTCTGGAGTCACGTGGGCTCTTCTCCTCGCTCTGCTGCACTGCCTTCACTGGTACCCTGGGAGATGGGAAGCAGTGGGGTCCTGCCTCGGAGGGCGGTGAGCATGGAAAGGCAGCGGTGTCAGGGTGTGCAGCACAGGGCTGAAGTGGGGAAGGGACCCTGGGGCATCTAAACTTCCTGGGGCATTGGCCACCTCACCCCTGCATGCCCAGATGGGGACTGGATTGGCGTGGGTGTCATGCTGGGAGCTCCTGACATGATTTGGGTAAAATCAGGGCTTGTTCTTGCTGCTCTATCCCTCCTTTCAGCTTGTGATGCTGTTGCTGCTGCAAGAGTGGCACCTCTGTCTGTCCCAGAAAAACTCCCTGCAGCTATGGAGGTGATGGGGCAGCTCTGTCCTGCTGTCCCAAGCTGCACTTAGACCCTGCTGGTTCCTCGTCCCTTTCTTAGAATATTCTGCAGAAGCAGAATGGAAAATAATGAGCAAAGTCCAGAATTTGTCCTGGTGCATCTCTTTCTGCCTGGAGCAGGTCAGGGTGTGCAGGAGGGGAAGGAATGGTGATTCCACAGCCCAAGGAAGGTGAAATATTGCATGGTCTGTGCATCCATCTCCCCTCCCTTAGCAGCAGGATGGGATCTTGGTCCTGAAGCAGGGAGGTGCAGTGGGGGCAGTTGTGTCTCCCCCAGAGCCCATCTACCACCTCTGTGTCCTTATATTTGGTTTTTAAATGTTTGCTTCATTATATTTCCCGTTGTTAGAAAGTCCTTGTTTGCCTCTCAAGAGGCTGGAAGTTCCTCCTCTGGCCAGGCAGAGTCTCAGTGTTCAATTTTAACTGCTCAGGCGAGGACAAAACCGCAGCGTGTGTGTGTGTGCGTGTGCCTGCTGGGGACCTTTGAACTGTCTCCATCTGCTCTGGGGCCCAACAGCATTTGAGGAGGTGATTTCTGTCCACAAACCCCCCTGATGGCATTGTGACAGCAGCCCCTGGGTGATGTGAGGCTGCTTCCTCAAAGTGATGCTGTCTGAGATGGGGACTGCAGGGTTAACTCTGGGACAGGTTGTCACTGTTAAAGAAGATCATAAATAAATGCAAAGTTTATGAGGCTGAAGAGTAGAAGAGTTGAAGTTTAAAGCTTTAAGTGAGAGCAGTAAGTGCTGCTTGTTGGAGTTTGCCCTGTGATGGGTAAATAGTGAAGGGCTTGTAAAGGAGCTGCAAGAGCAGAAAGGAAACCTGTCTGTGGTCAGCTCTGCCTGTGGGCACCACCATGGCAGCAGCTGCATCTTCCGGGTGGGGGAACAGCCCTTCCAGGCGCCAGGGCCCTGCAGACAAGCAGGAGGGGAGCACAGAGGGCTGGGGGTCCCTGTCTGTGTCACTGGGCAGGGGAACTCCCCTGGCACGGCAGCAGTGCTGCTCTCATCAGCACAGAGATGCCAACATCCCTCCTGGAGGAGGGGGGTGTGGATGCAGCATCCCTGTGCATCCCTGTGCTCTGTCAGCTGGCTGGGTTTTGGCCCCAGAATTTGGGCAGAGCTCCATGCCACCCTCCCCCAGCTCGGCAGGACTCAGGGCTGGGTGGAGGTGCTGGGGGAAGGAGGGGATGGAGTTTGCCCTTCAGTGCCAGCAGTGCCACGGGCTGTGCCCACCACAGGGACAGAGCACTTCAGCCCCCAGGCTCACAGTGGCTGGTTGTGGGTGATCAGTAGCCCCAGGTAGAAGCAATGGCAGCAGCAGGGCAGGCAAGAAAGCCTCATTAGGTGGCTGGATAGAGCCAGAAGTGCCCTGCGGGGCCTGAATACATTTGCATTGTAAGGCTATTGAAATCTGGTAGGGGTTTGTTTTCTTTCTGCTTCCCTGGGAAGACACTTCTGTGCAGCAGGGCTCTTTGTTCCTCGGGTTCCTCCTCCCCTCCTGCCCAGTGATATCTGTTGGGATCCCCGTGGATCCCCTGCTCTGTCTTCTGCTGGATGCTGTCTGCTGTGGCCAGCCCTGCAGCAGTGATCACAGGGAGAAGCTTTCCTCTGTGCAGGGAATTCATATTCTCTTGGGTTAGAGAAAGGAGCCTGGGTTAGCCAGGGCAGCTCACTAAGTGTCCATCCACCCCAGAAAGTGGCACCTTTGCCCCCTTGGTTCGTGGCACTGCTGGATTTTCCTCCCACTGAGGTCACCTGGAGCAGTGGCCGGGAGCCAGCCCGAGGGAACACACAGAACTCGATCCATCCCCAGGAGACATCGAGCAGGCTTGGCTTTCCCACCCCAGATGACTTTATCAGTGTTTGCTGAGCAGGATAATTGGCGTGTGTAGATCAGTAGCAGCAGCACTTCTTGGCTCCCTTGGCTGTAGCCGGAGCGGAGCCTGGCCAGCCTGAGCAGAATCCCAGAGGACTCCTGCAGATCTGCCTCCAGATAAGTCCCAGCTGCAAAGTTCAGGGATTGTTTGAAGATCTGGCAGATAGGGAGATCTTTGTGCTGGGAAGGGGCCTTCTGCCATGGACAGTTTTTGTTCCATGGGTGATTTTTGTTCCGAGGCTGTGAACCAACGCCTTCTCCTCCACAGCTCCTTGGAGATACAGCCACAGCTGCCTCCCCCTCTAAGAGAGCCATGATGCAATAGCTGGCCCAAGCCTTCACCTGAGGTAAAAGGCTTTTTCTGACCAGCCACCACCTTTCACTCCTTCTCCATGTGGTGTTTTGAGAGGCCAGGGCAGTGCTGCTGTGGCTGGGTCTCTGCCCTCCTCCCCGTGCTTGCTTGGCTCTGGCACCCTGCCTGGCACTGCCCTGAGGGCAGGGTGCTCCAAGTGACCTCCCTGTTCTCCAGGACCTCTCAGCTGTGCCCCAGTGAGTGCAGCTTGGTGCTGATGCAGCACACACCTCAGGGTTTCGATTCTATGGGGAGGTGATTCTGGAAGAGAAGTTTGGTGCTGGACTGAGGACCTGCTGTGCTCCTTGGCAGAGAGGCTGGAAACATTTTCATTTATTCCTCTCTTCCCTCTCTGCAACCTCTGGCAAGGGAAGAGGGTGAGCCTGGACCTCCTGAGAGCCCAGCAGAGCAGGCACTGGAGGAGCTGGGGAAGCCAGGCTCTCTGGCATCTCCCACCTCAGCCTGACTCCACAGCCCTGGCTGTGTTCTTGCCATGACTCCAGCACTCAGAGACTTTCCCTCTCCCAAACCAAAGCAGTCTGGCTGTTCTTTCAGCCCTTAGCTTCTTTACCCACTTGCATGGTGCTCCCCAACCTCACTCTCCCATTCCACTCTTCTCCCAGTTTTGGGGGTGCAGGTAGCTCTGGAGCTGCTCTCTGGTTGCTGTCAGCCCTGGGTGCCCACCACCATCCCTGGGTGCTCACCACCATCCCTGGGTGCTCACCACCAGCCCTGGGTGCTCACCACCAGCCCTGGGTGCTCTCCACCAGCCCTGGGTGCTCTCCACCAGCCCTGGGTGCTCTCCACCAGCCCTGGGTGCTCTCCACCAGCCCTGGGTGCTCTCCACCATCCCTGGGTGCCCACCACCAGCCCTGGGTGCTCTCCACCAGCCCTGGGTGCTCTCCACCAGCCCTGGGGGCTCACCACCAGCCCTGGGTGCTCTCCACCAGCCCTGGGGGCTCACCACCAGCCCTGGGTGCTCTTCACCAGCCTTTGCCCAGTTCTGGGCAAGCACTGGGGCTCCTGCAGCTCCTGTGGCTGTGACTGGAGGACTCTTGCACAAGAGCCCAGAAATAGCGATGCGTGGGCTGGCGGGCAGGGGCTGGGCAGATGCCAGGCAGACAGCCAGACACCAGGCAGGCTGTGCAGGGCTGGCTGCTGGTGGGGAGGAATGGTGGAGCTCAGCTCTTGCTGCAGGGATGCTCCCAGCTGGAGCTGGGGGCGGTTGGTGGGGGTTGAGAACATGGTTGGCAGCATCTCCTCACCCAGGACTGGTCTCTGTCACCGAGGGCTGATGGGTGTCAGGGTGGGGGTGGGTGCTCCCCCCAGCCACAGGGAGAGGAGGAAGGTTCAACTGCTTTGGAGGTTTTGAGGTTTTGCTGTTGTTGGTTTTGCAAAGGTGAAAAGATTATGAGGACCTGACTAAAAATACAGCCCAGCAGTTTGGTGGAGCTGGTTAGTGTGGGCTGTGCAAGGCCACCTGCCTGGATTGGTGGTGCAGCACAGAGTGGTCCTGGTTTGGCCTTCCCAGGACACTCATCCAGCTGTGGGGCACTTGCCTGCCTGGTTCTCCTGGCTGTGGCACTGCCAGGATCTGCTGTGTGGTGTCAGGCTGAGGATGACCAGCCTGGAGAAGGCTCCAGGAGGTCTGGCAGCTCATCCAAGCACTCAGTTCATGTGTTGGATAAAGAGGTGGATGTGCAAAGGGGGCATGGAGAGGCTGGTGCCGTGGGCGGGAGTGGCCAGGAAGTGTGTCTGGCTGGGGGAAAAATGTGGAAAACCCCTCCCTGGCTGTGTGCAGGGAGCTGTGCATGGAAAACCAGCTGCTGCTGCTGCTGCCCCCGCGGCTCTGCAGCCATCACACTGAGGATGAGCAGCTGCATCTTGCTCTGGTGCTGCTGCAGGGCACCCCAAGGCATCGAGGAGTGTGGTTTCCTGCCATGAGCAAGGTTGATGCTCTCAGCTGAACCACTGTCACCTTCCTGGCAGGGCCTCGGGCTCTGAGGGGCTGGGGGGTGCAGGAGTGTGGGGTTTGTGTGGAGTATGGAGGAAACTCTCCATCCGTCAAGGGACAAAGCGAGGACATGCTCAGCTTGAGCCAAAGCAGGAGTGAGTGGGGGATGGACAGCAGCAAAGACTGTCACATCGTGGCCACCCTTGAGCACTGCCTGTGCTAATGTCTTGGGGACAAGGGGAGTCTCAGCTCCCCAGAGTACCTGGGATGGGGCAGGGGAAGGGTGGGAAGTGGCAGCTGTAGGGCTGCACCCTGTGCCCCTGACTCAGCAGGGCTGACTCACAGCCCGTGGGTGCAGGAGGATGGATGTCCTTGCCATGCCAGGGCTGGATGCAGCCCCCAGGCAGGCAGGGCTGTGCTGGCTCCTCATCCTGGATGCCAGCTGCCAACAGCTCCCTGTGCTCCAGCCATGCTGAACCACAGCCCTGGCACTGCTGTGCTCCCCCAAACGCTGCATCCGAGCCTGTCATGGACATCCCTGGAATCGGGTGGTGGCAGTGCCCTGGCAGGGTCCCCTCAGGTCTCCCACCCGCGTCCTGGCACTTCACGCTCCGATGGCTCTGCCTTCCCCGTGTGCCCGACAGAGCATCATCCATCCCTCCTGCCCGGCTCCATCTGGCCGCGGTGCCGGCTCCAGGCCCTTCCCCACCCCCGGCCCCGGGCAGGATGGGCCGAGGGCGCTGGCAGGGGATGGTGCAGCACTGCCGGGACGGGGCAGCGGTGCCGGCACAGCCTGAACCAGGGCAGTCTTTGCACTTGAACGCTTGGCTGGCGCCCTGACATATTGGGGTTGATGACTCTGGCACTTCGTATTTCCTTTGGCTACACGCAGCTGGGGAGGGCGGTTTAACCCCTGCCTGCCCACCCCAGGTCCTGCTCTGCCAGCCCCTGTTGTGTGGGGCAGGGCTGCTCCCGGCTCCTGCGGGCCCTGGTTCCCAGAACCAGGGATGGGAAGAGCCGGTGTCCTTCAGCTGCAGTGATTTGAGGGGCTTGGGAGGTTTTGCTGTGAAGTGGGCACAGCATCCCCAGGTGACAGCGGGGAGATAAGACTGTGGTGGAAGGGGTGATGGAACCAGCTCCCCCTTTTCCCCCGCTGTTCTCGGGGTGGCCGGGGGGGCAGCCGCACATGCTGCTGTGCCACCACCATCCATCCATCCCCTCCTTGTCCTCCTCCTCCTCCTCGGCGGTCCCCAGACCCCTGCGGAGGGTCGGCGTGGCTGCGTGCGGGGGGACGCTGAGCTCGGCTCCCCCCGGCGAGGCAGGGGCGGGAGGCGGGACGCGCTGCCATCGCCAGGCGGCACCTCCTTCCCTGGGCACCCTTGGCAGAAGCGCGGCCGTGTGCCCGGGCAGGCGGCCGTGTCCGGCTCTGCCATCAGCCCCCTCCTGGGCCCGCGGCCCCCGCCTCCCGCCCGCGCCCGCCGCCTTTGTTGTGAGATGAGAGCGGGCTGAGCGCCGGCACAGCCCTCCGAGCATGGAGCCGCTGAGCCACCGCGGCCTGCCTCGCCTCTCCTGGATCGACACCCTCTACAGCAGTACGTGGCCTGGGCTGGCGGGGGGGCGAGCGGGGCGAGGGGCTGGGTGGCCCCTACCTGTTGTGTAACGCTGCGTCGCGCCGGGCAGGGATACTGTGCCGGGGAGCCGGGGCTGGGCGTCCCAGGCGGAGCCGAGCCCGGGCAGGGGGCTGGCGATGCCGGCAGAGGGTTGTGCTCCCCTCCGTGAGCATCCCGCGTGCCCTGGTGCCAGGCTGGGATCGCTCCGGCATCCCCCAGGCTCGGGGGGCCCGCTGCCCGCTCCGGGGGCTGCCTGAGCAGGATGGGTGGCGGTGGCGGTGGCGGTGGCTGGGGCAGGTCACTGCTGACAGCTGGCACTGCCCGCAGGGCGCGCTGGGGCTGGGGATGCTTTTTGGCCGCAGGTCCCTTTGCCGTCCCCGCACGGCCGTGGGAAGGCACCTCTCTCTCTCCCTCTCTCTCTTCCTCCCTCCCTCCCTCAGCCGCGATTTTCGCAGCTCCAGGCGCGGTGCCGCCGGTGCTGTGGCAACGCGGTGTCGGTACCGGGGTTTGGCAGCCGGCGGGGCCGGGGGCGTCCTGCAGCAGCCCGGGGGTGCGAATCCCCCTGCACGGACGGGCAGCAGCGAGGAGGGAGCCCCGGAGCCGCTCCTGCTCTCATGGCACAAACCTCAGCGGCGGCCACGGCAGCCAGGGATGTGGCCGGGGGATGAGGGGCTCGGTCTCCGTTGGTATTTTGGGGCAGCGTTGAGCTGCGTGGGCATCCCGGGGTGGGGTTTGGGGTGCGGTGTTGAGCTCGGAGCCTGGTGCTGGTGGGGCAGCGAGGTTTGGTACGGGTGCGTGGGAAGGTGGGATGCTCCGGAGCATGCTCCGTGCATGGATCTGGCATCTGTCATGCCCCAGAGGGGACAGGGGCCGCCAAGGGGCACGTTGTGTAGGGCTGAGCCCCCTCCCCAAGCTTTCCAGCCCGAAGCCTCTGCTGTCCACAGCCAGAGGCCACATCCAGCAGCAGCGCCGGGGTCTGGGGTGGCTGTGCAGGCGTTTGGGCTGGAGCCCAGGGGCCACATCCAGCCCCAGCCTCTGCACTCTCCTTCCCAGCCACAGCATCTCTGCAAAGCCCTGGCTCTGCCTCCCCAAATCCTGCTCCAGCTGCCCTTCCCAAGGCGTGGGGGAGGCTGCTTGGTATGCCCACGTTTTGGGGGCTGCAGGGCAGGGTCCAGCCTTCATCCCACTGGGCAAGGCAGTGATGGTGTGGAGATGCTGTTGTGTTGAGCCACCCTTTAGCAGAGGCCCAGGGAGGCAGGTCCGGGGCCAGCTCACACATCTGTGTTGTCATGGTGAATTTTCACCCAGGCACAGGGAAACCGTGGCGTTTCCCCAAAATCTCACAGGCTCTGAGTGGATGTTGGGCTTTTCTTGGAAGTGTGATGGAATGGGTGAGCATTGGGGTGTGCCCACACAGTGACAGGATGTCAGGGAACAGCACGTGTCCAGCTGGAAATGCCACCCTGAGCTGCTGTGGCTGTGCTCTGTCCAGGCTGGGCAGGAGCCAGCTGCTGTCCTTGGCTGAGCTCCCTCATGGGGACCATCGTGCTGGCAGTAGCCTGGGTCAGCCTGGGAAGATGTGGCAGAGCAAAAACATTTTAATGGGGAAAATAATCTCTCATGGGGATGTGTTCCTGGCCCTGTCACCCTGCTGGGGCCGTGTGCCAGCTCACAGGGCCTCTGCCCTGATGGGTGTCAGCGTCCCATGGGTGTCAGCATCCCTTGGTGCAGTGTGGATCCAGCTCAGGGCCCTGGGGCTGTCTGTAGGGTTGGCTGTTTCAGGTCAGGGTGTCCTTGTCCCCCAGAGTGGCTCCCCTGGGCCAGGCTTCCTCCCTCCCTTCGGTCTCCATGCCTGGGTGCAGCAGGAGGATTTCCAGTGCTGCTAAAAATCAGGAGCAAAAATAGCATTGGGTTTTGGCACGGGCACAGAACAGGCTGCAGGGGCAATGCAGCTGTGGGGGAGGAGGGAGGGAGCGCTGGGTTTGGGCTGCCTGGGTGGCACGAGCACCCCACAGGCAGGGAGATGCAGGGGACAACCTCTCTGTGTCCCCTTGCCCATCAGTGTCTCCCTTGCCTCTTCTGGCTGCTTGGTGGTGCTTGGTGCCCTCCCTGTAGCAGCTTCTGGGGGTGCTGGGGAGCTTCCTCTGCCCAGGCTCCCCAGGTGAGGCCCCCCCAAATACTGCACAGCCATGGGGAGCCATGGGGACGTGGCTCTGTCCTGTGGGCACCACAGGGTCCCTCTCCTTGGGTGCCTGGTGGGCACTGCCTGTAGATCTCATCCCCAGGTCTGGTCTGGGACTGGGATGTAGTTCTGCTCCAACTGGTAGCAACAGGAGCCAGGTCATTCCTGCATCCCTTCAGGCCAGTCCCTTCCCTCTCCATGCCACCTTCTTCCCTGCACTGCTGCAGTGTCACCTCCCAGGGTCCCCAGCTGCCTCATTAACTGTGTTCCTCATTACCTGGATGCTGAGCCACCCCAGCTGGTTGCCAGGACTGCCACGGTGACAGTGCCACTCTGGGTGTCCCTGTGGCTGAGTCTGGAGCTGCAGACCTTGGCAGTGGTGGAGGGAAGGCAATGGTGCCTGATGGCCTCTGAGCTGGTGGGGACCATCAGCTTCAGCCCCTCTCTGCTGCCTTGGCTCCCCTTAAACCCCACCTGAAGGGAAAAGGTGCTTGGGTGGGAGGTTTGGGTTGCTCTGGGGCATCCCCAGCCTGGGGACAGTCCCTGGTTGAGGGGGCTCAGGGGAGCTGTGTGGGGTGGGTGTCCTGGGGAGTGGCCATCATGGGGGACACCAGTGCTAATGGGCCTTATGCTGCTGTGCTCCTGGATGTCGCTGGAAGCATCACAGCTGTGACCTGTCTGGGACAGGACAGACCATGGACATCCCACCAGGGTGGGTTAGAGCCAGGGATCCTTTTTTCCAGGGGGTGTTATGGGTGGGGGGACATATCCAGTCAGCTCCTGGGTTGAAGATGGGCCACTGAGGGTGGCCCCACAGCTTCTGAGGGACTGTTATCAGTTAATTGCTAAAGAACTAAGGTCTGAGAAGGTCTGTGGTGTCCTGGCAGAGATGGGGTGCATCTAGCCCATGTCACAGCTCTCCTCCAACCCTCCTCAGGGGCAGGATGGCACTCCCCATCCCTCCCCACTGGCTCTGGCAGGGCTCCTGGCCTGAGCATGCTTTGCAGCGCTCTTTGATTTAAAGATTTATCCACTTTCCCTAGGAAGCAGGATGTAATATTAATGTTCTGAGCAGTGTTGGTGGGAGCCAGGGGAGTCCTTGCCCAGGATGGCCAGGGCCGTGGGGACATGGAGTGGCAGTGGTGTGGGGTTTGGTCTGGGGAGGCTGCTCTGACCCCAGTGCACCCCGTTTTGGCCAGGTTATCAGCTGGGGGCTTAGCTGGGGTCTCCCCAGTGTCTATGCCCAGGAAGCCTGTGGGGATGTGACTTCCAGAGATCCACAGAGGAGGGGAGTGAGGGGCTGGCCCGGGATCAGGGTGGTGTTGGATGAGCCCCGATCCTCTTTGGGAGCTGCCCAGGGGCTCCTGGCCGCAAGCATGGTGGGGAAGGGGGGGTGCTGGCTGCACCCCTGCCGCAGCCGGGCTCCCTTCCCCCTCCCCTTTGTCAGCATCTCGGGGCTGCTGCAGCCACCTCTTCCCGCCGCCACCGAGCCGCTGCCGTTCCCATGGTAACAGGTTAGGATGTACCCCGGTCCCTCGCTGCGCCCCGGGGCCCCGCTCACACCCTGGAGCACCCCCACTTGCGGCTCTGTCCCCCCGAAATGCCTTCCCCGGGGCCATGGGTGATTGGGGACTGTGGGTCAGCGTGGGGCACCCAAAATTGGGTGCTGTTCTGGGGGGGAGGGACTCATCCTGCGCTGGGAATGCAGCCCCCTTCGGTCCCCCATCGTGGAGCCCTCCTGCCAGGGGGCTGGCACTGCCCTCCGTGCTGTGATCCAGGCGGCCTGGCACGCATTTCCGTGCTCCGAGGAGCGTGGGCATGGGCGAGCAAGGAGGACGGCGGCGGGGGCTGCCAGCCCAGCTCATCTCTCCCCGGGGATGGCACAGGGATGGTGCCCGGCGGGCACGCAGGGCACGGCCACTTGCATGGGGCTGGAGCGTCTGGCAGAGCAGCTGTCCCTGCGCAGACGAGGCCGTCGGCCTCTCGGTTCCGTTAATTATTCAAATATAGGGAAGTGTGTCGAGCAGAGGATGCCTGCGGGGCCGAGGATGCTCGCTGTGATGTGTGATGTCTTCTTGCTGCTTGGCTGAGCAGGCAGCGAGTGGGCTGGGCCAGTGAGCGGCCCTGGACGCGGGGTCAGCTGCACCGGGTAACCACAGGCTGGGCTGGGTGGCCTTGGTGGCACACGGTGACCCTGAGCCGTGCCTGGCTGCTCACGGCCACCCTCTCTCACCCCGGCAGACTTCAACTATGGTGCGGACGAGTACGACGCCGAGGGCAACGAGGAGCCCAAGGCGCTGCCGGAGGGCTCGGAAACCATGCCCTACATCGATGAGTCGCCCACCATGTCCCCCCAGCTCAGCGCCCGCGGCCAGGAGAGCGGGGACGGTGTCTCGCCCACGCCCACCGATGGCCTCGGCACAGGGGTAGGTGCTGGGGGCTGGGGGCTCTGCACCGGGAGCGGGGGGATCGGGGGGATCGATGCTCTGGGTGTCAGCGGTGTTTGTGGTGCTCTGCTGCTGCTGTCACTGGGGGACTGTGCCCCACAGCCCGGTTTCTGCTGGCCGTGGCAGTCCGGGGGCCGTGGAGCAGCAGTTCAGGGGATGCCATGCCCGTGGGACACGCTGTGTCCCTGCCCCGCCGTGCCATGCCGGGATGGGCTGGCCGGACAGCGGGGTCCCGGCCCGGCTGTGCTGGAAGCGGGGAGCTCCCGGGGTCCCCAGCTCCGGGAGCCCTTGGGGACAGGGCGCAGCGGCTCCGCCGGGCTGTCGGCTCCATCTAGTGGCACTTGGGGACAAATCAGCAGCAGGGGTGGGGACACAAGGTGCCCCCCCTCGCTCTGGACAATTTAGATGTAACCCCTGCTGTCCGCAGCGCATCCTTGGGAAGCATTTTTGGTTTTCCAAACTAGGAGGAATGCCCGGAGAGCTGCGGGGTGGGATCTAAAGGGAACAAAATGGGTTTTTTTCCAGAATGAAAGTTTCCATGAAGCCCGGCAGCGGTGGGGTCCAGGCAGGCGCATTGACCCCTCTGGGATTGTGCGGGGAGCAACCGCACGGCCCCGGGCTGGGGGATCCCCCGGCGCTGCCGCTGCCCAGGCCGGAAAAGTGAAGTTTTATTTTTGTCATGGAAAGAGTTAAGCTCCTGACCCGGATGCTGAGGCAGAAGAGGGAGAGGTGTGGCTTCCTCCCCAGGGTCGCCCTGCGCAGCATCGTCGTCCTGGCACCCAGAGCCCCTGGGAAAGGAGAGGAGGGTGCTGCCCTGTGCCACCGCCTCCCAGGGCTGTCCCTAAGCCCCTCGGGCTCCTTGTCCCCCCAGCACAGCCCTTCGAGCCCCAGCCTGACACCCCGTGCTGGTGCTGTGAGCGCTGGGCTCTGACCCCAAGGCCGGCAGGGACAGCAGAAGGTGGCTCTGGGGAGATGCTGGGGGGAGATGCTGGCAGAGGGGTGTCCCTAAGGGCTGGTGGGGCACGCTGGGTCTGGGCACAGCAAGGACATTGACTTTGTTGTGACCAACAGGATTGGGAAGTGTTGGGGCCCGGTGCCAGCTCTGCTTCCAGCTCTATCTGGAGCTGCTTGTGCTGGAGCAGAGCACCCTGCAATACCAGCACTGTGTGCCCACCCCCGCGAGGGGCACAGGCTGTGCTGGTGTGGCTGGTGGCACACGGTGCCAGGTTCACCCCTTTGCTCTCCTCCGGTGAGGCAGGACTGGTGTCACTGCTTTGAGAGGGCTGGAGGAGGTTTCTGCTGGGGTTTCTGCTCATTTTGCAAACTCCTGGGGCAACTGTAACCATGTCTGGGGCCTGTGTGCGGACACATCTTAATCCTCCCCGTCCCACGTGGGAAACAGGAGGTTGTGGTGTGGAGTTGGTGTTCCAGCCCCTGCTTGGGCACTGCTGGGTTTGCACTGTGGGTGGCACTGCCCTAGGCAGGGACCATTCCCCACTCCAGGGACCTGGCCCTGTTTGGCAGGGCTGTGCTGCAAAGGCTGAGCTGTGGTGTGGACACAGGGCTGGACACGGGCTCTGGGAAGTCCCTGTGTCACTGTGCACATCTCACAGCAGGAGTTTGTTGCAGGCTCAGATGGGTGCAGGGAGAAGAGATGGCTCCTGTGGGCAGAGCACATGCAGCCACTGGTTCCCCTTTTTCTTCTGAGGAGCCCGGGGGGAAACTGCTGAAACAGCTCTTGCATTAGTGTCCCCTCCTCCAGCCTGCTCCGGCCTTGTTTGCCAAGGCCCACAGTGTCCCTCACAAGCACCACAGCAGTGCTGCTGTCCCCATGTCCTGCCTGCCCCGGGGTTGTGGTCAGGCTGGGGCAGCAGTGAGGTGCCAGCTGGTCCCTGGGACAGATAAGTTTGAACACACAGGGCTCAGCTCTGTGACACTGCTGCAAGTCCTCTCTGGGGCAGGGAGAGCTCTGGGACCTTCCGGGGTGCACAGCCAGGTCCCCATGCGGGACCTGGTGATGCTGCTGCCCTCCAAGGTCACCTCTCGCTGGTGGCAATCCCCATGGACGGACCATGGACACGGGGGTGCAGAGGGCTACAACAGAAGGGATGCTCTCCCATTGCCGGGGGGAAGGCAGGGGAGCCCTCCCCTCTCTCGCTGGTAAAACCGGCCGGGGAAGGCGGCTGCCGCTCGCCCCAGCCTTGACCACAGGCGGGCTGCGCGGCGGCGGAGCAGCCCCACCTCCGCTCCGGAGAGCATTTCCTGTAGGAGCGCGCAGGGCGGAGCGGCGGGGCCGGCTGGGGCGCCGGGCTCGGGCAGCGGCCCCTGCAGCGCCCGCGGCCCCGGGGCCGAGCGGAGCCGGCGGGGAGCGGCGCTGGCGCTGTGCTCGCAGCGCTCCGAGCCCCGAGCTCGCAGCAGGCTCAGCAGCCCGGGGAGCGCCGGGGACGGGGAGGCCGGAGCTGGGTCAGGCTGGATGGAGCACCGGGGATCCCATAATGGCTCCTTTCATCCCGCGCTGGTGGCCGGCGTCCAGAGCTGAGTCAGGCTGGGACAGCTCAGCCGCGTGAGCCCCTTGCCTGGAGCCTTGTGGGGTCCCCTGTGCGCCCCGCTGCCCGGCCGGCCATGGAGGAGGAAGAGGAGGCCATAGGGTACCTGGATAAAGTGCTGGAGGATGAAGATGACTCTGAGCCAGGAACCCCCACCAGCCCCGTGTCTCCGTTTTCGGCCGGCGAGAAGGTGGGCAGCGGGGGGGACCCTGCTCCCGTGCTGGGCAGTGGGCGTGGGGACAAGGGGCATCGTGCTGGTGATGCCCAGGTGTTGGAACAGCCCCTGGGGTGATGCGGTGGGCGCTGGTGGGGAGCAGAGCTGGGGGCAGCGGGAGCATCACTGCGGCCCCAGCACACCCCAGCACTGCCTGTCCCAGGGGCACGGGGCAGGGCTGTGCCGGGCTCCAGGTGTGGAGGGCTCAGAGCAGGATGAGCACCAGCTGCCCTTCCAGGGGGGATAGAGCCACACGTGCTGCGGGGTGGGAGCTGCGTGGCTCAGCAGAGCCAGCACCGGATGCTCAGGAAGGGGCTTGTTTTACACTCTGCCCCACTGCTCGGCCACCAGAAACTCCTAAACAGTCCCAAAACAGAGCTGGGGGCGGACTGGGGAGACCCCTGTGCTGGCAGGTGCAGCTCAGCATCCTTCTCACGCCCACCCTGCCAGGGTGCCTGGGTGCTGGTAGGGGGCTCTGGCTCGGCTGTTCCTGGGGTCTCCTGCATGGGGCAGCCACAAGGCCCTGATTAAGAGTCACTGCTCTGGGTCACGGGGGTCCAGTTGTCATCGTCCCCGTGGGGTGTGTGGGCCCCGGGTGTGGGTGGGCCCCTTATCTCCTGAGCTCCTGCGCAGGGCCCAGGCTGGGGGAAGCAGGAAGAGCCCGTGACTAATCTGTGGCAAAGAGCCCACGAGCTCCCAGTGAATAAAACTCGGCCCCCCCGCGCACCCTCCTGCTGCGCTGGTCACCATGTCCCAGCCTGAACGAGGCAGCCTGGCAGGGTGGGCACTCTGGTTGTCACAGCAGCGCCCAGGGCTGGCTCATGGACACTCCAGTGGGGCAGAGAGATGCTGATCCTCAGCCATGCCCACCTTGGGGCTGTGCCCCCCAGGTGTTTGCAGTTGCCACCTCCCCTGGCACAACAACCAGGGCTGGCATGGGCAGAGGTGAGATGTGACCAACGTGCCCCCCAGTCGATCCTGAATGACCCAGAGTGATGGCCCCATGGCTCTCCTTGACCACTTCCTGGGTGGCAAAGCCTGGTCCTCAAGTGGGATTTTTTAAAGGAAGAGGGCAAGGTGTGACCAAGGATGGGTGGGGTGTCCATGCCTGGGCACTGGCAGAGCCTCACTGAGGGTCCCAGAGCCCCCCCAGCCCGGCCATCTCCCTGCCATGAGGATCACACCACAGGAACATCAGAGCTGCAGCAGTCCTGGGAGCTGGGACAGGCCCCAGTGCCAGTGGGCAGTGCCTGCTGGGGTGGCACTTCCCGAGGGAAACCTCAGCCGAGGGAAAGGGTGGTGCTGCATCACGTGGAGCCCCATCCAGCGCCAAGCATGATTTCACTGGGCGTCTCTGGACTCTGCCCTGGGAGAGTCCTGCCATGCCGTGCGCCATCCTGGAGCGCTGCCAGCGGCGCTGGGCTCGTGGCCAGTCCGGAGCAGGGAGGGGAGAGAAGCCAGCGCAGCTCGTGGCTTTCCCAGCTGGCTCCAGACGGGCTCTGCTGCCCATTGGGCACATGCTTATGCCTTGCTACAGAGCTTCTCCAACACTGGCAGGGATGTGCCCATGTGGGGATGCCAGGAATGGGCTGGTGGGATGAGGGGTCTCCTCCTGTGCCACTTGCTGGCTTAGCCAGGTTCCTGCTGTGTTCCGCAGGGCGAGCGGGACGCTGGCAAAGGGCTGGAGATGCGGAAGTTGGTGCTCTCGGGTTTCCTGGCCAGTGAGGAGATCTACATCAACCAGCTGGAGGCCCTCTTGTTGGTGAGCACAGCCCCCAGACTGGACAGCCCCTCTAGGGATGGATGGATGGATGGATGGATGGATGGAATAATTTTTTCCTGGGTAGCTTCCCCCATCCACGTCAGCCTGAGTGGGAGCAAAGCTCTAGAAACCACACCAGAGACAACTTTACCCTGTCCTGGCTGGCTACCCCAATCTCACCTCTCCTGCTGGCAGTGTCCCTGTTGGGGATGTGTTTATAGCCCTGCTTCCTCTTGTGGCCTTGCTGACCTTCATGGCGAGACGCTGTTGCACAACACGGGGTCACCGCCGCTGCGGGAAAGTCCGAGGCCGCACGAGCCCGGAGTGCCCCTTGGTCCAGCTGCCAGCCTTGGTCCATCTGTCCCAGGCAGCCCTTGCTGCCAGCTCAGATCCTCCTCATCCCCATCTTAGCCCTCATCTCCAACTCTCCCTTCTTTGGCAGCCCATGAAGCCCCTGAAGGCCACGGCCACCACGTCGCAGCCTGTCCTCACCCTCCAGCAGATCGAGACGATTTTCTACAAGATCCAGGATATCTATGAGATCCACAAGGAGTTCTACGACAGCCTGTGCCCGAAGGTGCAGCAGTGGGACAGCAATGTCACCATGGGCCACCTCTTCCAGAAGCTGGTATGCACCTTCCCTGGGTCTTGCTCCACTTGGAAGAGGAGAAGGGCTGGAGTTGTGACGAGTTTGGAGTTGTGATGCCCGCAGGGGCTGTGCCCATGGATGCCATGACCATGCTGGGGAGAGGCGGAGAGGCCGGGTTGAAGGGCTCTAGCTTCTGCTTCTGCTGTCCAGGCTCTTGTTATCTCTCTGCTGGATTTTGGAGGTTTATGGAGGCAGGAGCAGGAGCTCCACCATCCTGCCCTGAGCAGGAGCCGAGCATGTGACCCCCACAGCTGGCTGAAAGTCCTGCCAGGAGGGGACAACTCTGGGCAGTGTCACCTCAAGGGCTGCCTGCCCCTTGGGTGCTGTGGGGGGCTTCAGCACCCTGCTGGTGCCTGGCTAACCCCCACTCCCCACAGGCCAGCCAGCTGGGGGTCTACAAGGCCTTTGTGGATAACTACAAAATCGCATTGGAGACTGCAGAGAAGTGCAGCCAGAGCAACAACCAGTTCCAGAAGATCTCGGAGGTAAGCTGGGATGGGGCTGTGCCAGTGGGACAGGGCTGTGCCTGGGCTGTCCCAGCACAAAGAGCCCTGTTCTCATGGCTGAGCTGACCGTCTCTTCCCCGTGGAAATGCTGTCCCTGGGGAAGGGGACTTGCAGGGACTGTCCCCAAGGGCAGGGTCGCTGCGGGCAATGCTGGAGGGCTGTGGTGTTTCGGGCCCTGCAGGAGGTTGTCCCCACCTTGTGCAAGCTCAGGTTGGGCTCAGCCTGTGCAATCACTTTCCCATCCAGTGTCAGGAATGCTGGGCACCTGTGGCTCATCTCCTGCTGCCAGCATCTCCGTGCCTGGATCCCCTACTGGAATGGGGACCTCCACAGCTACAACGTGGGCCCCTTATGCTGTCCAGCCCTGTGGCATCACCACCATGTCCCAGTCAGGCAGGAACCCTCACTCCTTCACCCAGCACCCAAGTGTGGCCTCCAGCACGGCCAGGCTGGGGCCAGGAGGAGAGATCAGGGTGCAGGAAGGGTGGGGAGGGACCCCATGACCTTGAGCCATGACCTTCCCCTACCCCAGCCCCCAGGGGCTGCGCTGATGGGCCTTTCCCTCCCTAGGAGCTGAAGGTGAAGGGCCCCAAGGACTCGAAGGAGAGCCACACGTCTGTCACCATGGAGGGTACGGCGGGCGTGGGGAGGGGGGCAAAGCCTTTTGTGTGTGCGGGACCGGTGTGGGTGAATCACCGAGCCCTTTGTGCGCCTGGAGCCGGCGGGGAGAGGGGGGTCGCGGCTCTTTAGGATGCTGGGGGCGTGCTGCAGCCCCCCACCCCCTGTGCAGCGCTCCTCCCCGCCCGAGGCTGTGCCGGGAGCGTGCGGAGGGGCCGGAGCTGTGCCGGAGCTGTGCCGCAGCCGGGCTGAGCTGCTGCGGGGCGGCAGCGATGGCTGCGCGGAGAAGGGGCTGCCATGGAAATCCTCGTCATTGTCCGGCTCTGCTGTAACTGCACCTATGGTGAGGCGAGGGGGGCGGCTCCGGTTCGGGGTGCCGGTCGGGAGCGATGGCTCGGGGTCTGTGCCGGGGGGTGGAGGCTGCGTCGTGCTCTGCAGGGTGAAGTTGGGAGCGTCTTTGTTCCAGGCTCGATTGAATCATCCTGGCTCCGGCACACGGAGCCACGCGCTCGCCGGGCTGGGGCTGGTGCCGGGGATGGGACACAAGGAGCTGGGCTGGGCTGGGCAGGGGGGTCCTGGGCTGGGGGACCCCCTCTGCCCGGGCTGTGCCGTGTGGATGGTGATGGGGAGGGGTCCCCATTTACGTGGGGCTGGAATGTCCATCTTTCCATGGCTGGGAGGAGAGGCACCGGGCATCCCTGCCTGCTGCTGCCCGTGGGTCCCAGGCTGGCAGGACTGTGTGCACAAGGAGCCCGTTGCTCCTCTGTCGTGCTGGGACAACCCCTCCCGGGGCTCCCTGGAGCTTTGTGTGCCTGTAGTGATGGCAACAGGAGGGACCATCCTTCCTGTGGGTGGTGGAAAAGGGGGGACACCCTGCCTTGTCACCCTTATCCCAGAGCAGGGTTCTTGCTGGCTGTCACAGGGAGCAGGGCTCTTGTTTTACCCTCTGGCATGGAGTTGTGGGGGTGCAGCCTCTGGTTAGGGTTCAGCCTGGTATCGTCACCTCCTGAGCAGAGACCCCCTGCTCACCCTGGCTCAGGACTGGGTGCCATGAGGCAGCACCCTCTGGGATAAAGGGGATGGGAACTTGCCATGACTCAGCCCAGGGTGAGCAGGTGGCATCTTTCCCTCCTCTCCCACGGGCCAAAACCTGGCTGCTCTCGGCCCTGGCAGTTTGGGGAAGTGCTCCAAAGTGAAGGGAAAACCCAGAGACAGCAGTGAATGGGGAAATGTGAATGTGGCCCCATGAATGACAGCACTGTGAGTGGGCTCTGTGCTTTTGCCTGCCCAGAAAGGTGGGGAGAAGGGTCTGTCTGCTTCCACTGAAATGTGCCTCTAAGAGCCTCTGGGGCTGTTTCCTGCTGGGAGGGTGTGTGACAGGAGAAAGGGGATGTCTGTACCCCGTGTGTGAGGCAGCTCTCATGGGGCAGTGGTTTTGGCCTGAAGCCTTGGACCCGGTGTTCTCTGTAGGTGAGGGTTTTGCTGCTGCTGGAGCAGCCTTTGCAGCCAGGGCTGGCTGGGGTGGTGCAGAGAGGTGAGCACATGGGGTGGTCTCATGAGGTGACAGAGCCTGGTGAAGGATGGGACCCACCACTGAGCCAAAAGGGAAACTGAAAAAGCTGCTGTGGGTGACGAGCGGCTCTTCCGCTCCACAGCCACCGCACAGCAAGGGTGGGTGCAGCCCTCTGGGGAGGCCCTGCCCTCCTGAGGCTGTCCCTGTCCTGTGCTGCCACAGGCAGGGTGGGACATCCAGTTCACCACTCAGGACTGCAGACCAGGCTAGCTGTGGTTCCTCGTGCCCCCAGCACAGCAGGACTCAGGGCTGTGGCAGTGGTGGCTCCCCACTGCTCCTGGCACTGCTGTGATTGTCCAGCTGTGCTGGCTCTGTGCAGGACAGATCCCAGGTGTTTGTGGTGCAGACCACAGGGGCTCTCTGGGAATCTGGGCTCTCCTCCTCTCTGTAACAGGTGGGAGAGGGGCCAGGCTCCAGCCCTGGTGGCTGTTGACATTTTCTCTCTCCCCTCAGCGCTGCTGTACAAACCCATCGACCGGGTGACACGGAGCACCCTCGTCCTGCACGTGAGTGTCACACCAGTCCCACAGGGATGGTGGTGGGCTCTGTCTCTGCTGCTCCTGGGGGTCTGCAGCTGTGGGGAGTGCTGGTCAGGGGTCTCCAGGTTGGATGCTTTCGAGCTGCTAACCTGTGCCTGTCTCCTTCCAGGACCTCCTCAAGCACACCCCAGCTGACCACCCTGACTACCCACTGCTCCAGGATGCCCTCCGCATCTCCCAGAACTTCCTCTCCAGCATCAATGAGGACATTGACCCCCGCAGGACAGCAGTCACCACCCCCAAGGGCGAGGTGAGCCTGTGGGGTGGGCAGTGGCTGAGCACAGGGTGAGGGCTGAGCCCTCTGCCTGCCCCTGGCTGGTATCTCTGCCCTGAGGAGCTCCTTAGTGCCTGGGTAGGAGTTAGGGACTTCCTCCAGATACAGTTCTAGGTACAAGATTAGGGCTCTACCTGCTCCTTGCTGCTTGCTGGTGCCTTATTAAGCAGAGAGGACATGGACCTTCCCATGGCTGAGCTGCAGAGCATTATCAGCCTTTCCCCATGGACTATTGTCCTTTGCTCCCTGCCTGCTCTCATGGCAGCCCCTCTGCCCCACAGACCCGGCAGCTTGTCAAGGATGGCTTCCTGGTGGAGCTGTCGGAGGGCTCGCGGAAGCTGCGGCACGTCTTCCTCTTCACCGACGTGCTGCTCTGTGCCAAGCTGAAGAAGACAGCAGTGGGGTAAGGAGGGTGCTGGGCACGGGGGGAATGTGTCACAACCCCCTGTCCCTCAGTGGGCTGGGGGATGTGCCAAGGAGGGGGTCAGGCATCAGTCAGCACCGTGCCCTGGCTGCAGGAAGCACCAGCAGTACGACTGCAAGTGGTACGTGCCCCTGGCCGACCTGGTGTTCCCCTCGCCGGAGGAGTCGGAGCACTGCCCGCAGGTCCACGTCATCCCCGACCACGAGCTGGAGGACATGAAGATGAAGATCTCAACCATCAAGAGCGAGATGCAGAAGGAGGTGAGAGAAGCATGTGGGATTTGTTCTTGGGTGGGTGCCTTGCTCTGGATCAGGGACGGGACTCAGGGGACAAGGGCCCCTCTGAGAGGTCCTCTCTGCTCCCCGTCTGCAGAAAGCCAACAAGGGGCAGAGCCGCGCCATCGAGCGCCTCAAGAAGAAGATGTTTGAGAACGAATTCTGGCTGCTCCTCAACTCTCCTGCCATTCCCTTCCGCATCCACAACCGCAACGGGAAGGTGAGGAGGGCGGGCTGGGGCTGGGGCCAGGCTCAGCCCTGCCTGCACACAGCCTGCCACATCCCCCCCTCTTACAGAGCTACCTCTTCCTGCTCTCCTCCGACTACGAGCGGTCCGAGTGGAGGGAGGCCATCCAGAAACTGCAGAAAAAGGGTGAGTCTGGGGCTGCTGACTCTTGGGGCTCCTGGTCCCCCCAAAAGCCACAGGGAAGTCCTACAGAATCCCAGCCTGGTGCTCTCCAATCTCTATACCAGCACTGGCTGTGTCCCTCTGAAGCTTCTGTCCTTTCCCAGACCTCCAGGCCTTTGTGCTGAGCTCAGTGGAGCTGCAGGTGCTGACAGGATCGTGCTTCAAGCTCCGCACTGTCCACAACATCCCAGTCACCAGCAACAAGGACGGTGAGTGACCCCTGGGTCATGCTTTGCTCTGGATGATGCCGGGCAGGAGCTGTGGGGTCCCTGAGCTGGAGCAAGGACTCTGCTGTGCAGGGAACAGCTTCCCACCAGGTGGCACTGCTGGAGCAGCGTCGGGCTCCCAGGCAGTGCAATCCTGGCTGCAGCACGGAGCTGCTTTTGGGTTCTCTCCAGCCCCCTGGACAGTACCAGTGTGCCCAGGGTGAGACACAGCCAGCCCCACTGGGAACCTCCCCCAGGGCTGTCCAGCAGCAGGAGAGCTTGGGATGTCTGTCAGTGTGGGATACAGAGCTTAGGGATGTCCCTCCATGGGCTTGGGGGCATTTGATTGCCGTGGCAAAGGTAGCAAAAGCTGCTTTGGGGATGGCCAGCCCCAGGCCCTGACACAGCCTCTGCTCTCCTGCCACAGATGACGAGTCCCCAGGGCTTTACGGGTTCCTGCACGTCATCGTCCACTCTGCCAAGGGCTTCAAGCAGTCAGCCAGTAAGTGTGGGTGCCCTCCCTGCTTGGAGGGGCCAGTGGGCTCAGAAGAGTTGGGGTCCAGCACGTGGCCCTGCTCTGCCCACAGTGGTTCCCTGGGAGATGGGGAGGGTGTTCCTGGGGTGCTGAGCAATGTCTGCTCTCCCAGACCTCTACTGCACGCTGGAGGTGGATTCCTTTGGCTACTTCGTCAGCAAAGCCAAGACCAGGGTGTTCCGGGACACCACGGAGCCGCAGTGGAATGAGGTGAGGGAGGGTGGGATGCTGGGAGGGGGCTGTGTTCCCCATTTCCCTTCAGCCCCAGTTTTGGAGCTGCTCTGGGGTGCTGGGGTCGAGCCACCCTCTCTCCACACCCCAGGAGTTTGAGATCGAGCTGGAGGGCTCCCAGTCCCTGCGCATCCTCTGCTATGAGAAGTGCTACGACAAGACCAAGATCAACAAGGACAACAACGAAATTGTGGACAAGATCATGGGCAAGGGGCAGATCCAGGTATGCACTGGGGCTTGTGGGCATCCTCTCACCCGGAGGAGGACTCCTTTGGGCCTGGCCCCAGGCTGGGAGGGTTGTCCTGGAGTGATGCCTGGGGTGGGCTGCTCTGCTTTTGGGAGCAACAATTGTGGGGTTGAAGGCAGTGAGGTGGGTGGGCATCAGGCATCAAGTGATGGTGCTGGGACACAGTGGCTGCAGGAGAAGGTGGGACAAGGTGAGAGGGGCCTTTGTGGAGGTGGCAAAGCCAGACCTTCCCTGCAGAGGTGCATCCAGCCCCATCTGGGCTGGAAGTGTTTCCATTCTGCTGCTCTCTATGCTGTGGCCCCCTGGGGGCTGCAGGGAGGGGTTGGAGCTGCCCTAGGGAGAGCTCTGCATGTGCAGCCCCCTGTCCCTCCTGTGTCCCCCTCTGCCACCATCTGCCTTCCCTGTGCCTCCATCAGCTGCTGTTATGGCAACGGGGGTTTCCAGGGCAACGGATGAGCCGCCTCTGATTGGTGGTTTCCAGGCAGGGAGGATGGGCCTGGGCTGCCCTGAGATGCTCCCAGGTGAGAAGGACCAGGAGGATGGAATGGGGGGCAGACAACCCCCAGAGCTCCCATT
Organism: Catharus ustulatus; assembly: GCF_009819885.2. NCBI lineage: Eukaryota > Metazoa > Chordata > Aves > Passeriformes > Turdidae > Catharus > Catharus ustulatus. The sequence goes on along the minus strand of NC_046242.1, from coordinate 3,775,284 downwards.
CCCCCTGCAACCACCTTGGCCAGGCTGCAGGGAAGCCGAGGGCAGTTCGGGCTGGGGGTGTCCCTGTGTTGTCCTGTGGCCACCCCAGCCTGGCTGTGCTGGGGACCGGGTCACGCCTGGGACACAGCCCTCGACCCAGGGCCACTTCAAAGGGCCCTCATGGCTGCCTGCTCCGTGGGAAAGCAACTGAGGGCAGGTCCCAGGGGAGCAGAGAGCAGCATGGAAATGCTGCTGGGAAGGAGATGCTGTGGGGAAAAGCACTGGAGGGGGCACAGGGTGGGAAGTGGGGACTCAACTTCACCAGTGGCTTGTTCATACCTGAAATCACCCCTGTGTTGCCCTCTCCCCCAGGAAACAGCGGTGTGGGGGTGGCATTGGGCCAAGTGGGAAGGCCAGGGCAGGGAAGGGGCTCGGTGTCCCGTGGGGATCAGTCCAGCTGCGCTCTCGGAAATAGCCTGGATCAACAAACATGAGTCATGCTGGGAGATGCGGGGGTCGGGACAGGGACAGCACAGCTCGTACCGCTGTGCAAACCTTGTGGGGGAAGAAAGGGAAAGAGAGAAGGCCCTGGGGCTGCTTATCCCAAGGAGGATCTGCATGGATGGATGGATGGAACAGTGTCAGTGTTGGGGCTGTCCTGCTGTCACCCAGAGCCACAGCTCGGCCTCTGCCCCGAGGGTGGGCTGGGTGACAGGGCAGGACAGCAGTGAGCAGGACAGGCAGTGCTGCTTCTGGGGCTGTGGGCTGTAGTCAAGCCCCAGAGCTGCCCCCCTGCCTTCTCCCTGAGATTCTCAGGCAGAGATACTGCCCTGATATTCCTCATCCTGGCTGGTCCCTGGTCTCATTGTGAGCTGCTGCTGGTTCCACACAGTAGCACTGGCTGCTCAGTGGAAAGGTGTGACACCTGGTTGGCATTAACCCTGGTTTGTTGTTATTAACCCCATTTTCTAAGGCTGGAATATGCTGTGGTCAGGGTAAGGCTGCCCTGCTTGGCTTGTGTCCCCCATGAGGGTCTTTGTCCCCTGCAGTGCAGGGCTCAGCCCTGTTCTGAGCTGTCCCAGTTGCTCCCAGCTGCTGGGTGCTGGCAGGGGTGTGCTGCTGTGCCAGCATGGCAGAGATGTTGTGGTGGGCAAAGCAGGCTGTGAGTGCTTGTGCCCCTGCTGTAGAGGACAGAGGCTGGCTGTGGCCCCCATGCCCTGGAGGAGACAGGCAGTGGGTGCATGAAGGGGGTCTCAGGACTCCCTTCCTCAGCCCGTTTGATGCATGGGGGGATGTGGCTGTTGAAGCAGAGCCCGTGTTGTCATGGGCACGGTGCCTGCTGTACCCTCAGGGAATAGCTGCCTGTCTGTCTGCCCCCTTCCCTGTGCTGGCAGAGGCTCTGGCGGGGGAAATTTGTGATGCTGGGGCACCCCAGACCTGCAGGGAGCCATAGTGACCCTTATGGACTCCAGGGGCTGCTGAGGGATGGGCTGGGGGGCAATCAAGTCCCCCCAAGCCTGCACCTCACCATGACCCCGCCTGTCAGAAACAGCAGGCAGAGGGAACATGGGGGTACCCAGCTGTCCCTGGGCGTGGCAACAGACCCCAAAAATCTCCTCCTCCTCCTTGCTGAGAGCAGGAGAGCCAGCCTGGCTCCTGCATGGAGCCGGGAATGCTGCAGCCGCCAGCGGCGGTGCCTCGGGGGCAGCGGCTGCCGCTGGCGCTGCGGGGCGGAAAACGGCACCGGGATAATTGCAGCGGGATAATTGCAGCGGGATAATTGCACTGGGATAACAGCACCGGGATAACAGCGGATAACGGCGGATAACGGCGGCGGGGAGCCCGGGCAGCCCCCCCTGCGCTCCCGAGCGGCGGCAGGGCGAGAGTTAAACGCGTGGGGGCCGCCGGGGGGGGGCTGCCTTTGAGTCACTTCCTCGCAGGGGGAGGGAGGTTTTTGGGGCTGCCTCGCCAGCCTGGCTCACACCCTGAAGATGAGCCCTGGCCGCTCGCCGCCTCGCCGCCCCAGCAGGGCTCCCCTGGCCGAGCCCCGCTGACCTCTCCCCGCCGGCACAAGGGATGCGGGTGCTGTGCTAGCCCAGCCGCGGGCTGTCCCCGCCGCCCTGGTGTCGCCTGCCCGGAGCCGAAGCGGTGGCCGCGATGACGGAGGTGTCGGTCCAGCCGGAGGGCAGCCCCGGCCCCGGGGGCGAGCAGCAGCCCGAGCGCGGCGTGGAGGAGCCCGAGGGGAAGCGAGCCCCGAACACGGGCGCCCGGCTCTGGGGCAGGGTGCGCAGCAAACTGCTCCGGCAGAAGGTGCTGGGGGTGCGGGGGGTGGCTGCGGGGACGGTGCTGGGCTCTGGGGTGGCTCTGCTGTGTGTGCTGACCGTGGCTGTTTGGTGGGGGGCTCTGTTTGTGCGGGGAGTGAGTGCTGTGGGGTCTGTGCACGGAGCGGAGACGCTGTTTGGGTGCTTTGGGAGCTCTTGGATGCAGTTGGCAGCCTGCGAGGTGTTTGTTTTCCTCCTTCCCTCTCTCCCTGGGTGTGCTGGCAGGCTCGGGAGGCTGAGCTGTTTGCACCGGGGGTTCCTGCAGAGGCAGGGCAGGGAAGCCCCTGCCCAGCCCTGGAGCTTGCCCAGGAGGCAGCGATGCTGCTGGGCTGGCTGGGGCCGGGTTCCTGGGGTGCCTCCGTCCCCCTCTCTTTTACCCCGGGTCAATCCAGGTTTCCCAGCTCACAGCTGCGTCGCAGCCACATCAGCCAGTACTGCCTTCTTTGTGGGGACACAGAGCGCAGGGATGTGCGACAGAGCTGACAAAGGAGGGGGACAGCACCCTTGCAGGCTGTCCCAAAAGCCCCAAGGGGGACTCTGGGGGTTTCCCTCGGTGGAGTCCCCGTGCCCAGGGGGAGCTGGCTCGGGGCTGAGCTGTGCCCGTGCCCAGGGGCTGCCCGGGCCCGTGGGGGCTCGGTTTGGCAGCGGCGGGGCCGCGTGTGACGCAGCGGCATTAACCTCGATTCTCTGCTCTGCACAGGGGATTAAGGGGCAGCCAGGGCTCTGAGGGGAGGCTGCCCGGCAGCTGGTGCTGGGTCAAAACATGAAGGGGTTTTGTTTCCCGTGCCCATTGTGGCTGCTGGCTTCCCTGCCCTGGGGCTGCAGGGCAGGATGTGGCCCCAGCAGGTCTGTGCAGGGTCCTGGTGGGTTGTGGGTGCTGCTGCTGCTCCTTGGGTCACTCTCACTCAGGGCTGTGAATTGCTGCTTTTTTACTGTTTTTTTGGGGAGCTGTGCTTTCCCACTGGCAGTGTTTGCTGGTGTAGAGACTGCTCTGTCCCATGGCACTGGAGGGCTCAGGGATTGTCTGGAGCTGCTGGCATGGAGGTCTGGTGAGGGATCTGCTTGCCAGGGCAGCAGGGGAGGCCAGGCTGGGGAATGTGTGGGTGCCACGCTGATGGGAAGCAATGCTGGCTGCAGCAGCTCCTCTGGGATGCTGCTCCCCAGGGCCCTGGCAGAGATGACCTCGCAGACTGAGTCACCGGTTTGCTCCCGATTGCTTCACCCAAGGCTGACAGCTGGGTGACCTCATGGGCCTGAGATGTGAGAAGGGACATGCCCAGCCTGACAGACCCTGCTCCACCACAGCATCCAAGTGTTTGGGGCCCTGGGGAGCCCCCGTGAGGATTTGGAGCCCTACCAGCTCCTCACCTTGGAGCTCTGGACACTCAACCCTGCCTGGGTCTGTCACAGTGCCACGACCTGGACGTGTCTTGAAGACAAAATTCCAGGATGTGGCCTCATCACCTCAAGTCTGGAGTTGTGCCATGGACAAGACAAGCAGTAGGAGGGGAGGGTCAGTGCCAGCAGGACCTCCCCAGAACACAGAAAGCGCTGCAGAACTGCCAGGATGTTCACTGCCTGCTCCTCCACAGCCCGGGGCCTTGTCCTACAAGCAAACAGCTTTGGATAATTTGGGAAGCCAGGATGATGGCACATCCCTGTGGCAACAAACAGAGGGTGTTTCACCTGACCATGGATGAGAGCTGCACCACAGTGAATGCTGACCTGGCGTGGATACCACCATGGCTGAGAGTTCCTGAGATGCAGGAGGGAGCAGCCTGGAGACGTGCTGGTGACCTGGCTGAGATGTTTCCCCAGGCACAGGGTGCTGTTTGAAGCCATCGATTTTCCAAAGAGGAGCTGACATCTCATCCTGCACAATGCTGGCTCCGAGGCTGTTCCCCAGGGCTCCTAGCCCAGGAATTCCCCACTGCCCTGAGATGTCCCTGCATCCTGCTGGAGCAGGGCAGCTCCCTTCAGAGGAGAAGGAGATGGTGGTGGGAGCTGGGTCAGGGTGTTTGCCAGCGCTGTGTGGGCAGGAGCTGTCTGTGGCTCTGTGGGTGGATGCTCCTGTCCATCCTCCCACGCCTGGAGACAGCTTTGCTTAAACTGGGGAGTGGCAGTGTCGTGTGCTGCTGCTGCTGCTGCACAGGGTGCTGGCCAGGAGGGTCAGAGAGCACCAGGGCCAGGCCACAGGTGCTGTCCCAGTGGTGCACAGGGACCTACCCTAGCTGTGAGTGGGCTCAGGCCCTCAGAACTAACCCAAATTTGGGCTCTGCTGACTATTCTGAGATGATTCTGCCCATGCAGGGGGAAGGGGCTGCAGGGAAGTGATGTGCTCATGGTAGGGTCTGCAGCACTGGCAGCAGCCAACCTGGCTTTTATTAAAGCTTTCTTCAGAGCTCTGCTAAAGCCCTTCCAGATGTGAGCTGCCAGGGCCATCAGAGCCAGAGGGACCCGAGGGATGGGGAAGGGGAAGGCGTGTATGGTGGCTGCAGTTAAAATCACATTGCAGAGCAGGGAGGCTCCTGACCTGGCTGGGGGATTAAGGGGCTTCACTGCCATGACAGGGACAGGGATGTGTGGGGAAAAGGGTGAAAGTCCCTGGGACAGTGGCATTGGCCACGGTGGCTGCATGGCACAGGGATGCAGTGCTGGGAGGAGCACAGAGGAGCTGGAGCAGCAGAGCTGGGCTTGGCTGTGGTCTGGCTGCAGTCTCGTGATCCCAGTGTCCAGACCTGCTGCAGGGTCCCATGGGAGCCCAGGGCAGCTGCAGCCTTCCTTCTCCTCCTGCTGCTGTCCAGTAGCCGCAGGGCTGGCACGGAGGAAGCAGCGTGGCACTCGCTGGGCTCTTCCATGTGCTGGGCTGGAGCACCAGGGAGGGCTCTGTCAGGAGCCATCCTGGGCCATGCTGGAGACAGCAGCATTTCTGCCTTTCTGGAAACCAGTTTTCCCATGGCTGAGGAGTTCACAGCACTGGGCATGTGGCAGTGCCACTGTGTTGGAACTGTGGCAAGAGCCAGGGCAGCTCAAGCCTTAGGACTGTGGGGTCTTGGTGTGCAAGAAGGAACATAAGGGATCCCACAGTGCCCCCCCATCATGCCCTGCAGTGACTTTATGGGCAGGGGAACAGCAGCTCTGTGGTGGAGCAGCAGCTCTGGACATCTTTACACTTGCCCAGAGCATCTCCTGAGCCAGCAGCTGCAGGAGGCTCCTGTGTCCTTGCAGAGTGACCCCATGTGCCTGGTGTAAGTGTGGCCTGACAGCTGCGTGTCCCCAGCCCTGGGAGCCCCCACCAGCTCCCATATCCCATCCCCTTCCCCAAGGGGACATTAGTGCCGGGCTGCCCGCCCCGTGCATTACAGGGATCGATGGGGCTGGATCAATACCACCAGCTGGGGACCAAAAAGCCCCAAAAGGCAACTGCACCCACCTCTGCCCTGCCCTGGGGCCCGGATCCCACCACAGCACGTGCCAGGGCCTTGGGAATGCCAGCACCTCTCACTGCACCCGGGCGCCGGGGCAGCGTCACCGAGTCCCCCGCTAGCCCCAGAGCCAGAAATAGCAGAGCCTGTCATTCCCAGGGGTTATAAATAGCCTTGGCTATGGGGAGATGTTGTTTTTCTGCATGGAAAACGCTGCCCTAGTTCTGTTTCATCAATCTGCCGCCAGAAATAGTCGTAATTTCTTGGAAGTTTCTTGCTTCTCGGGTGTGGGTTAAAGCACTGCCTTGCAGGGACTCTGGGGAGAGGCAGGACAGGGGGGCTGAGCCCACCTGGCTTCAGGGCACAGCCAGAGGGACCCCAGACCCCAGAGAGGAACCTCTCCATCCTCTGGTCACGAGCAGCATGTTGCCCAGGAGCAGCATGTCCTGTTTCCTACACCATGTGCAGATTGGGCTTTGGAGGCCACCAGGCTGGGATGACAGCAGGGCTGGCACGAGGCTGTGTCCCCACAGAACTCACAGACCATCTCTCCCCACAGCTGGACCCACAGGCCGTGCAGACGAAAAACTGGCACATGGATGTGATTGAGATGAACGGGGTAAGTGGGGCTGGGGGACCCACAGCCCCTCGCTGGGAATGCAGCCCCTTCTTGCCTTCAGGCCAGCCAGGACTCACCCCCTGTCTCCCACAGATCAAGGTGGAGTTCTCCATGAAGTTCACAAGCAGGGACATGAGCTTGAAGAGGACCCCATCCAAAAAGCAGACTGGTGTCTTCGGGGTCAAAATCAGCGTTGTGACAAAGTAAATGCAGGGCTGTGGGGGCTGATCTGCTCTGGTCCCTGGGGTTGCACTGTGTCCCCTTGCTCCTACCAACACTGGGCAGCTCGGTCTTTGCTCTCTGCTGGGGACTTTCCTGTTCCCTTTGCCATTCCCATCCTTCCCTCCTGCATGCCCATCCTGCCCTGGCCCGGCTTTGCAGGGCTGGGCTGGCTGCCCTGGGTTCCCCTGGGAATCTTTGCTGACAGCTCTGCTTCCCGAGCCAGGCGCGAGCGCTCCAAGGTGCCTTACATCGTGCGCCAGTGCATCGAGGAGGTGGAGAAGAGGGGCATCGAGGAGGTCGGCATCTACAGGATCTCTGGAGTTGCCACTGACATTCAGGCGTTGAAAGCTGTCTTTGATGCCAGTGAGTGTGCTGGGGGAGCTTGGAGTTCCAATGGGAGGGTTCACAGGCACTGAGACCCCCCCAGCCCTCTGCAAGCCCAGGGTTTGGTTATTGCACTGCACGTGTGCCAGGTGTGCCACTCTGCACAGGAAGGGGCTGGGGGTGAGGAGGGACAAAAACACCCAGAGATCACAGCCCTGTTTGTGCCTCTGAGCTGCCGCCACTCCTGGCTGGCTCCTGGGAGACACTGAGTCAGGGAAACGTTGCAAATGGATTTGGAAATCGTTCTGTGTCCTGTTGCCCAGCCAGGCGGGAACCACTCGGCTTTTCCCAGCCTCAGCCTGGCTAATGGGGCTGTGAACCCAGCAGTGCTGTCCCTGCCCTCCAGCTGGCAGCCTGTCTGCATAGCTGGAGTGACACAGAGGGTGGAGACCCGGAGGGGAAGGAGGGCAGGAGGCCTCACATGTGGGTGCTCTCTGGACAGATAACAAGGACATCCTGGTGATGCTGAGTGACATGGACATCAATGCCATCGCTGGCACGCTGAAACTGTACTTCCGTGAGCTGCCCGAGCCCCTCCTCACTGACAGACTCTACCCCGCCTTCATGGAGGGGATCGGTAAGGGCTCGGGGGGGAAGGGGGTGATGCACAGATCTGCCTCTGTCTGGCACTCCTTGCTCTGGGATGGGAGAGTCCCACGGCCCACCAGGTCCTGGCTGGTTTTGCTGGCTCCAGGCCAGCTCAGGGCTCGTGGTGCTGTCCCCAGTGCTCACACACTGGCTGCTGGGAGGCATCTGGCTGTGGTGGGTCCTGCTGCTGACCCAGACCCTGTCCTGAGCCCTCTCCCTCTTTGCCTGCAGCCCTCTCAGATCCTGCTGCCAAGGAGAACTGCATGATGCACCTTCTCCGCTCGCTGCCTGACCCCAACCTCATCACCTTCCTCTTCCTGCTGGAGCACTTGAAAAGGTAAAGGGGCTCAGGGGCTGCCTGGGGTGGGTGGGAGGTGCAGGATGGGTCTGCCTCACTGCTTTGCTGTGGGGATGGGACATGAACAGAGTTAGAGCTGCTGTTTGATTCCTGTGGTGCCTGCATGGCTGCAGACTGGTCCCAGACTGGAGGCAGATGGTGCTGTGCTGGTGCAGAGCAGGGCAGCAGCCAGGGCCAGCAGCAGCAGCTTGGGGCAGGCATGGAGTGGTCCTTTCCCAGCCTGTCCAAGAGGGTAGAGCTCCAATTGTGTTCCTCCTGCCCCATCTCTCGGGCTCTGGCATATTCCCCAGGCTGCAGCTTGTTCAGACCCTTCTCTGATATCAGTGTTGGCTTTCAGCATTTTCTCTCCTTGGGGTGTGCTGTGCCTGGCCAGTGATCCAGGTCAGCTCTGCAGGGAGCACATGGCCTCTGGAAACATGGAACACTTGGCTGCTGCAGCGGTGTGCAGCTGGTTGGATGAGCTCTGCAGGGAGCAGCTGGCCTCAGCACAGGACAGGAATCAGTTGGGAGCTCTGCAGTGTCCCCCTTAGCAGGAAGACAGCTCTGTGTCCCTTCCCACCAGTCCAGCAGTAGCCCTTTGCAAAACAAGGTGCAACAATCCTGTCACCTGTCAGCAGTGGGTGGCCAGGAACCAAGGATAATCAGCTCCGTGGAAATGTCCCAGAACTGCAGGTGACCTTATGTCACCTGTCCCAGGGTGAGTGCAGCAGTTTGAAAGGCTTTGTCTTGACCCAGATGAGGTGCATCCAAACCTGGGGACTCAGGGATTGGCCCAAAACCCATGGAAGGGACAGGGCTGTGGAAAGGCAGCAGAGCAGAACACCAAGCCAGGCCAGAGCTTGGGACTGGGGCTCACCACTCATGTTACTTGCATCATGAAGGTTGGTTTTTTTTTTAATGTTCCTCTGGTTTGGCTAAAAGCAAACAGAAAAAGTGATTGATGCTGGGGGATGGAGAAGGAAAAATCCATTTCCATCCTGAGAACCGGGCACAGCCAGTTCCCACATCTGCTCCCCTGGCCGGGGCTCAAGCGAGCAGCCTGTGCCGGGGAGCACAGCTGCCTCCTAACATGGCAATGTTGTGGTCCTGCTTCCCTCCGTGCTGGCAGGGCTCCCACAGGGCTGTCGGGGCAGGGAGCCTCGAGGGGAGTGGGTGCAGGGGGCACGGGCTGGTGCAGAGCTCCCTGTGCCCTGCAGGCTTGGGGAGGCCCCGCAGTGCATTAAGGCAGGGCTTGGTTGCTGCCACATCACACCCGGGGCTCCCGGCCAGGCCCGGCGGCTCCGGCAGAGGCCGTGAAGGGGGCAGAGCTCCCTGCCCTGCACCTGGCTTTTCCAAGGGCTACAAAGGGCAGTGGGAAGCTGGAGGTGTCCCACTGCTGCTGGGAGAAGGGAAAGCAGCCCTCTGGCTCTGCATCACCCCATGGCTCCCCACTCCTGAGCATCGTTAGGGGCTGACACTGCCTCTCTTCCCGACCCCACAGGGTGGCTGAAAAGGAGCCAATCAACAAAATGTCTCTCCACAATCTGGCCACGGTCTTTGGGCCAACACTGCTGAGACCCTCAGAGGGCGAGAGCAAGGCACACCTCACCTTGGCCTCTGACATCTGGTCCCACGATGTGATGGCCCAGGTAAGAGCTGGGTACTGGAGGGGTTCACCTGCCTGTCTGGGTAGATTCGTTACTTTTTGCTGGATGGGACAAGCTGGGAGGTGGCAGCTCTTCCCCTTTCTGTAGTAACACCTCCACCTTTTATCTTCTACAGGTCCAGGTCCTTCTCTACTACCTGCAGCACCCTCCCATCTCCTTCACCGAGCTCAAACGCAACACACTTTACTTCTCCACGGACGTGTAGCTTGCAGGCAGAAGGCACCAGCTGCAAACACTCCAGCTCCCTGCTGGGGGACAGGACTGGATCACAGCCCCCAAGGGAGACCAGCCCAGACCCAGGACGGTGCTGCCTGCAGCTCCTGTACAATCATGCTTCAGTGGCCCTGTCCCACAGGTGCCAGGCCCTCTCTGTAAAGTAATCGTGTCTTATGTCCTTTCTTGTGTTCAAGGATTGTTTTTATGTATATTTGCTCAACAGAAGAGGTAGTGACTGACAAGGGCTGTGGACACAGGCTTCCCCCTTGGCTAGTTTTCTCCTGGACTCCTTTTCGCCTGCTCACTCCTACCAGGCACCCCTTGCCTGAAGCCTGCAGTGCCCACGAGTGCCTGTTTGCTGCCCAGCTCCCTGCCCACGCCTGCATGTGCAGCACTGGCTGGCTCCAAGGCTGGCAGCTCAGGGGCCTCCCTCCCCAGTGATGATGACAACCAGCCCTGCTTTGGCTTCGCTGCCTGCGCAAACGTTGGACCCTGTGCCTGGATCCTGCTCCGGCCCGAGCAAACCTGTGACCACGACAGCAGAGGAGCAGGGTGCTGCTTCCTGCCTGCCACGGCTCTCCTGGGTGTTTTCAGGCCAGTCCCCTCCTCAGCCCCAGCCCTGTGCTGCTTCCTGTGTGTGTGTGGTGTGGTGGTTCCTCCCCTCGCTGGATTTCACCTCTGAGTAGCGTTATGGGGTAACCCCTCACATGAGGCTGGAGCCAGAGGTGCTGTGCTGCTCTTGATCCACAGCAGGCTGAAGGGATGGCCAGCCAGGCAGGTTTGCTTTCTGCACCACGGGCTGACCCCACATCTGCTCTGGCACTGATGTGGTCCCAAATTTCCCCAGTTTGGAAATTTGGTGGGGAACAGGGTACCTGCTGTACAGTTCTGTCTCTGCCCTAGCGAGGCATTCACTTCCCTGCCAGCCCAGCACTGCCATGAGCACTGCATGCACCCCATGGCACAGCCTGCCAGGGCACCAGCGTTCCTCCCATGGCCATGGGGACAAGGAAATGTTTTTTTCCCCCCTCCTTGGCCTTCCCTGCTGCACTGGGCACATGGCAGCACATGGCCCTGCCTCGGTGGCAGCCTGGTTGCCAGAGGCAAGTGCTGTGCAGCAGCTGGATGGTCACCCAGCCTGGGAACCAGCACAGAAGGATGGGAGGAGGAAAGCCTTCATGGCCCTCGTGACTGAAGGCAGAAATGCTTTGTTCTGTCTTTCTCCCAGAGCGGTTGCTGCTGGGTTAGCTGTGCCCAGCCAGCTCAGGTCTGTTTGTTAGTGGCTCCAGTTCTTGACCCCTCCCAGGCTGATGGCAGGAGTTGTCAGGCCATGTCCCAAGGCAGGACAGGCTGCCCGAGTGCCCGGCTCCCGGGATGTCCCCCACATTCCCATGTAGGTATTGGTACCTGTTGGGACACAAAACCTTTGGCTCTGTGAGCTGAGTCCATGTTCCTGTGGGAAAAGCCCCCCCCACCTCCCCGACTGTGCTGGCCCTGTGCTCTCCTGTGCCAAATGGAGATGGATGAGAAGTGACCAAGCGTGTCCCTCACAGCAGCGTTGCCTTTACCCTCCCAACCAATGGACTGTTCCAGGTAGAGCCCAGCCACTGATGCACCAGGTATGTCCTCAGCCACCTCCCTGGGGAAGGCAGCACTGCCAGCCCTGCACCAGCAAAGCAACCAAGGAGGGGAGGTCTCAGTCCCCCTCCAAAGGGCTCACACTCCAGACCCTGCTCCTCTTGACTACCAGCTCAACAGAAGGGAAACAGCATTGCAGAAATAACCAGGCGTCTGTCTTGGCCCTGGACCCAGTAAGGAGGCCGAGCTTTAGATCTGACTGCACAACGGATCCCTGTGTGTGTCTGATTTGTTACATGTGTCCAAGTCTCTGTCCACCACACTGTCATTCCAGATGGAGACTCTGTACAGCCAAATCTCCCCCTGACAGTGGCTGGAGGCCCGGTCCCCACAGCCCAGCACCACAGGCTGTGGCTGTCCCCAAGACTGGCTTTTGCTTGTCCCTACAGGAAGGAAAAGAGGGGGGTGGACTCTTGCAGCTACAGGTAGAATAGAACTGTTAATTAATATTTGACTTTCAAAAGTTGTTAAGGATATATTTTTGTTTGTGTTCTGTTTCGATTTCTGTAGATTATAAACTTTAAATGGCTGTAAAACCTCGTGAGGAGAAAAAAAATGTTAATAAAAATGCAAAGCCCCGATATTTGCACAAAAGAAGCCCTGTGGTGTTGCTGTTTGCACTAACTGATCACCTTGGCATCACAGCTTCTTTCTGTCATGGAATTCTTGCTAGCTGCACTTCAAGCCAGTGGTATAAGCACAGGCATTGTGCCAGACAATCTTTGAAGAGACTTCTTATGGTTTGGGCTACATCCTTGCATTTTGGAGGAAAAAAACCTGGACTGTCTGGAGCCAGCCTGTTTAATCAGCCTAGAATTACTCAAGCTTAAAATTCAGCTGACTTGCACAGCTTCTGGCCTGAGGATACTGAACAGGCACAGCAAGGGACATCAGGAGATCTGGAAACCTCATCTGATAGATCACATGGTGCTGTCTCCCCACTTCTTTCCATGTGGGAATGGGAGCCAGTGTGCCTCCAAACTGACCACCATAACAGCCAAAACACACTGCTGGTATTGCTCTTCCAGGTAAACAAGGGCTGTCACTGTTCTGGGATGTCAAACTGTGGATGCAAAGGAGGGGAAGTGGGTGGGAGAATCCTCAGTTGTGTGCACTGCATCTGAAATGCCTCTGCCTTGAAAAGATGAGAGGGAGTGTTTGCCTTTATGGAGTGGCTCAATGAAGGTTAAAAATGACCTTCTGAGGTCTGAGAACAGCAGGAGGGCAGATAGGACAAAGAGGCAGCAGTTCCTTGAGTTAACAAACAGATGTTTTGATTTCAGCACCCCTGCTGGGCAGAAATAACACCTGTGTAACACTGGGGCACTTGGAGGTGGCAGAGGGACATGACGGGAAGCAGGCTGTGTGCTGAGTGAGTGCCCAGTTATCTGTCAAACACTGATTTATTCTCACAACTCTGCTTTCTAAGTCTCACTATCAAACTGCTGGAACTAATGGGGTGAGCCTGGGGCAGTTAGAGCAGTAGCAAGATTCTACTCCCACAGTGAGGTTAAATCAGGCTAGCCAAGTGGCTACAGAGAATTATACTTCAGCAACAACCTCTTTTTTTCCCTTAAACTGTTTTGTTCATCTGCCAGCAACCACACAGCTTAAAGGCTAAGGATTCCTTTCTGCTTTTCCCTTTAAAACATGGTAAAGAAATCTGGCACTCATCTCTGTACTTGAAATAAGACAAGTTGTACAGATGGTGGTTTGACTTCAGATGGTATTTTAAGAAAAGCCTGGAACAAACTTATTTCTCCACAGGATCTTACCTCTCCCCAACAGTGTAGCAAGCTGCAAACTGGTGACTGTTAAAACCCTTGCAGCACCTTCAGATATGCGGTAACCTAAATCGGTGCACTTCTCTTCGAAGATTGTCCTCCTGCCTTCTTCTGATGCTAGCAACAGTCTTAATCAAAATCAGCCCCAAAGGATGGAAAGAGCTCAGAGTCCAGGCATGTTTCCTGGAAACTGGCAGTCAGCTGATCTGTCCTGGAGATGCTGCTCTGTGCCTGGCTCCATCCTCCTCCACTGCCGGCAGCAGCTCGCCAGGGCGCGCAGCCAGGTTGCTGTTAGTCACTCAGACAGCGGCCAGCACCGCCCCGCTCGCACTGGCCAGGACTCCAGAGGCAGTGGGAAGGTAAGCCTGGTGGTTGTGCCGTGATGCAGGCTCTCAGCAGCAGCACTGGAACAGGGAGTGCTCCCGAGGAGCCGGCTGTTACCGGAGGTAATAATCGACTGCAGCGGAGAAAGCGGCGAATCCTCCGCAGCCGATCACCCCGGCCTTCAGCCCAGCTGCAAGGAAAGGTGGGAAACCATGAGACAGAGTAGGAAAAATATTCTTCCTCCAGTATCTTGTGCAGGCTCAAAGAGCTCACACGGGCAGGAACTTGGCAGTGCCCTCCCAGGGGACAGTGGCACTGCCTGATGCACAACCCCTCGGGGCCAGCAGGATTTGCTGAGCCCTCAGGCTCACCCAGAGAACCCTCCAGTGGTTCCCTCCACTGCTGATTTCACTGTGCTCTTCTCTGAGCCCTGCAGGAGGCTTGGTGGGACTAGGGAGGGATAGGAAGAGCAGGCACTGCTCTGACAGCTCTAAGAGGATTAGGTCGAGGACAGACACAACTTAACAAGCTCAATTAGAAGCACTTTCAAGAGCTTTCTTTCCATTTATGCTCCATAAAACAGGACAGGTTTTTTTCTTAAGGAGAGTGGAAGAAGTTTGATGTTTCTGATGAGCAGAGCAGCTCTCTCCTACTTGGGGATTTTCCCAGATGTTACCACTAAAGGAAAGTCCCCACTAGTGCTGCTGGACTAAAACCCCACTGCTTCTCATTCACGTGTAAGTAGAATTGTCTGTTGGAACTGATACATGAGAAAGGAGAAAAGCATTTTTACACATGGTACAAAAGAAGAGAGTAGAGTTCTTTAGCTCTAATTTCAAAGGAGAGTAGCAGAGACAGTGAAATGGTAGATGTGCAGAGCTCAGTTAACACAAGAGCTTCTGAGTTGCTCTGTATGTATTTCTGGCTCTCTCCCATGACACCACAGAAGAATGTGGACAGCCACCACCATCTCCTGATCTTTCTTTGAAGTGAATTTTGTTGATTTTCCTCTGTGACCAACCCTTCCTCATCCACACTTATTCTTAGAGCTGACAGTTCTGCCAGTCCAGAGCACATTCTCACACTGGCATCACCACAACCCCGTGCAGAGAGGTTTGTAGTGTGTGTGTTGCACTAAGAACATTGTGTGCTGCATAACCAAATTCAATCTTATCACAGTTATCACAGAAACAGCTCCCAGCAGGCACCACCAACCTCTGAAGCCGATGGCTCCTCCCGTGATGCAGCCACTGATAACGCTGTTCTTCCAGTCTGACTTCCCACGATACTGTGGCATTAAAATCAGAGTCAACAAGTAAATATGGAATAAACACTCTGTGCTCACAGCAAGAAAGATTAAACGACCTTCCATCTCCTTCTGAGCTGAGGATGTTCTTCCCTCTGCTCTCAGCAGATGGCCCTGCACTCCCAAACTTGCAGGGCTGGGAAGGGAGGAAGGAGCAGGTAACTGGGAGAGGTAAGACAGATCCGTGTGGTGCAATGCAGTGCTGTGGGAAGGACCCTCAGGTGAGCCAGCCCAGCCCCCAGAACACAGCCCTGAGTTTAAAAGTGCAAGAACTACATGAGAGCAGCCCTGAGCCTGGCCATGCAGCTGGTCCTTGGCACAGGTGAGAGTCACAGCACCTGCTGACAAAGATGGACTGTCTCCATAGCCAGGACATGCTGGGTTTTCACCACTGCAGAGATCTCTTTGTTCTGCTCTATTGTGCAAGCAGATACACTTTTCTTCTAGATGAGTTAAGAAGTAATTGTGCCTTTCAATTAAAAGGCAGGAGTCAAAATCACAACAGGGTAATTTTCCTGTTTAAAAAAGCAGATGATAGATTTACCACTGAGCTGCACAAGGTCATTTCTGGCTGTAGCAGCCAGATGAAAACCAGCCTGTTACTCAAGAACTTTCATCAAATGATCCCTTTCTGCACATGGAATTTTTAGACACTCAAATTACCATGTTGCAACTCACAGATTGTCATTTTACACAAGCACTTGTAGCTAGGGTTTTAAGAAGTAATGTTTATGCTTGCCAATACATTCAGGCTTTAAATTGAAAAGGACTTTGCTATTGCAAAAGAGTTCCTCATTCTGTCAGAGAACAGCAGCTCTGAAGACAGATCTCAAAGCTGAAAAGTTTTGCTGGCCAAGGAAGAACAAAGCAACTTATTCCATTGCCCTGTTGCAAGGAGGATATGTGTACTTATTTGGATCTAGTAAAAGATTTTAAAGAGTACCAGAAAACATTTCTTAATGGCTGAGAGGCTCCTACTCACAGATTCTACCACACATTCCGTGCAGGAGAACATGGCACCCACGATGGCGAAGTTCTTGGCGTAGGAGATGCCTCGCTGCCCCATGTCCTTGAGCACCTCTTTGGCAGTGGGTGTGCGATAGGGATCCTTGGGATCAAACCCCACGTTGGTGTCAATGCCAGCTGTGAAGATACCGAACGCACCTCCCAGAACAAATCCTGCAAAAGATAAACAGAACGGAATGAACTCGGCTGGGATGGAGCAGCACATTCCCCGCAGGCAATGAAGCGGCTCCGCTCCCGCTGAGTGTGAGCGCTGCACTGTGACAGGGAAAGGAATCTCTGGGTACTGACACAGCCTGTGCTGTGCTGAGGAAGGCCATGAGCACCTGTGCCTCTCCAAGGAATGCAGAGAGAGATCCCTCCCTGGGACATTTGACTGGAGGAGGTTAGGAGGAAAATCAAACACGGGGGAGCAGCCTCTTCTCCATCCCCCCATCCCAACGCCACGGGACCCCCGAACGACCCCACAGCCGCCTGCCCCGTCCTTGCAGCCGCCGCACCTCCCACGCAAGCCAGCGCCGCCTTGAAGGGGCAGCTCTCCATGACCCGCTCCACCATCTTCTGCTCCTCGCTCTTGGGCGGGCAGGGGATTCCGCCGAGGGCGGCGGGGTCCCACACGCGGGGCTGCCGCTTGTCGCCCACGAGGTGCTGCAGCAGGAGGCTGTACTGCAGCGGCGGCGGCGGCGGCGCCGGCTCTCCCGGGGCTGAGGGCGGCGAGGCCGCCATGATGTCCCTGCACACCCACGGGCGCTGGGCGCCGCTTCCCGGCCCGCTCGAGCCGCGCGGCGGGGGCGCACGGGAGTTGTAGTTCCGCAGAGGGGAGAAGCCGGCTGCGCACCGCCGCGCTTTGACTACATCTCCCAGTGTGCCCCGCGCCGACGCCTCCGGGGAGAACTACCAAGCCCGGAATGCTCCGCGGCGCGCCGCGGGGATTGGCCGTCCCGGGCAGCCAGGAGACTACATTACCCGGCGTGCCGCATGGCAGCCCCCTGGCGGCCGGTGCGGCCGGTGCAGGTGAGGTGAGGGCTCCGGTGCGGAGCATCCCCGAGCGCGGCGGCAGCGGCGGCGGCTGCAGGTGAGCGCGGGGAGGTGAGGGCAGCGCGGGGGGACCGGGCAGAACCGGCAGCCTCGCGCCGGGCACCGCCGTGCTGAGGGAGCGCTGAGGTGCCGCAGTGCGGGACGCAGTCCCTGTGCCCTGGCTGAGGCGCGGGGAGGGGGTGAGGTGTCGCGGTGTCGCCGCCGTGTCCTCGCATCCTCCCCGCGGTGATGTCTGAGGGCAACAGGTCCCGCATGGGGCGGGCGCTGCCCTGTCCCGCCGGAGCCGAGAGGGGCTCGGAGGGCAGAGGGGCTCTCCCAGCCCCTCAGGGGGCAGCCAGAGCTCGGGCTGGGCCGTGCTGGGCACCCCAAGGCACCTGAGCCTGGCCAAGGTGTCCCCGCTGTGCCACGGGGACATCCCCGGCTGCTCCCTGGGCAGAGCTCGGTGTCTCCTCTGCGTTACTTCGGGGTATCTGTAGCTCAAAAGGGCTCTGAAAATATTCACAGTGTTCCGCCACGAAATGCGAACTTGGCTCGTGTCAAATCGTGCACAAAGCTTAGCTCCGGGGAGCTTGTTCTGTTTGGTGATAAGGTGAGAAATGTTGCTTTTCCTCATGGCAATCAAGGTGCAGTGAGCATTAAAAAAATTTAAGTTCTTTGCTTGTGTTGCTTTTTCCTTCACTTGTTTTACTTTCTTGTTCTTGTGGGCTAGAATCAGTTTTCATCTTCACAAGTGACAACAGAAATATCCTTCTTCTTATTTGATATTTTTTGTATTTTAAGTTATCCATAGGTTTTAAAATCTGTGAGAAACAGTTGTCTTGGTTTCAATAGGATGCATGGAATTATTGTATTTCAATAATTGAAAATTACTTTAAAAATTATGCATTGGTATGAAATCTTCCTGATGTCCTGAAGCACAACTTTTTAGAGGTCCCGAAGTGTAGGTAGGTTCCAATAACGATTTCAATGGCTGGTTTTATCACTTCAAATATTCCATTAGACGAAGTTCAACAACTTTCCTCTAAATCCCACTGCCCTCTACTGGCTGCAGCAGCAGGGCCCACCTGCCTGCTGCTATTCTCTCTTAAGTTTTTTTTTTTTTTTTTTTAATTTTTTTTTTGTCTTGGAGGATTTAAATTTTTTAAAATTTTTTTTGGGAGGGGGTTCCCCTTTTTTTGAGGTCCAAGTCCATGGTAAAAATCTACTATAGCAGGATCTTTACAAGGTAGGGGAGGTTGCTTGCAGGATGATTTCCCTGAGGAACCCTCAACTTAAGATTTCAATCTTCTTGATCCAAAATAACCTTGCTGGGCTGATCTCGAAGTCACACAGCAAAGCCTAATTTCCAAAGGCCTAAAGGGAAAAAAACATATATGTTGGATTGGGAATTTCAGTACTGAGAATTTATATGTATAGTTGAAATGTTGCTTTGAATTTCTTTCCCCTTTTTTTGAGTGTTGGAGAAAATGCTAGGTTATTATTTGTTTGTAAATAAAATATTTAAGCAAGAATTTTGTCAATATGATTCTATAAAATATACTTATTTATGGATATTAATATGTAATTAGATGTTATTTCCCCCCTTAGCTATTTAACAGTTTTCTCCTCTTCCCATTCACTCTGTTCCATGCTCTACACAGGCACAAATTCTGCTGTATTTGAATAATCTCATCTGCCCAAACAGATTTTTTGTGTGGGTGAAATCAGATGGAGGATTAAGGATTTGAGAGGGAATAGGAGAGTTCAACACTTTGATAAACAAATTGTTCAAATGAAACTTTGAGCTGTTTCTTTTTCCCAGGCTGTGACCCTTCCTCACTGCAGAGTTACGCCCCTGACCCTCCTCCTCCTCCTTTAGCCACTCCTTTATCCTGGAGCTCCTCAGCCCAGTGCAGGAGCTCGGGTTATTTTTAACCTTGCACAAAATGAAACATTTTGAATTCGGGTGAGTGTGACGGCAGCAGCGGGCACAGATGATCCCGAGCTTTTGTGCTGCTCCGAGGAGCTCGGTGTCTGTTTCAGCAGAGGGCAGCACACGGTGACTCTCAATAATCGCGTTTCACTTGACCTTTAAGTGACTCAGTGACTCCCACACTTCTGTTCTCCAGACAGGGTAAATCTTGGAAATAATGAGGGCTTTGTCAGAAATCCTGGTTTTGCATATGTCTTGGTTGTAGAGTTCCCAGGTTTTGAATAGACTCTAGCAGTGCTATTAAAGAATTAAAATAAGTTATCACAGTCCTCAACTTTTATTTTGTCAAACTGCCGGTTCCAGAGTATTTTCTGAAGTTGCTCAGCTGGGCAAGAAGTGACTGAAGGTGGAAGCAACAAGAATGAGATCAAATCCATTCATTTTCACTCATTCCACCTGAGGTGGGCACCTTTTTTTCCCATATCAGAACTGTCATGATGCAGGGGTGAATGAGAAGGAGATCAATTAGTGGGTATTTTAATGAAAAAAGGAAAAGCTTTTAATCAGCACAAGCAGCAGAAAGTGGGGCTGCTTTGCAGGTGGTAACCCTGCTGATCTCACCTGTTGTGTACACAGAGGTTTCCAGTGGCTGCAAAAGGGAAGGTGCTGGGACCTGCTGGGCTTTGTTTCCACCCTGTGGTATTCCCATCCATACATTAAATTTAATCTTTTCCTACTTCTAATTGACCTTGTGAATGAAGAGTTTTGTCTTCTTTTCTTTAAAAGACTTTAGGTTTGAAAGTGCACTGGAGAAATGAAGTGCTTTGTGAAATAGATCTGATTTCAGTGAAGGAAAGCTGCTTCAGCTTCTCTTTCCATGGCTTTTGAGTTTAACAAATTTATTTGTTTGAGAGTGCAGCTGGGTTTTTTTCCTTCTAAAGTAGCTTTCAATGTTGGAGAACACTGTCACTACCATGGCAAACAGCTAAAGTACTAAGAAAAAGGTTAGATTATAGGTAGGTGGCAGGTATATTGGAGTTAAAATTCAAAAGGTATCCTGGCTCACTGATTTTCCAATTTTTTTTTTGCTTTAGATCAATATAAAATAGCCTGCAGAGAGAGATCTTGGACTAAAATCTCCTTTTAGGATCAGCAGACTTGTTCCTTGTGACTGTGCTCTGTAACTCGGAGAGAAGGAACAGGATGTGGCTTTTCAAGATGAGTGTTTGATCCTGTCTGCTCTCCCTAACGTTTCAGATCTCAAAGTCTGCACCCCTTTTCAAAGTCAGGCGGTTTCTTTGTGTTTGTTCCACTTCAGCAAGGTACTCCTTCTCCTCTCTGTTTGCCCAATATTGCATGTATTTTTGTTTTCACCTAGAAAATTTGAAACACTCTTGTGTGGTCTAAAATAAGTTTTAGGCATCATCATCTCCCAGGGCTTTCAGCTGTTGCTATAGAAGCCTAAATTCTCTTTGAGAGACCTTTCCAAGAGAAAAGTTGATACTGCAGGAAAGTTGTCATGGAAATGTGCAGCAAAAAGAGAAAGGAAATCTCAGTTTGATGACTACTGCACAGCCTGGTGAAGTGGCTCCCTGTGTGGAGATCTGCTCCTGCAGGTTCTCTTGGAAAGCTGAGGACTTGAACCTAAAGAAATAAATTATTTAACATTTATATAACCAAACACACCTCTTCAACTCAGCTTTATCCAGATTTGAGTTTGCAGGTGATGGCACCAGGAGATTCCCAGCAGCCTGGCTCTAATGGGGGATGGAACTGTGGCACAGCTATTTCTTATATTTCTGTCAATGGCCACTCTGAAAGGATTTATTGAAGTACCACAATTGAAATGAGGCTTTCAGAACCAATTTTAAAATGACAAACTAAAAATAGTTTATTCTGCAAGCTTCAGTGCCCTTCCAGATTTGAACAGGAGCCCTTTGTGTCCAGCTAAATGATGGGACAAGCAGATCCCTCCCCATAAATTTCATATACCATCACCAAGCCTGGCTGGCTCCCTGATTTCAAGCTTTTTGTGCCTCTCTTACTAAAGCCTCCTGATATCTAATAAATGTGATTATGAGTGAGCTGCCTTTAAATATCTATTACCAGAGTCACCATGGTAACTGCTGTAAGAGTTTCTCGCTGCTAAAAGGTTTCCAGCTCCCCGAGATACAGCAGGGCAAAATGCTTAGGCTGTTGTTTTCACGGTTTGAATGAGATCAAAGGGGGCAAAATAATGTATGCCTGATTTTTGATAGCAGTGGATGTTAGTGGAACTGAAAGGAGTAACATTTATTCTGGAGCTCAGGGAATAGAGGACAGTTCCACAGGCAGGGACAGCTCAGGATTTCCTTGGACAGCAGGATCCTGCAGGAGTGGGAAGGTGTCACCCCCTGCCTGAGCCTTGGCCTTTCTTTCAATACTGTCAGCAAGTGAGCTAATTAACCCTAATGAAGGATGAGAAATTGTGATATTCCACCTGCCACAGGAGCAGGCAGAGTTGCTGCGTGATTCTGTGTGGAGTAGAAAGAACTGTGAACTGGTTTGTGTGTTCTCTCTTCATTTCATGGTGTTCTCAAACTGTTCTGTTTTCCTCTTGGCCTTCAGCTGCAGTGTGCCAGGGCAGTGCTGTTAGTTGGGCAATATTCAGAGTGACTTCCCTGCTCTCCTGGCTTCCAGATCTTCCTCTTCCCTTCTCTCACATCTGCTTTCTTTCCCGAGTTCCTGTTGTGTGGCCAATCAATCCTTTGCTCTGTAATGACAGTTGTTTCTGTAGGCATGACAGAGTCACTAATGACCCTAATGCAAACTGTCACCTCAGGGGGTTGTTTTGCTTTCATTTATTTATTTACTTATGGTAAACAGGTCACAAACTCCATGGGGCACTTCTTCCTCTTCATGCAATCTGTTCTCTTGCTTCATTGCCCTCCTACTTCAATATCTGCTGGAGATTTTAAATTATCACTTGCTTTTATAGAAACAGAGAAAACTGAGCACCTATTGCTGCTGCTTCTGGCATTTAGGCCCTTTGGTAAGGGAGGCTTCTGCTGTGGTGAAGAGAGGAGCAGTTTGCATCCACTCTGTGTGTGGGGGGACAGCAGAGCCAGCACGAGTGGCACTGAGCACGTTTGATGGGAAGAGTGTGCCTGCAGGATGAGCTCATGCTGGTGGAGTGTTGATATTTGTCCTTACCTGCCTCACAGGCAACGTGAGCCACATGCCAAGAGCTTTTTTTTGCTGAGCTTAAGGATGCTTCTAATTCATTTTAGTTATTGGGTTTGTTGAGAGCCAGATTTGCACCTAGGGTTTGAAATCTGAAGTGATTATGATCGCCAACCAAGAGATCCAAGGAAATAATTTCATAAGAAGTCTTGAAAGCAGAACCTGGGTCTCAGAATAGAATTTGCCTGCATTATACCACTACTTGTTTCTTAATGGTTCTTCTGTAGCATTGTGGCTAATGCTGGGAGGGTCTCAGTGTTTGGGCACTGCATGGTTCAATTTCTCAAGCCTGCTAAGCTGATTTAAAAGTTTAAGCAGCAGCAAACATGTTTGTTTGTACAAGTTGTCTAGAAGAAAGGAATTGTTGAACTTTAATTTAAATTCTCCCTTTTTTCTGGATTTGATTACATCATCAAAGCCAAATTTCTGTGCAGGATTTCTGGGTCCCTCTGTATAACAGCCTGCATGCCTGTCAAAACTGCTGATTTATATGGCAGCTAAAATGATGAGCACTGTAGACCCTTGCTAATTTGTGATATTTATTCAGTAATTTAGGAGCTTTCATTTCCTGACCTGTAAAATAGATGAGTTATTAAATTGCAATGATCAACGATTCTGATGGAGTGTCTGTAAAAGATGCAGAGAGGACCCACAAGGTGGGAACTCCAAGGCCTTGCTGTGTGGGGAATCAAATCTTGCCAAGAGTCCTTTTCCTGCAATCCTGATCTGTATTAGAGGGATTGTGGGATTGTTCCTCTCCTGGGACTTGCACTCCTTCTGTTTCCTGAGCTCCCTCTGTGGATTTGTCCTGCTTTGGTTCCTGCTGGGCTCCCTGTGGATCCCAGAGCTCTGCTCCCGTTTTGCTGTCAGCTCTTCCAGCGTGAATCCCTCGGAAACAAAGCTCAGAGCTCAGGTCTCTCATTTGCAGAGAGAAGTTCAGAGCAGTGGGACACAGCTCCAGAGTCCCATCAGGGTTTTTAATTCTCCAGTGCTTCATTTTGCTGTGCAGCTTTGTATTGTCAGCGATTTAATGGAATGTTTTTGTGTTCTGGGCTCCTTGGAGTTCCCAACCTGTTGGAATCCCTCTCCCATGAGGTGATAAAATGTCAGCTTTTCCAGCAGGAGATCCCTCTGGGACAATAAATAAAGGGAGCAAGTAGGGTTGTGCAGGATTTTGCCTGGGTAGGCACTAAAAACTTGCTGTGCTACTTGAATATGGTAATTCTTTATGAATTGTTAATGAGTGCTGCATTATAACCTATATAGCAGAAAATAACAGTGAATAATAATAAAACAAAGTTACTCTCTTTCCCTTAAGTTCTTCTTGCTTGTAATCATTGAAATAAAAAAAAATCAGTTGGTGAAAAAGGACAGTATAAGTCTTATCCTCTTTCAGGGAAGAGCACTCAGTATTGCCTTTTTTGCATGTTCAGATTTATCCACATTTTGAATAACAGGGTGACAGCAGCAAGGCTGTCCTTGGTGGTTGATGATGCCTAAGGAAGTAGAGATACCTGAAAATTGTAAAGAAAAAGTGCAGAAGTGATCAGTGATTTTTAAATATATGAAATATGATGAGTGTTTCTTTGCTACATAGATTTCCTTTCTCATTTTGCCTTTTTCTGTGGGTTGGTTTTTTTGGTTTTTTTTTTTTTTTGGTAGATAAATGTGTGTTAACTCTTGCATGTTCTACTCGGAAATGACAGAAATACTGAAAAATGCTGGCACATCTTACAGACTTACTTTTGAAACAGGCAGTTTCTTAATTCTATTTTTGACTGACTCAGTGGCTGTTCCCTTGGAAATTCTCAAGTTGTTGTCTGGTCTTCTGAAATTTTGGCAATAGGCACCAGAGGAAGCTGTTTTTCTTGTCTTCTATAGCACTCCATGTTCCATAAAACATTATCTGCCTTTTTTCACCCCAATTTAATTATTCTAGTCTCTTCCAGAATCCAGCATTTTCTCCACTTGCAGGTCAAAGCTGGTAGCCACAGGCTGAGCCCCTCAGGTGTTGAAACTGTGAGTAGGGAAGGAAAAATAAATCCCAGTTCTCCAGGCCAGCTCACACAGCTTGCTTGTGCTGGTGGAGCCTTTTTGGCAGCAGCTGCAGGAGTTGCAGCCACTCATTTGATCAGCAGCATCTTGTTGACTGAGCAGAGTTGTTTTTGTCAAAATGGAAAAGTGGTGCCCCATGATTCACTCTGCAAACGTCCACCAGCAGCGTGAACTTCCTGACATCTGCACTGCAACTGAGAAAATAAAGAAGTTTGGATCAGTTCTGTCCAAAAGGGAGGGAAGCACAGAGTAAATGCTGTCCCAAAGTCATGGCCTGGCTCCACTAATACCCAGTGTGTGATGCAGCCTTGCCTTTGTAATTGCTTATGGTTTTCTAACTCCAGACAGCAATGTCCCAAGCCTTACAGCTGAATTAGAGACTTGCTTTAAAAAGACATTGTTATTGACATAATAGCCTTGTTTATGGAATTTCTCTCCTTTGTAATTAAGATTGTTTCATGCACAAAAGCAGTTAAATATGGCATAAATATCTGTAAATGCAAAGATATTTTAAACTTTGTTCCTTGTGAATGCCTTTTTTCCACACCATGCATTTGTTTCTCAAATGAGCTGTGCCCCTCTAAATTCTGCCCTTTGCCCAATTTATTGCATGGAATTGTACCATTAATGCAGTTTGCAACATAAAACCTTTAAATTCCTCAAATGCAGTATTTTAAAGGTGTACTAATGGTGAGGTTTGATCTTGTTCTCTCACACCTTGTAGGGAAGTTGTGGGAGCAAGAGCACTGAGCAGAATGCAGGCAATATGTTCACTGTTATTTTGTCTGTCAACCAATTTTACCAGCTGGGTGAGAACCTGGCAGATACTTGAAAAAAGTTTATATTGCTACTTGAAATTGTTTTCTCACCCTGGTTGTGTGAAAGTAATTATGGTTAAGGCCCTGGCTTTCTTTGAGCCTGGCCAACTCATTTCAGCTGTTTGTTTCTGGGCTGCTTTTTTCATTAAACAGAAAGGCAATTTATCAATGCAGAAAGTTTTATGCTGAATAATTCTTTGGTCTAAGTGAAGAGCCAATTATAGACATAAGGGCTACAAGAAAACCTCTAAA
Source organism: Catharus ustulatus (assembly GCF_009819885.2). Lineage (NCBI taxonomy): Eukaryota > Metazoa > Chordata > Aves > Passeriformes > Turdidae > Catharus > Catharus ustulatus. Next base: position 3,750,154 of record NC_046242.1, on the reverse strand, counting down.
TAAACAAATATACTGTCTGCTCTTGCTGGGTTTGGGGAAATTCTCCACCACTATTCCAGGCTGTCTCCCCAAGCTGAAGTATGTAAATGTTGTGACTGTCTCCTTACAGCCAAGCATTTCATTTTTAGGTTTTGGTCAGGTTATATTTATCCAATGTATCCCAAAGATATTTGAGAGTGCAGTACAGGAGCTCATCTTCCCTCCCCACTCCATCATCTCAGTTCTTTATTTCTCTTGGCTGGAGGACAGGAAATCCTATCAAGCTGCCAACACTGCTGTCCCTCTGAGCCTGAACAAACTCACCAGCAACGGCAGAGGGGCAGAATGCTGCACTCCAAAAAGGAGATGGTTTCTTCAGCCAAAGAAGCTTCTCAGCAAGGTGTCTGCACCTGGTGTCCCTGTCATTTGTGAGCTCAGGTCCAGGTACCTGCAGCTGTTTGCCCTGAGTGGGATTTTTGAGCTGCATCTGTTCAGTTGTAAGGGGGTCTGTGGTCAGAGCAGAGGGCTGAGCTCTGTCCCTCCCCTGGGCACCCCAGTGACCTCATTGCCTCTGCCTGGGCTCACTTCCTCAGGGAGGAGGAACACCCCATGCAGATCAACTATCTACAGGAACTTCCTCCTTATCTGAGCTGTGATAATCTCAAGAACTCTGAATGTTGTGTAAAAATACAGAACAGGTCAATTCTACCGGTGATCACACAGCCTGACCTTGGATATGGAAGAAGCTGTAAGGATGGGCTGGATAAAAGGATTGGTACATTGTGGGTGTTGGAATAGCACCTGACTGAATTTAGGGACTTAGAATTATGAATGTCTGCTTGGGACCTGCCAAACACAGAGCTTTATCCTGTGCTGAATAAGTCATGGTGTGCTCTTTTGTCTTGTTCTGGCATTTTAACATAAGGCAAGAGCTTACTCTCACAGATATCAGAAAGTTGGATCCCAAATCCATAATTTTCAGAGGAGATTTGGCTTGGACTCAATCTGTTTTTAAGGTTTGGTTACTCTGGGACAAGAGTAGTGGTGCCAACATTGAGCTGAAACATAAATTTACTCTTGGCATAACATCAGCTTCCCTCAGGCCTCTTTGGCACCTCGAGTAAGGGGGGTGAAATAAGGTTGGACTTCTCAGATCTATCAACACTTTTCAAATATTATAAATCTTGCCTATTTTTCTACTAGGAACATCTACTGTAGTATCAACATGAATTAAATGCCAGGTTCACACTGTTGGGAGGGAGAATTCCTGATCTGTAATCACAGGCTGAATGGTCAGAGACACCAGGATTATCAGACCCCTCACTAGACAGATTTGGACAAGAAGCCCTGTTTTAAACATATTTGTTTTCTGTTTGAAATTTGGATTTGATGTCTTTGCATCCCCTCTGTCTCCTTCAGCTTGATACTATCTCTGCTTGCTTTAACTCTGTGAAGACCTCTGGCCTTTTTCTTCCTGTTTTCAGTCATGAAATTCTTTTCAAAAATCTTAAGGAAGAGGAACATTCTGAAGCATTTGTTCAATCTTGTCCTTTATTTGCTCTCTTCTAAATAAAGAACAGATTGACCCTTCTTGGGCAGCTCAAGTCAAAAAGTAAAAATTAAAAGCTTCTGTCTTAGTGCATCTTCCTTCCATACACTCACTTTGATGGAGGCAAGGGAAATGTTATCAGGTGTCCTGGCTGTGATTGCTGGCACTCTGGGGGATGTGTTATTGTGGAATAGAAAAGCTGAAAGCTGCTTCTGTGTTTCCCTCTGAAAATGCCTTTTTCTGTGCCACCTCCTTGCCCTTTCTCCATGGCATGTGCTGCATGTTTTTGCTTGATTGGATTATCCAGACCAGTCTGTGCTTTATGCTCTGCCCAGCGTCCAGTCCTGCACTTGGGGACCCTGAAAGAAACTCTTCATCTGCTTTAAGGATTGAAGCATCTCAGTGTTCTGGACGTAGGCTACAAATTGCTTTCTTGCATAAATGCTCCTTGCTTTGATGAAAATATAATATTTGTCATTCCCCTGAGTAAGCCAGTGCCTGTGTGTGCTGAATGCCGAGGCGCCGGAGGAGCCAGCTCGCTTCCGTGTGTGAATCATTTCTCAAGCAGCTCTCTGTGTCTCTCTGCAATGTGGTTTTCCTCTCAGGGAAGCACTCAAGCCCTGAATTTTCAGTCTGGCTTGCACATGCTGTCAGAAGCTAGTGGGAGACACTTTTCTTTTTAATGCAGAAAAGAGGACAAGCTTTTACTGTAAGTATTTTATTATCTTTTATGGGGTTTATGGTGGGAACTGTATTATCTCTAGAAGGATTCTTGGGTCAGTAATGTATTCGTAGAGTGAATGAACCTGCTTTGCTCAACATCACTTTTTTCATAGTATCTCAATATAAAACTAAATGGAATTAATAAAAAACAGGGTAAACAAGCTGAAAATGGGCTGGAGGTGATCTAAAAGCCATTACAAGCAGAGAAAGAAATCCCCTCATGAGAGCTGGTTACTGTGTTCTCCTCCTGCACTACATAGATGTAGTGATAGGGGTGAAGCTGTTTCTGTTCCTGCTTTTTCCTCTGGCAATTTACGGTCGTTAAACGAAGCAGGAGCACGAGCTGAGTTTCCTCTGCTGCTGCCTGTGCCCCGGTCCAGCCAAGGAAGGGCAGAAGGGAACGGGCTGCTGAGCCAGGAGCTTTGGCAGCTCCTGTCTGTGGGAGCAGGGCAAGCACTGGGGGCACTCCAGCAGCTCTTACAGCCCCACAGCACAGAGCAGCTTCTCAGCAGGAGCCTTTCATTACAGCACCTCCACTGTTGTCTTGAAAATTGTGTTGTGGATGAAGATTGGTCATAGAAACAATGGCAATAATAGCAGCATTTATAGAGCAGGTAATATGGCAAAGTTGTGGAGATGTTAATTAAGCCCTGAGCGTGTAGCAGTAAAGGGTTAGTGGTAGAACTGGTTTGAAAACAGGGATTCTCTACCTTTTTCTCTTGTGTACAGTTCTAGATATCCCCTGCTGATCCTTTCTGGTTTGCATGTTTGTTTCTGAATTAGTGTTCTTTGCCCCTGTAGGAGGGGAGACAGGATACCTGATTAGCTGAAGCAGTGCTGTTTGTCTGCACAACTGCCCAGGTAGCTGGCACAGGAATTCCTCATCCCAACATGCACATGGCCATGTGCTACCCCTTCCCTTTCTTGTGCAATTCTAAACCAATTTAATTCCATTGTGTAACTCACCAAGGTGGCTCATTCAGTCCATCAGTGGCCCCCAAAGTCACAGCTGCAAACTGTTGGTACTGTTGCTTAGGTCTGTTCTGTTCCTGTTGGTTATGAATATTTTTAAAATGCAGAAGTCCTCTGGTTTCTCCTGCAGCTTTGGAGTTATGGCCCCATCTTTGCACAGAGCCCTTTCTGCCAGAAGTTCACGCTGTGGCTCATAAACGCTCAGAAGTTGCCAGTTTATGAACTTCAAGTGAGCTGTTCTGCACTTTAATGGGAGATAAATGTCTCCTTAAGGGATGGCTTCCAGATCTCAGTGATTTCTGTGCACTGTGATGGATGGAAAACAGGAGTCAGGGAAACATCCCAGCATGTGGCAATCTGTGAGGCTGCTAGCTTGTGTGCTGTGTGACAGATGTTGATTTATCTAATTTCTGCTTTTTTTCCCTGTGGGGTTCCTTTCCAAGGCAAACGAATGAGTCCATCTTCATAAGTATCCTATTTAGTGAGCAATTATTATCCCATCTTTACAAATGGAAAAACTAAGGCATGGGAAGATTGCATGGCTGAGGGGAGATGATGATTCTGTGCTGAAGCTGAGGATGGAATCAGGTGGAATTCCATGGAATGTGTTGCCTCTGGTATCATCCCTCCATGCTCTGAGGGGACAGGGAAGCTGCCAGTCTCTGTACCAGTATGTACCAGTCAGGATTGCTGGGTAGCCACATGCTGTGCATCTCTGCTATTCAAAAAACATCATCATTTTCTTTCTTGCAGTTGTATCTACCCTCTATGCTACAGAAAAACGTAATGGCAGGTAATTATCAGGCAAACCACTTGTAATTATTCTTAATTTCTTCAGCAATTATATAGCTCTTGCTCTATCTGAAATGAAACCTCCTTTTCTTCCTTCTTGTGGCTTGGCAAAACATGAAGTGGCCAAATGTGTCACTTGCTTTGTGCTGTGTTCACTGGGACAGTAGTTCAAAGACTGTGGATTAATGAGCAATAGCTGCCTTGAAATGGCTCTGAAACATTTTTGTTCTCAACTTGAAAATATGAAAAAACCATAAATTAAAACCATCTATTCATGACAGAGTCATATTGGGGAAAGCCCAGAGTGACCTAATTCTTCATGATTATAACATGGTTGTAACTTCAAAAAGGGAGTTTGGAATCAATGCATCATTTTTAGCCTTCCTGAATCTCCCTGTGCATCCTTCAGTAACGTGATGGTTGTGATTCAGAATTACCACATCATGTAGAAAATTACAGCTGGGTTGGGATTTTTGTTTCTTTATCCTCTCATTTATAGGATCAGGGGTCAGAAGGAGGTAGCAGCATTTCTCCTCTGAGCTGTGTAATGGTGCCTGGTTAGATAATCAATGTGAGGAGGAGGAGATGGAGAATCCATGTACAAACAGTGTAATTCAAATCCAGGACAAGCATGTTCCCAGACATCTCTGACTACAGCTTTGCCTTGGTTTTCCAGCATCAGTCACTGTGCTGGATATCTGTATTTTCCTGTCTCATGTATGGCCAGCAGCATGGAGCAAGGACAAGGAAATGCAGCTGAACTGATCCCTTATCCATGTACACACATGAGATTTTGTTGTGATTTCTGCATTTTTCTCATGTGATCTAATGATGAGTGAAAGGCTGACAAAGCCAAAACTCCAGGGAGAGCTGCTGAGGAGGAGGGTGGGCAGAAGGTTTTGCAGTGCCTGAAAAAGTCATCAATGACTCTCATGGTTATTGTGGGAAGAGGATTTTATTTGGAATGATGTTGAGACATGGAGATTTGCAGTTGCTGGCCTGGCCTCTGGCAGCCTTGTTTATGGAGGTGGTTTTGGAGGCTGAGTTGATGGCTGGAAATTTGTCACGTGTGCTGTCCTTGCCTGGGCCATCTCTGATGTACTTGGGACATCCTTGGAGCCTTTTAGTACATTTGTGTGCTACTTAATAAATACCAACTGTGGGAATTATTGAAAACACACCAAGGAAATAAGCAAGAAAAGCCTTAACACAAAAATGTGAGCTGGTCACTTACCACTGAAACCACAGATAAACTTTGGGAAGTTTGAGGGAGTTGCCGTTATCTGTTTGCATCTGATGCAAAGGAACTGGCTCTGCAAAACTTGTTTATAGAGGAGAGGTAGAGCTGTATCCCCTGGAAAGAAAATTCTCATCTGATGCCACACTGAAATGCTCTTTTGATGTTTAAGAGTTCTACAGAAGAACCTTTAAAACAAAAATGCAAAGCAAGCTGCAGCCCAAAAGAGTGGGTGACCTTGGGAATGTCTGTATCCTCATTTCTCTGTCTAAAATTTAACAGCTTTTTTAACTCCTTGCAAAATCACTTGGATTCTACAGCTGCCTAGCTGTTTTATTATAGTAGAATTTTCTTCACTCTTAAAAGTTGAAAAATAATAATAGCACTAAAATCATCTTTGCTTGAGGCATGAATAAAACCAGCAGAATCTGCCCTGCTGTCTGGACATGAAAATTTCCAAGTGATGTCTTGTCTCCTGGTCCTCTACCAGCAAACCATGAAAATGCAGCTGCAAGTGAGGTTGGAAGGAGTTTGTGAGATAGACCAGAGGAAACTGTGAAGTGTCTGGGGTCAGGTTTGTAACTGATTCTTTTTGGACAGCAAAAATAGGAGGAGCCTTAGAGATGAGGCTTTGGGAGATGGGTATTTTTATGTCTGAGTTGTGTTTGAGAGCAGGTGATCTGGCTTGGGTTTGGTTTTTTGGTTTTATTTTTGGTTTTTTTGTGGGCTTTTTCATGCAATTCTAATGAAAGCTGAGCTTTGTGCCAGCAAGAATCCAGCAATGTCTGCTTAGAGGAGTGATGGAGGAAGGTTGCACTGAGAGCCTCAGAAACACCAAAACCAAGGAAATAACAATTAAAGAGAATGGATAGATGCAGAAAACCTCCTGAGATAAAAGGAGCAGATACCTGAGGAAAGCTGCTAAAGATGACCAAAAGAATAACAGTTTGTTTTTATTTTTTAACTTAATCTCATTTCCAAATGGATTTTTCTCCATGCCCTCTATCTCCACATTACCAATTACTGTATTTGGACTATCAGCTTCCCTGGTTTGATTCCTAATATCAGTTAAGAAATCAAGATGAGTCATATGGAAGCATCTGTCAAGCCTAAAAATTGTTGTTTAAAGTTAATTGATGTGAAAGGCAGAGAAGAATTCTATTTTAGCCCAGCTGTCTATCCTGCCATAGAGCTTCCTACGTGCCACTAGAAAATGCTTTACAGTTTACTGAACTTGTTAGATGTTTCTATGTTCCAGTTGATAGTTTGTCTGAAAATAGCAGAAGTTGATTCTAGTGAAAACAGTAGAAACATGATGCAGATTTTACAAAAAAAAAAAAAATTTAAAAAAAAATCGTGCTTTGAATTAGTGAGTGTGTGTAATAAAGCTTCTGGAATAGTCTGACCTTTGGATGTAATGAAAAGTAACTGAATTACAGGAAAATGGCACTGGGGACTGTGGGGTTTGAGGCACCAAAGTCACACTTGTGTCCTTTGAGAGCCTTAGCTGCAGAGTTGGGACTTTGGCCTCATCCTTCAGGGCTGCTGGGCACTCCCAGGTCCTGCTGAAGCTGCCATCTGGCACCTTCCTCTCCAGATCAGTAATGAGTTTTCATAATTCTTTATTTCATTCCTTTTCCCAAAGCATCTTGTGCATGACTCTGCTTTAATTTAACTCTGAGTTCATTTTTAACTCAGCAGTTTCCTGCTGAGTCCTGACACACAGACATGGGCACCAAAACCTAAATTGTGTAACAATTAGATACAGGCTACAGATGATTTCCATCCCCCAACAGGGATTTTCCTGTGTAATTTTATTTCTGTAGATATGCTAATAATTTTTATTTATTTAATGGTGCAACTCTTAGGTTTCCTGACTGTGAAATAATATTGCTCATCATTACTCAACTCAATTTATCTATTCCTTTTAGTTCTTCAGAATAAAATAGATTTTAATAGTCAGCAGAATGTATCCTAGAAGTTTATTCCACAGAACTGGTGAATTCCTCTTTTGATCCACAGCCAGGTCTAAAGATCCTGGAGCCCTGGTGTTGTTTCTGCTGATGCTGACTGCCTGGGAGTTAGGATAAATTCTTAATCCAGTTTTTCTAGCCATAAAATGGGAATCCTTCTAGGCTGGTCCTAAAGACTTGTATTAATGAATGCATGTGGACTGGCTAATAAAGAAATGTCTGGCTTCTCAGCCTTTAATAAAACAGTAAAATTTCAAGTAAAATTGTCTGCAGAATTTCTGCCAGCTGCCAGAATAGTCCTCATCAACATATTCCAAATATCCTTGAAAAATACCAGTAAGAAAGGATGAACTGCATAGCATGGCCTGAATTTTTAAAGGCTGATGCCTGCAGGGAATTCTGAGGATTACTGAGAGAAGCAACTCTGTCAGGACCAGCTTTACATTTTTGGTAAACCTGATTATCATTTGCAGTACCTGTTTCAGAGGAGGGCTGTATTCACACACCACTTTTGGGTGTAAAAGATTTTTTTTTAATCCAGCCCAAACCCCTGCAGTCTGGAAGTGCCTGGCAATAGAACCAATTTTGCTGAAGTTCCATCTTGCTGATGGAACATTTATTTCAGCATGGGGTTGCTTCCTTATTTTCAGAGTACAGCTCCAAGCAGGGCATGCTACAGGGATTTAGTTTGGCCAGCTGAGTGCTCTGGCTGATGCCTGAGGAGGACTTTGAACCTCAGGATAGCAGTAATTCTTTTTGCTTCCTAAGGAAAATTCCCTGTGAAGTGTGCAAAAATGAAAACTCAAACCAGAGCCCCAGGCATTGCTTAAAGGGGATCATTTTCCCATGAGAAGCAGCTCTCACCTGAAATTTATTGACACAGAATGGGTGTAAAACAAGTGATTTTTGTCTGTGTTTGCAGAAACAGCTTGGTTGTGTCTCTTGTGGAAAGCTGCTTCTCTTTCAGGGCTCCCTGGGGTAACCTAGAGATCAAATCAATCTCTCTGGGCTCCTTGTGGAAGGGAAGGCTGAGATTTAGTGAAAATACAGCAGAGTTCCTTCTAAGACAAGCAGATAAGAGCTGGATTTGATGTTTTTAATAAATGTGCTGTTTCTGCTCCAGGACAGGAAAACCTCCTTGCCAGTGCTGGGTGTCCTGGTTGCTGCCTGGCTGCAGACATTTGGGATGGCTGAGTTAATATTTTGGTTCCAGGAGCAAGTTCATGATACTGAACTTCAGGGTTTTCCATTGTCCCCACTGCTCACAGCTTCCATGGAGCTTTTTTGTGTTGTTTTTCATTGTAGTGCCATAAATTGCACTTGGAGGAGGGGGAAGCTGATGCTGACTCTGAGAATGGATTTTCTGCTCTCATCAAAGAACAGCAGGACTTTTTTTTTTTCCACCTTTTTTTAAGTAGTTTTATTTTGCACTACTCCTGAAGCAGTACTTCTAATAACTGAAATATGTGTCACCTACTTAGGAATGAAAGCAGCTTAGGAAGTGTGCAACCTGCCTTGATGCTTTGAAGTACATTTAAGGCTTGTGAAAAGTCTTGGAATCCCACTTCAGAGATGGAAATCTTTATCTACAAGGCAAATTCAGGTTAGCCAAATACCTGAGAAGTCTTAAGTCCATCTTTTACAAATGCCAGTTCTCCTATAAATACCTGGAAAACTAATAATAAACACTAATAAATCCAGGTATTTCTTCTCAGTTTTAGTTTCATGTGTTTGGTGCAGTAAAATGTTATTGAATCCTCATGGCAAATAATTCAGCTCTCTTTACATGAAAAAGCCTCAGGCTACTGGCTGGAATTCTTGAATTGTGGTTTGATTTTGGGTTTTTTTTTTTTAAGTACCTCTTCCTTTTATTCCTAACATCATGGTCTAATGAGCATATCACTCCACTGCAACTTGAAAATGTCATGGACGACTCAAAATTAAATTCCTTTGGATATCAGGAAAGCATCTGCACAGCTTAAGGCAGGAAAATATGAGGTACAGTTATGAAGAAAACCAGAGGGTATAATAAAGCAGTATATGTGCAACCACTGGATCTGCAAAAAACCAAAATCTGCATAATTTGGAGATCTAATCAGCAAGAGAGTTTGCATGTGTAGTTGCCTGTTCACCCATATAAATACAGTGAATGTTAAAAGGATTAAGAGCCTGTTAAAATATAGGTTTTAAATATTGTAAAGCACCAAAGCTTGCTGGGGTGGATCATGAGCTGTGGGAATGCTAAATAATATTTTCTATTGTAATATAGTTTACATATCTGTCAGGGCTTTAAAGCACTGATCAGCATAATCATCACCAAAGACTTAATGAGATCAGTGGTGGCTCCTCACTGGATGTGTTAAGAATTTTAATGGGGTGATGCCTATATTTAGCAACAACAACTAACTTTTAAATTCCTTTATTTAGGAGCTGATAGGGAGCTGCTGTGGAGAGAGCAGCCAGCCCTCCCTGCAAGAGGCACCAAGGACAAACAGAGGGGATGGCACTGCTGCCTCTGTTCTCTGCACAACAGCAGCTGAGCTCTTGACATTGCCTTCACCTCCCTGAACACAGCTGGAAGGTGCTGCCTCTGTCAAACCCACCTTGGCCCCACACAGATCTGTGTCCTGGCAGTTCAGTGAGTGCTCTTATTTATGAGTGTGAAATTGGGTGCAAAGCAAATGAGGAAAAATGTGACCAGAGCCCCTCCTGACTCAGGAATTAATTGTTCTGGTGTCTCTGTCAAAGTGTTGCTGTCCAAGCTCACCCTTCCTCTGAAGGGCACTCTGTGGCTGAGGGAATTGCCTAAACTTTGAAGATGAAGAAAAAACAAATGGCAAATTCTTAGTTCAGCTGATAGTTACACATGTAAAGAGATTCAAAGAGATTTATTAATGAATTTCCAGTGTTCATAAAAATCTGTGCTTGAGGATACTCTGGTTACCTGTTTAACACACAAGGAGCAAGTTACCCTCTGCCTACACAAGGCTGAGCCACAGCTACATCCTGTGTCTATTTTGGAAAATGAAGAAAAGTGTTGCTCATATGAAGTGGGGGAGGACAGGAGCTATCAGGCCACCTCCCATCCCTCACATTCCTAGCCCAGCAGGCTGATGGGAATTTGGAAAAAAATCCAAATAATGCTTTTATTCTGCTCATGGTTTGGATTGTGCAATGGCTGGTGAAAATGTATGGGTTTAGATGTCCAGGAGTGGAGGGAGCTGTTTAACTGGCAGCTGTCAGCCTGCTGACAGAAACAGGCTAGTTGTTCCTGCTGGCAGCTGAAATGTGTTCAGCTACATCCAAAAAAAGGAAATCATGTCAATTTGCTGATTCCTGGCAGGATTTCTCTCTTGCATAAGCTTCTCTCTGAGGAATAGTGGATCTGGATCTTCGTTTGCAAGGAAGTTTTTTTTCTTTTTTTTTTTTTTTCACTATGCTTTGTGAATCTTGGTATTGTGAAACATCTTTTTATCACTGTGGCAACACCACTGCTGCTCATCTAGAAGAGTCTGATAAGTTAAAGACACATTTTCCATCCATCTGAGGGAACTTGCATCTCATGACTTCCTAGAAGTGAGTGTTATTGCATTGAGGATGCTGGATCTAATGGTAAAATAAGTAATTTTCCTTTTATCCCAAGGTTGCTTTACATTGGTGAGGGTTTCAGTGTTCTCAGTTGCTCTTTCATTGTGCTTCAGCATTTACAGGTGTTCTGCTGTGCCTGAGAGACGTTTGGGACTTAAACAGTCCCCAAAAAAAGTTAATATTCCTTCTGTGGTTGGTATGAAAAGTAAAAGGGGCTGAGCCTGCTCTGAGGGTTTCTCCAGGCTCAGTGTTGATGTGTGTGAGAGAGGGGATCAAGTTTAGCACGGCCTTTTCAGCCCATTAAACTCATGCCAGGTATCTCTCTTGCCCTTCCAGGTCACATAAAGATAAATTACATTTTTGTATGAGTGCATAAATACATATAAACATTTTTTTCTTTTTTTTTTTTTTTAGAGTCTGTAGCCTGAGTTACTTGGGAAGAAAATGAAGAGTAGTGCCAGGCCTTGGAGTGCAATAGCAAAGCAAGGGAGCCATGGGGTTGACAGAGGAAAAGCTCTTTCCACCACCTCCACAGGAATGAAGACATCCAAATCCTCCACTTCCCTTGCCTTTGAATCCCGCCTCAGCAAGGTACAAATCCTTGGAGACTGTGCCAGCATTCCAGTCTTGTTCCAGGTTACAGCTTTGCTTTAGTCCTCAAAGCTACACCCACTGTATTAAGTGTAGAGAGACTTAAATTTTGTTGTATATTAGATTAATACACATTTCTCTAAGTATTTTGCATGTACTGTATTTGTACACTCTGTGGGTGAGGGAATTGCCTAAACTTTGAAGATGGGGAAAAACAAATGGCAAATTCTTAGTTCAGCTGATAGTTACACATGTAAAGAAATTCAAAGAGATTTATTAATGAATTTCCAGCATTCCTAAAAACCTGTGCCTCTCCCTTCAAGGCAAAATATTTTTACAGAAGATACTGCAATGTAACAAATGCATTTTATTAATACTATTTTTTTGTACAGATATATTTTTAAAATAGCAGAAACTTCTGTCCAAGTAATGTTTTTAAGAAAATGAGTAACACACCTGAAATGCTGCTGCATCTGCACTCTTGCAGCCAGCAAAGAGAAATAACCTGGTCATCCAAATCCAGACCAAGGTTATAACTTTCCAGTAATAAAGTTGAATGAACAGTACATAGACAGTATTTAGCTCTTTTCTTGATTAAAACTTCATTAATTGTCACAGTTTTTCAAGGGAAGGATTAATTTATTGAACTTGCAGTGGACTCCTAGATGCACTTACCAATAGGGCATTTCAGTGCTCCAGGCAAGTTGTGCTGTGTGGTTGAGGCAGCCCCTCTGAAGGAATGCCACTGAGGACACTAATCAGGAAATCTGATACGATTGATTTGTTAAATTTAGTGTTAATTGTGGAGAGATTTCTTCCTAATGACAGTTAATGCCTTCAAATTGTCATCCAGCTGCACATGCAAAATCATCCAAGTGGCTTCCTTGAAGAAAGGGAGCAGAAAAGGCACCGTAGTTGCTGCTATAGGAAAGAACACATTGAAGAAATTACTTCAGAGAGAGTGCAGAATTCTCTAAAGGTCAGGAAGTCAGGTTGTTCCATTCTCCTCCTAAGAGTGAGCTGACAAAACCTCTGCCAGAAGGCAAAACGTTCGTTGTTTGGTATCCTGGAGCACATCAACACTTCAGCTATTGAAACTTATGGGCTCACAGGGTCCAGGAAACCACAGGCTCTGAGTCAGAGGAGGAGATGAAAGGGAGAAGGAATTAGAGTTGAAAGATTTCATTTTGCTTAAACGTTTCACATTCAGGAAGCACTAAATAGGGCCAGTGCTTGTTGTGTGCCCTCTTTTCTCTTAAGCCAGCAGTGATGTTCAGCCTGTGCTTCAGGGACCCCCTGGTGTCAATAGACAACTTCAAAGGAAGTCGATTTTCATTTCAGAAAACACTTGAGGTGTCCACAAACTCAAAATTACAGAAAAACTATTGCTCTAGGGAAACTCTCCAATGCTTTGGTCTTAAAATATTTAAAATATTTTTCCTGAAATTAATTGGAGGTTGTTACTAGAGGCACACAAATGGGAAATCAGCTGACCAAATTTCTGGGATAAACTGCAACTTCTGCTTGCTGAAGCAAGATCATTTCAGTGTTTCTCTTTGAATCTTACCTTGTGCTTGTGTTCCATGGGTTTCTTGAGTAGGCACTTATAGACTTGTATCACCAGAGATACCTTCGCAAAAAAGTTGCCAGAGTTGCCATGAGTTGCCAGACCATTCCTGTAAACTGTTTTCTCCTTACCTTTCAATTATTTGCCTTTTGGAACAGTCTTTCCCAGTTTGATTCTTTATTGTTGGAACAGTGTTTCATCTCTTAACCCCCTTCACAAAAACCTAGAATGCAACACAATACAAAGATTAGGTACACCAATTATCAAGGCGATATTCCCGTGGGGTTACTTTATGGAAATGTTAATTTTTTCCAAGGAATCTTACATTTTGAACTGACCGATGGGAACATTCAGGGTCCTGACGTGTTCCCCCCTCTGTGTCGCAGCTGAAGCGGGCGAGCAGCGAGGACACGCTCACAAAACCTGGGGCAGCAGCAGCTCCGGGGGTGTCCAGGCTGAAGAAAACCATCACAACAGGAGCCATTTCAGAGCTGGCTGAGAGTCGCCTGAAGCCCAGCACAGGTAGGACAAGATTCTGTCACCCGTGCTGCCAGCGCCACTCGGTGTGCCAAGGTCCCAGCAGCGCGGCCGTGCCTTTGCTGCTGCGGCAGTCACAGACTGATCTGCACCCCACGGGGAGGGCAATGAAGCGAGAAGGGAGAGGCTGGATGGTCTGAGCAGCCTGGGCAGCCCCTGTAGCCGGGTGGTGGCGCCGGTGGCCCGTGCCCGTCCCGACTGCGGCTCCGGGGCGAGCGGAGCCAGCCCCGCTTCTCCAGAGCAGGACAGCGGTGCAGGGCTCGCTGTCTGGAGTTTTCCCCATTTATCAATAGCATTCCCTCCTCTCTCTCTGAGTGAGCAGAGCTGTTTGCCCGCTATTCCCGGGACACGGCAGAGGTGTGAGAACACAGAGCCAGCCCTGAGCATCCTGAGCCACCCCACGCTGTCCCCATCAGCTCCTTCCCAGAGGTTTCAAACCTAAGCCTCTTTGGGAAGGCAGCGACACCATCTGCATACCAAGGGCTTCAATGCAAACGCTCTGCTTTCCCCCAGGAGCTCAGCAAATGCTTGCTTTTGTCTGCTCCCTGGTGGCATTTCCAAGGGAATGTGAGCTCTTATTAAATTTGACCGTGACCTCCCTATTTGTCACAGCCTCTGCAGGTTTTGGCTGTGTGACAGAACAATGTTACTAACCAGAGAGAGATTTCTGTTAAGAAAAGGAAAAAAAAGCCTTTATATACCCTTGGAAGAAAATGATGTGCCTTGTAACAGCACAAATGTTTCATAGTAACCCAAAGACAGATCCCATTCTGCTGTTAATTAGTGTGTAAACCCTCAAATTTAATAGTGACTAGCTGTATCCAAAGGAATTTGGGATTCACAAGCCAGTGAAGAGGCATGATGCTTGGGAGGAGCAGGGACAAGAAAACCTGTACAGATGATGCAGCACAGGATCCTGGGAATGCAGCCAGGGAAACAGCACTGCAGGGAGTCCAGGATGGAATATGTCAGAACACAAGCACTGGAATAGAGAGCCCTCTTCTGCATGCAGCTGTAATAACTGGCATTGGAGGAGGGAGACTGATGATGGTGACTGCTTTAAACACAAAGGCTGAAATGGTTTATGGGAGTGAAGTTACATCTGGGTACTGCTTTGCCACGTTAAATTACCTCAGTGGATATAACCTCATAGATTGCTTTGTGTCAGCATTTGTAGAAGCATGAATGGGAATATTGATGCTAAATGAAAAGAGAACAAGTGTATAGGTAAACACTAAATGATGTGCTACCCCTCTAAACTTGTTTTTAATGTAGAGAGAACTGTCCCAGCTCTCACAGGGACTGTTGTAAGTGTGGACAGTGTCTTACATGTCAGCTTTTACAGAGGTTCCATAATCCAAAATGATGCTTGGAAATCCAGCTGTATGGTGAGGACATGGCAGAGCCACTGGAAGGTGCTTGATCTCACTGAGCAAGGTTACAGAGCTGAATGCTTTGTCACACTGAATAAATACCCATAGTCCCATTAAAATGGTGCATTGTTGCTAAGAGAACTAACAGTGAGCATGACAGAGGGCACAGCATGTTCTAGGGAACAGAAGTAGGAAAGCAGAGAAGGTTTTCAGCTGCTGTGTTTTATTGCAATGGCATCCCAAATAGTCTGATTGTGATCAAAATGCAATGCTGACTGTGGAGCTAATCCAAGTGAGAACATTCCAGTAGCTGGGAAATGCAGATGTTTGTGTACATAGCCAAATGTGGAAATCTAGAAATTTATTCTGAAATCACTTTCTTTTGTTTCTTTGATGGCCTTCATCTGTTCTGTATTTTCCTTTCATGTCTTGACTGCA
Source organism: Catharus ustulatus (assembly GCF_009819885.2). Taxonomy (NCBI): domain Eukaryota; kingdom Metazoa; phylum Chordata; class Aves; order Passeriformes; family Turdidae; genus Catharus; species Catharus ustulatus. Next base: position 3,734,835 of record NC_046242.1, on the reverse strand, counting down.
GGCATTATGTCTCCCCCTTGCTTGGACTGTTTTTTTACTCAAGTGAGTGGTTTGATTATTTTACTGAAATGATACTCTGTTCATTCCAGGCACACTCTGGTGTACTCAGTTGGTATAATAGTCTGGTGTGAGGGAATTCAAAGAGAAAAAAGTATGGAAATACAAAAGCTCAGATTTCTTTCTTCTTTGGGTGTGACTGTCCATCATTTGTGTGTTGACCTTGAGCAATAAGACTCATTCCAAATGCTGCAGATAATAAATAATTGACCTCAAAGACTGGTTGTTTAAATAGAGTTATTTCTATGCTGCCCTTGGTGGGGTTCCAGTTATTTATTCCACCCTTTTATTGATGGAACTACCCCTGCCTGCCCTGTTGGGAGCAAACATAGTAAATCATCAACAATTGAAAGGGGGATGAGGCCAAGCCCATGTATCCATCCCTGGCAAGTGGAACTGAGCAAATGGAGCTGGAGACTGATTCTGGCTGGAAGTTCTGGGCTCTGATGTTTGGTTTTGTAACTCCTTGGCAGTTTTGAAATCCCAGGCAGTGGGAAATGATGCACAGGGAGAAATGAATGTCTTGTATTCAGCTTTCCTCATCCACAGTGTGATGTCTTCCCATGTGCTGTCCTGAAGTGGCTGCTTGGGTTTGTTAAAACCAAGCTTACAGAGAGAGCTCTGACATTGTTTTTGGTGTCTCAGTAGATGAAAAAGAGCTGGAAAATTGTAAAATATGAGGGAAAGTTCAGTAATCTTGAAAAATAATGATTTAATGCATGTACTTGTAAAGCCATCCAGTCTATGTAGCCATATAGCAAAGAAATGATTGTAAAATGTATAAATAGAGAATTTTGAATATTCATGAGGACCTAGGACTCTCTCCTCCTAAGGTTCAGGATTGCTGGGAACCAATGACTTCACATTCTGCTCCTTTGAGGTCTGCAAGCCAAATAACCTTAAAAATCCAATTTCACAGAGAATTTCAAAGCTTCTTATATGATCATATACCTCTGAGGAAGAGCATTGCATGGCAGGACTGGTATGCAAATGGAAAATTTGAGGTTCAGGCAGATGAAATTACTTTCTCAATGGAGCCTGGAAGTCATTCCAAATACTTGCTCTGAGTTCTGTCATTCAGTCTGTACAAACTCCCAGTTCAAGCACTTTCTGAAAACTTCCCTGGAGGCTGTCTGGTTTAATCATGTTCCTGTGCTGCTTTGATGTGATTTCAGTGACAGCTGCTATTATCTGTCAGGTTGGACAGGAACCAAAAAGAGTCTGGACATCAGAAAGGAGAGAGCCAGGATGTGAGCATGGCACAGTCCAGTCACACATCATCCAAAAGCCTTGAGAATATTTCAGCCATTCCCATTTCTCACAAATATATTGATTTTTATATCAAGTGCTGCCAGCTCCAATATGAGGTATCAGTTATCCTTGAAATGTAATTAAGAGATAGCTGTGCTTTTCCTCAGGCTGCTTCATCAGCTTATTTTTTATAGCTAGATAAAGGCTAAATCTCTCTAGGCAGCCTCAGAAACAATAGGAAACTGTCAATAACAATGCTATCATCACCTACCTTAGTATTTCTAGAAATTCTGGTTATTTTACTGACAAGCTCAAGTTTTCTCTAAAGTCCAAGGCAGGAGACAGGTACTGCACCTTGCCACAGTGACATCTTTGGAGGCTGGGAGAAGCCAAGGGTAGCCTGCTGTGTCACCCCCTGCTCCATCAGAAATTACCATTCATTTTTATGCATAAAATGGGAAAATCAATACTTGGCCTGAGTTTTCTGCCAAAATAACAAAAGCCTGTTGCTCTCTGTGTGTTCCTGCTGTGTTGATCCACATCCAAGGCTGGAGATGGTGCCAATCCAGGAGCACAGAGGAGGAGAGCTCAAAGATATTAAGAGTTTTCAATTATCTCCTCAGCATCTCATGTTGAGGCTCTGAACTCTGCAGGTTACCTGGACAAAAGCTGCTAATCCCAGAATGGAACACTGCCAAAATTGGAAATGAAGCTGCTCTGCAACACAGGCTGTTGTAATAAACCCAGCAAATTAAATAGGGAAACAAAAATACCAAGAGATTTGGCATAATCAGGGAAAACTATAGAAGGACCTGAGGCTTATATTCTGTTGTGGCACAGTTTGGGTTGAACAATCTTCAGCTCCAATAAGGAGGGGCTCTGTTTTGATGAGTTTTTCTGTGATTTGTCATCCACATTCCTGCCCAATAATCAGAGTTAATGTCCCAGTGACTAAATATGATACCTGTGTACCAATTCCTTCTTACTGGTGGAGCACATACCATCACTCCATTTGTCCATCATTGCTTTTCCATGTCATTTATGTGAAAAGAAGAGTCTTGATTTCTCTCTAAAACAGCTGCTTGCAGCTTTTCTGTGTAGATAGTGCTGGTATTCAGAAAAGAAAGGCTTGAAGTAAATGAGGCCAACTGGTCCCTGCTAGCACTGGTGTTAGTGTGGAAAGCTTGAATCTCACTGGTGAAATTTGTTCAATATCACTGGTGAAACTTGTTCACCTGTGGCTGATTCCAGAGGGGAGGCTGGTCTGTGCTTTTATTGCACATTGCACTCATTAGATATGCTCCTTTCCCAGCAAAACTGAAAATGTGGCACACTGCAGATTTCAGAGCTTCCTGCATGTCCATAGAATTGTTATTTTCAGCTTGCCATTTGATAGTAATATATGGACTCTATTAAATTTACTGTCTTCTCTCAGGTAACTTCTCTGCTTGGTGTTTGCCACTTTCTGATGTGGGGTAAAAAAATTGGTTAATGTTGAAGCTAATCCAGACCAGAAGCTGTCCCTCCATGGCCAGAAACTTCAAGAAAGTATCTCTTTAATAAAAGCTGTCTTTAAAAAAGAAAAAAATCCTTGGAAAAAAAAAAAATCTAACTGACAATTCAGTAGTTCCTAAGATGCTAATGTTGCCCAATTAGGACAGGAAAAAGGAAAGTGATTTCTATTGAAGGACAGCTCTCTGACCTTGGGGCCCTTTTACTCTGCCATACATCAGCTTTTGACAGTGCCTGCTTTTTGTGATCTGTCACATCAAAGCACTGCTCTAGGTTTGGGAGAGGTTGCTGCACTTTGCATTCAGCCTCGTTACTGTCTCATTTTTCTTGTGAACGATGGTGCTGAGTGTGAGGGACACTAATGAGATCAGTATGTTCTGTTCCACCAGGCTCCACTGCAACCAAAGGGCTGAGCTCATCTGGGCTTTCCCAGGAGCTGTAAATATGCTTCAACACCTCCTCTGGAAAGCCACTTGCATTTTACTCCTTCCAGGTACAAGGCACAGCTCTTGCATAATTATTCTTTCTTACAATGACATTCTATCTCCAAAAGTGGTATGAAAAGGAAAGGAAGACTCAAAACATTGCTTTGTCAAGTTGGTAAGAAATGCTGCAGGAATTTAACATGCAAAGCAATGGAAATGTGCCTGCATTTACATCCAGAGCCCTGCATGCAGCTGGATGTGCATATTGACATCTGCACACACCTATGAATATCTGCAAGGATGTTTAGCATATTGCTACAAACATGAACCTGAGCCTCTCTGCCATTCCTTACAAAATATTTCCTCTGTGTGTGATTTCCCCAGGTGTCAAGCAGTCAGACTGAGTTGCAGCACCAGTTTAGAAGATTTCACCCACTATGCTCTGAAGGGAAAGCTCAAGATTTGAGGTGGATCAAATCTGGCATTCCAGATTTAGGTTATGGCTGCTACTTGTCAAGTTTCTCTTAGTTCTTACAAGGATTTTTTTTCTTGCCAGAGCCTGTAAATACAGTTGTTAATTGCTGATGCCTTCACTGAAAATATTCTTGTATTGTATTTATTGCTGTTGTTTTTCATGTTCTTTGAAGCCTTGCTCTTTCCCTCTGTGAGCCATGGATAGCTGTGTATCCTGGAATGGCTGGGAATGGGGGCTGCTTCACAGGACTGTTCTTCAGACAGCTTTTTCCTCTTTGGTAACTGGCAGTGTAGTGAGACCAATGCATCTCGAGGCTGGTAGGATTGCTGATACCTGATCCTGTTGTGGATAACAAGCTTTTTGAGAGCCATTCACAGGCTGGCTGCAGTCCTGCATTATTAAACAAGTAGGAATTAACTTCTGCTGACAACACTATCTGCAGAATGTACCTTTTTCAGTTTCCTTGCTATCCTAATCTCCTGCAGAATTTACATTTCCTGTGCTGAATCTCTATTAACACATTCTGAGATTCTGCATTCAGCTGCCTGTTAAAGCCACCTGTGAAAGGGACCCTTTTCTCTGTGTATTCCCCCGACTTTGTTGGCACACGTGAGCCCCTCTGGGACCTGAGCCAGTTAAGAGGATTCAGTGTGTGGTAGGGACACTGAAATGCTGAATCTTGAAGGCTGTAATGACTTAACTCATTAAATTGTTGACAGTTAATTGGCTCAAGGCAACATGTATAGGGAGGATTCATTACAGCTGTAAGGGAACTGTGGTAATCCCAAAAGCCTTGCTAGGGACACCTAGACAGAGAGGGGAGTGTGCCTGGATGCTCCAGGAATAGCACAACTCTAGGATCTCTCAGCTTGTTTTCATTTCTTTGCAGGCTTCTGTACTGAAGTTGTTCAGCAAAGTCAACACAACCCTACTCTGACTACCTGCCCTAGGTTAATTATCAGCTTTTCTTTAGCTGGTTTGAAGAGAAATGATCCTTAACACAAATTCTCTGGGTCTAAATGTATTGCAGGCAGAATGCCTTGGCAGAGGGCCACTGTGTTTGCACTTAAAGAATGGGAGGGAGAAGGAAAGGAACGCAAAGCTGGCCTGGTCTGACAAGTATGCAGATCAGGGGAGGGCTTGGCATTCCTTGTAGTACTTTTTTCCACTGTTCTTTTTCTTTTCAGCAGCTTTTGGCTTACATTAGATTTTAATATCATAGAGCAAGAGGGGAGGAGTTGTGACAGCTCCATCTCAGATGGGTTTCCTGAATGGCTGTGGTTCTGTGCCATGAATTGTGACCTCACCTGGTATCTTCACTACAAAAAAAAAATTGTTTCTAGCATGGTTAAAAAAAGCTTTTATTCAACTCTAGGTGTTACATTCCTTATCCTTTGGGGTCCACTACTCTGAATGATACACAAATTCTGAAGATTTATTTTCCTTGCTGCTTCTTTGCTTGGTGCTTGCAAAATCTTTAACCTTAATGGAAGAAGGAGAGTGTGATAGTGTGACCTGTGGTGTTCATGCTGTCCACACTCAGGGCCCATTCAGTTTAGTCCAGCATCAGTATCTGTAACTTCTTTAGACTCAGCTTCTGGAGAGACTGTCAGCTCCCTGGCCACTGCAAAGCTGAGATTTGGTGGCATCTTCACACTGGTTCTCATGAGCATGGATTAAAATTTGAACAGAAATTACACTCATTCATTTACTGTGTTATGAGTAGGATGCAAAGAAAGTTATGCCTGGCAAGCAAGACCTGTCATTTGACTAGAGTTGAAAGGATTATGTATTTCACACCTTCAATAATTAATTCCCATCCTCACTGTATAGGAAAGGAATGTTTGTGAAGTTTTATTGCCAGTTCAACAAAGAGCAAGGGGATGAGTCAAGCTGCATGCTTGGAGACCTGCTCTGCTTTGTAGAGCTGAAATTAATTCATTCATTTTTAAACCTTTCTTACTGCAGAGAAAGGGAAAGTAATGTAGAATACTCAGATAAGAAATAGTTGCCTAAAGATTTAGCCATGCATCTGTTGTAATTTGTCCTGGTCCCCATGTCATGCTTGCTGTTACTCTTTTTTCTTTTTTCTCAGCTTGAGCTGCAAGCTCCATAAGCAGTACTCTCTTATCCATGCCTTCAGCTCAGGCTGTAGCTGTATTTAAAAATTTGTGCTTTACCTTTCATTGTGGACCTGGGCTGGAAGTCTTTGGCCTGACATCATTCTCCCTATCATGGTGTTAGAATGTTCTGACTTAGGTTTCATGCCACTGTCAGAAATAACAGATTGTTTCTTCCAGTCCTGACTCTTCTACAGTGCTCAGATTTCAGGTGTGTTTGCTCTGAGTCAGTGATTACATTTTATAATTACTCCAGGCTTGCACCAATGCTGCACTGGGACTTTGTTACTCCATTCCCTTCTGTGATTACAGAAATAGAAAGCAGATGATGAAGTAATAAATGTTTAGCTTCAGGATTTATCAGCCCAACAGACTCTTGCAGCTAATGCAGCCCTCAGGTGAGTCTGTTGAAGAAAAGCAGAAGTCACTCTTTAGTCTGTAATGGAAGAAAGTCTCTTGGAGGAAGTTTGCATCTGTGCCTTGGAAAGGGCAGGCTGAGTACCCACCACAGTAAGATACAAGACTTAAGAGATCATAAGATGACTTCTAGAGAAAGAATGCATTGATTCCTTTTTATAGAACTTTGATGGCTTATTCATTAAACAAAGTGTTTTATGTTTGACATGTCATAAGACAGGAGTTGTTTCATGTCACCCAGATACAGACAGCTGTATGAAAACTTTTCACTTTATCTGTGAAGTCTCAGAGGAAGAACAATGGAATGCTTAAAACTGACAATGAACTCATCCTATTAGATTGAAATATTAGCAAAATTCTGCTTCTATCATATTGAGTGGTCTCCAGATACTTTATCTGAAGCAATGGATTCACAACTAGCTAGATTAATTCTCCATGTTTTATTTTCAGGCTGTTTTGAGCCTAGGAGACACACTAGTTTATTATTTCTGAATTTGTTTTTAACCCTCTTGTTGAAACCAAGACTCAAGAGGATTCTGTTAATTATCCACATAATGGAAACTCAACACTGGAATCATTCAGTATCCTTGTTTCCCATGTATATCAGGGCTCCATGACTGTGGAGCATTTTGATTTTTTGGAAATATGAGCTGTTGGCCAGGCTCTGAGTGGGCCTGTCCTAGGCAGCTGCTCCTGCAGTGCCAGTCACAGGCAAAAATATTGATAATAGAGATTTGGTGTGAAATCTGCTCCTGTTTGTGGCTGCAGGTTTAGATGTAGTAGTGACTGTCAGGTTTAATTGTTGCTTTATTAGCATAAGGGGAAATTTGGAAATCACTGTAATAGACTTTTAGGAAGAAAATATCACATACTTCAATAAAGACAAATAGATTTTAATGGTATTCATTGAATCCTGTATACTGTTTAATGTAACAGGGATGTGAGCCTGCTGTGCTGTTGTCAGCATCGTGGAGGCTGAGAGCAGCTGGGGGTGCTCAGCTGTCCCAGGAATAGCCCCAGAGGATATCAGAGCAGATCTGATAGATGAGACTTGTCAGAAAGGGCTCGTGGTCAGGTTTTCAGAGGAGCCCGGTCTCCATTTCAGCAGCCTTTGGGTATCTGTGTTTTCACGAGATGCTGAGCATTTCTGAATTTGGGTCCCCTCATTTTGTGACGGCTGAGAGCTGCCCTTGCCAGACGTGTCAGTGCTGTGCTCAGCAGTGCAGTTACAGCTGTGCCCAGGGGCTGTCTGCCCCATGCTGAGCGTGCTTCGGCTGGTGGAACTGGGGGAAATTAATGCTTGGGGGGAAAACTAATGCTTGCTTTGCTTTGGAGGCATTTGGCTGCTCAGATCTCTGCTGGGGATCCCTCTGCCCTCCTTCTCCCCCAGCCGCATTTCAGGGTTTTGCTTACAAATCACCGCTCGTACCGCCCGAACGGGCTCTGTGCCGTGGCAGGGCCGGGAGGCTCCGCTGCAGGCGGTGCTGGAGCATCCATCGCTCCCGTTGGGAGCCCGCTCGGGGCCGGAGCGCTGCAGCTCCCGCGGCCGCCGCTGGGTGTCCCCGGCGCTGCCCCGCGCGCTGCCCAGCCCGGCCGGGAGCGGGGCCGGCGGGAGGGAGGAGGCGGCGCCGCAGCCGCCTCGGCGGGGGCCGCAGCGCGGCTCTGCCGCCAGCACAGCTGGGATCGCGCTGCCGCTCCCCGCCGGAGCTGCCCCAGCCCGCCCGAGGCACGGCACGGGCAGCTCCGCGCTGCCACCGGCCATGAGCGGGGCGCCGGCCGCCTGAAGGAGCTCGGGAGGAGCCGGTGAGCGGCGGAGATGGGCAACCAGCCGGGCAGAGCGGAGGAGCACGAGCAAGGTGTGTGCGAGCGGCGGGGGGCGGCGGCCCCGCGGGGATGGCGTTTTGTTCTGTGCCCGCTGCGCCGGCACGGGGCTGCTGTCACAGCGAGGGCTGGTGGCTTCCAGCCTGCTGGGGACACTGCTGCTGTGTGCCTTGTAAATGCGCTTTATTGCCGTTCCGTACCTGAGATCGCAGCACCGTCCTTAGGGGAGCTTTTCTGCAAGGAATCCTTTGGAGCAGAATGCCTGCAAGGGAGGGACCCTGCTCGCTGACAGATTTTTTTTTTTTAATTTTTTTTTTTTGCATAGTCTGCATGATGCAGCTAAAAAGTTACAAAGCCGATGTAGTGATGTGCATAGAACTTGTCAGGATCTGCAGCTTGGCTGTGTTAGCCTTCACCATTGTTCGTGGCCTGAGGCCTGAAATTTTCCAGGCCTTAGAATTGAAAATGATGCCTTTGTGGAAGGTCTCCCACCATTGTCCTTTCAGAAGTGTAGTGCTCTGCATGTTAATCAGGAGCAGATTTCATAGAAAGCTGAGAGCTGGTATCAGGTAGATCGCATTCCCCGTGTGCCAAATGTCTGCACCCTACACCAGCACGGCTGCTAATTTGTTCCTGATGCTGTAGTGCTGCTTTGGCTGCCTTCTGATTTATTTTGCTTGTTTCTCAAATGCTGAATAAGGGGGGGAACCCCGTAGGTCCACTGATTTCTGCTGCTTATTTCTCAGTTTCTTTCCGAATTTAGAACCCTCTAACACACATCAAACCACAATCAGTTGTATTTCCTGGCACTCTGTTTCTTGCTGTTGCCATGGGAATTTCATTCACAAAATCCCATTAAAGTTATTGCTTGATCAGGGGTTTCTGTGACTTCGGGTAGATGTGTAGGTATTGTTTTAAGAGCAAACACAAATGTACCTGATGTCTGGAATTGTTAGCCAGGGCTGCATTGCTGCTCAGGGATCTCACAATAGATCTGCCTGGAACAGCAGTGAGGTGTAGTGAGAACTCTCTAGCACTATGGTAATCACCGGGCTAATGAAGAACACAAAAGCTGCCAGTATCCAGTCACCAGAAGAAATGCTGCCCTAAGGGAAAGTTAAACTTCAGGCTGGAGAGTATGGCTGCCTACATCCCCAGCCCCTGAAATCTGCCCACTGCCAGCTGGTGGAGTTTGCTGGAGCTGAACGTGTCATTTAGGAGGGGTAGAACTGATAATAAACTAAGGGAGATCTGGATGCAGGCCCGGGGAGATACACTGCTGACTGCTGACCACTTGGAGCCAACAGACTCTGGTTTTGCAGGGCCATTTGAACAGCATATTTCTATTAACACAGATGATAAATGAGTGTGCAGACCCCTTGTGGGTTTGAAAAATTGCTTTCATCCTTTGTTTTCTCTCAATTTATTTTTTTATTGAAGAGGAAAGAGTTATACTTCTGTTGCACCTAAGCAGTTTTTAAACTATTCTCAGTTTTTAAGTGTAGGCTGTACTAGGTCTTGTCCTCACTGTTTGTAAGGTATGAGTAGGACTAAAAAACTGTTTTGTTTTGAACTATGTGTTCAAAACTCCAATGTTTAATCCTGAAAAAGAGTCAGGAACGCTCCTGCTGACAAAAAGAAAAAAAATTCTGACAATATATTCCTTATTGTGTGTGAGAGCTCTGGCTTTGAAACTCAGAGTTTGTGTTTTTGACAGCTAGGATGCAAAAACGTGCTTCTCACAGCAGAATGTGATACACCATAGTATCTCTGAGTTTTGTTTCTGCTTGAGTGAGTTTAATTCAGCTCTCATTCAGTCACACCAACATCTTGAAAAACTGTGGTACTTTTAAACTTTGTTTTGGAATAACCAGGCTAAACCCCAGGTATGGGTTGGTTTATTGATCTAGCTCATGACCCAGCTTTGGTGACAAAACCAATTTGACCTCTTTCTCTGAACATGACATTCAGGGTCAGCTTAGTTTCTTAGGAAACTTTGTGGACATCTTAGGGCTCATCTGTAAGTTTTTCACTCCAAACTTATCATCTTGGGGTGCTGGGGGCAACTTTGTTCCTCCTCGTGGTGGGCACTGAGTTTTTAAAAATCTGATCCTGTTATGATATAGGTTATCATTTCAAGTAAAATACTTACTTTCACATATTTATGAGAATAATGGATTTTCCTATTAAGTGTAAGTTCTGGGTGGGCTGGTCAGTGCTGTCCAGGACCAGGAAGGAAATTATTGCCTCCAAGCTGAGCAGTTGAAAGTTAACACATTAATACAGGAGAATCAAAGAACTGGGACTGACTGAGCACGGGATTGTGGTGAGGAGAAGATAGAGGGAAGAAATCCACTGCTGGTGTCTGATGGGAATGTTCTGAACAGAAAACAAGACTCTAACAGCCCAGTATCATCTCAAATTAATCTCCATCTTCCTAAGAGTGTCTAACAAGGATTTGAGAGGATTGCTTGTAATAACATTAAATTCTGTAGGCTTTCCCTAGCTTCTAATTTAAACCTTATTTTAAACAGCTTTTATAATCATTTATGAGAACTTTGTGGTGTGTGACCCAAGTTTGCATCACTTCTTTGCCAAAACTCTGCTCCTTGCAGGTGGTTGGTTTTCCTGCTATACCCCAGTGCTCTGAATATTCATATTTTTAAAACCAGTGGTGGTTTTAGAATGAAAACACCTAGAAAGTAATACAGAAAATGATGTGGAAGGCGAGTGAATATTGCAACAGTTTGTCAGCAGAATTGTTTTCTGCTTTTGAAACTGGCTACCCAAGCTGAAGGAAACAGTGTGTACAAACAGACCAGAGCACCTGTGGAATAGCTGGAACATTTCCTGGGAGTTGTATGGAAGAATCCAGAGTGATCCAGCGCTGTATTTATTGGGAGAAAGCTTTTCAAACATAGTTTGCCTTGGAAACAGAGAGGCCTCCTGTTTTTTCTGAGCAGGAGCACTGACACTGGTTGACACGGTGATGGGGGGCTTGTTTATCCTCTAAACATCTGCAGGTGATGGATGATGAATATCTTCAGGAAGAGGTGGGAAAAAATGACTCAATACCCACAAAAACTTCAGTGAAAGAATCGCTTGAATGGGAAATGTTAACTTCTCTTGTTGGAACAAGGTGACGGGTGGGGTTATCCAAGGGTTAGGCTTTTTTTGGGATTGTGTTTATTTGTAAAACATGCTTACATGGCTTGGATGAGAATATCAAGTGTCAGTGCACGCACTGAGTCAGTATTGATCTGTTTTCTTATGTCTGTTTTGTCCTGGCCCAGGGGAGGCTTCATTTGAGTTTGAGGAAGGGATTTTCAGTATAAAACGCAGGGGAATCTCAAGATAAATGCTATTGTGGAAATACATGTTCTTGTCATTTCTGTTCTTTGTTTTCAGGGTGTGTAGTCAGATCTTTTCTGGGTGCTCTCTTTAGTCTTCCTCTCTCCCAAACATGGGAGCCGTTCATTTTAACTCTGTTGGATGTCAGAACACCATTTCTGCCAAGCAAGAGCTCAAGAGACCAGATGAGTTTAATGATGGTGTGAGGGGAAGGGAGGGAGGAGAGAGGGGCCAGCAAAGCTAATGAATCACATAACAGCTTTCATGGAAACACCAACAGCAAGTCATGTCCTCTTGGAGCTCGGGCAGCGAGCCACAGACCTTTTGTTCCCAGTGGAGCCAACAAACCACAGTTTGCTCTCCACTGGATGGTTTAATTCCTTAGTCACCTCTTCCTCCCACAAGTCACTCTTGCATGGGGGGTGTACAACCGCTCTCATTTTTCAGAGTAGTAACACGCTGCTGATTAAACTGGTATTGAACAAGTTTATTTTCCCTTGGAGAGTAATTTTTACTTGACTTCAGCTTTTCTTCCAAGGCCAGTGAGGGCCAGCTCTGTTGATTGGTCTCGTGAGGTGACTTGACAGGACTGACATGATGAAATCATTTCAGAAGGATTGACAAACACATCAGTCAGTGGCAGTGTCTCCTCTGCTCCCAGACCAGTGCAACAGGAACAGTCAGACACAGTCACAGTCTGCACTGACCTCTTAGAGGAGTTTGGTCATGGCTGTGAGTAACTTACCTCTGGAATTACCTCAGCCGTTGTTAAGTGATAATCTGAGGTCCCCTCATTCCAAGTGGAAAGGCTAATGAATGCTAAATTAATGGAAAAGATCACCAATAAATTCTCCTACACTACAGGGCCTTCCCAGCAGTTTTCTGCCCTGGCTGGGGGGATGTGCTGAGTGGGAGTGCTTTCTCCATGGGCAGGATGACAGCTTTTACAAGAAGAACTTTTAGGGCATGGCAGGCAGCAGGATGTGGTTTATGCATTTTGTGTGAGATTAATTTCCATCAGCAAAACAAAGCCATTTTTGGATGAAGGCAGGGAGTTTCTGGGAATTCTGCTGAATGAGCTGCTCAGCAAGAACTTGTCCTGTGGGTCCAGAACTCTGGGCTGTGCTTTTGCCCCAGTGCTGGTGGTGTTTTAGGACCTACCAGTGGTAGATCTAACATGGTAGTAAATGTAAAATCTCGTTTTCTTGATGACTGTTTCATTAATTTAATTAATGTGCATGACAGCTGCAGAGTGACAAGGAAACAGCCAGGGGATGATTGTGGTTGTGTTGTCTGACACAGCCTTAAATGACTTGAAAGAGGGAGAAGGGAATAATGCTGGCCCTGGAGAAAAAGAGCAGCTTGCTTCTTTTTGTTTGGGCTGTGTTTGACTCCTCAAGATCTGGAAGTTGTAAAGCTGGCCAAAGAAATTTGAGCAAGTGTTGCCCCTTGGTCTTCCCATTGAAAGCTGCCAGAGCCCTGGAGGTACTGAGGAGTTTATTCGGAAGTACTCCTGAATTCTGCACCTTCTACCAGTATTTCAACAAAGTAATCTATCTTATTTTTTTTTTCTCTTTTCAATTCCTCACCAATTTTACTAATTTACTCTTCATAAAATCTGATTTCCACAGGGAATGTAGCTTTCAAAAAAACATGAGATGGTAAAACTGAGGCAAGAGTACTTTTCTGATTTCATTTGTACTGCATTGCTTGAGGAGAACTTAATTTGATTTTCCTGTGATTCTCACAGACTGACACTAGAAGATGGACAAATATTCGATATTTTCATTATTTTTGAACACTTTCCCATTCTGTGTCTCCAAGCAATTTGAGCATGATGATTGAAGATGATCTAAAACTGAGATCTCTGATGATGGTAATAGGCACTGTTAGATTTTCCATGCATCAACTTTTTTCTTCCTGTAATCCAAAGCAGGCATGTGTTCACAGCTCTCTTTGGAATGTTCCATCTATTATATCTCATGAAATGTTTTTCCACCAGCATCAATAGCTATGGATTGCATGTTCTGAGGCAGAGCACTCTGCCCTTGTGTGCTGTGTGATCATCGGTCGCTTCTGTCAGGCTGTAAATTACATCAGAGCTGCAGCTTCCTGCCCTTTTCATCAGGCTCTGGAGCACACAGCTAACAAGCTCTATATTTTTATCAGCAGCAAAATTTACATTTGAAGTTCTTACAGGCAAATTTGATATTCATCACTGGAATAATGCACTCTTGGGATAGCACAGGGCTAGCGTGAGTTTGCAGGGTTCAGTTCTGAGCATGTGTAGGGGATGTGTTGGCTGAAACAGGAAAATATATTTTCCTTTTGTTACCAGCTCTGTAGGTTTTGTATCTTGGTTGGAATTTATCCAGCTGCTTAGAAAAACTGTTAGGAGTACAGCAAATGTGTCCATATCCCCTGAGCAGAATTATGTTCCTCTCACATTCCTGTCCTGATGGATGCTTTGGTGCTAAGTGTTAAAGATCATTGCTACTCAGGCAAGTGAGAATTTTCCCAGCAACTTTAATGAAATCATATTTATTGATGTATGGGATGAAAATGGCTTTAGGGGCAGGGTGCAGTTAATCCTCTGACACATTTTACTTATGTTGGATGAGTTTTCTTTCTTCCCCAACTGAATTAAGAAATCCCATCCTATACTAACGATAGAAATATGTTTTAATTAGTCTGAAATATGTTGAATGCAAAGGTGGCTTCTTCCCTGCATGTGGAGGATATTCTTTTGTACTTTTCACACCCTAATGGTTTTCTGCATTTTGCCATTGCAGCATTTATACTGAAGATGTAGAAATCCTTGTGATACCAAATAATTGTGCTCATCTAATCCCTTTTATAGGGGTTATTTCCCCAAGGGTGTGGATAATGATAAATTTGTTGGCAGGAACTGAGTTCTGTACTACAGGAAAGACTTTCAGAAGTATAACTGAACACTTACCCTCATAGACAAGAATGCTCATGATTCCTGAAATAAAACAGAGGTAATTCCCCATGCTTGTGCAGAACAGAACCAACTCAGCATGAGGTTCATTAGTCATAATTAACAGCTGGTAAGAGGGGATGAGATTCCATGAACAGGAGTCATTTCAGGACTGGTATTCTCTGCTCAGAAAGTTCCTCCAGAGTGCCATTGCCCTGGTGTTGTATGTGTGCAATAAAGTGGAATAGTTGCTAAATTGCAGCCTGTAGAGAACATGTTACATTTTTCTTATTTAAGACTAAATTGTCAAAATCCCGGTTTTTTTGGTTTTTTTTCAGAAAAGAAAAGGCATTAAAAATGTCTGTGACCAAAGGGAAGTGGTTCAAAGTCTTGTTCCCCAGAGCATGTAGTGTCAGCTGTAATGCTGGGAGGGGAGAAGTGGTGGTGTCATGTCCATCCCCAACTGGAAACATTCCTTGAATGGAAAGAGTGTTCCAGGAAAGTGGTGCAATTCATTGAAACCTTCAAAGGCTTTTAAACCTCTGTGTGATGGAAGGCTGTGTGCTCAGCACAGCCTGTTTTCAGCTCACCAGAGCAGTGCACAGAAACATTTCAAGTCAGGCCTCCTAAAGTCCATAGCAGTGACTTTATTTAACCCAAAGCCATGGGTCCTAGGATTACAATCTGTTTTGCCACGAGGTGGGTGGGAGGCTCAGAACTGTGAATGAGTTGTTCCAGACTTTTCCAGAGCAAAAACTGATCAGCTGGAGGTGTCAGAAGGGGAGAGTCCCTCTTTGAGGGGCTGAAGATGTTTCCACAAGCTTATCTTCAGGATCTTGAGAAATGCTTTCATAAAACCTTGTTGAGTTTGAAGAATGGACTAATCATGTTAAGAATTACTCTCAGCCTCCTCCACACATAGTTTCTTTGAGGCTGCTTGACTGTGGAAAGTCTTTGACTGATCTTTTAATTAAAAGCTCTTTTTTCTTTTTTTTTTTTTTTTAAACCAAGGAGTTGAAGCTCTTCCTGCTTTGAAGTGGGCAATGTTTTATAGATAAACATCTCATTATGTTATGAGCTTTCTCCTCTCCCCTTCTGTCTCATTTCTTTTCCTGATGTGTCTCATCCTGTGTTGATAGCTCTGCTGATTTTAGCCCAGTTCCCAGTATTGGCTGTTCCAGCTCCCTCAGCTCCGTGCTGGGCTGAGCTGAAACTCTGGATGAGCTGTGGAGACTGAATCAGAGTCCTTTCCCCACCCCCTCACAGAAGCAGGCTGGAAATGACAAGAAAACTGGGTTTATTATGTGGCCATCACATTTCAGTAAACAAAAAGCAGTTGTAACACTGGTGCAATGCAAACTGGTTATTAAGCATTAAGCAAACAATTTAAAAAAAAAGCTTCTGACTTCTAAGTTCTGCCCTTTTAGGGAAGGGAGAGGAACCTCCTTTCATGTTTCCATTTTTGATCCCTTTCCTCCCTGTCTTTCTGGATTAGCAGGGTTTGGGAATTTGTGAGGAAATTTCCTTTGGCTGGGTCAGTGCTGGCCTTTTGGCCCAGTGTGAGGCAGGATTCCTGAACAGGAGGGTTGGGATCATGGATTCCTCACACAAAGCATCCACTGCAGTGCTTGGAGAGGCATTTTCAGCTTTTCCTCTGTGATGGCTCTGCTGCCCCAGTGGGAAGGACAACAACTTAGAGCAGGATCCACCTTTCCAAAGAGAGCAGAAGGGTGGTAAAGTCCCATGCAGGTATTTCTATCAGTTCCATGATTGAGTGCACAGCATGGCCTCCTGAACAGCTGAACAGGTTGAGTAAATCACCCTGAAAATGTTGGATGTACCATCTGTTTGGTTATCCTTTGTGCTTCTGGAGGGATGTCAGATATTGATGGTTAGAGGAGTGATCCACAGCACCTGACTTGTCTGCAAGGAGCAGGGTTCTCACTGTTCCTTCCAACTGGATTCTTGGACCAGGAGGTTTTAGGAAACTCCTTCATTAACCTGAGCCACAGATCCCATTCATGTGACAGCCCCTGTGCATGGAGGAGCACATCCACTGACAGCCACTGTTGAGTGAGTTGGTATGGTTGCATTTAGGGCTGGTTAGTTTTGTTTGCTTTTTAATTTCCTGTACTTCTCAAAACACTCAACACTGGTATTTTATCCATTATAATTGTATTTTCCAGGAATGGAAGTACAGCTGGTTTATAACCCAGCAGTGGCTGAGGGAAGAATTGCTGGGCTAGGTTAGCTGGAAGTTGCTTTCTGAGCTGAGAATGATGTCCTTGTCTGCAAGCTAGAATCAAGGAAAACCCCAGGATTCTTAGTGTAGCTAGTGGGCATTTCAGGAATATTCCTAGTACAACCACAGGAATTGACAGAGTATTTGTCTGCTTTATCTTCAAGCAAATCCCTGCTTTTTCTGAACAGCATGTTTTGGGGGATGTCTTATTAACTCCAAGGATGTTCCCCACAGCAGTTGCTAAAAACCTTCTGGAAAGCAGAAGCCTCAGATCGAACAGGTAGGAAAACAAAGGAAACTCCAAACTTAGCGACCAGATCAAACAAAAAAATCCCTAAATTTCAGTGAAACAGCAGTGATTTTGTGCCTCTTCACAGAAAAATTTGTATTTATGGATTTTTTTAAACAGTTGTTGTCTAAAAAACCACCAGAATAGAGTTTGACTTAAAATTGATTTAGCTGAAGGTATGAGGTGATTATACCTGATCCTATCTTGTTTTTACAGGTGCATAGGCAGGAAATGTTCCAGAACAAACAAAATCAGGAAGTGTCATAGTATACAGAAATCCCAATAATTTTGGTGTGCTAATGTCACAAGTATATAGAGTCAAGCTCCCCTTAAGGAATATAAATATTATGTATTTTTAAAATAATGAGCTGTGATGGTTGTGTGAATTATAAATTCACAATATCAGGATACTTCATTTTAAAAAAGGAGAATTCTCTATTTCTGTAACTTTCACCAGATTAATATTGAGATAATGCTGCACATTGAAAGTTTTAGTCATTCTTTTGTGGGGGGTAGACACAAGGGGTATAACTTGGAGGTGACTAAAGTTTTTTGGCAGGCCCAGTGGTATTAACAGTTCCAAAAAAAGTAGTGTTGAGTTTACCACAGGGATATTCCAGCAAGTGCAGGATATAGAGTTTCCCTGAACATTTGCTCTGGATGGCTCAGTGTTTGTTATGCCAGGTTGCTGGGTACTCCAGAAATCCAGAGCAGCTCAGGGATGGATTCCACCCCATTTGTGACCTGCACCAGTGTTGGTAATTCCATGGGGTTTGTGTCCTTCATTTTGGGGGTGAACACAGCAGCACCCTGTGATTCTCTTGGTGCTTTATGGAGCAGTGGAGCCCCTTGGGTGCTCCTGGACTCTTGAGCAGATCATTTGTATTTATGGGAGCAAAGACAGAGCTGTTCTTGTCTCTCAGCTCAGCCAATTCACTTTCCTGGTGTATCTTTGGACCTGAGATTTGGGAGCAAAAGTTACCTCTTACAGTAGAACCTGCACTGCTTTTGTACTTCTGGGTTTAAAATTTTACTCCAAACAGGGATTTCCAGGCTTGAGTTGTCATTTGCAGTTTAAAAACTTCCAGGAAACTCAGGTAAACAGCATCAAAAATGTTTAGAGGGACTCTTGTGTGTGGACACTGGGAAGTCTCTCAGGGTAAAGAGATTTTCACGATTATAAGCTGCACCATTTTGACTAAAATTTTGGTCCGAACCCAAAGTGCAGTTTATAATCAGGTGCGGCTTATATATGGACAAAGAACAAAAAGTTGCTGTTTTAGTTTGGAGGACAGGTGTCTGCTGAGAAAGGCAGGAACTTCTCTTTGAAATGGAGAATGTAAACCCCCTCCCTCCAAATTATAATTTTGAAATCAAGGGGTTTTCAGGCAAAAATATGGGAATTAGGAATAACAGTTCTTTCTAGAGAAATTAAAATAGAAATACAGCACTACAAAGAAACAAACTCCAAACCCCGACACAGTCAGAGTACAGCCTGACACCCGTCAGGCAGGGTGTTGGCAGCAGTCCCATCCCATGGTGGCTGCATCCTCCTGCAGTGACAGATGTGGCTCAGTTGGAGCAGTGCTCCTGTACAAGGTGCAGTTTCCCTCCGGAGCTCCAGTGGTGATGTGGAGAAATCCGGTTTTCCTCTGGAGTCCAGTGGAGAAAGGGCTCCCTTAGTGTCCCAAAACCTCTGTTTTTATCTTGGTAAGAAATGTTGGGCTCTTCCCCCTGGCTGGAGCAACTCCCAATGGGATGCAGTCATTTTATCAGTCCCACAGTGGGACTCAATGGCCATGAGCAGAAAATGACTGGCTGGAGGAAGGATGGGTTGTGAAAAGATAAAGAACAATGCCCTGCCTGGTTTCAATGGATGCCCATTAGCAGAATATCTCCCACAGAGATAAGGATCACTGCCCCACCCTCAACAGATGGTGATAGAACAGATCCCTTTTATCACACTCTGTATTGTAATGTGCAGTTTATAATCAGGTGTGGCTTATGTATGGACAGAGAATGGAAAGTTGCTGGCACCCAGAAGTGCGGCTTATACTCAGTGCAGTTTATAATAGTGAAATTACTGTACTTTGTAATATAATTTTTATTTCTCTTTGGTCTCTTATCTTCTGTCTCAAATATCAGTACCTGGGTTGCTTTCCTACCCTCTCCATGATGATCACATAGATCAAAATCTTTGCATTAAGCCTTTTAGCTCTTTCCTCCTGTTGCATATTGTGCCTGTTCCACAGACAATGCAATCAGGAAGGCCAGACAGCCCAACAGGCCATTAAAATGATTTAGAAAAAAAAAGGTTATTGTTTTAATTACTCTTAGTCTGTGTTTGCTAAGTGAGTAAAAGGCTCTATTGGACCAGAAGCTTCTATATATAATTAGTGCTGGATTATCAAAACCACATTTGTTGTTTTGGAGCCATCTCCTTGTCTTTTTCTAAAGCTAGGTGGAGTACAAGTGAACCTTCCCAAGGAATTGCTGACCTGTGAAGGTGTTGGCTCTATGACTAACACTCTGCAAACACACTGATTAATTCAGGACAACCTGGACTGGCCAAGCCTTGCTTCGCTTTGTTTGCTGCTGTTTAAAGGCCAGGTAGCACAGAGCATTGCCTTTCTCTAGGACAGCCCTAAAAGGGATGGAAAATGCTGTGCTCCTCTTGAGTTTCTGAGGATTATTCAAAGGAGTATCCAGTGCTGTTGTCATGGAAGAATGCTGACGGCAAACCCCTTCAGCTCATTCCCTTTGTGCACCAAGCAGATCAAGCCATGATACTTTGCCACAGTACAATAGTGTCATTCTTTAGCCTGACTTTTGCATAAACTCATGGTGGAGCAGAAGTTTCAGCCATTTCACTCTTAAATATGGAGTTCTAAACAGCTCAAGCAGTTTTGAAAATATCAGTAGGTGCTGGTGCTCTTGCCACCTGCATCTCTTTGAAATTCAGCCTTTTGCATCCAGTCCCACTCACATTTCATCTCCCAAGAAGCTCTCAGGACAGATTCAGATCTTCCTCATGGCTTGATTCAGTTGTGTGCACCCTTGAGTGTTTGTTACCAAGCTGTCCCACCATTCCCAGAGGTTTAAGGGTAGGGGCATTAAGCAGTGTGGCAGAATGTGCAGGGGTTTTGTCTCTGTAGGTTTTGTATGAAGTATCCCAGCAGTGCAGGTAAGGGCTGCTGTAAAATCTGTTCTGCTTCTCAATGTTTGCTTTTCCTCATGCCACCATGAAATGTGTCCCTGTGTTTCCTGTTAATTAGGATATCAGATCATCTCTGGTCAGCAGGGAAGTTGTTTTTTAACTGTTTCATTTGCTTTAAACAAAGTGGGGGAAAAGACAGGAGAAAATAGGGTGTTTCCATCAAACAGATGTGTGCTGAAAGCTTTTAATGAAGAAGTCCTTTAAGGGAGTCAAGTGTAGCAATCCTTCCTCTGTGCTGTACACTCACCATTTCCCAAAGGGCGTCCCTAACTGACTCTTAATCAGTCTCAGTATCAATCTCAGGATCAGTGCTGGAACAGGGTGAGAGGGATCTGCCAAGTCCCCTGAGCTTTCAGTTAAGCTTTGAGGTCTTAGGGGCTTATCTGCCTTTGAAAAATGGATTTTAAACACCAAGTTAATTAGGTTCTTGCAAACTTCGATCTGAATTGACAAAAGAAGTCAGAAAACCCATCCAGGCTCCCTGTAACATGTGCTGCTTTATCACAGTGAGTCAGTGGAGAGTGTGGTGACTCCAAGCTAATGCCATCTTTTGTGACTTGGCTGTGGCTAAATTCACGTCGATGATGTCATCAATCCCATATTAATTCATTGTGTTAAATGTTGTGGAGCTGGAAATCAGCTAAAGGGTGCTTGGGCACAGGGGGAATTCTGAATGTAGCACAAGAAAACTGCTGATATCTGCCTTGTAACATCAGTTTGTAAATCTGCTGTGAAAGTCTGACCAGTTCAATGTCTGGTGGCACTTCAGGTGTCTTCAGACATCCCAGTTGCTCTGCCTCTGGAGCAAGGGACAAGTGTCCTACAGGTGCTGCCAAATCTTTGAGTGCAGTTGAAGGTATTTTAAATACACCTAAAAGTCATCTGGAATGGCACTAGACAGCTGTATTTTGGTGTCCTGGACCAGGTGTCATAAACCAGGTGAAATTAAGGTACTCCTGTGACCCAGGTTTGTTTTACTGAGAAACTAAAAGTGGTGCCAGGAGCCCAAGGTACCTGCCTGCCTTGCCTGGCTGTCACTGTGTTCCTGCTGCTGCTCTGGATCCTCACCCCATCTGGGAAAGCCTGAGGAAGTGCTCTCGAGTCCAGGGTCTGCTGAAGTCACAGCCAGAGGATGAGCTGAAAGCCACAGTGGATAAGAAGGACATATTTCAGCTAAACCACAAGTGCTAGAGCACAGGAAAATTGTGTGGGGTGGTTTAATAATTCTTATTATTTGTTGTACAAACGTGTCTGTTAATATTCCCTTTGCTTAGCCATGGTGCTAAATGCTTCCAGCCCTCTTGGTTTATACTGACCTTTCCCTCCAGGAACCACTTTTGTATCTGAGGCTCAGGAGTTCTGTTCAGATGGGAAATTTTGTTAAAGCATCCTGGCATGTGAGAACAGAATTCCAGAATGACAGAAGAACCCCAGTCTTCTGTTGCCAGGGATGCTGTGAGTTAGTCATTAATTTCTTGTTGCAATCTCTTGTTTTGCTGTCCTTTCTGAGGAGGATTTAGGGATGACAGACACGGGACAGTGAAACTGCTGATCTGTTACAAAAGCAGGAGCTGGAATGAGAAAGCTTTAACATCCCTCATGAGAGGACAAACTTGTCTGCAGGCAACAGTTTGCCTTTCTGAAATGTGACTGGAACATTGCAGAGTGCTATGAATAGCTTTCTTTTATTTCTTCTTAGTTATCCTGCCCTTGCAATTCAAATAAGGTATCCATTGTTTAAAAACATCACACCAAAGCTGCATCTGTCTCCGTGCTTTAGTCTTACATGACTGAAATGCTTTGTGAGATGGCTTGGTGATCAGTGCTTAAATTACATCCATGGGCTCTGTGCAGGAGGTTAGTACCTGCTGGAACTCTGGAACAGTGAATTAATGACATGGAATTTTGAATATGTTGAAGGAGAAAATGTGTTTTTATTGTTGTTTGCTGAAGAGATGACAGGATTAAAATTGAGGAATAAGGTACTAAATGGAACATTCCCTTTTAACTCCTGTGGAACAGCAGAATGCCATGGCATTAACCTTTGGGTTATTAATATGTTGATGGAGGGGAGGATTAAGAAAAGGGCAGGTTGTGGGACACAAATGGGACAAAGGCCAGAGGCAAATAATTTTGTATTGATTCCAATTCTAAAAAATAGATTCAAGGCAGAAATTAGAACCATTTCAAAGGTGTTTATGTGGTCAAGTGTTGTCACTTCCCAAGTGAGATTATTCCTCTGCTCTGGGACTGGGGAAGCAGATGTTTGAACTGCTATTATAATTAAGGATCAAGTAAAAGAAATGTGATTTCAAGGCTGGTGCTTTACTGCAGTGATGTGTGCTACCTCAGAGCACATGGAATGTAAAGGCAGATAAATGTATTGAATCTTCATTCCATGTCACATGTGTCCCTCTGTGACTGATAAAATGTTTGCCTTCTACTTCCCCTTACCCTGCTCCTGCTGTAATTACATTGACTGTGCTGCCTGGATGTTATTTCTGAACAACAATCCTGTGTGTTTCACCTTGGAGGATTGGGAAATGTTTTTCTCCATTCCATAGTCCATTTTCTCCTGATTATGAATGTCCCTATGGAAGGTGCTGAGAGCTCAGATCAGAAATAGATCATAATGTGGAAAATCTGAGGAGTAATCCTGATGCTTCTGTGAGAAACATTGTAGTTGTGTTGAAAATTGGATTAAAATGTCAGAAGATCATCTCAGGGGGCCAACTTTTATCTCATTAAAGTGATACTTTGGCTTTTGACATCAGTGGGAAGTCAGGGAGTGCTCCCTGGCAGCAAGTGATGCATGGAAAACTGCACAGCAGGGCAAGATCCCTGGGCCTCATCCTGATTTAGTGTGACCTTGGGTGAGGTGTTTCATTTCTCTCTGCTTCCCCATCCTGTAACCTAAAGTTAATTACGTGTTTCAGAGGATTTGAGTTAAATAGTTGTTAATTTTAAAGCACTTGGAAGATTATAAGCTCTAGCTATTGTTACAGTTTAATGCTTCACAAGTGAAAAGTAAGGCTGAGAATGGAGAATTCTTACTGGGCACCCAGGTGAGGAGCACAGTGGTGAGGTGACCACTGAACTTCAGGGCTGGTTGTTTTTCTCTCCCCTGCTCAAAACCAGCAGCACTGGCCAGGCAGTGAAGTTCTGTGTGATTCCAGCCACTGAAAGCAGCAGCAGAAATCAGGATTGTACTGGGTGCAGCAGCCTGGAGTCTCCCATCACCACACTGGGACCAGTTCATCAGGTCAGGGGGACTTGCACAGCCCTCAGTGCAGTTCCTGCCCATGGAGCCTCGGGCTGTGGCTTGGTAGTCATTGGCAACCACTAACTGCTCAACTCCAAGGTCATTCACAGGGGGGTTGCCCATAAAATAAACTTTAAAGTAGTTTATACTTGATTTGGTGTTTTGTGATCAACATATGCCTCTAGAACTATTATTTTTCCTGGCTTCTTGTGGCTTTTTAGTGTTGTGTGGTGCTTGTGGGGAGTGGAATGAGGAAAGTATGTAATTCTTCCTACATCATGCAGAAACCAAGCTGGTTAATGGTTATTGATGGATAGCAAATGCTTTGTGATTTATGGCAGAACAAGTCAGCAGAGCGTGGAAGTCTTGCAAAACACATGAGGCACATTGAGTAAGCTCAAAGCCTGCACTGGTTGGCAAATGGGTGGAGTACAGGTAATCCCAGTTAAATATCAGTAATTGTTGTCCTTATGTATATGTCTTCCATTGCTCAGGATCATGTTGCAGTTGTCATCTGGTGATTGGAAACATGCTGGCATCACTACAAGTGCAGCATATCTCCTAGGAAAAGGTGGTTTCCTTAGTGCCAAGCAATTTGTACTAATGTGTAATTGCCTCATTATTTATTCTAATGTACAGAATACCACCCACTATTTATAGAATACTGCTTAGTCATGTACTGACCAGTTGACAGTCACATTGTTGAACTGGTTTGGGCATTAAAAAAGTTTTTCAGCACACTTGCTTTGTCATAAATTTTTGTGTAAAGGGTAAAAAAAAAAAACCCTCAGAGTGAATAAAAGTCCAGGACAGATGGAAGACTTTAAATCGCTCCTTATGCCTTCAGGTTCAAGATCAGATTCAAGAACATCTCTGATTATTTGTAATGTAGATTGGTTGGTTACAACCATGTAGGATGGTTACAGCTTGTGTGAAAACTGCTTCTGTGTGCTGGACACTCATCCTGTTCCTGGTCAGGATACATTCAGGTGCTTTCCCACCTGGGGTTCACCTGTGCCCCTCTCTGAGCAGGAGGAGCTGTGCTGAGCTGGCATTTCTCTGCTGGAAGTCACATCACATCTCAGCCCTTTCAGTTTTCCTGCTGTCCTTCATCCCTGGTGTTGGCTGCATGGCCACCACGAGCTTTGCTCGTGTGCTGAGCTCACTCTGAGTAGGTTTCATAGGTGCCAGATCCTGGCAGTTGTGATGGGTTGGGATGGGATGATCCATGAGCTGGGGCCTCTGGCTCTGACAAGGACAATTCCCATCTCTGCTTGCGTGGTGCTTTCCGCCGGAGATCCCGGAGCTGTGCTGTCCCCTCCAGCTGTAGGTGACTGAATGAAGCTGTGTGGGCCTGGCTGTCCCTGTATCTCTTCCCAAAAACACTGGAGACTTTGTCTCTGGCCTCACCGTGCCCCTGCCATGACAGAGGCTCTCTGTGCTCTCCTGCCAGCGCTGAGCCGGGTTCAGGGGGCTTTTCTTCAGCTGCTCTTTGTCTCGGGGTGTTTATTGTGCTGCTGCAGAGTGTGTGTGTTTGGGGGGGAGGAGGAGGGGCTCCTGTTTGTGTGGGCTTTATAAACCCAGTGCATTCTTCAAAAGAGATGCTGAGCAAACGGGGTGGTGTTAATGTTAACCCTTCCGTGCCCTGCCCTGCTGAGGGAGGGTGATGAGGTTGCTGTGTGAGGCAGGACTCTGCTCCCCTTTGCTCTCAGTGCTCTTTGATTTTCTGCGAACGCTGCACATGTGTCAGCAGAGAGCCTCCCGAATGTGGGGAGGTGGAATTCGTTCTAGGATTTCCCCCCAGAGTCCTTCTGGCAGTTGTTTTTATTGCAAACACTGGCTCACTGGCCCTTTCTGTTTGCATAACTCGCTCTTGCATCCTGTTTATGTGGCTACATTGGACAACATCTCCTCATTGTGCCCTATCCCCACACTTTATGGTGCTGTACTTCAGAGCTTTTCCTTTTGAATAAAGTCCTGAATTTTGAGGAGGATTTTCTTAAATTCACGGTGTTGTCCCTTGCAGAGGCATGTCAAACCTTCCCTTTGAACCAGTGTCTTTTCTTTGACCAGCTTGTTACAACTTCCATGGTTCGGATGTCGCTTATTGTTGCTTCAGTGCCCGGGGTCCTGTATTTCAAGAGAGCTTTGAAAAATGAAAATCAACAATTCATAAACTTCATTTCCCTTGTAATCACATAATGCTTTGCATTGTTGGTTGGTGGGGGAAAAACCCAACCAAAAACTGAACGGAACAGCACCAACTCTCTAACCTCCTTTTGCTCCTCTTCCATAAGAGGATGGGAATTTAGAACATGGAAAATCTCTCGTCCATCTCTACAAGAGGCTGCAGCAACACAATTGTCTTAGTGTTGGAAGTGCCAGAAGAGTTTTATATTTCACTGGATCTGTGCTCAGCATAAATGTTTCAGTCCTTCTTTTGTGACGATCTGCTTAAATGTGGTGCAAATAGTTTTGTGTGTGATAAAAATCCATTTCTTTCAAAGACAGTATCTTTTCTTAAGTTACTGAACATCTCCCCAGAAATGATTAGGATGAGATCTAGCATTCTACAAAGTAGCATGAAGAACTTTCACTTTTGAATAATTAATATCCTTATATCTTTACATCAATATAATTAATAGGGGGTTGTAGCTCATGTATTGCAGCATTTACATATTGTATTATTACACTGGGAAAACATTTACCAGGCTTTGCAGGGGATGGGAAGGGAAGAAATGCAGAATAATACAAAGCTTTGAAACATGAATCCACACAGTTAGTCATGACTAAACCTATTCAAACACTCAGGTGTTTTTTTCCAGGACTGCTCTAGGCTCCAGCATTGTTGTTGTGAAACTTGTTTTGTTCATGCACTAACTCCAATTTGCTTCATGCCCTGTTCCTCAAGGAGCGGTTTCGGCCGCGAAGCGCACGGGGATCCCAGCGCCGCGGGAATTGTCCTCATCCGTGTCCAGGGAGAGAGCTGTGCTGCGTGGGCAGGCCAACACCAGGAAAACACAGCCCAGCCCCACCTCTTCTGGTGCACCAACTCCTACCAAACACGTGCGCCCCACCAGCAAGTCCAAGCAAGAGAATGAAACCGGTGACAAGGCTGTTCTGGAATCTCAGGTCAAAGAACTCCTGGCAGAAGCAAAGACAAAAGATTCGGAAATTACCAAACTTCGTTGTGAGTTGAAGAAATGCAAAGAGAAAGGGTCACTCAACGTTGAGGGAATGGGTGCCTCCAACCAAAATTTAGAACCAGTATCACCTGCTGACATAGATCCCTTAATAAGGACCCTTCAGGAGAAAAACAGGACTTTCCAAAAAGAGCTTGCTAGCCTGGGAGAAGAAAACCGTGCTTTGAAAGAGAAATTGCTTTACCTGGAGAACTCCCCCCTCTCAGACACAACCACAAGCAGCGGAGGCGACAGCAGCCTCCCCACCCCCACTACCCAAGAGTCGAGTTTTGGAAGCCCCTCCAAGAGCGGGGCGCGGGCGGAGGAGCGCAGGCAGCGCGAGAGCGGCAGCGGGGCCGCCCTGCGCGATTCCGCCTCCTCCAGCAGCGATGTCACCAAAGCCTCCCTGTCCCCCGACGCCTCCGACTTCGAGCACATCGCTGATGTGCCTTCCAGGCCAGCATCTGCCAGCAGCAACCACTTCAAAGGCTCCAAGTGCTCCACTGCAGGAAGCTCTCCAAACAACATCAGCGACCTCTCTGTCGCATCTCTTACGGAGAGGATACAGAAGATGGAGGAGAATCACCACAGCACAGCAGAGGAGCTGCAGGCCACTTTGCAGGAGCTGTCAGATCAACAGCAAATGGTGCAGGAGCTGACAACAGAAAATGAGAAGCTGGTGGAAGAGAAAGCTCTCCTGGAGACTTCCTTCCGTCAGCACAGGGACAGAGCTGAGCAACTGAGCCAGGAGAACGAGAAGCTCATGACTCTCCTCCAAGAGAGATCCAAGAATGAAGCTCAGGAGGGGAAGGTCCTCGAACTGGAACAGAAATGTGCAGAAGTTCTGGAAAAAGCACAGTTTGAAAGAGAGAAATTGCTCAACATTCAGCAGCAGTTAACCAGCAGCTTGAGAAGCTTAGAAAGGGAGCATCAGGATGCCCAGCAGGTGATAAAAAGCCTGAGAGAAGAAAATGAGAAACTGCTGAAACTTCTAGAAGTGGAACAGCAGAGCAACAGCACAGTGACAAAAAGTCTGGAGGACTGTAAAATTGCCTTGGAAGGTCTGAAAATCGAAAATGGCTCTCTCAAAACTCAGCTGGAGAATGAGAAACAAAAGGCTGCAGAAATCAATGTGATGGGCTGCACCTCTGACAACTCCGAGGTGCAGGAGATGCTCAAAGTGGCCCATGCAGAAAAGGCTCAGTTAGAGGCCTCTTGCACTGAGCTGAAACAAGAGCTGCTGAAGGCAAACAGTGAACTGAAGCACATTCAGGGGCTGCTCTCTAAGGTAAAACACTAACAGCTCTAAAATAAAGTGGTTGTTTCTGTCCTTTCATGAATAGGTTGGTCTTTACATTGTTATTGAGCCATTGATTATAAGTTTCCAGGATTTAAATTGCATCATTAGCTCTGAATAGAAGCTGGGATTGTATGATATTATCTCAATTTTTACTGCTATTCCCATATTTTCTCATAAATAACATTAGCATATCTATATTTATAAATTCATACCTATTTTGTCCTAATACCTTCTGTAGAATTTACTCTTTTAGTAAACAGAATTGTGTCTGTCAGAATTGGATCAAAGAGCAGATCAATAAAAAATGGCTTTGCTCTGATGTGAACAAATAGTGTAAATCACTTGCTAATCAGATGAAGAGAAGAGCATAAATAGCTGTGAATATTAAATTCTGAATAATGAATCATAATTAATTAACAGTGAGGTATAGGTGTCATTGGTCATGAGAACACAAGGACATCAGTTCATACTCAGGGAAGCTGATGTGGGCAGCTGATGATGCACAGTCAAGCTCCAGATGAGATAATTTTCATTATCAAATTATCAAAACTAAATATTTTTACAATTAAAAAGAAGTGCTCTGTTTTGAGATAGATAAAGTAACAGAAAAAAATACTTTAGACCAATTTAGCTCATTTGTGAGTTCATAGCTTTGCTCCAGACAAGCTAAGCAAGTTACTGTCCCTGTTTTCTGTGTGATCCTGGCTGTTCAGAGGAGCTGCATCATTCAACAAGTGTTAATAAAGCACAGGCAGTGATTATATCCCAGTGCTGCAGACAGAGTGAGAGTGTGCAGCCTTCCCTGGATGGGGAAGGGAGCATGAGGAGAATGATAAAATTGGCTGCAGAGGAAGAAAGCATTGCCAAAAAGCACCTCCATGGTTTGAGTGATTTAGAAAATCCAGATGTCCTTTCAGCTAAAATAGGTGACCACAGCAAATGGAGTTAGTAGAGGAAGCTCCCAAGTACTTTCTGGAGCTGCAGTTCATGAAGAATAAATGAAAAACTGCTGAGTGCTCAGACTCTGTACCAAAGTTTTTATTGCTTGGTTTGGAAACCACAGATTTCCCTCCTTTTACTCTTCCCTTCCCTCAAATTAAGCTGTTTTGAATCATTGGCTATTTGTGACACCCAAACAAGACCACAGGCTTCTGTAAGGCTGCCCTGCAGTGAGGCTGTGCCAGTGCTGCTCACTGAATTGGCAGCCTGCACCTTTTCCATGACTTGTTCATAGCCAGAGAGCTCCTCTCAAACCTGGAAGCATTGATCAGTGGGCTGAGCCAACAAACTGAAGTGCAGCAGATTCCCCCTTCAGTAATTCCAGATGTCCCATATCCAGAAATGCATTTATCTGCAGTAGCTGGCTGTGCAGTGTGTGCTTCACAGTCCATTGAAAATGCACATGGTAAAAGCAGCAAATTGTTAATGTGGATGAAGTGATCATCAACCTGGCCCTAAGGCAGTGATATCACTTTCATAAAGTGCTACAGAAACAGGAGTGGAGCTTTCTGGGAATGTAATTCCTCTCCCTTCATTAACTGCAGATTGCTTTGGAATTGTGGTCATCATACAGAAAATTTCATTTCCTTTGCAGCATCTTGTATTATCTTTATTGCCAGGAAAGAAAACTGACATTCATTGCTCATCTCTGCTTCCTGAGACTCTCATTTTAATTGAAACTGGGTGTACACAATGCTTAAATCTACAAGGTGCCCAGTAAAGTCTCTAATGAGAGAGATCTCCTAAGAAATAAGAACAAACTTGCAGCTTTTTTCTTCCCTCCCAGGCTGAGAATGAGTATGGGCAGCTGAAGGAGGTGTGTGACCGACAGGCTGAGCAGCTGAGCAGAACCAGCCAGAAGCTGCAGGAGAAAACATCAGAGAATGAAGCAGATATCAAGAACCTGAAAGAGACCATTTTCGAGTTGGAAGACCAGGTGGAACAACACAGAGCTATAAAACTCCACAATAACCAGCTCATCAGTGACCTAGAAAGTAGGTGGAGCTGCAAAAAAGGATTCAAGTGAGCTTGTTTATTTGGGGCTTCAGTTATGCCTGCAACAGGGAGGAGGAGGTCTGTCCTTCACAAATATTCCAGATTTGGATATTCCCCTCTGTTGATGCATGGAAGTAACTGTTTTAACAGAGTGATTATTAGAGACAATCTCCAAGCCTCATTCTTCAGTGAAGGAAATACTGGCCATTCCAGAAATTGGCATTATTGGACTTTTATTAAAGAGTTTTTAGGGCAGAGCACTGGGAAGAGCAGTAAAGTCGAGGTTGCTGTGGATGGGGAGCTGCCACCTGGTGGAACCAGTGGCTGTTCCACACATCAGTGATCCCTTGGGATGTGTGTGCTGAGTAAGTGAATCCACGTGGCATTATTTAAATCTCAGTCTGGTTTAATACCTGACAATGATATATTTTAGAGATGTTGGTTCCATTCCTGCTCACTGAGAGTGTCTTAATTCAGTTTAGTCTATTTTAGTGGCATTACCAGAAGCAAAACCAAATCAACTGCTCTGCCCTCCCATTCTCAATTTCACTGTTGCCCTTATGTGTTTAATAATCTTTTTACATTTTTTATCATTCCTAGGTAAAGCAATGAAGCTGGAAGAACAAAAACAAGATACAGAGAGGCAGCTGAAGGCTCTGACTAAGCAGATGAAGGTAAGGTTTAAACTCCAAGACAAAGCTAAGCTGAGCTTTTATTGCAATACTAGCATTGTGTTTTCCTTGAACAATAGAAGAAATAGTTCCTACACCCTTTAAGTCTTCATTTTCTCTTCACTTCGGAATTCTTGGCAATGTTGGAGTGGAAAGCTTAGCATGAGTTTCTTTGACTATATTTTTGGTAGTGAGGCAAGTGTTCAGTTTTACCCAGCACCATCTTAAAATTGTGGGAAAATCCTGATTGCTTGTGATCACTGCAATAGAGATCAATAACTGAGTACATTTTTACAGCAGTTTGGGTTCTGATTGCTCTTTCCAGGAGGACACAGAGGAGTGGAGGCGTTTCCAGGCTGACCTGCAGACTGCAGTGGTGGTAGCCAATGACATTAAGTGTGAAGCCCAGCAGGAGCTCCGTGTGGTGAAGAGGAAGCTGCAGGAGGAGGAGGAGAAGAGTGCCAGACTGCAGAAGGAGCTGGATGAAGTGAAGGGCAGCAGCAGGTTGGTTGTTCACCATTTCCCAGGGCCAAGACTTGATGTGTGTGCCTGCTAACACGCATGCAAACAGTGCTTTGTCAGTAACTACTGCTGCCTTGGATGTGCATCTCGTCTGTTTGTAACTCTTCTGGCAGGTTTTGTTGTCTCTTACTCTAAGATGTGTCTGTTCTTTTTTCTTTTTGGCAATTTAATTCTGTCAACTAAGCCATGAAGGTTTAAACAACAATTATTAAGTAGTAACAATGGCCAATATCCTCTGATAGCTTTGTTCTCAATATAGTGATGCCTTTATAACTCTGTGCTGTATTAAACATCTGTGGAAGGATTGGTTGGGTACAGATATTCCAGAAAAGAACTTCCTAACCCGAGGGAAGTCAGTGAAGAGAGACAAAGTAACACAAGCAGTCATCTGTTCATCAGCAATATGTGTCAAATTAATTTTACTCTTCCACTGTTTTGCCTTTCAATCTCTCCTGGTAAATTCATGGCCACTGGCAGAATGGCCACAGGAACAGGGTGAATCCTGTCATTTCTTTCAGGTGAAGTAACAGTCCAACTCTGCATTGCACTTATTTTCTCACTGTTTTCCATTCAGGAGTTTCCACAGCAGCTGTACAGTAGATGAGACTAAAAACATGGGAGAGCTTTTTTGTGGAGGTGTATGGATCAGAATGCCTGGATTGAACATACAGAAAAACTTCTTTTCAGAAAATAAAGGAATGTTTTTAGGCTCCAGTTTCATTAGCAGAGTCCCAAGTGGATGCAGAGAAAAGCTGTTACAGACTATGTACTCAGACAAAATGATTACCAGACAGTACTTAAGGTTCTGGGCTCTGTTTCCATTCCTAATTTGTTCTTAATGAAATTTCACTTGTTGAAAGCACAGTTTCCTATATGAGGGTGGGGAATCATATTCTCATAGCTTCCCTTCTGTATTATTTTGGCTTTTAAACTATATTTGATACTACTTCAAAATGAATAGAAGATGACCTGTTAATTTGCAAACTGGAATATTTATATTCCATCTATAAGGAACATTATGAGCTCTTTGGTGTAAGAGGCCTGAGCTACAAATGCTCCTTTTTAAATTGGAACCCCAGAATCCATAGAGCTGTAGTTCCAGGAGGAAGTGTTCAGACATGTATTTAATGAAGTCAGTTTTGGCTTTTGTGTCTCCCTTTGTGTCACACACACTTGGATGTGTCTGTCTCTGTGTCATGTTGACTCTGTGTAGCTTGCTTTGAGTATTGCCTTGGTCATGGAGCCAGATATGCTGTCTGCAGTGGGCAGTATTGATTCTCTTTCAAAGGCAGGTAATGAAACCAAATTTTGCATCTGTCAGGATAATTAATTTGACTCTCAGAGTGTGCAGAATGTCTGTACTGAATGGTGTGGGGAGCATAATGAAGCCTGTGGAAGTCCCTGTCTAAACAAAGCAATGATCAGCAGCTGAACTCTGGAATTTTAAAGCTCTGCTGACCTATGAAACAAATTCCTGAAGTCGCCAAAGCTCCTGCTGAGAGCCAGTTCTACACTTCCAGATATTTTTGCATTCCTGAGGTCTCTGTCTCCCCCAGCACCTCAGCTTCTTTCACCCAGGAAGTTCTGGGGATATTCTTATTGTCACTTTGTCAGCCTTCACAAATGCCACTGCTCAGAATCAGCAGCAGATTCTGGTGCCTGTGGTGATTTTGATGTGTGCTCAGCACTGGTGGAAGCAGTTTGTAGCATGATAGTCTATAGAGTATTCCTCATGTTTGCTAATGCTGAGCAGCTGCACGCTCAGCAGAATGTCTGACAGTCCCTAGTGGAAGTTCCCTGTCTGATTTTTAAGCTCTTAGTGGAAAATGTGCCTTCCAAAGAGCTTGCTACTCAAAGGTTTTTGGCAAAATCTCAGCCATCTCTTGAGGGTCATTAGACTCCACCTCACAAATTCATCTTGAAGCCAATTTATCTCCTATGACATCCTGCCATTTTAGTGTTTGCCTGTGGCTGCCTGAGTTCCTGCCTCCAAGTTTGGTTTCACCGTTACGTTCTTCTAATCAGACAAAAAGTCATTTTTGGTTTAGGAGCAGCCAAAGAACTTGCAGAAAAAATCCTGATGAGGTCATCAGAGTTCAACTGAATGAAGGTAAGAGCCTCCCAAAGGCATCTTTAACACAGATTAAATGTCTAATTCTATGACTAAGAATGTTGGGGGGGAGGTTGGTCATGAATGCATCAACCAAATGGAATAAGGGAAAAAGGAGTTAACTTGTTCCAGGTTAGTACTGGTTGAAACTACAAATCAATTAACCTGTGCTTCAGGCAGCCTTCTATGACATTTTGCATCCTAATTAATGTTATTTCTCTGCAGTAAAATGCAGAAGCTTACAATCCACTGTTGTGTAGCTGTCTCCTCACAGGTAGAGGAAATTGAAGTTAAACTGTCTCCATCCTTGGAGGTTTTCAAGACCAGTCAGGATAAGAACCTAAGTAAAAGTTTCAAGTTTCAAAGTTTTGCTTTGGCTCTTTGGCTTCAAATTGTCAAAATTATTTTGGCACTAAAGCATTTTGAAGTAAGAACATGGAGGGAAGACAGTCGGGCCAGGAGACGTACTTAGAGAAATTAAATCTGTAATTAAATGAGCGACTTCTTAGAATAATAAAAATTAACCAGCTCTTCAAACGGAAGCCTAAACTGAACATTGTGATGCATCCCACTAATTTGCTTCTGTTTTTCCTCCTAAAGTCTCCAATGCCACAGCATGGCAGTGTCACATGCTTTTCTCCTGGAAATGAGCTTGTAGTCTGTGTATTAAACCCCGCTGTCAGTCTGTATGTGCTGATGTGCTGCTCATTTGTGCCTGTGTTTGCAGCTGTTCTGTCTCACAGAGGTTTGAGAGCAAAGGAGGATGGCAGAGCAGGGCTCTCCAAGAAATGTTTGCTCCTCAGAGTTGTTTGGTGTGGGGATTTGGGTTTGTTAGGGAGTTCTTGGTGGGTTTTTTTACATTGGATGAGGTTATTCCATCCCCTTTAGTGCAAGGACCCTGAAACTCTGGCTGAGGTAGAGCAGCCTGGATGGGTTCATGTACCTCTTTTGAATGAATAGTTTGAACAGTCAGAGGAGAGGACAGCCAGGAACACCACCACCCCTATCCTACACTGACTCCTGGCTGTAAATAATGATTTCTTCCTATCTGAGCAACATAGATTTATTTTGTACTGATGTTGCTCATTGCGTCTCAAAGGCAAATTAGTGGAGTGTTAAGGCACTCCTTCAGCTGTTCCAGCCACACCAGTGGCATTTCCCTGACTCTCCTTTATTTAGAGGTGATGGGATGATGTGGAATAGAGAGCTGTACCTCAGGGTGGGCATGGTGTGGCTTTCCATAACCTCCCCCACTGCTGTGTCTCTCTGCAGGTGCCTGATCTCTGCCAGCTAACACAGCCCTGAAAGGAGGCACAGCCAGGCCTGTGAGACTGCAGGACTTGCCTTCAACTCCCAGCTGAAAAAGGGAAGTTTCCATTCAAGAAAGCACCTCTGTCTTTTTTTATTACCCTGCAAAATTCAAGTGTATTGCAAAGTGTGAATGCTCAGGTCCACCTCTTCCCCATGGGCAAGAGCCTCTGTCTTTGTTTCAGAAGGCTTCTCTCTTCAGAAGACACCAGGAGGCAGAAGAAGTTCTGAATTACTCTGAAGCCAGCTAAGCCATAAGAAGTAATCAGAGATTTGGGGATCTGAAATAACTGAGAGCTTTTTGGTTTTTTGGAGGGATGGGGCTATTTTCCTCAAAACAGGCATTCAAACATGCCATTTTAACCTGAAGCAGAAATTAAACTGGGTGTGTATGTCTGGTTTGTAGAATTTAATGGCATATACATCAATTCTCCATGTAGTATTATATTCTGTGATCTATCTCTGTGTGTCTGAGTACATGTAAGAGAGCAGATGGTTTGTACAGACACACCTGGGGATAGCTCACTGAAATCCAGCAGCAGAACTGAGTGCAGACATGGATTTACTGTCATTCTCAGCTGCTCTGCTGGTTTCAGATCTCACTCCTGCATTGACGAGGCTCTCACCACTGGGTGGCACGGCCGTGCTGGGAGGGGACAGCCACAGAGCTGTCCTGGTGTGACCTTCCCGGGGGAAGTTCCCTCCTGTAAGAACTGCAGATGGAGAGAACAGAAAGAAAAGAAACGAACAGCTCAAGCCCCTAGTGAGCATCCTCTCAGAAAGGAGTTGTTCTCATGCCATTTACTCAGGTGAAGTATTTGATGATCAGGGAGAACTTGAAGTTCAGCTCTGCAGCTGGAGACACCTGGAGAGAGCTTTCCATGGATGCTGAGGAGAAACTCAGAGATCACCATCTCTACCAGGAGATTCTCACCATTTCTTCCAGGACTGGAATTCTGTGTTTTGGCTGTGGCATTTCTGACCTTTTCTTCTGGATGTGAAGACCTGGCAAGGGCCTGGTGTGGGAGCAGGCTGAGCTGGTGGAGAATTCCACAGGATGTCCTGGCTTTGGCATGGCCCCACCTCTGTGCCATGCTACTGGAGTGCTTGCCTATATGCACACTTGTGTTGCCTTTCTCTGCTGTGCTGGCAGCTGTTGAATGTTGGTTTTTTATGTTCAAGAAATATACATTGAAGTGCCAAATAAATGTTTTAAGTGTTTGGAATTGTCTGCTGCCTGCCCTTGGCCTCTCTTCTGTTCTGTGCAGTGGTAGCTGTGTGTCTCTTCTTTGTGTGCCTTGGAGTTCAGGAGCAGTCACAATGACAGGAACTGTGTCAAAGATGACATTGGGGAGTCATTCTTTCTGAAAATGTGGTCTTAACCTCCTGTAGCAGTCATCAGAGCAGTATAGAAATTTTACAAGCATGAGAAGGCTGAGTTTGCCAAAAATCTGTCCATTAAGCCCAGAAACATTTGCACCTTGTTATCAGTCAGTTGTCCGTGTATTTCAAACCTAGAAAACAAGGAGACTCACTCTTGCTGTTAGAGAAAAGCTCTCTGCATCTACTCTCACCAGTGAATGAATGAAAGTCAGCAGTGGTTTTGTGAAAGGGACTGCACATTTTAATTCCTTTGTGGCTCCAGTGCTCTGCTTCCTCCTGGAGCTGCTCCACTTCAGCCAGCTGCATGTGCAGCATTTATCTGTGTGCCCATTCATTCTTGTCTCCAGGAAAGCATACAGCAATTGGTGACATTTTGTTCAAATCCCTCCTTTTTGTAGCAGAACTTGTGTAGTCTCTTGGATGGCCTAAGATGTGCTAAGCTGAAGGAATGCTGTGCATAAGGAGGAGGCATTTTGGGTTTGAAGTTATGGCTTATCATTAATCTTTCTAATTTGTGCTCTGTGCTGTCCTCCTGAATTAGCTACTGCAAGTTAAGCTCTTGCTGTTCTGCTTCTCTCTTAAGAAGCCCATCTGTGTACACACACACTTACATCCCCCTGTCACACAGATTTTTCTTTTTAGGGTTAAGTGCTGACCAGTTTCCTCTCTCCATTGCTTGTTGGCTGGCATGTGTTGTTTTAATTGAAGCAAGGGGCTCTCAGGGCTGTTGTTCTTACCTTCTGTGCCAAAGTTTGCAGCATGGGAGGTTTTTTGTGGTGATTGTGTTTAATCAAGGAGGTTATTTCAGGCTGCCTATTACAAATATACAGATGAAAGATTACAGGAAGCATCCTAAAATAACATTGAAGATGGTTGTAAGTCCAACACTTGAATCCTCATAAGGACAGAATAATGGCACCTGAATTCTCAATGGACTCTACTGTGGCACAGGTGCTGCTCTAGTGACTCTATTTAAGATGTTTGCATCCTTTTGCAGTCAAAGGCCAGACTGAAAGTGTAATAGATTGCACTGGGTGGTTTGGGATCTTGAGGTAGAAATTTCCTTCCTCCATACTTTGCTAGAAGCAGGACTTAGTTTTTGTGGTTTGTGTAACTCAGGTGCAAATGCTGTCATGTGCTGATTTGTTGTTTTTGCTTTATGAGCCACAGAACAAAAAGTCAAGGCTGGAACTTAAAGGCTAGCAAAACACTGGCTCCCTCAGAGCTCAGTGAATCTTATCCAGTCTGCCTTTCCTCCT
This sequence comes from Catharus ustulatus, assembly GCF_009819885.2. NCBI lineage: Eukaryota > Metazoa > Chordata > Aves > Passeriformes > Turdidae > Catharus > Catharus ustulatus. Next base: position 3,697,725 of record NC_046242.1, on the reverse strand, counting down.
TATTGGATTAAATGAGAATGGGACTGAAATGGCTTTTTCTCCAGCCATCTGCCTCTGCAGCCTCCCCTGGCACACAAGGAGCTTCAATGAATTAAAGAAATAGCAAAAGTCTGCTTAAAGACAGCACCTCCTTAAGCCCTGCCAGAAATAGAAACTTGAGTCACTCTTATTCTCTTATTCACTTCACCCTTTAGCCCCTTCATTTTCTGATGGCTGAAGGGAAAGAAAAGGCTCTGCTTCTGTTTTTAGCTCACAGAAGCTGTTCCACCCTATATGCACTTTCTGGATGGAGTCTTCAGGCACCCTATGAAATCATTTCTGGTTTTGTGTTCATGGAGCTCTTGGTGTGTATCAAATGTGGTAAATACAGGGAGATGTGGTGATAGCTCCAGGTTCTGAGCAATGGGAAAGGTACAAATGATCTCTTTGTACATGACTAGACTGTATTTGCTTGCAGCTTTCCTAAAATAAAGCTAGGTAATTACACTCCCAGTCTGCCTGAGAAATATGGGTAAGTCACTAAGCAATATCATGTAAAATACTTGACTAGAAGCAACTTCCCCTGTGTGATATTTTATGTTTAACACAGCTCTGGCCTTTCCTCTATGAGCCCCTGTAAGTCCAGCACCTGATCTTGACTTCAGAATTTCTTTTCAAAGGAGTAATTTCTTTGTCCTTCCTGTTAAAATGTGAAACCTTTTCTATTTGGTCTGTCTTCATTCTAGCCATTGGATTTTGGCCTTCCTGTATCTGCTAGGATGAAGCACTTAAGAATTTTATTCCCCATATAAGTGCTTATGAATTGTGATTGAGGTTTCATTTATTTAGCAGATGTCTCTGTTGATAAGTTTGAAATGTAGAATTTTTACTCTGAAGTGTGTTTGCCTTTTGGTTACTTTCCTCACTATAAACTGAGAGGCACAGTAGCCCCTTGGGCTGTACTGAAAGCCCATCTTCAGGTCATTATTGATAATTACTCAAAAGTCTCATCAAACTGCTTTTTTTTTTCCCTATGAAAATCCTCCTTCCTGTGTGAAGCTTGGGAATGGGGATGATACAGTTAACAATGCAGAAATGTTTGTTACACTCAGATTTGGTGCAAGAAAAGAACCTGAATATTCTAAGAGTAGTGCATGTTCTGGGCATTGCAGTGAAACCTGCCCATTGTTGGATTTGCCTCTCTATCAGTGAAGACCTTTAACCTGTGCTTGCCCTCCCAGTTGCCCTGACTGTGCTGTGCTTTGTGCCTTGCAGGCTGGCAGCTGAGGAGGTGGATTCTGTGGAGTCAGACACAGCCAGCCGCTGGCAGGGGGTCTGCCTGAGCAGAGCATCTCCCACACCCCCAGAGTCTGCAGCCACTGTGAAGTCACTGATAAAGTCATTTGACTTGGGATGCTCAGGTATTTGAACATTGTGCTTTGTAGTAAAAGAAATTTCTAGCAATGAGCAGGATCTGCTTGTTGCTTCTGGATGGGTATTTTCTGTCATAATTATGGAATGTCACCACACAGTGCTTCCCTGATCTGACAAGAGAGTGATAGTTGGGTTTGAAATCCAGATGTTTCCATGATTTTTCCTTGCAGGTAGCAGTGGACAAAATGTCCCAGTTCACAAGGTGCCCAGGAGCCCTCTCAGTGGAATTCCAGTGAGGACAGCCCCAGCAGCTGCTGTGTCCCCAATGCAGGTACAAGGAGCTCTTCTGTCCTTGTAGATTCAGAAGAGGTGGACACAGTGCTGGCTCCATCATCTGCTGACAGGGGGAAGGGGAAACTCATCTGTTTGTTTGCTGTGCAACATCAAATGCTGTGGTCCTAACAAAAAGGATCAAAGTGAGTTTGTCTTGACTTCAGCTGAGAGGTCTCAGTGGACGGATGTGAGCTGTGTGGAATCCAGTTCTGAACTTTATCACCATGGACCAGAAAAGAGGTTTCAGTTATTGGGAGTGAGATGGAAGAAACATCACACTGAACTAGGGAGTGGCACATGAGTTGGGATTGAAGTTTCCATGATGTGTGCTCCCAGTTATCCAGTGAGGTCTGGGACCTGTATTAATGCCTGATGATGGGGTATTAATTGTAAACTGGTGCTGGGGCAGAGACAAGAATCCTCCTGACATGGGACTCAGGGTGTTGGGAGCAGAGTCAGGATTGGGAACAGGCATCCTCACTTTTGGTGGCACTAAATTGTGTTTGGCAAGAGAAGAATCATACAAATAGAAGTGTGAAGTAGTTCAGGAGCCAGTCTGTTACCAGATAAAATATTGTCCCTTTGTACTCATGTTTTTCAAAATTATTTACCTAGCTCTAGGTCCAGCTGATACCCTGCTGAAAGGTTTCTGTGTCCCTCCATGTGCTTTGTGATCTTGAGATAGCAGAAACTTCTCTGCTCATTTAAGCGTGATATCCAATACTTCTTCAATTACCTCTTGCACCTTTGTTTCACAGAGACACTCTGTGTATAACAATGCCAAGCCAGCCAGCAAGGGCATTGCCAGGCATGCAGATCTGTCAGACCTCCCTCTGGCAGGTAAGTTGTGATAAATACAGATACTGCCTCTTTTTGTTAACTAAACTTGTTATTAACTGTTGGCCTCTGCCTGAACCATTTTTACTTTTCTTACGTGGTCAAAGGAAACATGGAAAGTGCCTCTTGTGTCTTTACAGAGCTTATTCATTTTGTTGTGCTTCTATTCCCATCTTGATCATAACTAAAAAATAGCTGATTTATTGTGGTTTGCCAACACAAACTGCCCTTCTTTATTCAGAAGTATCCACGGCACCTCTCTAATCCACACTGTGGAACTGGAGAGGGTTGGATTTTGTTCAACATGTATGTCTCTGGAACAAGCCCAAAGCACTGTCTTCTGAGGGTTTATTTGTTTTTAAATTGAGCTTCATTTGAAATACATCAAACATTTCAGATTCTGATGTGACTGTTTTAGGAGCAGTCATATTTGGGCTGGAAATAGTTTGTTTTGAGAGTTCTCAAGAGATGAGTTTGTTTTCATTTCACACTTTGCTTTTGTTCTCTTGTCATTTAATATTCTTTTCTTCCAGTGTTTGTTTCCCATTTTCTCTAGGGCCCTTTATTTTGATTATCTGGTCCTGAATGTAGTTGTTCCATTGGAATCAAAGTTAGTAACAACAGGTTCTTGAATTTTTAAGGACAGATGAAATGTTACATTCCTGTAGTGAAACTGCAGGGAAAGACCAAAAAAAAAATCTCTCACAACTTCTTGATAGCTGGACTGAATTTTATGCAGTGGTTTGCTAATACTGGAGAGAAATTAGAACCTGGCTGAGCAAGCAGAAGTGTCTGCTTCTGTCTTAAGGAAATGGCCAGGGTTTATTTACTGGTATCAGGTGGTTTCCAGGAAGTCTTGCATGAGTGTGTAGATCCCAAACACAACCTTAAGACCTTCTTAATCTCTACCAGTTTACTGTAGAGTGAAATAATCTATCAGCTGTGTAATATGATGCTGGTCCTTAATAATAAATATCTCACTCTGGGCCATGGATAATTGCTGTTATTTCCCATAGACAGTTCTGTGGAAATCTGTTAAAATCTACAGATATTTTATAAGCCATTTTATGGTAAAAAATTATGGCTACTCTTCTAACAAGTTCCTGTATTTCCAGCTTCTCTTTGTACCTGGATTTAATTTAGTTCCAATAATCCATAGCAAAGGCTTACTCACTGTACAGTTGTAACAGCTCTGGTTCCAATCTAAATAATCCTAGAAGGCAGTTGATCCAAGCCCTATGCAAACAACACTGAATCAAAAATTATCCCCAAGGAAATTCAGAGTGAAGTAGTCTCCATAATAAAAATCTTCTGGCTGATTCCATCTGACCAGTGTCACAGCAGGGTTCTGTGATGTCCCTAATATGACCCAAATGTTACATATTTGGAGAGGAGCATGGATTACTTTACCCAGAGCTGGTCTTTGGCTGTGATCTTTGAGAGGCAGAGGTTTACTGGCTCCATCTGGGCTTTCTAGCACCCAGAAATAAGTCCAAGGGAGCTGAAGCTGAGATAAGAAGGAATTCACACCTTGGTGATATGGCATTAATTGATAATTATCATAGGGCTGTAACTGAAAAAGAGGTGAAAAAGTTGTGTTCCACATTCAGTAAATTCTGATAACATGATGTGCAGTCCTGGCTTGTTACATCACCTTGTATTGATATGAAATAAATTATTTTCCTTTGACTGTATAACAATAGATATCATAAATACATTATATGAACTATATAATATGTATAAGAAAAATACAGATGCATCTGCTGTGAATATATTGAGCCTTCTCAAAGTTATGTCAGACATCATGAGGAATAGGTGCCTTTCCCTGGGACAAGAGGCTTTCTTGTTACAAGTCTGCTAATGGCAGAAAAGAAATCATTGTGCTGGGGCTGCTCACTCATCTGGTGAAGATATCTGGTGCTCAGCTTTTGAACCTTGAAGAGTGTAGATTTTGGTATTTCCCTTCATTCACCTGAGGCCCCTACCCCCCAGCAGGAGTATCAATCACAGGAAACCAGGCAGCCTGTACTGTTGAAATCATCAAAGCCATTCCTTGTTGTGGTCACCTCTAATCTGCTCAAGGTTTCCTAGCCCCATGTGTGTTTAATGAACAAATGAGTACATTTGTTTAGAATCAAAACAACAGACTCCATATTGTGTGCTGGGGTGGCAGGACAGTGATTAATCAAATTCCTCAGCCTGCAAACTGACAGCTTTTTTTAAAATTCCCACAGACCTTCTGAAGGGGAGGAATGAAGAGCTGAAACCAGACCATTACCTCCGCAAAAGCCCCTCCCTGGAATCCCTGAGCAAGCCCCCGATGGCCTTCAGCAGCAGGATGCTTTCCTCTACCCCCAGCTGCTTGAAACCCCAAAGCAAACTCAGGTATCAGCCCAGTTTCCTGGGAAAAACAGGACAGACCAACAGCATTACCTGGCACCAAGATAAATACTTTAATCTACAGAGCAGACTGCTGGGAATTACCAGGCTCTGATAGATCCAGATATGAAAATTCAGATTGTAATGATCACAGTTAGCTGCAAAATGGGAAATGAGGATAGCAAGCTGAGCTGCACACAAGAATTCCATCATGTGGTCAGCCCTCATTATCTTACTGACATTTTGCATGTTGTGGTGAGCTAAAAACCAGAGGCTCTGAGGGCTGGAGGAAATTGGACACATAAATTTCTTCTCTCTTGAGAAAAAATATGTATTTTCCTCTGATCTCCACCATTATTTCCACCAGTAGATGCTATAGAGTGAAGACAATGTGAGTGTTTTGATTGTTGGCCTTTAAATGTCCTCAGCTTTCACATTTATTCATTTTATTCAAGAACTTGTTTTGCAGCAGCTCACCTGTGTGTGAATTTACTGTTACAGATTCTTTAGGCAGTTTCTTTCAATTTTACACCTAAATCCTGGTTTTCAATAGATAGAGATTACTTGAAAATTGTATGAGTAAAGCTGATGAAAATAATAGCAGAAATGCTTGGTTAACACACAGCACTGCATATCCACAGGTTCTGTTTTTCAGCTCTTCATGTACAGTGACACCACCTGAATTTACCTCATATAAAGGAAAATAATAAATGCAAGCTCCAAAACCTAATTCAGTTTGGTTTATGGTCATGTTCTGTGCTGCCAATCTGCTTTGTCATGCAGATATTATTTACACACTGGTAACAATTGAAGATATTTCAAGTGTATTTATTTCTTCTCCCTTCTTCCCTGGTTCAGTGTGGAGAGGAAGGACCCCCTGGCAGCCCTGGCTCGGGAGTATGGGGGTTCCAAGAGGAATGCTCTGTTGAAATGGTGCCAAAAGAAGACTGAAGGTTACCAGGTAAGAGAGGTAAAAAGGTACCTTTTTACTTTAATCACTTTCTTACAGTATGGAGTAAGCAGTCACTTCAAAGAAAATTAATATTGGTGTATATTGATTTTTGCTTGTTTACTTTTATGGGCTGTTTCCATCCTCTTCCTTCAGAATTCTTTAACACTGTAGTTCCCAACATTGTGTTGTCATAAGTATCTTGTATACAAACCCCAAAATATTTACTGCATTGAAGACTGCTGGTGGTGAGAAACAGAGTGTATATGTGCAGCAGCCTCTAATTAGCATCAGTTTTTGAAAGTACATTCTCATATTTTTTTTCTGTAGGCTTCTGTGGACAGTACATTATTGTGTGAGTTTTTTCTTTAGTCCTGTCTGCAAAACCAAAGAAATATTTCACTGTGTGGCCTTGACCAAATGAAGTTTGCAGGTTGATTTTACAAAGACTGCCTGAGACTGTCATTTCAGTGATTTGCACTGTTTATCAGGGATAATGGTTTGTCCAGGTTTGGCCATTGCTGTGCTTACCTGGCTCCTGTTGCTTCTGCAGGGAAGGCATTACAGACAATATTTCATCCTGTGGTAGATGCTGGATGTGCAGCAAAGTCTTGGTTTGGTATAATGTTGGGAGTTTTCTTTCTTAGGAATAATTGTTTGTTACTTGGAGCAGCAGACAAAAGCAGTTATCACCACATGTTGTGCACCCTGGAGCAAGTCTGCAATAAAAGCAGACTCCATCTTCTTAAATCAATAATTTTTTTTTTTCTTTCTGAGCAACTCTTTATGAAGCATTGGCTACAGGGTGCAGGAGTTTGGAAGAGAGGGCAGCAGCTTTCCTTTCAGTTGTTTCTTAGCATGATGTGTCTGGCTTGCACAGAAGGAAGGTGTTGGAGACAGCTCTTGACTTTAGACACAGCTTAGAAAGAGTAAGGCCAGGGTTAGTGTTTAGCCTCCAGCTCTGTGATACTGCCTCAAAGGCTGCAGTGCTGTCCCCTGTAATTGTGTGTTCTGTGCTGTTGGTTTATTTTTTATCTCCTCTACTAAAATTCTCCTGGGCTTGGATCTGAAAGTATGTGGGAACATTCCCACACAGTCCTCAGAAAACAATTCATGAAATCCAATTTCTCCAAGTCCAACTTCTGTTAAGCCAGCAAACCCATCTCTCAAGTAGTGCTTTCTCCTGGCAGTGTTGCCCTGTTGTGTTTCAAGTTGGAACCTATGAGGAGATTCCTTCACTCTCAAAACAATCTAACTCTGATGAGTTCACTGTTAGGAGTGTTCCCTGAGCATCAGCCTGTGGGTTTCTCTGATTTACACCCAAGTTGAACTAAATGTATTTATTTTAGAAAAAAGGATGTGGCTTTGCAAATGTAGAGGCCTGTGTGACATCTCAGGATAGATATTAAAGTCAGAAGAATCAAAGCAGCATCACAATATTGATTTATGGTGAGAATTTTGCCTCTCTGTCTTTACTGCTTTGTTTATAGGGATTCTCTCTTGGACATCCTTCCCCAGTTTCTCATTCCCATTGCACTCTTTGCTGTGCATTCACTAACTCATCATGAACTTGCTTTTCCCAGACCCCTGCACTCCCATGGTTAGGCTGATGTTTAGCTCCACAGGGAATTTTTATCACTCTTGAGTACAAGAAATGGAGTAAAGAACGTCATCCTCCTTCCTGCCTCAGCCCCTGCAAGGGTGGAATGAGGTAATGAACTGCACAGAGCAGAGCCCTGATGACGTGCTTGCCTTCTTTTCCAGAGATAACAGCCCTGTCTGTGAGGCATCATCTGTGCAAATTCCAGGATAATCATGTCACTCCTCACATGAAGCCCAGAACCAGGCAGAATTCTTAAGTGCAAACTCTTTTCAGCCCTGTGACACAGCAGAATGAGAGCGTAAAAAAAGTTGATTCTTGGCTGCCTAACTTCTCTTTTTGGTGACAAAATGTGTAATAGCAGTTCCTCATCTGAGCTGGGGAAGAGGAGGGGGATTCCTTTCTGTTTAAATTAGGATTTCATTAAGCAGTATGAGCAAAATGGATTAGAATAACTGATACTCTCAGTAGCAGCTACTCCCCCTGGCCCAGATTCCCTGAGGAAAGCTGGATGAGTGACCTAGGAGGGTGTCTGGGGATGAGACCTAGGGACCAGCACATGAGATTCCACTTTTGGAATGCTTTAATTCATGAAAACTTATGCTATAGAAAGAAATTTTTCATCCAGCTCCTGGCAAATATAGAATCATTTCATTTTAGATGAAGTCCAACCATAAACTCTCCTTGCATGGATTACAGTGGGAACATTCCCTGGCTTTGAACTTCAGCTTGTTCCCCAGGAGGCAATCTCATAAAACAAACCAGGGACTCTGAGGGGAGCTGGGGGAAGTGCAACACAAATTAGCAGTGGCCTGGAGGGTTTTGTTTGCTTTTTAAAAAAAGAAATTGCATGAGTTTACAGTAACTGAGGGGAAACATGAAAGCATCTATGTTTCTGTAATTGGCTATGTCAATTCTAAGCTCCTTATTTAAACAGTGATTTGATATTAGAAAGATATGCATACTAAGAAAAAATACTGAGAACATGAAAACAGAATCACTAGAATGAAAATAAAGTGAGAGTTCAGTTTCATGACTAGGAGAAAAGAATATGAAAATGGGATTGCATAAACTGTGGCACCAATGATGGTGTTATTTCAGTTGTCATGTTTTGGTGCCCAGATGAATGCTATCTGGCATTTTGGCCATTGATTTTGAATAACTATGAAGGGGAGGTGCTAAAAAGCCTCTTTAGTAACAAGAATTGTGGTGAAATCAGGCTTTGAGCTCGCTGGTGGGAAAATCTCCACCTTGAAAAACCAAATCTAATGTGTGGATCCCTGTAGGAATTGTGCACAGTCTCTCTTCTGCCACTTCCAGAGGCTGAGTTCATTGACATCATGGTGTGTCATGTAGGGCCATGAGCTGGCCAGCCTTGAGCAATGCTTTTGTGGCTCTGCAAGTCATTTACCACAAAGCCTGCTGAGAGTCAGCTATTTGTGTTAAAATAGCTTTTTCTCTGTTGTCATGTGGGGTTTTTTTCATCTGTTTAAAAAGATGATACATCCTAGCAGCAGTGTGAAGCAGGAATTGGGTGTCTCTTTTCTAACAGGCTTGGTTCCTGTGAGCTGGAACTCCTGGAATCTAGTCAGAGTCATTCTTGTTGCATTATCACCGTTCATAATCATGTCATTAGTGACTGTGGTGTCATTTAAAAGATTCTCTTTGCTCTCTGTAGAGACCATTTGTCAAGGGACCAAACCTCTCTAGATTAAAGTCTCTTGCTATTCACAGATGTATTGTGAAAACACAGAACTTTAAGTGGTACTTAACCCATGATCATTAGAATTGAGGATTATTGTTCCTGCCACACATGCTCTCTCTGGAGAGGAGAAGGAATTGCCACCATGTTAATGAATATGGAACTATTTCCATGCTCTTTTCAACCACTACACACCCTTCCTTGGCCCAGAGGAAAAGAGGATTTGAGACTGGCTCTTTCCTCCAATATATTTTTGTGGTTATTCTTTATATCCACCACGTTCAAGACCCACCACCTCTTACAGTAAAGCTGTGTGGTTGTTTTAAGCTGAAGAATGCTAAATAGGAGCAGGCAGGGAATGTTCTAGCACTGATAAAGGGAAATGGCAGCTGTACCTCTGAAAATGCTTGTCTTGCATGTATTCTTGATCTGTGCTTTCAAGAGAGGAGTCACCTCTGACTCTGGCAGTGTCAGTGCATCAGCTGTGGGTCAGGGCAGCTCTTCATGGAGCAGAGATACAAAAATCAAGCTGTTGCAGTATTTGCTGTTTGTCAAGTAATTATAGCAAGAGACTGCTCAACTGGTGGTTTGGCAGTGGATGTAATATAAAGCTCTTTATCCTTTTGTGTTCAATTTAAACTCAGGCTAATACCAGCTTTTTGTTTGCGAATTTGTGGCTTTCTTTTTCTCACAGGAATTCACATTCCTTTCCTCGTCTTGCTAGGCAGTATTTCCTCCAAATCCTCCTTGTTCTCAAGCCCTACTCCATGTTGTTCCCCCCTGCTTTTTCTGATGTTTTTTTGCTTGATTTGCTGGCTGGATGAGATCCAGCAAGGATTAAGTGTGACCCAAAGATGCACAAAGATGGATATAACATATTGCCTTTGGTCAGGTGGTCATGGGACCATTCTCCTTTGGGAGATGGGCTCTGCTGGGACACACAACCAGGCCAAGTGCATTCTTGAAGCTGCATTTTGTGAGGACCTGCTTTTGGGAGATCCCCAAGCTCCTTCATGGCCAGTTGTGCTTTAACACATCTGTGTTTGAAGGTTTCTTCTTTATTCTGGAAAATAAGGCTATGTTTAGAAACAAGAAGTCTGTTACTTCTTTGTATGTCATTAGTGTGAGGAGTTGACATTCTCTGTCTTAGTCAAGCATTAATTCTTTCTAATTGTCAGCTGAGCACTTTACCTACACTGGCATCATCTTGGACTGCAGAGAGTAAACAGAGCTGTGCAAATGATGTTTAAACAAAAATATATAAATGCTACCACAGTCCTCAGGGTTGGCAGTTCCAGCAAAGATGATTCTTCACCAGAATTAGAGCTGAATGGGACAAAACCCAGGATCAACCCTCTGAACCTGGGACTGGGCTCACTCAAACACTTCCTTTCACACATATATAATGGAGCTTAGTTTTAAAGCCCTGAGAATCCCAGCACAGCTGTGCCTTGTCCTCAGGAAATACAGGAGAGAACCCAGTGGTTTCTAATTACAGATGTGCACTTCCTACATTACATTGTGTGTTTGTGTCAACAAGTAGCCTAAAACTGTTCCAGTACATTCCCAAATTGTGTAAATCTCTCTCTCTCTCAGGTTTCTGTCTAAACTAAGCAGGTTTTATTAAATATTTCACTGGTCCAGAGAAGGAGGTAGGCAGTGGCATTGCCTAATTCAGCAGCAGCACTGAGGAAGAGATGAACAGGTTCACTTTCCTAAGCAAGGAACTAAATCCCTTCTGCTGTCCTGCACAATTTATGTGCAGCCTGGAAAGGCTGGAACTCCCACACTGCTGTGGTCTTGTGTAGATTAACAACAAAACAAATAGCTCCTGTCTGTGTGATGTGAGTGAAGAAAAACACTGCACAAACCCTCTCCAGGTCTGCATGTCAGCCCTCCATTCATTCTGAGCAGTGTTGGTGGCAGGGTCTGTGCTCTGGGCAGGACTGGGGACATTTCTCTGGTGCCACACCAACCTGTGTGCCTGAGATCAGAGCCTGCTGAGCCAGCAGGAAAAAGCCTTGAGTCACAGCAGTAATGCTCTGCTGGACAGTGACACGTCCCCTAAAGTCCCACAAGCTTACAGAGCTCTGTGTCCACAGCACTTGGTGCATTTTGACATTTGGAAGCAGGATATATGAGCAGTGGGTTTTTCCCAGGAAGTTATTAGTATATTCTGTGAGTTTCTGAGAAGTGGATGAAATTTCTGGCTCTCTCTGTGTTTCTCTGATCTTTGATGAAGAGGAGGATGTTGACTTTTCCTATCTGTACAAAAGTTGAAAGGAGTTTTACTAAGAGCTCTTGAGATAGGAGAGATTATATACTGTGTTTAAATTAAAAGTGACAATACATTGGTCAGGAATTTTGCTTCCAAGTCTGGACCATCTTTCTGACCTTGGAAGTCTTACACTATAGCATTGCCTTGATCTTTCTAGCAGCTAAAATACAGATCACACAATCATCTAATTGAATATAAACTTCAGTAATATTTGGAAAGATGCTCTGATAAAAAGGGCAATCTTGAGAGATTTTAATTCATGATGTCAAGATAGTCCCAATTTTCTTTGCAGACTGAGAGGCTGCTGAGCAAGCAGGGAAAAGCATTGTTTTCCTAAATAAAAATACTTATGGCTGAATGTGTAGATGCAGTTTTTCTGTATGTCCCAGCTGGGCCCCGGGTTGGTGTCTGGAATTAAAATGCAGCGGCCAAATCGTGGCGTGTGAGGAATAACCAGGCTGATTACCAGTGCAGTCACTCCTGCTCAGTGATTCCAGTGCACAAACGTGCTTCCCCAGTGCAGCCAAATAACTTGAGCCAAGCTCTACCTTTTTTCACATAGAGGGCTTTATCCTGTAAACAAATACAAGTGTCCTGATTGGAGGGGTAAAATAAATGCAGCTCCCTCATGCGTAACTTTCTATCCTGCTGGGTAATTTTAAAAATAGCATTTACATTCTGTCCATCCCAAAGTCCAAGACACTTCCCTTGTGTTGCCTGGATGCACTGACAATCAGTGAAAACACTGAATTGATTGGTCACCAGCTGGAACAGCTCCAAACTGGGAATTTAACCCTGCTGCTGCTCCAGCAGTAACTTTTGGCGCTGGGACCTCTCCCCACCTTGTTTCCATCCTGCACCCTGAGCCTGCTGCAGGCTGCAGCCTGCCCCTCCACCCAGGAATTCCAGGACATGCCTAATCTCTGAATTCTCACTAGAGATCATTAGAAAGAGCCATGGGAGCAGGCAGTGTGGTCATTAGCAATTCTGCACCAGGGCTCCAGGCAGGAAGTAGCTGTGCTGCTGTCTTGGACACAGAGTAGAGCTAATTCCTCCTCCTCCCCTCCTCCCCAGAGTATCTGTGTGGTCTTTGAGTTGTGCTGCTGCATCTCCACTGCTGCAGCCTCAGGAATGAAGGGACACAGCCCAGTGGCATTCAGCACTGGTGTCATTTAGAGGAGCTGGTGACAAAAGTGGTGGGAGTGCAGTTGTGTGGCAAGCAGGGAGGTGCCTTTCAGCCAGGGAGCATAACAGGGGAATTTAGGCTGAAAAGAGACATGCAGAGCAAAACCCAGAACTCATCAGTGTCTAATGGGATTAATTCAAGAGGAAGAACTCCTCAGTCCCTGCTCTTGCTGTGTAATCCACCTCTGCAGACAGAACTGACTCCTGCTCTGCCTTCTCACGGAATGTGGCTGGTGGAAATTACAGAAATACCAGTCACACTTGATAAATATCTCTTGTCACCATTACCTCATCTCTGAAATGACCCAGACACATCCATAAAATTGCTTCTGCCTAGAGCAGCTCTCATTTGGTCCTGTGTTTAACAACCCAGCAGTTCCCTGTGAACTTGGTTTTATACATTTTCTCTCTTGTGCATAGCAATAAATTAAGACCCAACCTGAGGAATATGTACAACCCCCTGTAACTTTACTAACCTTTAGTGAGACCTTTGAAGAAGGTGACTTCTAGTAATGAAGATGTTGTCATGGGGTTATTTGCATTCAAAACAACTCAGATTATTTGCTAGGAAAGGTTCAAGTTCATCTACTGTGTTATACTCTGTGCCAGCAGCTGCTCTCAGCCCTTGTTCACTAGAACTTGTTTTCATTATAAAAAGTCAGTCTTTTTATATAAAAATGCAAATAAAAGGAACAATTAAAGGCACCAGCAGAGCTGTTTGGCTCCTCAGGCAGGTTGGGTTCTCACTGCATGGTTGCAGGGATGGTTTCAGTGTCAGTAGAATCTTCTCTTGCAAGCAAAGGAAATGGGAGGCTACATAATTATTTTATCACTATTGCCTTAACTGTCCCCATTTGCTGCTACTTTCATTTTTTATTCTCATGAAAACTTGAGCTATTTCAGCAGCACCTCTCCCTTGTAAGCACAATATCAGAACTAAGCTGCCTTGAGGAGGTCCTGAAGCACAGGAAGAAAGAGCTGAGTTTGAATAGTGCACAGATCATTTTAGAATGGCTTTACAATTTACTCTGAACAATTTCTGTAGGACAGTTCTGTCCAGATGAGCTTGTTTTAAACACAGAACTTTAGAGAGCATGACTCCACCTATTCCTGCCAGTCTGCCTCAGGTAGGAAAGTTAATATAAGAAAATTGGATCTGCCTGACTTTTTGATGTCTTCTCTGGTTTTTGTGACTGAAATAGTTGAAATATTGTGATTTGGGAAGAGGAGAAGAGTTTTAGGTGTATTTAAAATTATAAAGGTAAGTAAAACATCTTTGTGTAGGATGCATAATATCATTTTAAAATTTCCTCTATTTAAATGTCTCTGCTCTGTATGAATTCTGTAGCAAACTGATGTTTGATGCTTTTGAAAAAGAAAATACAGGCATAAATCCTGTAATATCTTGTCTTTGTTAATGGACTCATTAATTCACACTTACTGAAGCAAATGATGAATGGTAAACCTGAAGCAGCACCTGTGGCAGCAGTGGAGGGGGGAGCAAGCAGAATCTAAAAATGTGATGGGAAGCAGGGATTCTTTATAAAAAGAAATGCAGTAAATGGCATGACTTTTCAAGAGCTGGCATCAGTTCCTTTTCAGTTCAAAGTGCTGTTATGACATGATTTAACTGCATTTTCAGAGCATTTTGTCATCTGAGCTCTGCTGTTCCATGCATGTGTAATCAGCAGTGAGATGCATGGCTAAGTGACATGCTGGGAGAAGCATTAGAAATATGGATTATGGGATAGAAACACAACATTTCAAAGAAATTCAAAGCAGTTCTTAGGAGACTGCAGCTGGCTGGGCCATTTGAAGCAGGGATATTAATACAGGCTGGAGGATGGGAGGTCACCTGGCTTCCTTCCCAGTCCTGCCTACCCACTTCATCTCAGTACAACACACAGCACTGCTGGTTTGATTTCTTTAAATCAAACAGCATTACTTTATTCTGTATTCCATTTAAGAGAAAAAATATTGCTAAGGGAATTCAGAAAGGTTCTTAGTAGTAGATGGACTAAATGTGATGAACAAATCACTTCAGACTTGCAGCTCCCCATTGAAAATAGCTGTGTGCAGTTGTCATCTGGGTGCACCCTGCAATTACAGAGGAATCCAGGCAGCCTTTCATTTCAGGGATTCATGCCTTTCATCCCTGTTAACTGGACCTGACCACACTTCTCATTCACTCAGAGTTCCAGTAGATTGCCCAGATGTTTCATATCTTTGCTGGAGCATTTCAGATGAACTGGAGTGTTTTGTTTGTTCTGAAGGCTCAGTCATGCTAAAAGGAGCCATCCTTTCCTCATGTTGCTTCTTAGGAAGTGTTTAGAATTTGCCCAGCTTGCAGATTCTTTTGAATAGAATCTCTTTGGCTGAACCCTGCTAACCTGGCCCCAGGTTGCAATAAATCAAATTAGATCTGCAGTTGCATGCAGCTGTTGTTAAAGATGGGGTTTGGCTCCGTTTTGGAAGTTGCCTGTCAAGGTACCTTGATCCACTTTGCATTAGGAAGGTCAGAGTTCAGCTGTGCAGAGCTGTGGTTTCTGTTCAGATGTGTTTAAATATATGCACATAAAACCACTGAGCTGTTCAAGAGGAGCTGTGGGGACCTGGGTAGTGATGAGCTGGAGGAAGCTGAGCCACTTGAGGGAGAGCTGCTATTAAAAACAAGGCAATTCCCTTTGATTTATTCAACAACTGTATTTGAAAGTATTTAATTTTATATTCTGCACAGGCTGAACCTCCCTAATTAGCCACTGGCAGGTTGCTGTGTGCCATTCCATCCTAATAACTTGGGAGAGGCAGGAAGGGATGCTGGATGCTGAGGGGAGAGTGGCAATAATGATGCTCAGGTTCTGTTTCTTGCAGGCTTTCTTCACACAGTCCCAGGCTAGCTTCAAGCTGATTCATGTCTGTAATTGATAATTCTGGGTCTCAGGGAGAAAATTATGACTCAGAGAGCCATTGCTGTGGGCACAGTAACACGTGCATGGTGGGAATATCTTGTATCAGGATTTTAACGTGCTCAGACTGTAATGAAGAGTGCATGATGTCATTGTTGCTTTTTGCTTGGAGTCAAAGATCCAGTGAAGTCTAATGGGGTGGTGGTTTTTTCCTCAGACAAACAGAGAATTGTTTTTAGTGAGAACAGATCACACAGATTTCTCTGGGTGTCTTTAGGGGGGCTCTGTTATCTGCAGGAAAGGTCTTGTTCCTGGGATGGGGGGCTAAGGTCAATCACTTCCAGGTGTTTTGTGTCCTTTAGCCTTGACCTGACACTGATATCCTAAATTGTACATTTGGCATCCAAATAACATTGCCTGGATATTTCTTTTTTAATTTTTATTTTTACTTTAATGTTCATTAAAAGGGACTGTACTGGGCACTTTGGTGCTTTGGTAGCTGTGCTTCCAGATCCCGGTCTCTGGCCATTCCCAGTGCATGCAGAGGAGTTCACTTGTGAGCTTGAAGAGAATTAAGTGTTTTCATGATGGGTGACACTGCAGGAGTGCTGAGGACAGACCCAGTGACCACAAGATGCACTGTGGCAGCTTTTTCCCCCTTCCTGCTGAATGCTGCAGCTGAGTTTGATCTGAATCCCTGCTCCATTTTCCCATTTCTCCCTGCACTCATTCTGATGCTCCATCTTCCCCCTTTCTGGGTGTCTTGTGAGAAGCCAGGTGCAGTTTTTCAGAGCTTGGGGTGAGGGTTCTGCTGAGAGCACACTGGGACACAGAAAAATCCTCCTGCAGTTTGGGATTGTGCATTAACAACCAGCATGGACACAAATAGCTCCCATATATTCAGGGACTGTGGGGGAATAGGGAGAGAGGTGTGGCAGCAAGACTGAGACAGCTCCTGCTGCCAAGATAATCAAGAGGAGGGAATAGTTTCCGAGGTGTTCATTCCCTAAATTGTTTTCCTTTTTTTTTTTTAATGGCTTCAGGGGAGCCAGAGATCTTCCGAGAAATCGGAGTTGTCTCTATTTTGACTTAATTCTTCTTGGTGTGGTACAGTGGGGAGGTACTACAAATAAAGCTGCAGTGTAGCAAAACACAGATCACTTTTCATTTACCATGTCCTTATATCCCAAACTGAAAAGTATCTAACACAGAAGCCAAGATGAAGTGCCAGGGAGTGGGGTTTGTATTGTGTATTAAATGGAAATGCATTTGTTTAGAGAAAAAAAAAACAAAATTCATTGATTCTTGTTAGATGTAAAAATGGAACTAAGTGGGCTTGAGCGTGCCCAGGTATTTTTTATTGTACTGTGACCTGAACAGTTGAGCTGAAGCTTTGAATGTTCGTTTTGGGTTTGCATTTAGGACAAAAATTCAGATTTTGGTTCCTTTTGACTTTGAGTGTGGCAAACCACTTTGGAGCAGATTTCATCTGTGGTTCAAATATGGTCAGCAGAATCCCATCCTTGAACTTTGGCTTGTTTGTAAGACTTAGATCCAGAAGTTGCTGAGGATGACTGGCTGGACAATGCTGTTGGGGATTTTTTGACCTAGTTTTGATGTAGACATGAGCACTTCTCATGTGTAGAAATGGTGATTTGGGAAGAGGAGAAGAGTTTTAGGTATATTTAAAATTACAAAGGTGAGTAAAATTATTGAACTGATTGTGGGATATTGAAGTACTGTGTGAAGGAGCAGTTTTGTATCTCACATGTCTCCTAACAGCATCATGAAAATGAGGATAGATACAGCATTCCCACACAAACAAACCTTGCCTTTTTGTCTAATCCCATTGCTTAACTGAGGCTCTGTTTGTTCCTGTTTCCATGGCCTTGGGAAAGGGGAGGAACAACTTCCATTTTCCATTTCTATCCTACCATAAAATGAGAATATTGGCATTTGATGATAGGCTCTTTGCTGATAAAACATATTGGCCTCAGTAAAAACACTTCTATAACTTGGCAGTCAGTCCTTTCCCACTAACTGTGGATTGATAATTAGAAAGGAACTTGTTTGTCTGAAACTTCAAGAAAGCAGAATAATCCAGCTCAGCCAATTCCATACACACAAGGTTGGACTTCCAACTAAAAAGTTGCAACTTTATGGTACAGACAATGCCAGGGCAGCTTTCAGAGGAAATTTTTTTTGTCTTGTTATGGTGTTCAGGCAGTGCCTCATTTTTGTATTGCTTCCACTGACAGATGTTGATAGAGCCCAGTGTGGTGGCTGGTTCAGTGTGGGGATGTCAACTGCTTTCTGAGCCCATTAGAGTTGTAGATTTATTACAGCTAAAGTATTTTAACCTGAAATACTATCTACTGCTTCAATTTGAATCATGTTTGGTTATGGACATTTATTGCTAATTGGAAATCTTGTCTGACTGGCCCAAATCCAGGTTGGATAACTAATCAGCAAGGCATCAGAAGCAAGGAGCACATGCTGAAATAATTCCTGTCTGGATTTTAGTGTGGCTGCATCAGCTGTTGTATGAGAGATGCAGTGAAAGCCTTATCTTTGGGGAAGTCATGAAAGAAAGCAGAAAATAGCAGAATAAAGAGAATGCAGGGGTGGGGAGTGTGAACTGAAGCTGAACACACAGGAAGATGTGGCTGCTGAGGAGGGCTGGAGGTGACTCCACACCGTGTCCCAGGGCCTCCCTGCCCCTGATAAGAGCAGCTCTTGCTCTTACCACTTCACTCTTCTGTTTCTTGCTGCTATTTGCAACTGCAGCTGCTATTGCACCAGCAGGACTTAGCCATGGGAATTCCTTGGAGTGCTGGTATGGCCAGGCAGTGCAGACAGGAGCATCAGAAAAGTCACCTTGTTCACAGGAGCAGAGCTGGGCCTTGGACCTCTTGTAACTGAGCTGTGCCCCATGAGAGCATCCAGCAGAGCCCCAAGTGCAGTGATTTCTGTGTCCCCAAAAATCTTGAATTTTAAAGGAATTCTCTGCAGATGGGCTGACTTCAAAATACCATTTTCTCTTTCTGTAACCACTGTAACCCCCATGGTTCTGGACCTCAGCTGTCAGGAGCAGGGAAACTGGGGTTGCTCTGTGCACCTGAGTGCAGCCTCACAGTGAGAGATGTGGCTGGCAAAGAACAATCCAAGTGTCTGGAAACAAGGGAAGGAAGATGGTTTCTGTCCATATAAACTCCCAGCTGTATTAGGCTATTTCTTTTCAAATTTTTCTTCTTCACTTCCCTCCTTTTGGAGGTGGCAGTGGTGGGAGTGTCACCACAGATATTTCTAGCTCAGCTCTGGGGTTTTTGTTCCATGGCTATGTAAAAACTTTGGGGTTTTTTGTTCTTGTTGTTGTGTAGCACTGTTCAAGGATGGCTCATGTTTTTGTTTTCTCTTACAGAATATTGATATTACCAACTTCAGCAGCAGCTGGAGTGATGGGCTGGCCTTCTGTGCTCTCCTGCACACATATTTGCCTGCACATATTCCTTACCAGGAGCTCAACAGCCAGGACAAAGTAAGTTGTGTTGCACATTTGCAAAATTCACAGTGAAAAGGGAAGGAAACCAACAGTGAACTCCCAGACAGAAATTCAGGGACTGCTGGGTGAAGAGTCAGTGGCAAGTTGGCTAAGTCTGGGGAGTGCTGTAAATAAACATAAAACCAGTATCTATTACAGTAAGAATTATATTATGTACAAGAATGCCTTATATTCATTAAAACCTCTGCAGAGATCTTTCACTCATAGTAAAGACAGAACTTCAGGGGTTTTTTTCCCAGTTGTAACCAGTTTCACAACAACCTCTGTCAGAAACAGAAAGTGTCACTCAGGCAGAAGTAGATGAGTTATTCAAAGACAAAGAACTTGTGAGTGAATAAGACTCAAGAAAGAGTGAGAGTCAAAAAAGAATCTGCATGCAGGTGTGGAATCCAGGGGTTTAGTTTTCAAATATACCTGCTCATTTAAACGTACTGGGTAACCAGATGCCAGGAAAGGTTAAGGAATAGTGCTTTGATGTTAATCCTTTTGGACTTTATTTTTACAGAAGAGAAATCTGCTGTTGGCATTTCAAGCTGCTGAAAGCGTGGGCATCAAACCCAGTCTGGTGAGTAACCTTTTAGCAAGGAGACATTTGCTGCAAACACCATTCCAGCACCTTTCCTTGTTGCCATGGGGCCAGTCAGTGACCCTGCACTCAGTGTCACAGTGCTGGGGAAGGCTGCACCACTACCAGGAAGTTCAGTGTTAGGAGAACTTCCAGAAAGAATTCGTAGAATCACAGAATAAATATAATTTGGAGGAACTGATGAAGGTCATCCAGTATTGAAATGAGGGTGTGGATTATGTCCTTCTCTTGGATGCCAGCTCAGATTATTCATAATTTTATGGACAGGCTTGCCATACTACACCATTACACCAATGGTGACACTTTTGTTTTAGTGCTTTAAAAAGCAGAAAGATGTTGAGCTGTTTTTTAAACTGTTCATAAAACCTTTTCCAAAATTAACTATATGACAAGGGAGAGAGAAGTTTAATATGAAGGGAAAACTACTAGGGATAGATTCAGAAGCAAAAAAGCATCAGCTTAAAGAAGTTCTATTGAACTGATCTTTGATTGCAGATGGAAGAAATATTTTAGATTGTAGAATGCATTAACCCATTTCATAATTGCACAGTGGGCCATTCCAGTGGTCCTTTGGGTAGGTGGCTTTGAGGGGCTCTGGAGAGGAAGCAGAAGTGCTGAGTGGGCTCAGAGGAGCTGTGTGGGGGTGCCTGAGCTGGTGCTGTTCCATGCAGGAGCTCAGTGAGATGATGTACACGGACCGGCCCGACTGGCAGAGCGTCATGCAGTACGTGGCCCAGATCTACAAGTACTTTGAGACCTGAGCTGCAGAGCAAGAGGTGCACACAAGTGGGGAAGAGAACAAAGAATGCTACAGATGCACTCGATCACTTTAAAATCCTGCTTGCTCCTCTTCCACAACCAAGCTAAGCTCTTAGGGTAGTTTTGGAACACTACAAAGAAGGAAACTCTTCCGTAGCTTTGATTCCATCTGGGACTGCAACCAAATAATTCCCTGTTGTCCACCTTTGCAAACCAAATCCCTTGGTAAGTTTACTCCCACGTGGGAATTGCAAAGCGTTTTCAAGCACAATGGGGTATTTCTGAAGAGGATCCCTTGGGCTAACAACATTTGCCTTGACAGGAGACCTGAACATGATGAAGTTTTAAGTCAATGTGGATTATGCTGGCACTCAAGGGAGGCTGGGAGATTAATATTAATACAAAAGCTCACAAAAATGCTCTTCTTGCCAAAACATGCTTAACTCATCCCAAGTACATGCTGTTTTCTTGCCTCCATGTATTTTATAGAACACCTTGACAGATGCACTTAAGTTGTAGAACCTTAACCTGAGTTACTCTCACACATCTCACCCAATAACTGCACTAATTTACTCACAGCATAACCAGCAGGATGGTAACAACATCATTTGTAACTCAGAAACCACCCTCTGTTCATCACCAGTTAGTGAAATAACTCTGAAAGAGTTATCCTGTTAGGTGCTAGCACTTCATTTCAGCTCAAACAGAAATAATCTCTTTGAGGAAAAATAGGTTTATTACTCCAACTTCATTACTTGATTACTCTGAGAAGCCAGAGCTTGGTTTCCCAGCTGACTGTGCAGGCACAGTTATCACAGGAACATTGCAAATGCAATTTAATAGCTTTAGTTTGGAAGGTGCCAGTAATCAGGTGAGCAATACAGTGACATCTCATATCTCTGTGGATTGAGTGGAGTAACTTCTTCCTTCTGTGTTGCTCCTGTCTAATCAGCACAGCATAGCTGATGTCATTGGTGCCTAAGGCAGGAGTGAGCCTGTGCCCTGGGCCATGAAATGCAGCCCATAGGGCACTGGTGCATGTTTGGAAATGATGTTATGCTGTAAAGGAGCACAGTCATGTATCAGTACCAGTGGAAGGTGCAACTCCACAAGTGGCAAACAACATAACTGGAATCTGTCTGTGCCACAGAATCAGGCACCAGAGAGCAGCTTCCCACCTCAGTAATACTGCTAGGAAATGTCTGATGGGCACTCTTAAATGTCCACTATTCTGTTTCTCTCATTTCACCTGATGAAATTAATTTTTGTGTTTGTCTGCAAGGATGGAAGCATCCAACAGGCTGCTGGATCTGTTCTAGGAGCAGGTTTGGGAGAGCAAGTCAAGGCTGCCTGGCTGCTTTAGGGCATGCTGGGAGGAGAAGGTTGGTGTTTAGTTACTGTGTTTAACCCTGATGCTTTGTGGACACTAGTCCTAGGGAGCTAGGGATCATTTCTCTGTTGCAATAAATACTAGTGCTCACTGCTCCTACCTCCTGGGAAAAGGCTCATGAAATGGAAACGAGATTTCACAGAATAAAATTGGTTTCAGGCTTTCAAGGGCTTTGCAGGTGGCTGATCTCAGCCTCTGGTTCCCCATAGTGCTTTGTTGTTTGATTTGATTTTACTTTGTAATGCTATTTAATTAATGAACAATGTATTTCAGACTTGGTGTTCTCACAGGAAAATGCAGGATTCAGGTAGAGCCCAGGGCCAGGACTTTGGACAGAGAGGATGCTGGAGGAAGGCAGTGTGTGCCTGTTCTGGGGGAGGAGAAAATCATCACCTGCTCTTGGTTTTAGTATGAAATTTATTCCAATCCATTGCCTCTGGGAAAGTCCAATTCCAATCTCTGGAGAGGCTGTGTGATAAAAAAGGACAGGGGAGTGCACTGAGTGCCCCTGCATGCTGGGTGTCACCCTGCAGTGTGAGAGCAGCTGTGAGTGCTGCCACAGGAGAGCCTTTTCTAGAGGGAATTCACTCTCCAGGGTTTCTCAGCACACCCTGATGTCCACAGAGAACCCAAGAGGAGTTGCTCTCCCTGTTCTCAAATACAGGATGAGATGGAAGAGGAAAACTCTGCTGAGCAGAGTTCTTGAGGCACTTACACTGCAGAGCCCATTGGCTCGTGGATGCAGCAGCTCTTTTCCCTGGAGGTGTCCCTTGGCAGGGATCCCAATTCTCTCCAACGGGCTGTACTTCAAAGCTGGAGTGAAGTCAGCACAGAAAATTCCATATTCCTCAGTGGGCTTGGATTGGGCACTTGCAGGGATGAGAAAAACACTTTTAATTCCCAGTGTCTGGTAAACATCTCAAAGTCAGAGTAAATGATGTACAAAAAGGGAATTTTAACCCTGTGGTTGCTGGAAGGGTGTCCAGTGTGGCTCAGTGTCCCCTGGGTGGGTGGGTGTGGGCATCCTCTGCTCTCCTGACACTGCTCTGGCTCTCCAGGGCTCACTTTATCCTTTCAGACCATTCTGTGGGATCCAGCAGCTCTTTTTTTTTTCTTTTTTTTTGAAATTATTTTTGCGAGGCAATGTTTCTGTCATCTCTTTGCAGCTTGCTCTCCCATGTCCCCCAGTAGCATAGACCAAACACTAATTCTACCCAATTCTAGTGGTATATTTCTAATTTTTTACTTAGCTAGGAGTTAGAGCAGAGTTGTAGTAGGGAAGAAGATACTTGATTTTTGCCTTTTCTTCAATGTTACTGTTCTGTCAAATCTGCCAAACATCTCATTTTGATATTCTGAGAGATGGTTTTCCAGATTATTTTTTTAAGTTAAGGATATTGTTTATTTGTTCATTTAACTGTTACAATATTGGGGAGGGGGGGTCTTCCTTTTAAACCTTGCACAGTTACATTTCTAGACCTGGACTTTCTCAGGTTGATGTTGTTTTTTCATGCTGCCTTAAAATTTCAATATGAATTTAAATTTATCCTACACGAGATGCTGCAGACTGGCCTGGTTTTCAGGGACTCTACAGGCCCTTGTGAGACATCTCAGGTTGGAGCTGCAAAATTAAAGTTCAAGCTGCCTTTAAAGTTAGGGAATTTAATTAAGTTAAGCAAGAGGCTATTTGGATAGGCTTTATAGAAGTTCTGAGATTTCTCTGAAAATGTCCTGGCTGTGAGGATATGACAGGGATGGTGTTGAGCAGTAGCTTTGCCTGAGCTGCCTAAATCCTTTCTGCCTTTGCCTCTCAGGAGTAATGGATCTTCCCCTGGTGTGCAGGCTGATCAGTCCTGTCCTTGCTCCCTGAATTGTCACTCAGACGCCTCCTGCCCCTGCCTCTGGGTGTACCTGGAGAGTCTGTGGGATGCAGGGAAGCTGATTTGGGGTGAGCACGTGAGAAGAAGGGTTAGGAAGGGATTTCAGTGACATTCCACGGAGGGATGTGGCAGCGTGGGAGTGTTGTGGTGTCAGAGAGGAGAGGAGCTTCGAGTCAGGGAGGTGCAGTCTGGCTCCTGGAATTCCAGGGGAGACAAAGAAGGTACAAATTGTTTCATGGCTTGGGAAGGTGTGAGGAGTGAGCCCAGAGTCAGCCCTGTGAGGAGGATTTCTAGAAGGGCTTGAGGAGCTTTTTCAGAAAGTTCCTGGTGAGACAGGGAGAGTGCAGTGTGTGAGGGACAGGGGACAGACACACCTGGGGCTCTGACAGCAAAGGACATCAGAGAGTCGGTGGGGACTGTCAGCTTGAGGGGCATCCCTCCCAAGAGTGCAGCCTGGGGGGTGTCAGCAGATGAGGAGAGCACAGCACAGCCTGTGCCAGCCTCCCCTTCCTGTGACACTCATGGCAGCACGAAGGGGACAAAGACTTGTTGGTTCTTCCTGCACTGCAGCAAGGCAGCCATGCTAAACAGAGGGATTTTGGGCTTATGCAGGGTCTCTTTGAGTTTTGGCAGTTCTTTTTCTGTTATTTAAAGTTGGTTTTTACAATTTTCTCATGTTTTGTATATGCAACCAGTTCTGTGCAAGTTTTCTGTCTGAACCAAGTGCAGAATGATTGGTTCTTCCCAGTTTGGTTTCTGACCTGGAACTCTTCAAAAAGCCACCTTTTGGCTTCCCTGACTTTCCCCCTTCCTTGGCAGTGACCACACGAGCCTGGGCTTGGGGCTTGTTGGTCTGTTCATACCTCCCTCATCCTGCTGTGCTGGGGGTACCAGCAGCAAGGATCTGACTGGGCCAGCTCTTGGCAAAGCTGAGCCTTGTGCATCTGATCACAGGCAGGGTCTGTATGGGATGAGATTATGCATTTTCCTGTCACAAGAGGGCTTTTTGCCTAAAAAGACTCAGGGCATGGAGCATTAAGACATTTTTAAACCCAGCAATAAGTTGTACTATGCTCAGCTGTGTTGGTTTGTGCCAACTGCAGTGCCATCAACGCTCGCTCACCGACACGGTGCAGAACCAGCATCTCACTGAACTGCAAGGAACTTTATTTTCTCAACTGATGGTCTCTCCATTTTTGACTTGCACGTGTGCCAAGTCCCATTGGGCAGTGCTGGACACAATGTTTTTACTGACTGTTGGTCCAGGCTTGAGTTTGTCATATGGGATGATCTCCTCTGACAGTTTTGGCTTTCCCTGTTGGGTACAGATGTTACATCGTAATCTAATTTATACAAAGAGCACATTAGAATGTACATACTAAGCATTGCAGATTTGGACATGCTAATATTTAAATATTAACATTATTAAAATGTATGATGCAAAAATCTGTGTAATATTTCTAATAAATCTTTTTCTGTTTCTGAGGTTTGTTGAAATGTTTCAGTTACCTACATACAATACAAAATCCAAAATATCTCCCATCCCTGGAAGATTTCAAGGCCAGTTTGGATGGGGCCCTGAGCAATCTGGAAGGTGAGATGAGTTACAGCTCCCAGAGTTCAAAGCACGTGGAAGGCAGTGACAGAACATTACAGAGGGTGAGCAGTGTGTGCACAGTGCCAGAAACATCCCTTGGAGTCTTCTCCAGCCACCATCCCCTGTACCCACAGAGCTTTCAAAGGTGCTGAGATCAAATTCCAGAACACTTTCACAGAGGCTGCTTTTGTCTCACTGAGGTGGTGGCAGCAATACCAGAACAATCAAGCATCTGAGTCAGAAAAGAAAATGAGATGATAAAGGAAAATGGGCATTTAAAGCTCTTCAGGTGTGTTTGTGTCCAGCTGGGCAGGTGAAACCCTGTGGGAAAAGTTGGCATTTACATAACCCAGACTACTTTGCCTTTCCCCACCTCAGTATTGTGTTTCAGCCTGGATTTTTAATGCTTGAGCATTAAATGATGCTCCCAGACTCTGCTGTCTCTTTTCAGAACACATTCCTGATGCTTTGATTCCTTTGTGGGAAAGGCTGGATCCTCTTTGGAGATGGCCAGTGAGTGATAGCCATGGACAGGTTTGATTCAGCAAGAGACTGAAAATGAAAGCTGAGGCCAGTATTTTCCCAGGGTGATTTGTGGGTGGTTGTAGGTGGGATGGGAGGACAAGATCCAGGGCTGCTCTGTGGCTCAGTGTGCTTTTAGTGCCAAGTGACTCCTGGTGCTTGGAGAACATGGATTGGTGTGGAAAGAAGAATTCCCTTCCTGACTGGTGAAAAGTGGAAGCCAGAACAGATGGAAGAGAAGCATAAGAAATGTGAGTAGAATAGAATCTTCCAGATGGGCTGCAAAGGTCAGAAGCAGGTGGCTGAAGCCTCACAGAATTATTCACAGTTTGTACTGGAATAAGCAGGACCCTGGAGTAAATGTCACCCAGGAGAGTCAGATGGTGGGGGAGTCACTGGTTTTATTGAGCTTAACAGGAAGAAAATGAAGCTGTAAAATGCCAGCGTGGGTAAACATCATTCACATATCCAGAAAGTGAACTGCTGTCCCCTTTTAGATACACAGCAATGACCCAGGCTTCATCCTCACCCCTCAGCAGGAGTTTAAGCTGGTTAAAGAGAAAGTAACAAGATCAAGAGAATTAACATGGGAGCAAACGCCTTTCCTAACCTGCTCCACACAGCTGCACACCTGTGCAAAGCTCTTGTTAAAACTTCTCTTGGCTTAAAAAAGAAAATGAATTTATAGCAGTTCAACCCTTTGTCCCACCTTGGTGTGCTGTAACTTTTGCCTCCTCAGTCTGCTCATCCTTTCTCTCACAGGAAGCCACTCCAGGCTCTAATCGTGGAGACAAAAGGAGCTCCCCAGGTGAGCGATTTGTCAGGACATTCCCAACATTCTCCCAACAGGATGAAACTCCTGGGGAAGTGAGGCTACAGCCATAACTCTTCTTGGGCTTTTTTCACTTATAAGACATTTGTTACTCTCTTTACCCAAATTTGAAATACAGCCAGGGCAGGTCCAGTGAAAGCCATGAATGAAAGTGTTCAGCCCAGGCAACCCGAATGTGTCTGAATAAAAATAATTTATTCATAAATAATAATCCCTGCACAGCTCAGCCCTGGAGAGCCCCTCTAGGAGGGGAGAGTTCTGTCTGAGGCTTGCAGAGGGGTTAATAATAATAAATAATATACCATGGGATAGTGCAGGCCAGTTCTTCCTTCAGCTGTGATTAGCCATTGCTTTGAGAGGCACTGAGCTCAGAGGGTTCCTGATAGAGTCTTGCAAGGATGGAAACCACATTAACCAAGTTCTTGGCCTTTAGCAACACCAGGTTTCCTTTTGCCAGTGGTTGTGGAGCATGGACAGAACAAAATCCTCATCTCTGATGATGCAATCCAGCAGGGGCTGTGTAAGAATGACAATTGGGGTTCAGACAGATTCAGTGCAGGTTCAGTGTTTGCTGGCAGCTGCCTGTGCACAGGAAGGTTGGTCCTGCCCCTGCATTTGCTCATTTGTATTTTTGTGTGTGTTCTGCAGTTTCCCTTCCCCACAGCTAAGGTGCTCTGTAACCCCTGGGTGACCTACCTGCCCCTGCCTGTGACAGGAGCCTGATTTTTGGGGATCAAAAGTGTTTTTCAGAGCTCTGGCTGGGACCTGGAACACCACAGGTTTCTAAGTCCTCTGACAGCCACAGATAATCTCAATAATAACAGATACTTATAAATCATGAGCTCATCTTGCACAGAGAAAGCCAGCTGAGGGATTTGAACTAAATCTTGCTTTTCTCCAGTATTTGTGCATAATTCCATGTTCAGAGCAGTTGTGTTGCACCCGTTCAAGACCTTTCATTGCATTCATTTGGAGCTCCAAATGTCACATCTGTAAATGAACCTGAATTGCTTTAAAGGCTGAGGTGAGGACTCATTTCCCTGATGTCAGAGCTTGGCAAGGAGCAGAACCACTTCTCCTTTTGCTGTGAAGTGTTGATTGGGAGTGAAGGGGACACTCAGCAAGTTCTGGGGCTGTGAACTCGTGCAGGTTCTGCCCAGGAAGCAGCTCAGCTCAGAATGAAGCAATCACAGGTTGTTTGAATTGCAAAGGGCATCAGTGCCTGTCCAGCTTCTCCGGAGCTGATGTTGGCCTGGAAACACAACACTTCCCATTGATTTCTTGGGGAAATTGGCTGTACCAGCTCCACAGCATAAAGGAGACACTGGGCCCAGTACCCGCTGGGAGTCAGCGCTGTGGGGCTTGAGCAGCAGCTTTGCTTCACAAACTCTGCTGGAAGAGACTTGGCTTTCCACCCCAGAAGCTGGTTAGTACACAAAACCAAACCCAGAGAAAAAAAAATGAAAAGTTTCTTCAAAACGATGTTCTCATACCTTGGCTTCCACTCAGCCAAAATCCTTCCTTTTTAATTCAGCCGCTTTGGTGGGGCCGTTTATGGTTTATTTTTTTTTTCCAGTCCTGTGGTGACTTCTTTGTTTTCTAATGAAACAATTTCTAAAGAATTCACACACCTGCATTATTGGGAGATGAGTTCCTGCAGATAATTTAAAGCACCAGTTGGAGATTCCAGGATAATACACACTTACTGTCTGGCAATGACCCTGGGGACTAAGAAAATCCGAGTTTGCTCATCCGCGGTTTTTACGATCTTAACGTAGTTTTTCTGTTTGGTTTTCCAAGGGTTTTGCCGAATGATTGAAATCTCCAGTATGGAAATAGCTTTCCCTGGAATTTCACTCTTTACTTTCCATCTCTTCCAGCAAAATGCCTGCAGCCCTACAGCTACAAACCTCACCTTGGGCCATTCCTCTGCTCATCATTTAATTCAGGGCTCTTCGGGAGCCTTTGATGTGCTAATGCTCAGCACAGTGTGGGCAATAAACATGCAGAGGTGTCACTGCCTGCAGGTTATCCCAAAACATCATTCCTTCCACCTGGCTTGGGCAGAGCGAGCAGTTCAGCCTGCCCCTGGCAGCACCATTTCCAAGCAGGTTTTTGTACCTGCTCTGTGCTTTAGGGGTTGCGTTGTGCCTTGGGAATCCTTTCTTGGAGTCGGGACAGGCTGTGTCTTGTCCAGGAGAACATCTCAGAAGTACCAGTGGAGACTTGAGTGGGGCTGGAGCTGGGGAGGCAGTGCCAGCCTGGTGGCAATGCCTCTGTCTCTCCTGATTTCCCATTCCCCCGTGTCGAGGGCAGTGTTGGGGTGGAGCTGCCGTCCTTGGGAAGGGATGGGTGGCAGCTCCTCTGCAAAGCCACCAGCGCTGGGCTGCCCAGAGGCACTTCTACCCACTGCTGCAGCACTCACAGGTCGATGCAGGGCTGTCAGTGCCAGTATGATGATGTGCCTGAAGCAGCAAGGCACATGAACTTCTTACATGGCATGCACCTTTATTTTTGATAACCAAACGGTATCTGTGTCCCTTTGCAGCAGAGACATTCCCACTTCCCAATCCTTGTTTAATTCTGTGGGCTTGGAGAGCAAAAGTTGTTGTTGAGGTTGCTGAGGAGTGTCTGAGCTGGCAAATCTGGCTGCGGGACCAGCAGGAACATCTCAGCTCTCAGAGGCTCGGGAGCTTTTCTTTGTGCCCCGGGTGTGTGTGCAGGGCTGTGTCCCTGGGGCTCCAGTGGCTCGGGAGCTTTTCTGTGTACCCTGTGTGTGTGCAGGGCTGTGTCCCTGGGGCTCCAGTGGCTCGGGAGCTTTTCTTTGTGCCCTGGGTGTGTGTGCAGGGCTGTGTCCCTGGGGCTCCAGTGGCACCGGAGCTTTTCTGTGTGCCCTGGCTGTGTGTGCAGGGCTGTGTCCCTGGGGCTCCAGTGGCACCGGAGCTTTTCTTTGTCCCCCGGGTGTGTGTGCAGGGCTGTGTCCCTGGGGCTCCAGTGGCTCGGGAGCTTTTCTGTGTACCCTGGGTGTGTGTGCAGGGCTGTGTCCCTGGGGCTCCTCCCCAGCCCTTTGTGGCCGCGCCAAGATCACTGGAGGTGCGAAGGCAGAGCTCGCTCGGGAAGCCCTCGGAGCAGCTCAGGAGAGATCACAGGAGCTGCAGGAAGAGCTCGGCCTGCGAAGCGGCAGCTCGGCTCCCCCGGGAGGGCAGCGACAGAAGAACAGCACGTACGAGGCCGGAGGGCTCCTGCCAAGCGGCCGTGGCCGCTCCAGGGTGCCGCTCGCAGCTCCCAGCGCTGCCTTTCCCCACGTGCGATCCCTTTCAGCCGAACAAAGGAGCCGGGACAGTTCTTGCACTTGAAAGCAGCACATTGGGGTTGCTGCTGTTCCCTACGTGAGTGTTGGGAGGCCGATCCCTGGAGGGAAGTAGAATCCAGGAAAATAATAGTAGTGGTGATTCATTTGTGTCCGAGCATCCAGCAGTGCTGCCTTGGTGCTGTTGCACTGCAGATCTTGAATGGATTCATCACCTAGCAGGCTGCCGGCTCTGGGCTGTGTTTACCTCCATGGTTCTGCGATTTCTTTGCTCCTTTACAGATTCCAGAAGATAAATTTGCAGCCTCTCACCTGTACATCGGCTGAGCCCTGGGGGCTGCAGGGTTACGCAGTGCTCTTGTCCTTGCTCCACCAGGCAGCACGTTCAGCTGCTGTTCCAGCTGGAGGGCAGGATCTGGGAATGGGCTCATCCCGTTCTTCCTGCCAGCAGGATTTCACCACGTTTGGTACGACAGAGCTGAGCACACTTATCCTTGGCTCCCCTTGCAGGAGTTGTATTGGGAATAAGCTCAGTTGCACCAGTTACTGCCAGAGTAAACCACCGGACCTTGGCACAGGTTCTGCTGCTTTGGAGAGCCATGAATCTCCTGTAATGCAAAATCCACAATATTCAGTGTCTCACTACCTGTCTCACAGACCTTACCCCAACAACCTATTCATCAGAACCTGAAATAATGGTTGCTCTGTTCGTGTCTGACTTGATAAACCACAATTTCCCTGGGCTCAGCCTGTAATAATTGCTTCCACGATCACAAAAGCAGATCTTTCTCTAATAAAATGTATCCACTGCAGAAAGTTAATTCTGGTTTTGCTGAGGTGCTGTAAGCAGCTGTTGGCACATGTTGCTGCACTAGGAAAACAATGTGTGTAAAAACCCTCATGTAAATCCATCCCTTTGGGGGGAAAAATGCTTTTCCATTATAGTTTACATAATTATAACAGGCTCTGCACGAGGGAAGCTGCACTCATCCCAAAATAATAAATAAACCAAACCAGTGTGGGCAAGTTCAGGATCCAGCCAGCACTGATGGAGCTGCCAGACCCCGGGCTCTGAACCTTGAGCTCACCTCAAACTCTGCTGTTCCTTTCAGGGCACTTCCAGGCCAACACTGAGGTTTGAATCCCGGGATTTAAGGGCTTTCCTGTTGAGCCATCATGGGATTGGTTCTTCCCTGTGACAGCAGAGTGCCTGGAATCCACAGTGCCAAGGTGGTGGTGGGAGTGCAAAGGGCAGCAATGCTCCTGTGTGCAGATCCTTCTGGGTGTCCCCATCAAATTAAATGAACCATGGCACAGATTTCAGCATCCTGAGATGTCCAACTTGATAAAAATTACTTTGTTCAGTGTAAATTAAGAGTCCCCCTCTGTGTCTGTCTGACCCAAAGCATTGCTGGTCAGCAGGAGTGTTTCCATTTACACTACACCCAAAGGAATCATTTCTGTCCTATTTTTCCCATATGTTTTCTCCTCTGATTTAACTCTGGATCCTCAGCAAACATTCCCTTCCACAGGATTTAGTTTACAACTTTGTTTAGAGAGAGAGAAATCGATGGCAATTTCTTTTACTTTCTGTTTGCTACAGGAAGTTTTTTTTTCTTTAATTGTTTGGATTTTTTGCCACTTTCTACCCTGGACTACTCAGTGCTGCTGGATGCTTCAGCAGTGGTGTGAAGTTCAATCTCTGTGTTTTGATGGTGAACACAATATAAAGCATAAAACCTGCCGTGAAAAGGTAACCAGTTATTAAATTATCTTCACCTTCCCTGCTGGTTTAAGATCCAGCAGAGCACACAACCCCTTCAGGTATAATTTATTTTAATCTCCTTAGACCGAAACTCAACCACTTCAGCCGTGTGAGTAACAGCATTTGCTAATCCGTGCTATTTTGCCGTTTCTTACACCAGGAAATGCCCCGCTGTGCCACAACCATCCCGAGACCAAGCGCTGCCAGCATTTTGTGAAATCTCTCACTTTGGGTCAGCGCTCTGCTGGTGGCGATTTTTCTCTTTTTGTAGTGCAGCAACTCCGGAGCAGCGGCAGCAGCAACATCATCCGGAGTCCTCCAGTTTGGGAACAGCGAGGGCAACTTATAAATGTGCAAACTTAAAAATGTGCAAAGCGGTGCCCAAAACCTCTGGAGAGCCGCACACGCCGGGGCGGGGGGAGCGGGACCGGGGGTGCAGGGCTGGGGGTGCGGGAGCGGGGCTGGGGAGCGGGAGCGGGTGCGGGAGTGGGATCGGGGTGCGGAAGCGGGGCTGGGGATGCGGGGTCGGGGTGCGGTGCTGTCCCGGGGGTGCGGGGTCGGGGCTGGGGGTGCGGAGCCGTCCCGGGGCCGGGCGCTGCGGGGGCGCGGTGCCGGTGCCGCCGGGTCCCGGCCAATGGCTCCGCGCCGCGCACTCCCCGCCCCGCTCGCCCCATGAGCAGAAATAGCCCCGCCGCCGCCGAGAGCGGCTTTTCCGCGGGGAGCGGGCGGCAGCGGCGGAGCATCCCCGGGCGGAGCATCCCGGGCGGAGCAGCCCCGATGGCCCCGCGGGTGGCGGCGGCCGCGGGCGGGCGCTGAGCGGAGCCGCGGATGCCGGGCGGGGGCCGGGCGCTGCGGGCAGCGGGGGGCCGCCACCCGGGGCTCGCCGCGCCCCTCCGGCCCCCCAGGGCCGCGGGGAGCCCGGACATGGGAGTTCGGCTGCCCCGGGGCGTGTTGGTACCTGCGGGACCGCTGGAAAGTCCCTTCTTCCCATGAGCAGCGCCTGCTCCCGGCGCTGGGCTCTCGCCATGGACACTGTGAAAACCACCTACATCGTGCTGGAGCTCATCATCGCCGTGCTCTCCATCGCTGGCAACGTGCTGGTCTGCTGGGCTGTGGCCATCAACAGCACCTTGAAGAACGCCACCAACTATTTCCTGGTGTCGCTGGCCGTGGCTGATATCGCCGTGGGGTTGTTGGCCATTCCTTTCGCCATCACCATCAGCATCGGCTTCCAGGTGGATTTTCACAGCTGTCTCTTCTTCGCCTGTTTCGTGCTGGTGCTGACCCAAAGCTCCATTTTCAGCCTGCTGGCGGTGGCCATCGACAGGTACCTGGCAATTAAGATCCCGCTGAGGTAAGAGATTGGAGTGGGAGCGGGGAGCCGCATTCCCGGACAGCCCGGGTGTGATCTTCCTCCTCTTAGTGTGCAGGAACTTCTAATCTCTAGTGCTGCCCCAAAAGTTTTGCTGCTCACAGGTGATGAGATAACAGAGGTTTGGCACTCTCAGTGCAGGACTGGGATCACTATCCCGCCTCTTTTGCTTCAAAAGACACCTGGCAGCTCAGTTTCTGGAGGATGTTTGTCTTGGGAGGGTCAGCGGCTCCTCGGGGTGGAGGAGCTGCAGTGATGTAAGGCTGTGTTTGGGATGGTTGTGGCTTATCTGTGCAGGTATTTATACAGCCCCTTTATTGCTGTGTCCAGGCATCTCCCAGGTAATTAAATAGGGGAGCAGCCACTCTTTCTCCTAATTCCTACTGTGAAAGGAATAGAGGGAAGCAGAAGGATTCACGTGACAGATTTTAGAGTTTTACAGTTCAGTCTCATCCAAGTTCAGCATCCAAGACATGAATTGGTTTCTTTCTAATTCATGGGAATTGAATTAAAATGGGGAGAACTCTATGGAACAGAAGTTACAGGCGCCTCTCCAGTGAGGTGGTGCAGCAGCTTCCTTCAGCTGGAGTGCACCAAACCCCGGCTTTGCATTATGAGCGACTGAGTTTGTTCATCTCGGTCTCCTCCGTGTCTCAGCTGTCCTTCCCTGGGAATAAGACATTGGTGGAGCCCCCGGGAGTCCAGGAGAGCTCCAGGGACTGACCAGGAGCTGTGGGGAAGCAGGGCAGATGTGGCACAGGGACCTCAGCTGAACTCCGGGCAGCCGCAGCTTTCCTGGATTCTGTCCCTGGCATCTCCCATGCACGAGCAACTAAGTCACCCTAAAAAGACTTTAAAAGAGAAAACCCTTTCACCCTGTTCTGACACCTTGCATGTGAGAGCTCCCATAGGTTGAGCAAATATTAATTAGTCATCAGCAGAGGTGGAAAAGCGCGGCTGTGTCACCACAGCACGGCTGGTGGAAATTCCGGGGGATGTCGTGCAAGCAGAGCAGACCTGCAGCAGAGCAGGGACAGGACAGGTTGTTTCCAGCATCCCTGACCCCGTTTCTGTCCCTCCCAGCCACCCAGGCGGGCTCACAGACCCACCCTGGCTCCGGAAAATGCTGTGGTGTCTTTTCCGTCCCTTCGTTCGGGGCTGTCTCACACTGGTGGGGCAGCGGCACAGTAGCGGCTACAGAAGCAGGTCACGTTTTAAAGTTTCAGTTTCATCACACCCTTGGCCACAAAGCTGTCAGGCAATAATTCTATTTTTGTACCACAAGCTCTTTCTGCAGCTGAGGGGACTGGTGAGGGGTTTCTGCTCTGTGAGATGCTGGGGGAAGCAGAGGATCAGAAATGCTCTGAGGGATCGTTCCTGTGCTTGCAGAAGGGAATGGCTTTGCCAGCTGACAAACCAGCCAGCATTTCCCCCACTCCTTTTCCCCCAATCCTGGTCCTGAGCAGGATTGCTCAGCTCTCCATCAGGGCAGTTCATCCCAGGGCGGTTCTGCCTTGCTTCGGGATTCTTTCCCAGCTTTGCTTTGCTCACCCATCTCACGCCAAATCTTTTATTCCATTTGCACAAACATCTTTATTCCTATGAGGGCTTTTGAACTGGACACAAATGGAGACCAAGGAGTCCCATCCTAGGCTGGCTGAAGTGTGAAATTTGGATTAAACTCCATCTTGGCATTGAGGCCTATTTCAGTGCTCTCAGAAGGGACCAGCAAGTAAAAAACTCCTTTCAAAGGAGGGGGGTTCTCCCTGCGAGGAGCAGGACAATGGGCAGGAGATTTAGGGACTGATACTGAAAGGCTTTTTTTAGTTGTACAGCCAGGATCAAAAGGGGATAGAGGAGGTTATGAATCTACAGAGGCAGAACCTTTCTCTACTGCACCAGAGTTTTCCCAGCAAGGCTTGGTTGGAGTTTTCAGCACCGTTATTCCTGGGATGCTCCACAGTGCTGCTGGCAGGAGAGGGGAGGAATTTCTCCCACCACCCTCTCTGGGCAGGAGCATTTCTGGAAACCATTTCTGGAAGCAGGGTTGTGCTGTGGGAATGGGAAGCTGATCATCAATTTCTAGGAATGGAGACTGTAGGAAAAGCTTTTCTCATTAAAACACCCGTTCTGGAGGCCAGTGCAGAGGCTGATACCAGACCATGAAGTATTAAATGTTTAAGAAAATGATTTGTGCCCAGCCCTGTCCAGCAATTACCATAAATAATATGATTGTTGCAGAGCAGATGAGTGTCCTTGTCACATCCAGTGCTCCATCAGCTCCCTGTGGAAAGCTCAGCAGGGACATTAAGGACTGGCTGTGTCCCATTATTTAATACCCTTTGAGAGCTTTGAGAGGCTGGGCAGCCCTGTGGGCTGGGGTGCACAGCAGAACTCTGCATTACAGCCAGGCTAATAATGGATTTTTCAGCTCTGTGGCTGAACCAATCCCATGGGGAAGAGGAAAATTGTTTCAGTGAAACTGGAACAGTGATGTTGGGAGGTTTCAGTGAAGCAAAGTGATCTGACCAACCTGGCAGATTTTGGGTTGGGTTGCCCAACCCTTCCGATGTGGCTCTTGGAGGTCAAGACCTCCTCACAGGGGAAGCAACAGACAACTTCTCATCTGGAGAATTGCAGAAAAAAAATCTAATTTTAAAAATGGTGATTTAGAACCCTCCCTCTTCTGGCTAAAAATATTTGCTGAATTTGACCCAAAGCCATGAATTCTTTCTGTCCCTCAAAACTCGTATTTCGCTTGTTTGCTTTTGATGAATTTGCTGTTCGTGGAGAAGCCCCCACCCACGCTGCCCATTCTGTGCAGCTGCAGCTCCCAGCCCTTCCCTGGCTCCCTTCTCCCTTGCAGCTCCTTGGTTTTGTGCCTTCTTCCTGAGCCTCCTGGCCACCTCCACCCCTGTGTGCCCATCCCTGTGCCCGGGGACACAGCTCCATCCCTGCCAGCCTGACCCCCCCACAGCACTTCCTCCAAGCCAGGGAATCAAGCATCTCTCAGCAGCAGCAAATCCATCCTGCAGAGAGCACTTGGCACAGAGGCTTTTGCTCTCTGGCTTCCTCCAGGGCTGGATTTCACCCCACAGTCCTGTAGCTGGGAGCCAAAGAAGATTTGTAGGTGGAATAAAACAGTTTCCTTTTATTTGCATTAACCCAAATCCTTTGGCGTGGTGAAGAATTGTAGGTAGGGATGGATGCCTGGAACAAACGTGTCAGGAATTAGGGAGGGAGGAGAGAATCTGTGTTTAGAGAGTGGAAGTGGAGTGAAACACTGAGTAACAGCACAGAGTGTGTGCCCCTGTGCACTGGTACCTCCTGCAGGACAGGGGATGTGCTGCTGCTGCTGCCAAACATCCCAGCTGGGACTGCCACGGGGAACTTAGCCCCAGTTCCCTGGGATCTGAGCTGATCTCCTGCTTCTCCTGCCTTTAATTCTCTCCCACCTTCAACTTTACCCCTCGCACATGTGCAGGACTGATGTTCCAGGGAGGCTCTGCTGTGAACTGGAGCAGGGTCCCAGCCACATCCTCTCCCTTTTTGCACATCTTTGAGCCCTTGCTGCAGCCAGAGGATCCTTGTACGGATTCACAAGCAGTTGTTGGGACCGGGATCTGTCAGTGGTGCTGCCCTGAGCTGCCTCTGCTCCTCCCCTGTCCCACAGGAGCTGCTGCCCCCCTTGGCTTTGACATGAGGGCAACAGTGCAGCTCCTTCCTGCTGTGCTCGTGGGACAGATTAAATTGGGATGGTTGCTGATTTTCCCTCATCCTTTCCAGAGGTGGCTTGGCTGATGCTGAGGCTGTGCCTGCCCCTACTGCACACCAGGGGTTCCCTCTGTGCTCCCCAGCAAAGATTTGTTCCCAGCTTGTCACTCAGCAAAGCAAACTGGTGGGGTTTGATGTCAAGTGGGAGGGCTGGAGCCACTGGGGAGCAGAGAAAATCCTCCTGGTGTTCACCTGCCTCTGTGTGGGTGCCATCAGCTCTCAGAACTGCAGCTGCTCTTCCTCCTTGCCCTTGCCTCATTTCCTTTTGTCCTTGCCCTTGCCTCCATCTGAGCCCCTGGGTGTGTTCTGCTGCTCCCCAGTGCTGTGCCCGCTCCCTGAGCATCCTGATTCCTAATTTCTGCTTCCAGAGCCTCCCCAGCCCTCAGGGTGCTGTGTCTGCCCTTGGTTATCACTGAGTTACAAACTGCAAGTGCCACAAACCCAGCAAAGGCAGGGGCTGGGGTGTTTGCTTGAGCAATGGAGCTGTCACATTTTTAGGGAAGTTTGTGTCAGCCAAGCTGGGCCCAGGGGACATGGGAGGCCCTCCCAGGGCTGCCACTCGCTCCAGCCTTTGGATGCAGCCAAAACACAACAACAAAATCAGGATAATCACATGTGCCCTCGTGGCAGTAAAGTAGAGAGGGGAAATCACAGCTATTTTTAGCTGTGAGCAGCCTGATTTCCTTAAAATGCATGTCCCAGATTTTTATATCTTTCCCACACCTCTGAGGCCACTTCCCTCCCAAAAAACAAAAGTCCTGGCAGGAAAAGGAATTGGGACCTCAGTGGGACCTCTGCCCTGACACAGCTCCTGCAGAAGCTGGGGGACAGCAGCGATGCCAGGGAACATCAGGGATGTCAGGGGTGGCTCCAGGCTGTTGGCTGAGGACACATCTCCAGGCTGAGTCAGAACCCAGATCTTTGGATTTAGGTTTTTATTCTGTTTTGGCCAGCTCAATCTGTAAAAATACAGGTTAATTTTAAGATTTTTAAAAAATAACAATTTTTGAAATCCAGCAGAATTTTGCTCCAGAAGATCTTTTGACCTCTCCCTGCAAAAAATACACAAAACTGAAATGTTTTGGCATAAACTGTTTTATTTTGAAGTTACAAGTTTTTGCTTTCTTAATTATCAAACTGCTGCTTGGGATTTTTATGAAATTTGCTGTTTGTCAGAGCAATGAGCACAGACCACAGGATTGAGTCTTTGAGGAGTGTTCTGCCCCAGCCCTGGGCTGCCCCAGGCAGTGACCACGCAGGGGTTTGGGGACTCCTCTTACTGTATTTGATCCACAAGATGCCAGGAATTAGTGACTCCAGATGTGCCTACAGATGTGTCAGTGCTGTCCCCACCCCAAGCTCTCAGGCTGGGAGAAGGGACCGGGTTCAGCGAATTTGTGCAATCCAAAGAGTGGATTAACTCCTAATCCAATGGATGACATCAGGCCTGGGCATGAGCCACGAATAACCTGGGAGTGCAGCAGTGGGGGTGTGTCCCTGTGTGTGTCCCTCTGTGTGTGTGTGTGTCCCTGTGTGTGTCCCTGTGTGTGTCCCTGTGTGTGTGTGTGTGTGTGTGTCCCCCTGTGTGTGTGTCCCCGTGTGTGTCCCCGTGTGTGTGTGTGTGTCCCTGTGTGTGGTTGGCCAGGGCTCTGCAGTGAGGGCTGCTGGGTGGAAAGGCAGCGGTTTGGAAATTCTGGGGAGGGGATTCCACCCCCCCTCATTGCAGAAAGGGATCCAGCAGAGATCTGCCATCTCCCACCCTTATCTGCTATCGGGTGAGCGGGGCTCTGGGAGGGGCAGTGTCAGCCTCAGGGACACGGGATCGCAACCAACATCTGCCTCTGCATCCCAGCCCCTATCTCACCTCCGCCAGGCACCTCCAGCTCAGCCCCCTGAGCTGCACAGCGGGGCCAGACCCCGGCGAGCTCCGGAATGACAAAAATCCCCAGCCCCAGGCCCCGGAGGGCTGATAAAGCTGAGCTGGAGAGCCCCGGGGGAGGGAGGGAGGGAGGTGCTGAGGAGGAGCTCGGGTCTGAAACGGGGGAGAACTGCGGGGCTGTGTTCTGGGACTCACAAACACAAAGCACCAGTTTCACACTGTGGAATCAGTATCACACCAGTATCACAGATTCCACACCAGTATCACAGATTCCACACCAGTATCACACCAGTATCACTGATCCACACCAGTATCCCGCTCTCCTGCCGGCACAGGGATGCTCTGGGGCAGCTGTTGCTGTTTGGGTGTCGGGGATGCTGCAGTGTGCAGGGAGAGGGGGCTGAGCTCATTTCCTTCCTGTGCTCCGGGGCTCTCTTGGCCTCAGTTTGCCCCAGCCCCGCTCACACGCTCGGTGTCTCGGTTCGGGGTTCATCTTTCAGTCTCTTTTTCTCACCCTGCCGAGCGAGCGAGCGCAGACACCGAGCTCTCACAAAGCAAAAATCCCCCGGGGGCGTGAGAGGCGCTCACACCTCTTCGGTGCTGGCAGGGTTCGAGCGCTGCACCCCGAG
Source organism: Catharus ustulatus (assembly GCF_009819885.2). NCBI lineage: Eukaryota > Metazoa > Chordata > Aves > Passeriformes > Turdidae > Catharus > Catharus ustulatus. The sequence goes on along the minus strand of NC_046242.1, from coordinate 3,658,346 downwards.
CTGCAGCTTCCCGTGTGTGAATCGCTGTGTGATTGCTCAGCCGGTGCCGTTTGCAGGTCTGACACCTTTCCCGTGCTGCTCCTTCCCACAGCCGGTGCCGGTGGCTGTCCCCTGTCCCCAGGCAGGGCAGGGGGCTCAGGCAGGAGCCGGGGGCTCACAGCAGGTTCAGCGCATGGATAAGAATATCTCGGACAGGGCTTTAAACCTGGAGGGGTTTGATAGCCCCGGCTCGCGGCTGGGGACACGGGGACACGGGGACACGGGGAGGGGACGCTCCCGAGAGGCGTCCCCAGGGCTGGGTGTGCCGGTTTGTCCGGTTATCCTGCTCCTGAGCCGGGAGCTCACCTGAGCCGGGCTGCTGGGTGACAGTGTGACTGTGGCAGTGTGTCAGTGTGACAGTGTGTCAGTGTGGCACTGTGACACTGTAGCAGTGGCAGTGTGACAATGTGGCAGTGGCACTGTGACACTGTAGCAGTGGCAGTGTGGCAATGTGGCAGTGGCAGTGTGACACTGTGGCACTGTGGCAGTGGCAGTGGCACTATGGCACTGTGGCAGTGGCAGTGTGACAGTGTGGCAGTGTGACACTGTGGCAGTGGCAGTGTGGCAATGTGACACTGTGACACTGTGGCAGGGGCAGTGTGGCAGTGTGACACTGTGGCAGTGTGACAATATGGTAGTGGCAGTGTGACAGTGTGGCACTGTGGCAGTGTGGCACTATGGCACTGTGACACTGTGACACTGCAGTCCCCGCCCAGCGGAAGGCTGGCAGTGCCGCTGTCCCCGCGCACAATGGGGACAGATGCCGGAGGAAGTGACTTGTCTGCCGGGACAGGGCCACTCGCAGATGTCCCCTTCCCCAGCCGGCAGTGTCACCACTGATCCCATCTCTGGCCGCCAACCCCTTCCTGGTTAAACAGCGCTGCTTTTTCTTTCTATTTCTTTTTTCTTTCCCCCTTCCTCTCCAAGGTGCAATTTATGATTCATTTAAAATGTCCTGCCAGGATATTTCAGCTGTGTGTGATCTCCATTCCATGAGCACAGAGGCAGCAATGGTGCTTATTTTGTCATAGTTAAAAAAAATAATAATTATAAAAGAGGAGGATGCAAAGTGCAGCTGTGAGGAGGTGACAAGGACACAATGCTTGGCAGCCGAGCTGCTCTCACCCCTTGTGACTGGAGGTGTCAGAATTTCCCTTCACACTTAAAATAGAATGTAATGAATTGTCACTGGTTGGTTGTAGCAGAGCACCTGCCTGACCCGAGTTCTGCAAACTCCCTCTGCTCCTCTCCCTGCATCCATGGGCAGAGTGGGGAGCACAAGCCACGAGTGAGTTTGGAGTTGAAGCTCTGAAATTGTTCACTGGAGGCTGATCCTGCTCTGGAGGCAGCGGGAGAAGCCAAAGCCCTCAAGCAGCCTCTGGCACAGGGACATGATGGACAGGACAGGGATTGATGAGGATCCTTCTGGGCTGCTGGGGACAGGCAGGATTCTCCTGTTCTGCTCTCTGAGATCAATAATGTGGTAATTACAGTTCCAGAGTGTTTCCTGCTGTTGCTACCCCAGGTTGTTCCTGCCCCAAGCCCATCGCCCCAACAGCTGAATTTGTCCTGCTGTGCTTTCCCTGTTTGACAGAGCTCATGAGCAGGGCTGGGTGAGCTCCCTGGGGTCCAGCAGGGCTGGGTGAGCTCCCTGGGGTCCAGCAGGGCTGGGTGAGCTCCCTGGGGTCCAGCAGGGCTGGGTGAGCTCCCTGGGGTCCAGCAGGGCTGGGTGAGCTCCCTGGGGTCCAGCAGGGCTGGTGGCAGATGCCAGGGACATGCAGGACATGACTCAGTTCCTGCCTTTGGGAGCCAAACTCCTGAGAGGCCGGGCTGGCAGCGTGTCCTGCTCTGTGCCAGCTGTGCTCAGCACCAGCCTGGGCCACTTGGCTGCTTCCCAGCCCCAGGAAATGGCAGCAGAAATGCAAAAAAACCCAACCCCAACCATCCTACCAACACACAGAGCGAGATTTGTGAACAGAACTGGCTCTTTGGTGTTTGCTGTGCTGCTCTCCCAGGAGAACTCTGCCATGGGGGATGCCTGCTCTGGGAAGGCCACCAGGAGCAGGGGACACCTCCTCCAGCCCCAGAGGAGCCCTGGCTGGAGCCTTTGTGGCACAGCAGGGACAGCCCAGCTGCCCATGGGGACACCCTGCAGAAGCTGAGCTCTGCTGGAGCTCCTGCAGTGGCACAGGAACCTGACTCACCCCAGCACGGCATCGGGGCTCCCACGGCTCCTTTGGGTAATTAAACCTTCGTGGTGATTGCACCAGTAAAGAGAGTTTGCCTGGTGGTGTAAAAGGAACTAATGCATTGCCAGGTTATTTAATTCCAATAAATCATTTAGAAATATTCAGCTGTTATTTACATTAAAGCAACATTTGATGCCTCCGGCAGAAGCGTAGAGGTGATTCAATATTTGTTATACATTAGTTGAGCAGACTTAAGTGAGTAAATTTACTTTAATAGTTTTGTTGGTTTGTTGTTTTAGGGGTTTTTTTGCCTAATAATAGTAAGCCTAAAAGAGAATGAAGGAGGGGTTTGCTGGAGAATTCTGAGCTGTGAAAATCTGTTGGTTCCTCACTGTCTGACCCTGTTTTATTGAGCTTAGGGAAGAGCTTGTGAGGCTCCTCATACCTGGATCTGGTGACATTCATTAATTTTTTTTTAAAGCATGAGCTCAACTTGTGTTGACTTAATGGCAATACAGGCAGAGTCCCACCAAATAAGTGTGTTAAGGTAATAACAAGGTAATTAATGAACAGTTCTAGGACATCAGGCTGCTCTCAGTTTCACCTCGGGCTCTGCTGGCTGCCCACAGCAGTGCCCATCAGCTGCACGGAGAGATGGTGGGAGGGCTTTGCAATGCAAATTCCGGGCAAATGAAGAGCTAATCTGAGCAGGGCAGTTGTTCCCTGTGAAAAACCATCTCCACCTCCTCCTGGGCCTCCAGCCCTCCCCATTGCTCAGCTCTGGCTCTTGCAGACTGGGAGCCCAGAATGTTTTTACATCTTCTCTCAGCAGACACAGAAACGCACGTGCCACGGTCCTGGCTCCACTGGGAGCGCTGGGAAGAGCGAGCAGCTCTAAAATAAACACCAGCACAGCCACTGGAACAGTAAGTGGCTTCTTGACTGGTCTTGTAAACCTTCAAGCCAAGGCTTCTCTTAGCAGAAGAGTTCAGGAGAAGAGCAGATGGGAGAAGCCTGATTTGAGGCCAAATGTTTTCAGCAAGAGGCAGCACTGGATGGGACCAGCCTGGGACCTCAGCATGGCCATGGTGGCTCCTCCTGCTCCTGAGCACACAAACCCCTCCATCCCTTCAGTTTCTGTTCCTAAACAATGGGGCCCTTTGGCATTTTCCAGTCTCACCATGGTAATTTTGGTAGTTTTTGGGATGGAGCAGTGGAGAGATTCTCTAAGCAGGGCAAACACGATCCACAGAGCTGCAGTTTTCTCTTTCCACTGCAGAGCTGAGACAGAGCAGCAGCTCCTGGTGCCTCTGCAGCACTGACTGAGCTTGGTCAGGGCTGTAGCTCAAGACAGACTTTGCCAAGAGATTGGATTTCCATCAACTTGTTTAAATCTCAATGATTTCAGGTCCCACAAGCCCAGACCAGCTCCAGCTTCTGAAAACTTAATGCAGGGTCCCAAAAGCAACAGGCTTGGCCTCAGTGATGGTCTATTTGAGAACTTATCTTCTAAGTATTGAAAATTATTAACAATGAGAGAAAAATGCAGGAGAAACCCCTCAGTGGCTGGATCTACCCTTCAGACACCAACCCACAGCTCAGCAGTGCCTAAACGTGGCTGCTGCTCCTGCATCCCCCCAGCCAGCCCAGCCCATGCCTGAAGAAGGAGCTGAGGGCTCCCCCAGCCCCTCTTTGAGCCCCAGTTGGTGCTGGCAGACCCCCAGTGTCCCCCAGTCCTTGCAGGAGGAGCAGGAGGCTCAGCTCAGGAGGCAGTGCTGTGATTCACAGGCACAGCTGCAGTTCTGTGGGAATAAAACCCTCCCCTGCCTCACGGGCCGGAAGAAAATCAGAACAAACGTCCTTAGGAAAGGAGGAGCAGGGCAGCCAAGCCAGAGTAAACAAGCACTGAGAGAAGGGTGTGGGAAGGAGGGGACGTGTGGCAGCCAGCAGACTCTGACTGGATGTGGAGAGGACAGCAATGGGTTTCTCATGTTCTCTTCTGGCACTTGCTGGTTCTTGCTATCTCCAGACAGGGATCTGACTGATGCTTTGCTTTTGGCATCCGCTCTCTTGCTCCCAAACCAGACTTTTGACTTTTGCTGCTTCAGGTTCCAGCTCTGCTCGTGTCTCTGAGCATCTGAGAGCTGGAGGGGCCATTGAAGGGACTCAGAGGAAAATGTGGGGCAGCACCAGGCTCACCAGCTTCTTCATAACCCACGTGGGATTGCAGTGCAGAGCTGGGCACCAGCATTGCCCCAGCTGGACGGGGCCAGCCCAGGAACTGCCCCAGCGTGCCCAGCAGTGGCTGCTCAGAGGCAGAGAGCATCAGTCCCAGAGAGCCTCGCTGTCCGTGCCCTGCTGCAGTTGGTGGTTTAGGATCACACGAGGATAAAGCCTTTTAGCCTTTTTTAAGACTCCAAGTCCTTTCCCTCCCCTTGCAGGGGGTTTGTGGGCTGGGGCAGTGCCTGGCGCCTCTCAGGAATAGTAAATGAGTCATGTCCCCAAATCACGGTGTGTGGGTGGAGAGCACAGGTGAGGGCTTTTGCCCCTCGGGTGATCAGAGAGGTGAGGCCCCCTCGTGGGTGTGGGTGTGGCTTTTGTCTCATTAACCAAAACACTGCTGATTTTAGCTGCAGGGAAGTGCCCAGTGCTCATTCGTGTAACATTTGCTGTGGTTTTGTCCCGGGGCTGCAGGTACAACAGCCTGGTGACCGGCAAGAGAGCGAGGGGACTCATTGCAGTGCTGTGGCTCCTGTCCTTTGGGATTGGACTGACCCCACTGATGGGCTGGCACAAGGCCATGAGTGGCTGTCCCAACGCCACCAACGAGACAGGAGCAGAGCCCCACGGGGACAGAGCTCTGGGCCAGAGCTGCTTCATCTCGTGCCTCTTTGAGAACGTGGTGACCATGAGCTACATGGTCTACTTCAACTTCTTCGGCTGCGTGCTGCTCCCGCTCGTCATCATGCTGGGGATCTACATCAAGATATTCATGGTGGCCTGCAAGCAGCTGCACCAGATCGAGCTGATGGGCAACTCCAGGACCACCCTGCAGAAGGAGGTGCACGCAGCCAAGTCTCTGGCCATCATTGTGGGGCTCTTTGCCTTCTGCTGGCTGCCCCTGCACATCTTGAACTGCATCACGCACTTCCACAGCGACTTCTCCAGATCCAAGCCCGAGTGGGTGATGTACGTGGCCATCATCCTGTCCCACGCCAACTCTGTCATCAACCCCATCATCTACGCCTACAGGATCCGCGATTTCCGCTGCACCTTCCGCAAGATCCTCTCCAAGATCCTCTGCAAGGCCGACGACTTCCCCAAGTGCCCCTCTGACAACAACCAGCACCTGACTGTCATCAACATCAGCTCCCCCGTGGCCTCGGTGACTGTATGACCCTGCCCTGATGTCCAGCCCGTCCCTGGCACTGCCCTGCCCCGGGAGCAGGCCCAGGAGGGCTCAGAGATGACCACTATGCACTTGTGCAGCTGTGTTTTGATTTTGAGTTTTATTTTTGTAATGAACGTGGTGCCTGGTGGAGGAGTGACCTGAGCGGGGACACTGAGTGCAGCTCGCCCTCCTCTGCAGCCCCAGGGGGTGTGAGAGCTGTGCTCCTCTTGTGTTTCCTTTCCAGGTGTTTCCTTTCCAGGTTGGACACTGACTGGGGAAGACTCACCTGCTGGGGGGGTGTTTCCCCAATTGTGCTGCTCATGTCAAGTCATAGGATCTTTATTTTAATTATTATTATTATTATTATTTTTTAATATTTGGATTCATTTAGGAGTAATAATTTTGTGTCTGTTTTTTGAGTTGTTCTCTAAGTCCATACTTGACAGCACTTTGGTAATACCCTAATTATTCCATCAATTGTTTGATGCAGCTTGTATTCTCTGATGGGAAAAAGTCTTACTTAGCCCAGCTGCTGGTGTGAAACTGAATCTGTGTTCCAGGAACTGAGGGGAGGGACTGAGGATGGGAAAACCAGGTCAGAACTGGCCAGCCCAGCATGGAAACGTCATTTACTGAAAGATTTGAGAAAAGACTTGACCGAGGTTTTAGAGCAGAGGATTTATTGCCTTTAATTCACTTTGGTTCACAGGAGTGTGCAGCCCAGTGCTTCAGGTTTGCTCCCAGATCTGTTTCCAGCTGTCAAAATGCAGGAGGCAGAAGTGCCCCAATGGTCCTGGCCTGTCTGAACCAGAGCCACCAAGGCCAGTGTCACTCTGCCTTGGGGACACCAGCTCTGCAATTAGGTTTTTTCTCCAGGTCAAAACTTGTCAGCCTTGCAGAGCTTCCACAAGTGCAGGTTTTAGCAGTGAGAGGTGGATGCTGCAGCTCTCCTGATTCCTAAAGCTTGTCTGGCTGGGACACCCCTGCAGCCCTGTAACCCCCAGAAGCTGTGAATGCTTTTTAGTAAGGTTTTTTTTTATTTTTATCCCTGAAAAATTGTACTTGAATCACACAGAAATCAACTTTATATTTTTAAAATTCTGTTGCACTAAAAGCGGGGTACAAGACCCCAAGAGTTTAATTTCTCTGGAATATATAGTGACAAATATGGTGTAACATCAATTGAAAAGCTGAAGAAAAGCTGCAGCATCTCCTCTGCCAGCTGGCAAGAGCTGCAGGCAGCAGCTGCAGGAATCACCCCGGGCCCACCATGCACAGGGAATGGTTCCCTGGGAGTGCTGGATTTCAGTGCTCAGCCCCAGACCTGGGTGAACTCACCAGAGCTCTGAATGGGTTTGCACAGTTTAAGCACTGTCCAAATTTAGCTCCAGCTCAGTGGCTCAGATATGGGCATTTCCAGCACGAGGCTGAGCAGTTTAAGTCACTGTCCCAAGTGCTTCTCCTTTAACAGCCCCATTCAGCTTTGCTGCATCTGCCTTGGGCAGGGGCCAGCTGACACAGGGGCCACCTCCTGCCATTTGGGCAGGGCCTGGCTCTCTCCTCCCTTCATTCCTTCCCTTCTGTGCTATCTTTGGCCCTGTTCCCCCTGTTAATCACAAGCAGGGTTTCACCTGCAGCCCTGGCAGCGTTGCCAAGTGGTTGCAAGCCACATTTATCCTCACAACAAAGGATGGAATCTCTCCCTTTGGCTGCCTGAAACCGACCCAAACTCTCACAGCAGCAACAGAGGGAAAGTCTCAGTGCTGTAACACCAAGAGAGAAGGTCCCAGAACACTTGTCCACATGTTCCAGTGCAGCTCAGCATCCAGCCCTGCTCCCTTCCCATGCCTCCCATGAGCCAGAATTCCTGCAGATGGATGTGGAGCATCCTCAGTCCAGCTGTGCCTCTGGGCTGTCAGGCACTAACTCTGGCCCAGGTCATGGTCACTGGGCTCAGGAAGAGCCTTTGTGGAACTGAGCCAAAAACATTTCAAGGCAAAATAAAAATAGGACACCTCTCTTGCCCTCCTCCATAAAAAGCTCTGAAGGTTTCTATAAAAATGTGAAGCAAAAACAGCAGAGGAACTTTCTGTATTGAGTGCAGCTGTGGCCACTGAGCTGTCACTGCTCTCTGCTCTGATGTACATGGATGGATGTGTTCTCCTCGTGTTGCTCAGATTTTGTATTTGCAGAAACTGTTATTTACATACAAAATGTTTCATTTACCACCCACACCAGCTGGCTCAGCCTGTGCCCCATTATTTATTGAGGTTGATGTGTTCACAGGTGCAGGGAGGACAGAGCATGGACAGGGAATCACAGCTGGAAGGAGCTGGGTCCCAGGGAAGCAGCCTGGAGGTGCCCAGTGTGTCTGAAAATGTTTGATTTAAAGCACAGCAACCACATTGATGCTTCCAAAGATCCTGTTCCAGTGGAAGCACAGAGCTGTCACCAGCCTCAGGTGCTGAGGGGTCCCTGCCATAGTCCCTGGATCAGGTTTGCCACTGAAAAATCAGAAATTGCTCTGAGCTGCCACCTGCAAAGAGCCACAGCAGCTCTTAATCTGTGCATCACTGAGACCTGCAGGACTGTTTGCATTCCTCATATCACAATTATTACAGATTAGTTCAAACATCTTCAGAAATCCCAAACCCAGCATAAATAAATGAAACTGAAGTCAACACAGGCCTAATTAATTAATTTATCAGTGCCAGGCTGCTAATTAATGTCACGCTTGGCTGCAGCACAGGAAGAAATCAAGCAGCCCAAGGAGCATTTGACAGCCTTGTAGACACAGAAATGCCAGGAGTGATCCAAATCCTTCATCCTTCATCCTCTTCCTCAGCCAGGAGGATGTTTGTGAGCTGCTCCTCAGACACAGCCAGCTCCTGGCAGGCTCCCATGGCCTGGCTGAGGTAGACAGCCAGGATGTGCTTGCACTGCAAAGTTAAGCAGGAGCAGGGCTGCAATGTCAGGCTCAGTCTGGACCAGGAATCCATCCTGGCTAAAATGTGTTTGGTGAAGAGTTCAGCCCTCCCAGGAACGTGGGTCCCTCCTGGCACAGGTGGTGCTCAGTGTCCCCACTTCTGTCACCATGCAGGGATCTGGCACACAGGTCCTGGCTCCTGGCACCCTCCCCAGCACTGCTGGCCATCAAAAGCCCTCCCTGCACCAAACCTGGGGCTCTCAGAGGCTCCCAGTGGGTCAGGCTCAGCCTGCCTGGCCAACTCCACACTCCTGTTTGTTTGGAAATGTGGGGTTCAAGGAGCAGGGCACAGCCTTGTCCCCCCTCCCCATGCCAGCCCCAGGCTGAGGCACAGAACTCACCAGCAGACTCTCACTCTTCTGCAGCACAGAAAAGCCAAAGGCAGGGCATGTGCAGAAGTGGCAGGAGCTGTAGCAGGTGTAGAGCTTGCCTGAGCTTCCAAGGACCTGAAACAGAGGCAGATGAGGAGTCAGAGGTAAGATTGACTTTAATTTCTCTGACTCAGGCTGGGTCTGCACTGCTGTCACAGTACAGAAGTGTCCCCAAGCACTGCAGTGACCCACCTAAGCTCGAAGTTCCTCAGTTTCTCATGGTCTCTGGGAGCTTCTCTCCCTGAAGGTGAGGGTTCTATAGCTGTGCCTGCAGCCTCAGGGACAGCTCTGCTTCTAAGGGACCAGGAAAGGGGTGGTGGCACCACTCCCTGACCTCCCATGGAGAGCCAGCCCCTCCCCTGAGCTCCCTCCCAGCCCTGGCAGGCTCAGAGGTGGAAATGACAAAGATTTTTGTCACACACAGCCCAGGTGTGAGCCCAGAGCCACCAGGGCCTGGGGACAGGAGAGCAGCACTGAGCACTTGCAGAGAGGCCTCTCCTTTCCCAACCACTGAAGGCTGCTCTGCTCTGCTCTCAAAACCAGCTGCAGCTACTGGAATCCAGATCTGCCTGAATAAACAAAGCTGAAGTCTCCAGAGAAGCCTCCCTGCTCCATCTCAGCTTTGGGAACAGCACTGCCTGCTTTTCCCACATGCTGTTCCCTGCAAGGCTGGTACTGAGGCACCAGGGTGAGCAAACAGGTGAGGGAAGCATTTTTTTCCAGCATGGAGCAATGTGTGAGCTGCTGGAGCTGACTGCAGGATATAGGAAAGCCAACCTATGGATAATTATTTCTCTTTTGGTCTCTTCAAGACTGGAAAATAGCTTTTAGGGCCCAGCCCATGGGAAGGGAAGGATCTGCAGGAGCAGAACACACTTGCACAGGGCCCAGGGCTCTCCACTCTGGCTGGGTTTGGGGCACACACCCCCCCTAAATCCAGAGATAAACACAAAAAGTGAAAAGGCAGTGGAGCTCTGCAGAGTGCTGCTCTCCTCCAGGACATCCCTGGCATTCCAAGCCCCTCCAGAGGAACATTGTCCCTCACTGTCCAAAGCTGCACTTCCCAGGGGAGCCTTCCCCTGTCCCTGGAGCTCTCCCTGCACCCTCTGCCCAACAGGGAACACCCAGGAGTTTGGGCTCTCCCACAGAAGTGCCAATGCCTCAAAGTCCCCCTCACTCCCAGCAGATCCAGGACACAAAATTACATTCCCATTTCAGAGTAAACCAATTTTTTTTCTCAGTCTGGCCTTTACCCTGAGTCCTCCTTTTACTGCAGGCTGAGTTTGTTTCACTTGTGATAAGTTTGTTTTCCTGTAGCCCCTTTGATTGTTTTTTCCAAGATGAAATATTCTGATGGTGCCTTCCCTTCAGAAGTGTTTTCCTTTGGGCAGGGGGGGAAGCCACAGCCAGACAGTGCCAGATTTGGGCTGAGCTCAGCGTTCCCCCATCCTGACCTGGATGGCAAGAACACCTAATAAGGCAAAATCTAAAATCCAAAGACTGGGAGAAAAAGGTGCCTGTGTTCCTGGCCAGCTGAGCCCAGCCAGGCACTGGGGTGCTCCCCAGGACCTGAGGTGACATTTCCTCCTGCTGTCCTCATCCCTGGGCCTCAATGAGCAAAAATCCCCCTGGAAGTGTCCCTGCACATGGACAGACAGACAGACAGACAGACAGGCAGCACCACAGCCTGTGCCAGGGCCTGCTGCTCAAACCCTTCACCACACAGCTCCAGGAAATGAATGCAAAAAGACAGCATGGAAAAGAAGCCAATGGAAGTGCAGGATGTGAGCAGTGCCAAGAGGCAGCTGGCAGGGCTGAAGCACTGCCCTGCTTCACTGCCACAGCTCAGCATTTCTGCAGAGCTAAAGGTGCCCCAAATGCTGCCAGGTCAGCACTGCCACACCCAGCACAGCTCCACCACCACCAGACCCACCTTCCCTGGTCAGGATTTACCCCTGACCTCAGCCTGGCAGGATCATCCCAGCTCTCTGGGGATAATTTCAGCTCTTGGACACTCCATCAGTGCTACTCTGTTAAACAGCAATGGCTTTGAGAGACAAATCACAACTTTCAGACTGAGGGCTCTTTCTTCTCCCATCTCAGCTCCTGAGGCCAAGAGCTGCCTACACTACAGGGCCTGTCTGAGCAGAGCCTTCCTCCCCTGAAGCAGGACCTGAGATGTGCTGGGTGATATGGAATTATCACCAGCTCAGATTTGGCTATAATGACCCAAAGGAGTTTCACAACAGAACCAACTTCATGGCCTCAAAGAGTTCTCCAGAGCCAGCTGCAAGTGGAAGCACCACCTCACATTCCAGCTCAACCACATCTGGGTGCAAATGGCAGGGCTGATTTGTGGGGGATAATTAACAGGATGATTGTGCAGTGTCCATGGATGCCCCTCTCCCCAGGAGCTCAGCTGGGGACATTCCCACACATTCCTACAGCACACAGGAATGAAGAGCCAGTGACTCCAGTGCAGTGTCCCACCCAGGGCCTCAGTCTCTGTGACCCCAGATGTGTTGCTGTCACTCCTCCAGCCCCAGGGTAGATTCTGCTCTTTGTTTCTGCATCTCAGACAGCTGTGGTGAGGGAGAATTTCACAATGGCACCAACCTCACACCCCCAGAGAAAATATCTCTTCAGATTCCTCTGTTAATGAACTCATCAGCATGGCCCTAATCAGCAATCAAGCTCCACTGCAGAGGAATGCACACACAGGAACCTCCTTCCTGAGGTTTGTCCTGCATTAACTCCCTGACCCTCCAGTCCAGGGGTTCCTTCTCCACAGGGAAACCAGAGGCAGGAGAGCAGTTCTGCCACGTCTTCCTTTTCAGTGGGCACCAACTGAGCCCATTATTAATATCAGTAGATTTTTAATTGATGGCCAGCAAAGCTCTGCCTCAGCCTGCAGGGCCTGACAGAGCTCTGCAAGGAGAATGTGACTGTTCTCTACCCAGTGGCATTTTTAGACAAGCAGGAGTAAAAAAGGGAAAGCCTTTGAGCATTCAATTAATCAGCAAGGCAGCTGCTGTCTAAGGGTGCTGGAAGCTTCCTAGGCTTTATCAAGCATCCACAGGCAAGCCCCCAGCTGGAATCCAAGGCTGTTCTCAAGCCCTGGGTATGATTCATGTCCCTCTGGAGGGGCCTGTGGCCTCTCCATGGCCCCAGAAGTGATAAAGGCTCCATGTGCAACCCAAGCTGTGCAGCTCTGAACACGTGAGAAGGGTTTGTGCCACCAGCCAGGCCTGACTCCACAGCCCTTTTCTCACCCTACACAACCCCAAAGCACCCCCAGGGGAGGAGAAAAGGTCCTTTGCACAGGGATACTTGGAAATGTTCCTCTTGGGTGCTGCAGCAGTGAGCAAAGACATTCCCCCTTCTCTGGGGTGAGAAAAGCACAGAACCAGGCCCAGCCCTGGAGGGGTTGGGAGTGCTGAGGAGAAGGAATTGATGCTTCTTGACCAAAATCTTTTGGGCACAGGGTCCCAGTGCCCAGCCAGGGCACAGCTCTGTGAGCTACAGGCTGGATGCAGCTGGTCAATGCTCACAGCATTGTCCCAAAAGAGATGCTGGGGGCCACAGAACAAGGAACTGTGCACAGCACAGAAAGCTGGGAACAGTGTCCACAGCTCCTCACCCCACTGCCACCCTGTGCTGTAACTGGTCTCAGGGCTGAGGTGAGCTCTTCTCCCCAAAATGCCATTTCCTGGAGATGTTTCTATGGTTCACAGCCTTGGCTACACTGAACCAGAATGAAACCCACGGGTTTGGCCTGCATTGCTTCCTGCCAGGCAGCAGAGATCAAGAGGGGAAAGAAACACAGTGACAGCAGATAACAGAGCTGTGTACAACTGGTCAAGAGGAAGAACTTCCTCTGCTGGATAGGATGAGAGCAATAAAGCAAAATTAGCAATCCCTGGAAAACTTCCTCCTGACTGTGATGCCCACAAACACATAAATTGTCTCTGGCTGGCTGGGAGCCACAAAGAAAATGGTTCTGCACTGTGCTGCTCTCCAGTGTCACTTCAGGAGTCTGTAAAACACTGGTGTCCTCTGTGTTTATCCATGCTCTGCAAGTCAGGAAAACACTGTCTCAGGTGCCAGCTGGAAAGTATCAGAAAGCAAGAGCCAAGAGAAGCAGGTACCTGGTAGAGAGTCCTTCCACTGGGGGACCTGACCCTGGTGACAGAACGCTGATCCACCAAATCCAGAGCTGGGACTGCAGATGGGCCAAAAATGAACTTCAGCCTGGGAGAGAACAAGTCTCTAGTTAGGTCACAGCACTAAGGGAGACCACCTGGCTCTGTGGAGCCCACTGCAAAAGTAACATTTCTCCTTGCTGCAGGAACTGCAGATGTCCCATGAGCACAGAGGCACAAACAGGATTTTAGTGGAGCACACAGAGCCAGACCTGGCAATGCTCAGGACAAAAGGGGCTCATGCTCTGGGACACCTCAACTGCACAGCCAGGCTGTCCTGGGTGTGCTGTCAGTCCTGAATCCCACCTCTAGGCATGGACAACACATCTCCTTGGAGAAAGGGGAGTGCAAGGATGATCCAGAGCTCCTGGAGTACAGGAACTGGGGCTCCTTCCTCATCCCTTGGAAATCTGCTCAAAGCCTGGGGAAGGAGTGAGTCATTTTGTAGTGATCACATCTCCATCCTAGTCACAACTGAGGGATAAATTATCCTTTCTCTACCCACCAAACTGCATCAGGAGGAAGCTGGAGAACATCAGGGAGTTACTCAAGACACTCCACTGCACATGGAGACACCAGATAGCATCAGTTTTACATCTGTGACCCAGCTAGGAGCAGGGCTCAGGGACAGCCAAGCTATTCCCAGGGGCAGCAGTGCCTGATGTCCCTCCACTGTCCCTAAAATCCCTTTCCCTTTCAGGCAGGACATGCAGGGATGCATTTATGGATGAGATTTATAGATTGGGATCACTGCACATTCCAAAGGGGGATTTTATCTCCTGTGGTGCTGTGCAGGGTGTAGGATAAGGTGTGTGTTAAATATGGACATCTGCACCTTCAGCCTATTGTCCACACAGCTCATGGGCTTCAAAGTCATTCCAGAGCAGTAAATCCAGCTGCTCTGAGTGTTTCCAAAGAGCTCAGTTAACTTCACAGACCTTTCACCCGCTGAGAAAAATCTGTGTAGTCTAGATTGGTTCCAAGAGTAAACAACAAGGAAATCAGCAGTGATGAAGAGATAGCACCAAAGAGGAGACAAGAGAAAGGGGAAAGTTTCCAAGTGCAGGGAGGACAGAGCAAGGCAGAGCCCCAGCACGGCTGAGTCAAGCTCACTGATAAGCAGCCAAGCAGCCAGACAGATTCCAGGAAGACCAAAACTTGCACAAACTCAGGGCAAGGAGGGCTGGCTCCCTCTGAGGGCTGTGAGGAGGTGGGTGGGGAGCACTTAACGTAACACATTCCTTAATGATTAGGTTTGGGACTATAAGGGGCTGAGTGCAGTGAGTTTCAGGAACTCTTTTCAAAATTAGGGAATTCTTTTCTTGTGTATATAATTTCATCAGTTCAACAGGAAATGCCCACAGGAAATTCAAGTACTTTGGAGATTTTGAAATTAAATCAGAATACTTCTGAGCTGCTGGAATTGATGGAAATCTGGCTGCCAAGAGTTACCACCCAACCATTATTAAACTTAACAAGGGAATTTCTTTCCTCCTCTTTTCTTTTCCAAGGAGAAGGAAACAAAAGTTTTTAAATCTAATCCCACCTTTCACAGGCCACTGTGGTCCCAGGAGAGGGAGTGAGCACACCTTCCACAGATGTTGGGTCAGGTAACTTTAACACAAAGGCACTAAGGCCTGGAGGGTTCCTGGTGATCTCCCCCTGGCAGGCAGGAACACAAGGTTAAAGAAGAATCTGGAAAGTCTCTTTCAGTGTGACAATGCCTTTTCTCCACCTTCAACACCAACTGGTGAGGGCTGAAGTTGTGAAATTTGGATCCCTTAGGTCACTGCTGGGAATGACTCAAGTATTCACAAGGGTGACAAAGCTGACCTGAGATTGCCCCTAAACAGAAGAGAACTTTCAATCTCCAAGTTAACAATTCCCTCGTGCAGGGGGATGATAAGGACACTTCTCCCTCTGTCACAGGTGCCAATGACTCAAACAGCAGGAGTGAGCTCAGGGTGCTCACAGAGCAGAGTGCAGGAAGGCAGAGGGATGAATCACCCTGGAACACAATCCACTCCCACAGCAAACTCCTTCCAGACATGAGACTGGACTCAGAGCTCAGGTTAAATATCCTGGGTTTAAATTAGAGCAAGTCATCACAGGAGATGCAGTGATACAGAGATAATTTTGTGAATCTCTGGAAAAAACCCTTCAGAACCTTCATTTACACCACCACCAAAACCACCAGCATTTTTGTGTTTCAGCAGCACTTGGTCAAGCACAGGGGAATGCCATGATGAGAGCTGACCACCAACTGCCCTTCAGCAGGACACTGGGGCAGAAATGAAGCAGAAGACACTCACCCCAGCAGCAGATCATCAGGGACTGCAACAGAAAGAAAAAGAAATGTGATTTTGTAGAATTTCTCATCACAGGGGGGTCATTGTCCCTCCAGGGTACCCCCAGAGGCCATACAGGACTGCAGAGCTCCCAACATCCTCTCCAGCCACCAAAAAAGCAACAAGGAGCAGCAAAATGATCCATGATGGCAGTGCTAAGGCACTTACCAAGTGCCTTATCTTATGTACTTATCAAGTACAGCAAGCACAAGGATTCATTTTAAAAAGAAATGCAGAAGCCCAAATGTACTTTCTTCCACGACATCCTACTTTTAAAAGTACACAATAAAAGGCAGGAGGCCTCAGCATCTTACTCTGCCACTTTAAGGAGCTGGTTAAAAATATATATATTCTTTTCCCTGGCATGAGTTGAGAACTCTGGCATCACAACTTTAAAAATGTTGTTCTTTTCCAGCACAGTCTTGCAGGGCGCCACTGGTTTATGGCTTTTCATACAACCACTGAAACATTGTGTCTTCCTTTACTGGAACTTCTTGTTAAAATGGAAAGTTACACTGGAGCAAACTGTGTTTGTTGTAGCTGACAGCTCAGGCTCTGCTTGTCCACGCTGATCTTTCTGTGAACACCCAGGGGACACAGTGTACTCTGTCTCCTTATCCCACTGGAAGATCTGGATTTTTGACTTTAAAATCCTTTTCTTCCGACAGTTCAAGATACTCTCCATGACTTGCTCTGTTGGTTTGAATGTCTCAGCTTTATTTGAATTTAATTTTGCAAAGGGATCAGTCACTTGTCTCTACAGCTCTGTATCAATGTGTGCCTCAGTACCACTCTGCTGCCTTTAGGACACCTTTAAGAGATGTGAAGTTCTCATTTTGTTTAGTTTACAACAGGATTTCTAAAGCTCTTTTAAAAGCAGTCACATGTAGATTTTGGATTTACCCTAACCTGACAGGAGCCATAGGTGCAAGTGTGCCAAAAAGCTATCACTGGGGTCACTCTGAGCTTTCTGCCCATTCCTCACTCCCACATAGTGCCCAAGACAGATTTATCTGAATTCTTATTTGTTTGGCTTTTGTGCAGTTAAAAATATTCCTTCAGCTGACACTTTCCTTAGGAAGAGCCGTTCTGTGCAGTAAACACAAACATTAATATTCTCTTAGCACAGATCCAGCAAAGGTAATTGTTCTTAACTAGCTGCTGGAATTGGCCAGGATTTCACTGCTGGCTTGAGCTCCTTTCACTGAAGCTCTGGGAAGTTGTTCCTCACCCTGGGATCACCAGCACACCCCCTCTGCCGGTCAAGCCAGGGAAATTTGGGGAATTTCCCTTTCCAGGTCGTTTTGGGATTGGTGAGTCTGTGGAACCAGCAGTGCAGAGGGCACAGCAGAATTCCAGCCTGGAGGCATTAATTTATCATCCCTCAAGTGTCACCACGTGCACCAGGAGCGCTAAGAAGCAGCGTTACCTCTCACAGTAAAAAAAAAGAATCCAAACTGGTGTGATTTTTGAATTTGACCTGGGATCCTTCACATACCCTGTGAGGTCTCCTGAAAAGACTTTTTGATCTCTCTCAGGAGCTCTTCTGCCACTGCTGGCAAGGTACTGCTGTCCATCCCTGGCACAGGATCATCCCTGCAAACGAGACAGGACAGAGACAGAGGGAAATCTTTGGGTCACCAAGGACACCGAGCATCAGGAGGGGTTATCAGCGACCAGCCAAGGAACGGCGCCCTCAGCAACTTTTAAAATGGTTTTGTTGCACGTTCTGGGGACACAAACACACGGGTCTGTCTGAGATGCCCCCACACGAACATATCTTTGTCCCCTCACAGTGACACTCCAGCCCTTTCCCCATCTTTGTACCCTCACAGTGACACTCCAGTCCCTTCCTCATCTTTGTTCCCCTCACAGTGAACAATCCAGTCCCTTCCTCATCTTTGTTCCCCTCACAGTGACACTCCAGCCATTTCCTCATCTTTGTCCCTCACAGTGACACTCCAGGCCCTTCCTCATCTCTGTCCCCTCACAGTGAACGATCCAGTCCCCGCTCCGTGTCCCGAGGGGCCCGGCGCGCTCAGGCCGTGCGGGCGCTGCTCACCAGGGCGGGCAGAGGGGCGGGGCCCGCTCCTGTCCCGTTCCCGGTGCTGTTCCCGCCGGGAGCAGGGCCCGATCCCGCTCCCGCTCCCGGTCCCCGTCCCGGTCCCCGTCCCGGTCCAACTCCCGCTCCCGCTCCGGGCGTGACGTCACGGCACCGCCCCGCGCCCGCGGTGACGTCACACGCCCTTAAAGGGCCCGCTCGGGATGGCGGCGGTGGCGGCGGCGCTGCCGCGGGCCCTGTCCCGGCTGTGTCCCCGGCGCTGCCGCGCCCTGCCCCGGCCCGCCTGGACGGGAGGACACCGGGGACATCGCGGGGACAGCGGCTGCGGCCCCGCGGGGCCGGCGCGGGCGCGCTGGGCACGGCCGGCCGGAGCTGCTCTGGCCTTCCTGGGAGGTGAGAGGGGCGGCGGGCACCGAGCACCGGGTACCGGGTACCGGGCACCGGCACCCACCGCGCTGTCCCCGCAGGGCTCTCCCTGTTCCCGCAGGATGCCGAGGAGGACGGCGAGGACGCCATCGTGCTGCTGCTGAAGCGAGCCAAGGTGAGGCGCGGGCGGAGCGGGCGCGGCGGGCGCGGGGCCCGGCGCTGACCCGGCCCTGCCCCCGCAGCTCAGCGCCCTGAGGGGGGAGCTGGCCGAGGCCGAGCGGCTCCTGCACCAGGCCCTGCGCCGGGCGCACCAGCAGGACAACAGGCAGGCCATCATCTACACCTACAGCATGGTGAGCTGCCGGCTCGGGCACACGGGGACGGCCGGAACAGCGGCTGAGACTTGGCAGTGCTGCGGTGGAGCTTGAGCACTTTCTGTCTCTTCCAGATGGGGAACGTGGCCTACATGCAGGGACAGCTGGACAATGTGAGTAACTCTGGTTTTTCCCTCTGAGTCTGTAGAGGTTGACATCTCGTGTCAGAGTGTCAGAGGTGCAGGGTGCTGGCACAACTCAGCTGTGGGACAGAGATGTCCCAGTGCAGGGCAGAATGATCCGACTCAGGGCTGCAGTCCCATGAGCACACCAGGCTAAGAAAGACGCTCTCACTGTTCAATTTTGAGCTCCAACACGGTGTGCAAGAGAAGGAATACTTAATGTGAAATGCTGCAGTTGTGCACAGGGATGGCTGCCCCAAGGAGGATAAAGGGTAAAGGCCTGGCTGCTGCAGCAGTGCTCAAGGAGAACTGAAAGGATTCCACTGGTTCAATATCCCTGGGCTCTGCTCAGCCTTTCATTTCTAACTCGTCTTGGTGTAGTGTAAATGCAACAAATTTGAACCAGGTCCCTCTATGCAGTTTGCCTCTGTTTTGTTTTAAATGCAATCAGTCCTCAGTATCCTTTTCAAAATTCTCATTTCAGGCAGAAAAGCTCTACAAAGCAACTATGAGCTACATGCTTGCAGGGGACACAAAGGAGGTATGTTCTGAGACAGGCTCCCAGTCTCTTTACCTTATTTCTTGTGCTGTAATGCCTCTTACTGGAAATTGGCACTACTGGAATGGATGGCAGCACTGAAGGCAACAAGATGGGGATTTTTCAGGTCTAAACTGAAAAAGTAGGGGAGGTTCTATTAGGGGGGTTACAAGATGAGTAACAGTTGTGTTGTGTGTCCTCCTGGCAGGATGACAACGCCATCCTTGAGCTATCCCTCAAGCTGGCCAGTATCTATGCTGCTCAGAAACAGTGAGTTCCCAGCTGGAGGTGCTATCTGCTTTCATCTGCAGTGGTGGTGGGGTGGCCAAGCAGAGGCTCTTTAATGAGGGATCCTTCAGGGACAGAAGGAGCTTTGCTTTGCCCTTTGCAGGGACAAATTAGCTGTAGCTGGCTACCAGTTCTGCATCCTGACCCTAGAGGAGAAGATTGCCAAGCAGAAGGACTTGCCTGAGGATGTCTTATCAGGTGGGCAGCCTTGTCTGCCAAAGGCTTCTCATCTTTTCTCCATTTCCCTGCCCTTGATGTTGTTTCTGTATTGCCTAAGCACCATCTTCATGTCAGCCCATTGCCTTCACACTGCCTGAGTTTGGTGGAGGCTCATGCTGGATCCTGTGGCAGTGATCACTTCACTCCTCTCTTTTTGCAGCTGAAGAAAAGGCCAACACCCAGCTCCTGCTTGGGATGAGCCTGGACTCCTACGCCCGCTACCTGCTGAACATCAAGGAGCTCTCAGCAGCACAGAAAATGTATGAGAAGGCTCTGCAGATATCAAGTGATGTTCAGGGAGAGACTCATCCACAGGTGATTTGTACAGAAAGGCTGATCTGTAGGGAGTGAGGCAGCCTTGGAGCAGCTCTGCTG
Source organism: Catharus ustulatus (assembly GCF_009819885.2). Classification (NCBI taxonomy): domain Eukaryota; kingdom Metazoa; phylum Chordata; class Aves; order Passeriformes; family Turdidae; genus Catharus; species Catharus ustulatus. The sequence continues at coordinate 3,638,476 of NC_046242.1, read as the reverse complement.
CCATGAGACAGGGCCAGCACTACCTGAGGCTGTTTTCCTGCCAGGAAGGACGAGCATGCAAATACAGAACGTTTCTCTGGGAAATACTGCTTCAACTGGTGTGCCAGGGAATGAAAGTGGTGCTTCTGCTGCCCCAGACTGCTCCACAAGTTTCCCTTTTCCCTCCTGGTGCAGAGTGTGGTGCTGATGAGTGACCTGGCCACGGTGCTGGATGCTCAGGGACGCTACGAGGAGGCGCACGCCTACAGCAGGAGGGCAGCAGAGCTGGCCAGGGACACTCAGCACCCCGAGGAGCACATGGTGCTCAGTAACCTGGCAGCAATCCTGATGCACAAAGGTCAGTGAATAAATGCCCAGCCTGAGCTTGTGCTGACTGCAGAGATCTGGATCTGTGTTGTAGGGCTGAACTACAGTGCTGGTTTTGGGGAGTTAGTTTTAGTTTAAGCAATTTGAACTTTCACAAACTGAATTAAGCCCAAAAGGTTGCTAGGGGATCTTATTTCCCATGTCCTTTGTGTCCAGAAGCTTTTCCAAAAGGACAAAAAACATGCATGAGATTTGTTGCTGTGAGATTTTAACGCTGAAGCAGCAGCAGGTCCCATCATCACTGCTGCTCTCCAGCTCTCAGAGTTGCATGGATGATGTTTTCATCAAACTGGCAGGATGTTTCCTGAGCCTTCCTAGATCTTGATGTGTTCCAAATAGTTCCCTTGTCCTTTGCATCAAGATGGGGCTGGGTGATGGAACTGGGTAGCCAAGCCTCTTCTCCCTCTTGCTACAGAAGATTTCCAGCAAGCAAAACTAGTGTACAAAGAAGCTCTCAAGCAGGCCCAGCAGAAGGGAGATGCTGCTTCTGTCCAGCATATCCAGGAGGAGCTAGCTGAGCTGGCCAAGAGGAGAAAGGGCTCCAAGTAAGTTTGGCCACAGGGTCCAACCTTGAGGTGGCTGAAGGCAGCAAGGGTTGGTCAGCACAGACAGCTGGGAGCAGCTCAGTGCAATTCTCCAGAGAAACAGCAGTGAGGAGTTTCAGGACTGCTTAAGAGGAAGGGCTGCCCCTGCCTAACAGCCCAAAATAAAGGTGTGAAATCTTAACTGTGTCAATTTGTGGTGTAGTCTGTGGTTTGACTGACCTACTGTGCTAAGTGATTTAATTTTAGCTGCCTAAGTGTGAGTCTGGCCTGGTATTAATGCCTGTGTTAGAGTCAAGGAGTGGCAGTTTGCTACTCCTGCTGCCCACAGAAGTGTTCAGGTTCAAAACTTGGCTGTCCTAGAGCAAATCTTGAAAAGGAACAGGCAGGAACTGTTGACATTTCACTCTTTACATGTAGCAAGCACACCAGGGGCTGTACTTTTATCAGTGCTGCAGTTCAGCTGTGTTTGAACTTCAGCAGAGCATTGCTCATGCACCTGCCCTGCACCAGAGCTGTAGCTCCCTGTCCTGGTCCAACAGGCTGCCTGAAGATCAAATGCATTTCTTCTTTTAGCATCCAAAGATAGAACTTGTCCTCTCAGAGGAGGGGTGAGACTGTTACCACACAGAGCTGCTGTCAGAAATACAACACTTGGCTCCAGTGGAGAGCACATGGAGTGCCAGAGTTGTTCTTCTCTCTTGGATAGATCAGTGCTTGAATAGCTGCTTTGGCAAACAGAATTTCTCAGTTCTGCCCTGCCAGGAAGCCTGATGTTAAAGAAAGAGGAGAATTAAACCAGGTATTATCAAATCTATATTTAGTTAGGATAGTAGAACTACTTCTGTCACTATCCAAGCACAATTTTAACCCCTCAGTTGTCACAACTGCAGCTGGCTGGTACAACCCTCAATGTAATGACATCATTAATAATTTACTTACAGTAGCAGCTTCATCTCAACTTTGAGCTAAGAGGAAAAGGCACACAGGTTTTGTAGAGCAGAAATCTTCAGTCACATACTGAGCTTTGTTCTCAGCAAGCTAGGAAGTAAAAACAGGGCTGTACTGACAGAAAGTCACATTAGAGCCAGCCTTCCCTGAAGTGCTGGTCTGGGGTCTGAATTGGCAGCAGTGTTACCTGGGAACCCTGCAGCACCCTGGGAGCAGGGTCTTGCCTGATGCTGCAAAACAAAAGGGAGACACAGGAAAAGCAAGTGGAGAACTGATCCCCTTTATTGATTGGTCTGAATCCAGAAGTCACTGTCTAGTGAAGACATTGTGTGGAAATTATGATGCATGGGTTTTTCAAGTCTTAAATGATTTCATATCAGAATCACGAACCATATCAAGATGAAAGCATTGTGAAAGCGCTGATCAGAAATCAGGTAAAAATTTGTAGTAAACTACACTTTGTAAACATGACTTACAAACACCTTCCTGTTTGAAACAGGGCAGATGTAATTCCATACTTGAAGATTACTGGAATTGTGGTAAACCCTAACTTAGGCTCTGGAGAGGTTTTTACACTGGAGAAGTTAAAACTCGGATAACAAACAAAAAAAAAAGCAGCAACATTTTATGTGCAAATGCCACTCAAACTGTATCTCAGGAGATTGTGACTATCCTACTTTGGATTTCTTGCTGCTGCTGCAGCAGTAACATGAAGCTTTGCAATGAACATGCTATACTTACTGTACAGGTAGCAAAGACATTTGTCTGTACATGCCTCTTTCACATTTGTATTTGTTACACTAAGAAAGTGAGAACAAGTGAGTTTGAGAATGGACCTTAACTCTCCACTCCAAATTTAAATCTACAAAAAGGGCAGATGAACTCGTTTTCCAGTATATGTTGCTGTGGGAACCAAAAAAGAAAGTTAAAATAAGAGCACAGGTCTACAAACAGGATGAAAACTTCACTGCTTCAAGCCAGAAGGGTAAAGGAGGGGAGGATGAGAGAAATCTTTCTCAGAGAAAGACTGCAAGGAGGTTTAAGACTGCCAAGGGATCTACTCTGATGTTTTAAAAAAGTAGCAAAATAGTTCTGTATTTTCAACAGCATCAGGTTTCCAAATGAGTTCCTTTGGAATTTTGTTTCCCACACTTGGGGCAAAAAGGCTTTCCTTAAAGGACTGAAAAGAAATTTGCAATTGATAAATAGTTCTGTGCTTCTTCCTGTTTGTAAGTGGACCATGCCAGCCCATGGGATGCAGAGCTCTCAGGACTGGAGGTTACACACTGCACGACACCTCCCATACAACGCAACACAAACACCGCAGAAAACCCAGAACACTTTTCACTGAAAATAACTCCAAGGCAAGGGCCCTGTTAGCAATGAGATGCAAAAGCAGTTTGGAATCTGACAGACCACGCCACCCCCAGCTCAGTGCTATCTGTGAATCAGTCCTTCTACCCCAGAAGATCTGAATTCTCTTCCTGAGGTCAGTGCAGCATTAAATGAAGATTTTGGAGATGGATGTCAGGACACCTGTGACATCACTGCCCAGATGGATGTGTACATGAGCTACAAGCATACCAGAGCAAGCATTGATAGATGAATGATTAAGGAGACTCTCCTAGTACCATATACAATTTAAAAATAAAAATCAACCTAACAAGTATTGCACACTTCAGGAGTTAAGCCAAGCATTTGTAAGGACTTCCACCAAAAGCTTGCTTAGAGGGACAGGGACTGGGACGCAGACTTCAAAATAATTATTACATAAAGATTTTAAAATCAGATTGGAGGAAGGTAAAAATCACAGTACATATTTCAAACTGGTTGTAACAGAAGCCAAGTAGTTGACTCGTGCGTTGCTCAATTATTCTATAAAAGCACTTTGTTTTATTTCATCTTGGGATGTGGAGATTTTTCTTCTTAAAGGATTTATCAACCCACCCAGAGCCTCTGTTCAGAAAAGCCATTTGCTGTGGTTAAATATGACAGTAAAATTTAGTAGCCTGTTTTGACTGCATACAATGCAGAAACAGAGAACACTAAGAATAGGCTTTTAGGGCACAGTTAAAATTCCCAGTGTGCATAACAGTGAGGTATGCCTCCAGAAGCTGTTCTTTTTTTGTTTCTTTAACCTTTTAAAAATGAACCATAACATACCCATGCAATAATATTTCTGCAGTGTTGCTAAATAAAACCAACTGCAGCAAAAATTTACAATGTGGCAGAATTTCAAATTCCAAAGAAATATATCATCTCATTCCAGTGAACTGGAGTTATGTTAATGTACAGAATTCACTAAGGGGTCAGTCTTAAAAATCAACATTTTCACAAGAGCTTGAACACCACTGAGAAAGTGTGTCTAGGGGAAAAAAAAAAAATTATATAAAAGCACAATGCCTGCAGGAAGTGGCACGGCATTAAGTGGGCAATGATGGTTGGGAGGCTGGGGTTCTGGTTAGGCTAGGCTGAGAGGGAGGCTAGGGTTATGAAGAATATTCTACACTGGAGAAAATGCTTAAAAAAAATTACAAAATGACCCCCAAAGTTTAGGCAATGATTTGAACATAAGTACACCAGATACTATAGCAAGGGAAAAAACACTGCAAAAAGTACTCTCTATTTACAGAAGAATGATTTAAAAGACATTATGGTTTTCTTTACAAATAGATGTAGAGCAGGAATAGTCCACATTTTTAAAAACTCTTTACATATTTATCTTTAGTAAGTCAACCTTCTCGACCACAATCCTCCAACACACAGCCTGTGCAGAAGGCATTTCATGGACTCTCCAGCAATTCTTCATTGTGTGGCCCTTGCTCTCTTGGAAAGTCTCTGTGGGCACAAGTCAAAAATAGATTTCTTTTTTTGACCCGCAAATTAAAAAAAAAATAATAATCTGCATAGTTCAGTCATCACTGTCAGACAGAGTCTCATATTGTGCTGAAAGCAGTGGTGCAGGCTCTCGCTCCCAGATCCTGTTCTGTGGGTGAGTGGTTGCTTGGCTCATGGACGGGGGGGGCGCAGGTGATGGAGGTCGGGGGGGTGCTGCTCAGCATCCTCATGGTCAGAGGGTTGTATGGAAACTGGGTGGAACCTGCATCAAAAGGCAAAGAACACGAGCTGATATGAGATCTGTGTTGTGATAATTAGCAGAAAATCCTTTGCACAAAACCCCCACATGCTGGGACCTTTTGGCCAATACCTGGTGTCCCAGTACAACATCTGAGCTCTGCGAACACCTCTGAAAGAAGCCTGTTCTCACCTGTTGATGAAGGCCTGTCCTCCCAGGCCCACACTGGAGTCTGTCTGTGGTAGTCCCCTTCTGAATGTACAGATGAGACAGAAGAAGGTCTTTCAGTTCCCAAATATCCCTGCCCAGGAATCGGAGACTTTGACTTTCTGCTGTTGGATTTGCCAATGAGCTTCTGCTTGCTGACTGCCCCACCTGGCAACAGAAGGGACAGATTTCACCAACCACATTTTAGCCTCTGTGTGTTTTTTTACTAGAAATTATCAGGTAGCACTGAGAAGCTTCAGGTATCCAATACACCCTGTTCTCCTTTTCCTGTTCCATCAGTGCTGTTGGAAAAGCCAGGACAATAAATGCAAACACCACCCCTGCCAATTACAGAGGAAAGACAGTGATTTCAGTGACACCAGCTTATTCAAACCCTTGAGTTGTTTGTTTTCTTTGAGGCCCTGGGATATCTGGGAGTTGCAGTACCTGAATTTGGAGATGGATTGGCTTCTTCCCTACGTGGCTCGTTGCTCGGCGGTACCGCGGCGCCGGAGCTGCCCGGAGCCACCGCGAGAGGCTGGGACATGACAACCCCGTGCTCCTCACTCTTGTCATCAAAGTTTCCCATCAGTGCTTTCCTAATAATGTCTTCCAGACCCAGATTGCTGGCAGGATCTGCAAAGGAGTGACCCCTAGAACTGACTGCACCTGGGAGAGAAGAGAAAACACAGTGAAAGGTGGGAAGGGAGGCAAAAATCTCAGAGAATTTAAAAGGGGGAAAGATTTGGTCATTCTGCAGAAAACAAGTTTTCATGTGCAATATTAGCTTTTATTTGCAACATTTCCCTCTTTTACTGGACTCCTCAAAGAGTAAAAATTTAAGATATTAAAGACATTACATTGTTCTGGAACATATGTTGTTTCTTTCATTGAAGAACTTACCTGAGGTAGTGACTGCTGGCAAATTGAATATTTCAGTCCCTGGCTGAGCAGTTGCTGCAATTAAAACACAACATTTCACTGAATTTTTCAGTACTGATGATCACTAAGTGATCAGAAGAAAAAAGCAAAAATACAGTTCTAGTATCACATTCCACTGTGTCAATGATTATTACTGGAACTATATTAAAACGCTGTTTAAAAGACATAATCATAAGGGCCAATAAAACACAAACCATTCAGCTTCAAGACACCTTTCCAAATAGGAAAATGTGTAGTATTGATATAAAGCAAATTACAGACACAGTTAATTAGAATAATATCAGATTTTAATAACTCTCTAATAATGTGGTTTTCATTAATTGTTAAATGATGTGACAGTCCTACATACAACAGCATAAAAAAATTCTAACCTTCTATGGTCATAAATTATTATATGTGTTTCATATCCACAGATTTCTACTAATTTGTATTATTTGATCATATTTGGGTCAGGACATCTGCAGGTGGATGTCACAAAGCTTAAGCTAGAAAAAATTGAGTGAAAAGGGAAGTCCTGCATACCCATGTCAGAGTCACCTCCACCAGATGAGTTCAGCTTTCGAAATATCTCCTGTTTCTTGGATTTTACCATTGGTGAAGTGTTCTCAAGTTTGGTGAAAAACGAAGGCAGGTAACTGATACTGCCTGGAGAGCGAGAGTCAGTCCTGCCAAGACCAACACGTGTCAAAGAGACAGAACTTGTAAAATGCACATTTCAATCTTCCCAAAAGCATTCAGGCAGAAACCACTAACAGTCCTATGAACACTGGGGGGGCTCAATAATAACTGAGTTTGCTTAAGCAGCAGCAATCTGACAAATAAGCTTGAATTAAAAAACCCAAATGACTCGTACACAAGTTAAAAAACAATCTAAAAATGAAGTAAAAAAATAATCTAAGTTTTCTAGCCCAAGATCCTAACATTTCTAAAAAGTGCAATCTCCCTGCCATGTTCCTGAAAATCCCTGTCTATCTACCCAACATCCATCATGGGCTGTAACAGCTCTGCAGCAACTGCAGAGTGGAAAACCAAGAAAATCAGAATGAGTTTCACCAGCACAAGCCTTAAATAAGTACTTTGGGTGCTCAAAATACAGGAGCACCCAGTGCAGTGTGCATGTCCCACGTGTCTGCAGACATCAGCAGTGCCAGGGACCCTGTGAAGGTCCTGTGCAGTTTTCTGGTGCAGATCTGACAGACTGGGACAGGGCTGCCTCAGCCATGGATATCCCACCTTCACTCCTCCTGGAAGCTCCTTAGCCCAGTGGTATTTCAAGTGATTAACTGCTCCAGCACCATGAGTGCTGGACCTGGGTTCCTCCCCTCTTCACCAGGGCAGTATCCAGGAATCCAACCAGGCAGGAGAAGATCGAATGATTTAATAAAAATCATCTTTCTCAAAACTCACTTCAGTTTTACAGAACTGGCAACCACGAGGAGTTTCACTCTAACACTCTCTCAGATGTGACACAGAACACTCTGCTTGCACCAAGAAACTTAAGACAGAGACTAACAAGTGACCTTTGCCTCAGCCTTCCCAAAGCACCTCCCAAACAGCAACTTTTGGATGTTAGTGCAGAAGGATTGACAGGGATTAACACTGTGGCACCAGAGGAAGGTCACTTGAACTGCTCTTTAACAAAGACACTGCAGCACAGAGATTCAGAATTATGTTTTTAGAAGTCAGTTTTACACCTACCTCTGTTCAGTAGGCTCAGTTCTTTGGGAAAGCAAAAGAACATTTTCCTGTTTCTCATGTACGACTGGGACCTGAGGTGGCGAGATTGGCTCGTAGGGCTCTGAGGGGACATGACTCCTCTCTGGGGATTTTCCAGGCCTACATCCACAATTCAGAGACAGATAATTACTCTCAGTGCATGCACAGCAGTAGTTAACTCATGTAATTTTCCAGTTCCTTTATAACTGCTTATGTGTAGTTACACGTTACATGCTTCAGTAAGCTTGGTGATCTTAAAAAGATGATTATGCATTGTCCATAACAAGTCTGGTAAGTTTTAAGTTATTAAATGTTTTCAACTCTAAAGACTGGAAATTAAGAGAAGTAGCAAAGGGAAAACCTTTGTTATGGAGCCAAGCAACTGGCAAAACAGCAGGAGACAAACTCTGCCTAAAAATAAGACCCAAAGGCCCCTTTACTTCCAATCTACACCAAGATTACTGCAGTAGTTTATATCAGTATCATATCTGGGCATCAGTGAAACTTGCAGTTAGGCTGAAGGCATCCATTACCTTCCCCTGGCCTTGTCAGAGAGGTTCTCAGGGGACACTCTGGCCCCTGGCCGCTGGTGGTGCACGGGCTGTGACTGCGCCTCGGGGCTGTAGCGGTTCGAGGTCTTGGCCCGGCCAGAAACAGGAGCTGGAGCAGGGGTGGAATTCTGGAATGTAGTGGTGGGAGGCTGCAAAGAGGCCTGAGAAGCTGCTTGGTTTCTAGCAAAGTCTTGTGTGATAATTTGCTGGATGTCACCAAAAGAAATAGAAAAGAGATCTTGGTTAGACAGTGTAGGTATTCATGAACTAGATGAGCCTGATGGCAACAAAGGTTATAAATTCAGATACAATATTCTGTAATGCTCTCAAATAAAAGCCATGATTATAAAACCTACACAGATGTGATCAGCAAGGGTGATGAGCCGATGGGTCCTGGGCACATGTGCCATCCCCTCAGCCTGGGAAGAGGGAGGTGGAGGTTGCTGGGGTGAGGGGGGCTCCTGTTGTGTCCTGTAGCGGTGAATGGGGCCCTCGTACGGCCTGTTGGGGTCGGCTGCTTGAAAAAGAAAAGGTCACTGATAAGCTTCAAGGTTTGAAACTTCTCTGCTTACAAATCTAAAAAAGGTGACTGTGAGAATATTTTTTTCACATGCAAATGAACTTACTCTCTGCCTGGCTCGGTTTGGGTGTCTCCTGTTGATAGGGCTGTAGTTTTTCTTGAGCAGGTACAGGTGAATTTGCAGGGCTGATCACCTCAATGGCATCTCCAGGAGCTTCATACCGGTGAGAGGACACTGAATATCAAGCAAAGGTTGTGGAATATGATGTAAATACGGCAGAAAATTTTTGTTGCCTATACTTAGCAACACCAGTGCTTCCAGTAAAATGGCACCAGTGAATGAAAGTCAAAACACGACAATCATGGTGATACAAATACTTTCATGAAATATAAACCAAGTAATATTCTGTTTCCTGACTTCTGATAAAGTTACTCTTATGATCCTGCATTCATGCTGTAGCATGGAATCTGAACAAAGCAAACAATTCTGATTTTGCAAGAGTCACTATATGCAAAGACTGTATTTGTCTATCAAGTGTTTCTGCTTTGCAGAGCTGAATATTTTATCATTAAACATCTGAATCATTTCACATCATTTCCCTAAGAGGCTAAGACAGACAGCAAAGAAGTAGAGAGTTACTAAGATACGTACAACTACTGGAAGAATCTGAACTTTGAGAGCCCCTATCTCGAGCATCCTTGTCTGAAGCAATCTGGCGAGTGATGATCACATCTATGAAGTTAGCAGCAGTAATTGTGGTCTTTCCTCGAGTTCTCAGCTCTTCCTCGTACCTGGATTTAGGAGGAGGTCCTTTCTCTTTACCAGCCTCTGAATAGACTACTGATGAAGTCTGTCCCTGGGACTTGCCACCAGAGTAATTTGCAGATGTATAGGGGCACTGCACAGGCCTCTTTTCTACCTCCAGGGTCTTCTGCTCCATCTGCTGCTGGTCAGTCACCACAGCTGACCGGCGTGCCATGTTCTCCTCTATCCTGCTTCCTTCGTGCTTGTTCTCCTTTGCTTTGGCAACTTCCATCTGAGGAGCAGAGGCTGCAGCATCCACCAGTGCTGCCAGGGCATCAGCAGCAGTGTTGTAACGGGAAGCTGGCAAGCCTTGAGTGATAGAGGGAGCTCCAGGGGTGAGCTGCCTGTGGGCAAACATTGAATAGCCTCAATTACATCACATGGAAAGAACTACAGCCACAAACACAATAAAGCAAAGCTTTTCTCTTTTCTGAGACTAATTTCTACTCAAAATGCACTGATGAAAATGCTCTGATAAATCCAAGAGCATTCATATAGTGAAATATCCTTAACCCTAAATGCACCTTTTAATAAGCTCAAATACTAGAACAGACATCTGTGCCATATTAACTTCTAAAACATACATGATACGTAGCTGAGCAGCAGGATCCAAAGGTGTGATGACACTTGTCCCATTGGTTCCTTGGAAAATACTTGGCCTTTGCTGCAGAATGTTTTCCTGGCTTCTGACAGAGGGGGATGGGGACCGGACGTAGCCGTGACTGCCGGGTCTGCCAGGCTGCTCTGCACCTGTGGAGGGGAACAAACAAAACAAATCATTACAACACTGCAGCCCTGTAAATCAATGCTGCCTCCTCTACATCCCTTCCCAGTTGTGTGACAGTATGTATTAAAGATTTAAATCTGTTCACAATGTTCTAAATGACAAGCAAGCTGGGATTCACTCCCCTTCAGGTGCTGTGTTGCTTTGAGAGAAAGTTCAAGAAGTTACAGAAGCTGCAGTTATGACCAGAACTGCTCAGCAACAGGAAGCTGCCTGAAGTGCAGAGTAAAAGCAAACTGTAATGGTAATTGCTAACAGTGACTGCATAAAATGAGCAGTTTCAGTGCACAGGATCCCAGTGTATCCATGTGCCCTCACCTGGTCGGAGATAAAGCTCAGCAGGGACTGAGGTGATTCTCTCCCTCTCACGTTCTCGTTCTCGTTCCCGCTCTCGTTCGCGTTCCCTCTCCCTTTCCCGTTCCTTCTCCCTTTCCCTTTCCCGTTCTCTTTCAGCATTTGCTGCTGCAGAAGCTGCCAGGTGTGTGGGGTGTCCTGGAAGGTCCACATGGTAAAAGGAAGGAGAAAAAAACGTACCTAAGTGAAGCATGATAATGTAAACACTTCCCAAATACACTTTAATTCCACTCAAGACTATCCACTTAATTAGGAAGAAAAAAGCTTAACATACAGTGAAGGCTCAAAAGCCTTTTACTAAAGTGGTTGTATACAGTTAGAAACTACACAGCTTATAGACTCCAGTTCCACTCTTCAACACATATAAAATGGGATTAGTGAATTATAATCTAATTACTACCAATAAAGTCCTGACAGAATGAGGCAAATTCAGAATTGGACAGCACTTCTATTGTAACTACACAGGATATCATCAAAACCCCTTTGCTATCCAAGTGAGATGTGCATGCAAGAAGCATCTCCTGAGAAAACATCAAAAACATGGCATTAATGAAAGCTGAATCAATTATCTCAGCATGTCAGACAATTAGAGGCATCAGCAAGCCATGAGAGCTCTTACCAGGTGACAGAGAAGCAGGGTTGTAAGGCCTGGGAGGGAAGGTAAGCTGGGTGCCAGGGATGTATGTGATTCTCTCCATGGGTGGGGTGCTCGTTCCTCCAGGGTGAGGCACTAAGATAGTGGGGGCCATATTGTTCAGGTCAATAATTCCTGTCAGGAGATGACACATGTGAGAAGGGCCACTCCAGGACATGGTCTACACAGCAATGAATGCTTGGTGGAGAAAATATAAGAGTAAGGCAAGTGTAGAGGTATATTCCAGCTGGCTATACTCTCTTAAATCTGGCAATCAGCAATTTAGGAACATATCAAGTCAGAATTTGCATTTGTAGCACTTCCTTTAATTGCCCTTTGGAGAAATGCACTTCACCTCTACTCAATAATCCCATCTTTTAGCAAAAAATAAAACAATCAGCATTGTTTTCACAAACATCATGCTTTTGGCTATTGCTTTTATATTATTTTTGAAGAAGTTATCATTTTGATATAATTCTCTTTTCTGAAGTTTGATGGTGAGCTAAATATGGTTCTGATCATCAATTTAAATGAGCAGCAAACAATCTGTCTCTTGAACACTAGTAACTCTCAGAGACTTCTCCTTGAAAATATTGATTATAGAGATGGTTTTCCTTCCCACAAAAAGCAGTTTGCAATGAGTTGTCAGACATCCACGATCACTACAGGATGAACATTTATACACACAGCCTTGGATGAGCGCATCCAAATCAGGCACAGCCAAAACTCACTTTTAAGAGGATTCTAGAAAGAGAGCCAGGCCCACCTCGTGCTCCTGCATAAGGGATTGCTAAAGTTTGCTCCCTGGGGGACAATCCCCTGGTGACATCGGGCCGGAGGTTCACTTGCATCTGCTGGGAGGTGATGTAGTCGTTGAGGATGGTCTGGCGCGTGTTCTCCATGGCGTACAGCTGGTACTGGCTGGGGTACCCCGGCGTGGGGGACAGCTGCCTTTGGAACAGGTAAGCAGCAGCAGCTGGGGGTGAAAGGAGGAAAAAGGGGGGTTTTAGGAAGCAGGGTTGAATAAAACTTTCAGGTGTTTTTAAAGGTTGAATGAGAGGTGGTATCAAGTGTCTCTAGCTGGTGCCAAGTGAGTGAGAATAGCATTTTAATACTGATGATTTATTGAATTTCTGCACTGCATGCACACTGGAAGTGCTAAACAATCCAGATTGGAGAGATGACTTTAATAAAAATATAAATCCTGAAATTCTGAAAATGTAAAAGGCTGAAACTCCTAAAGAGGGTAGAAAATACCTCACAGAAGTAAACTGAGGGATAGGTTAAAAGGAAGTCACTGTATTTCATATCATCAGAGACAACCTGATAATCCTTCAGTGAAAATAATCACAGTCTTGAACAGAGGACTTTTAAATAATATATAAATTGATATATAATTGTATAGAATTATACTTTAATTCTCTAGCCTCTTTCACATCCTTCTTTGCAAAGCTTTCCTGAAAGCTTTTAATACATTCCATAAATACTTATCTAAAAATACTGTGAACTTTTTAACAAAACAGAAGCAATTTGGCAGCTCTGAAGGTTAGTTACAGCATTACACAAGACTATTTTATTAAGTTTCTTGGCTAGATATTAAATCACCACTAAACTAAAATTAAATCACAACAATGAATACTTATAATTTTATAAATGGTATCTGGCCTTTGATAACTGCCTTATAAAGGTTCCTTTCTTTTCAAGGCTCACAGTATTTCTAAAACTAAACCAAACCAACACAAATGTATTTACCAGGATCCAGAGCCCTGTGAAATGGCATAGCAGGATCTAAATGGGGAGGGAGGTGACCTCTGTAGACTTCAGGAGTTGCTCCTCTGTGGTGAGGGTCAAAAGGACTGTGAGCCACTACAGGATCAACTCCTGGCACTGGAGATTTTGCTGGCACACTCTCCCTCTGTGTTGGAGTGAGTGTGTTCTTCCTTTCATGATTTGCTGGCTTCCCAGAAGATACTCCAGCTAAAAGCAATGAAAAATTAATTAACAAAATGCCTATTCCTCTATTGAAAATTTAACTGTAGAAATACACTGGTTCCCAAGGAACATTTTCAATGACTGCAATACAACAAAGCACATTTTACATCATAAAACACTTCTGCTGAGAATCTTTAAGATTGTTTACACTTCACTAAGTCATCTTCCTCAGCTAGACACTTTTAAATCAGGAACAGCTTCTGCCTGAAAACATTATCCTTGTAGGTACCACTTCCAGTGTGATCCATAATCAAATGAGAATTGAGGCTGAATTGCCTTCCCACTTCCCTCTTCTATTATGGTAGATTTTAATTTCCTTATTTCAATTAACAGCTTACAGCCTTCTAAATTCATTCTAGCCAACTTCCAAATTGAGACAAGACACCAGAATAAAATAAAGAAGAGTGGAGTACATAAAAATGAATTACTGTAGACAGGAATGACATACCCTCACTAACTCTATTCATCATAGGTGAACTCCTGGACATTGGACTCTGATAATTCACAGGTGTCCTCCGAGCATTTGTATCATCATAAATCCCAGGGCTCAGCTGTGATTTGGGAGTTTCATGAAGAGTTGACCTGAGAACAGAGGGACCAGAGCTGACTACTGACGTGTGACGGGACCGCACGGCATCCCCGGTCTTCACATCTTCGTATTTTCCTCGCTCCACCACCTTCACGTTTTCTGGCACCATTTCCAGCTGAGGCATTCCCCGGGGCAGCTTGCTTGGTCCAGTGATTAAAGATTTTACATTGTGTTTGATGGCAGACTGGCCAGAGTTGCTTTCATATTTTATGGGTGTGCCCTGAAGAGGAGAAAAAAAAATTCAGATTAAGGTCCTGCTGTGGAAAAAACTCCCAGAGCCTGACCTGATTCACTCCTGAGTGTAAAAGTACCAGTAATTTCACGATTTTAAGCCGCACTGAGTATAAGCCGCACTTCCGGGTGCCAGCAACTTTTCATTCTCTGTCCATACATAAGCCACACCTGATTATAAGCCGCACATTACAATACAGAGTGTGATAAAAGGGATCTGTTCTATCACCATCTGTTGAGGGTGGGGGCAGTGATCCTTATATCTGTGGGAGATATTCTGCTAATGGGCCATCCATTGAAACCAGGCAGGGCATTGTTCTTTATCTCTTCACAACCCATCCTTCCTCCAGCCAGTCATTTTCTGCTCATGGCCATTGAGTCCCACTGAGGGACTGATAAAATTACTGCATCCCATTGGGAGCTGCTCCAGCCAGGGGGAAGAGCCCAACATTTCTTACCAAGATAAAAACAGAGGTTTTGGGACACTAAGGGAGCCCCTTTCTCCACTGGACTCCAGAGGAAAACCGGATTTCTCCACATCACCACTGGAGCTCTGGAGGGAAACTGCACCTTGTACAGGAGCACTGCTCCAACTGAGCCACATCTGTCACTGCAGGAGGATGCAGCCACCATGGAATGGGACTGCTGCCAACACCCTGCCTGACGGGTGCCAGGTTGTACTCTGACTGTGTCAGGGTTTGGGGTTTGTTCTTTGTAGTACTGTATTTCTATTTTAATTTCCCTAGTAAAGAACTGTTATTCCTAATTCCCATATTTTTGCCTGAAAACCCCTTGATTTCAAAATTATAATAATTTGGAGGGAGGGGGTTTACATTCTCCATTTCAAAGAGAAGCTCCTGCCTTTCTCAGCAGACACCTGTCCTCCCAACTAAAACAGCAACTTTTCATTCTTTGTCCATATATAAGCCGCACCTGATTATAAGCCGCACTTTGGGTTTGGACCAAAATTTTAGTCAAAATGGTGCAGCTTATAATTGTGAAATTACTTTCTGGATTTACCTGAGATATGGAGCCTTCTATGATTGGCCTGGTTGTCTGCACCATTTCAGGAGTCTTGCGACTCTCTTGGCTTAAGAGGTCCTGCCTGGGGATCTCATGGATGGAGCGTCCCATCTCCTTGATGGTGGTGACGCCGTCGTAGGGTTTGCCCTTGGTGATGGCTCCTTCAAACGTCCTGATGGGAGGTGACTCTCTCTTGATCTGTTTGGGGTACTTCAAACCATCTTCAAAACTTTCAGCTGTTGCTCTTGGTGTGCCTTTCATAGAAAGAAAGGGTCACATGACTGGTATTAACAGCTGCTAAGTCTCTTTTTTCATAAGCAGAGTAATATATTACATGTAACAGTGAAACTTTGGTTTGCTGTAGTCTGTGGGAAGATACTTAAGGTCTGAAAAAATCATCACAAAAATAATATTGAACAATATATGATGGAAAACCTCCCATGGTTATTTCAGATGCTTAAATAAAAGAAATAAATGCATCTGCAGAGTTGTTGGTGTTCATTTTAAAAAGGTGCTAATTACCAAGTATTAATATTTAAAAAATCTGTTTTCCAATAAGAAATAAAATCTATGTTTACAGACTAGCTTTGAACACAGCATATCAAAAATCTGCTGATTTATGCTCTGAATATGTTTAATAAAATAAGCTCCACCTTTAACACAGCTCCCACAGTTAATGAGAGCTTTAAGGTTCAGAAATCCAGATTTTTGAGGATTAATTAATGCTCCCTTTTTGAAACCTGCAATATCTCACCTTGCATTATAGAGCCAGACAAGACTGTTCTCTCCTTCAGTTCAGCGTGTGGGCTACCCCGAGGCAGCGCCCGGCAGATTAAACCTAAAATTAAAATGAAGGTAATTTAGGGAATTAAACAAGAGTTTTAAAAAAATCCAACCTCCAAAACAACAAACCCCCTCCTTCTTACACATGAGCGATGGTATCTGTACCCTGGCAGTGCCCACAGGGCTAAGCCTCAGTATGCCAGGCATTGCAGCAACATGTTATAAACACCTCCTGCCCTAAAAAAATAATCTTTCAGTTCAAGTATTTGTGCTATTGCATAGATGCAAGTTTTAACATACTTAGAAAAGAGGAGGTGTTTTTTATAATTAAGCTTAGCCTTTGTTTCAAAAGCAGTCACTGCTTTTCTCACACTCCACTTTCCTTGCCTAGAAAGAAAGGTGTTCATGGTGGGAAGTGAAACAAAAAAAAAAAATCCAAAATATGCCTCAGCATCCTCCAAATTATCAAAGTTCATACTGAATCATTGGGGAAAAGATGAATTTACTGTGCCTATGGTAAGAATCTAAACAAGGGCTCAAAACACTTCTAATTTTTCACAGTTTGAAGATAGAAAATGTGTCACTGATAAGGCAAACCATAAAAGTACCAGAGCAGCTCCTCAGGTGCCAAAAGAGCCCAAAGAGCCAAATGCATCAACAACTTGGAGGCAACACTGAATTTGTGTGCAGCCTACAAACCTCCCATTCACATTGTTCCATCTGCTGAACAGGTCCACAAAACAGCTTCCAAGGGCTACCCAAAGATGGGACAAAATGCTTTGAAGGAGCAAGGTTCCATGCTTGAGGCAGGAAACATTTTCTTGCATTTGTGTTTTTACAAAACAATCAGAAAAGTTATATAATGACCTGCCTTGGCCTCTGCAGGCTTTGTTTGATTACAGTTTATTAAAACACCACAGCACTAGGGATGCCCTGAAGCAGGATCCTGCAGTTCAAAGAGGTTTCTTGCAGGAATGCAAAAGGTCAGGGCAGTGTGATACCAATATTTAACTGAAGGGTGTGGCAGAGGCTGTGCTGGTGGGACCCAGTGTTTGAGCTCAACAGGACCACTGGGACTGTGCAGAGCCAGGGACATCTGTCAGATGTGCTGAGAGCAGGAAGGGCCACCTGCAGTAGCAGCAGTTGTGGTAAAACAGAAAAGAGAACTGGGATCTACTCCAGTCCTGTTTCCAGCACACTCTAACTGCAGTGTTATTGCATGGATTTGGTCATCAGTGTGATTTAAATCTAACTTCTCTGTTAGTTTGCACCCTAAGATAACTCCAAATGCTCTCACATCAATGGATTAAAGATAAAATATTTTGGAAGCAGCTGTTTTTACCTTCCAGTGGTGCAGACCCTGGAGACTCCCTCAGTGACATCCCCTGCTTTATGTTTCCTTCCATTGTATCATAGGTTCTCTTTAAACCAATTTCATGAGCAGTTCTTGGACTCCTTGTTCCTTCACGGACATTTTTAATAGCTGCAACAAAATGTACAAGAGTGTGGTCAGGAAATGTGGACAACAAAAAGGGACACATGAATATTTCATTAATGAGACCACAGGTCATGAATATTTAAACAACACAACTTCAGTATAATATTGTAACATTAAATATCAATCTTAAAAGATCCTTTCTAGTTTGTCAAGAAGTTAAGTTACACATTTATCAATATTTCAACTGAAGTTTAAAGTTTATGATAGGTTTATCTTTATTTTAATACAGGTAATTTTAAAACTGGTTATTTACCCTTTCACAATACAAACATTTAATGGCAAATAGGAAATAAATGGCAAAGGAATAGCTGAACTATATTTTAAACGTGCATCTGCTTGGAAGCAGAAATACTTCAGCTATGGATTATCCAAGCAGAACTTGGGTTTGATCAGGCAGAATATACAAATACTCACCATCATAAGATAGAATATGCCCACTTTTGCCTTCATAAATGACATGGCCCTTGGCTGAGGCCTCCTCTCTGCACTTCTCTGGGCTGCTGTCCTCGGTGGCCAGCCGGGTGATGGTTCCCTTCAGCAGTGCATCAGCAGCAATGCCAGACTGGGACAGAGCTGGGGTACCCTGTGTGCAAAGCCAGACATCAATCAACTCACATGCTCTGAGGCATTAGACAGTGGGGAGGAGTGAAGGGAAAATACAACAAAGCAAAAAAAAAAAAACTTTTTAGGTTTGTAAAACCAACTAATTTATCAAGTATGGCTTTAACCTCTGCCTCTATTATAGACACTTAACCTAAATGAGTAAAGTTATTTCTGCTACCTTGTTAAACAATATTACCAGTGTATTTCACAGCCTGGAACATTTGCCCTATAAATACCATCTGGGGGGAAGATAACATATACCACATGGTGCCATTAGGTTTTATTTCTGTCCAAAGCAATCAAAGCTCCCCTTCTCATCTCAAAGCAGAACAGAGTCAATTACTCTTTGTACCAAGGGATGCCAAACCAACCAAACCAGCAGCATTTAAAATGAAGGACAAAAGGCCTGAATTTCCCTTCTTGGATTTAAACAGAATCTGCACAAGACTGGTTACACTTGGTTTGAATATCTGAACTCAGGTGTGATGCAATTTTCAGGAAAGTTGCCCTCAGTTAGGTTTGAAAACTCATATATATGAGGATGAAATCATGGTCATGCTGACTCCAACAATAGTGGGGTTTGAACATCTGATTGGATTGAAAGTTTTCTTCAAGGCAGTTCCTACCCTGTGATAATAATTTACTTTTTCAGATGTGCACATACATTCCCAGTGATACTGTGAAGATGCTGTTTTGCTACAGCCTTCCCAGCAGTAAAATGTAAAATACCTGAGTTATGGAGCCTCTCAAAGAAGGAATGGTCTCAACTGAAACTTTACTGGTTGGAGTTCCTCGTGTTATACTCCCCTCCTGTATCGTTGTGGTACCTGGTTTGAAATAAAGACATCCTGATAAATAACAGAATTTAAAAAAAAAAAATCCACTCTCTTTGAAATAATTTAAAATTCTACTGAGAACTGTTAGTTTTCATTAAAATAAGGGGAAATTGCAATTGAGGCAGTAAGGCTATTTCCTCTTTTAACATAGCCTTTTACAGACTGTAAGTATTTTACAGCATTAACTCATGGCAGTTAATTCATTTTCTTTTGACTGATTTGCTCTAGTGAGAAACTTTATTTTGAAATTTGCGTGACTTGTAACAAATATTTTTAAGTGAGCCATGCAGACAGGAGGAGCCAGCTACAAATACACATGCTTGGAAAACAGGGAGCAAAATTAATCCTGAAATCTTATGATACTTAGATAATCACAGAACACTTCAAAATAACACTTCAGCAGTTAATTCTCTTGGTTTTCTCAGGCTCTGACAAGAGTTTCTGAATCTGGGTGACTTTTTTTACCTCGCACCACACTTTCATGTTGTGCCCTGACCAGGAGTCCTTCAGGTTGAGAATTCTGGCTTCTGGGTGAGAATTCTTCTTGTTTGATATAGGGCAGGGAAGCTATTGAGGAGAAGAAAGAGAAAAAGGTTGAGGTTTTTAAATTTCCTTTAATTATGGGTGATTAAATAGTCTGTATAAAACATGTCAGCTTTTCCCTCCTTACCAGATTTGGCTGACTCTTGCTGCCTTGGCAGCCCAAGGGATATAGAACCCACTGATGGCTTTGCAGTTTCTTGGGCGTAGGAAGCTTGACTGTGGGATGTTAAATAAGTGCCAGGTGTTCCCTGAAACAACAAATAGATGTTAATTGTTGTTTCTGGAATGAAGGTTCACATCTCTCTTTAAAGGAGAATGTTAAAACTAGTATGATTCCATTTGGAAATGCTACAGTGCCCCACTGCCATGTCCCAAAGCACAGAGCAGCAGGAGTGGAGTGTCACTGATAGTCTGGACATGAAGGTCACCTAAACTGGATATCCATGCTCTTAGATGTGAGTAAATGTTCCATTTCTAAAGCTCTTGTAATTCTTGACAGGTTGGTCTTAAGGGCTAATGCTGTGAGTCCTTAAGCAAGTACAAAAAGTTGAAGATTGGAGAAAGGGTAAAAAAAAATCGTTGTAAGATTTTCAAATAATAATTCTCTTACTTGTGAGATTGAGCCTCCCATGATGAAGGAAGGTTTTTCTGATGGCACACTGGTTTTGGAGGATGGAATGAGAGGTGGTGGTGGTCTGGTGGGTCTGGTTGTGGGCAGGCGAACTCCTTCGGGAATATTGGTTATCACCTGGTGAGGGGCTGGCTGGAGAACTTGAGGGGAAAAAATCCACATTAAACATTGCAGTGTGAACAGAAACAGCACAGTACTGCCTCATTGGGCTAGAAAAACACTGAGCAACTATTCACACACACAGACAATTATCTTTCTTCTATTAACTCACAAAGCATTTAGAGAATAATTTGATCCTCCAAATCTTTACCTGGAGGGACACTGTAGCGAGCTGCACTCATCTCAGGCTGGGGAGAGGCTTTATTGACTTCTCTTGGAGACAACCTGTAGGGTGATGCTGACCTTGTGGCTGGATTTTGCACTTGTGCTTCCTGTTCTATTCTCTTGACCTCAGCATAAGGCATATAGGCCACTGGTTTTCCTGGGAGGGTTGAAGTTATCAGAAAGAGAAGAACCCTGGGTTAGAAACTGGAGTCAAAAAGTCCAATTCACAGCACAGTTTTAACAAAGGGACTACTCCAATGCCAGACACACCCATCTGGTACAAATGGTACAATTAAAAAGAAGTATGAATGTTCCACCAAACTTTTGTGCCCTATTTCAGTGCTCAGTATGAGCACAGTTAAAATGAATGTTTTACTGCATGGGTATAGATTCCCACCTTCACCTTAAGCTTCTGGAAGGGCTCCCCTAGAACAGAATTATCTGTTCCTCTCACCTGCACACTGCATCTTCCTCTGTAGGAACAACTCATTTTTGGGTTTGACCCAAATGGAACCAGTTTTCTGCCTTTATATGAAGGGGCTCCAATGCAGCTCAACAGTAAGAGCAGCAGAGCACTCAGGTTCCTTCCAGCAGGGAGCAGTTCACTATCAGCTCCTCATCACACTAAACTGTCACTCTCCAATGAGGCAGCAGAGTAACACACAGCCACAAAGCACAGATATGGGAACACCAACCTTCCCACTCCACACTGGGGCTCTTGGAGGTGCCACAGGGGCTCACAGCGCTCCGATATTCCAGGTCCAGCTGCTCCTGGCGCTGCCGCTGCTCCTCCAGCAGCGCTGACTCGTGCATGGCCTTGATGTGCCGCTGGTACAGAGCGTAACCACTCACTGGGGTGCCCACAGGGACAGAGCAGGGGCTGCAGGAAACCTGGGGACAGTGAGGGGACAACGTCAGGGACACCCTCAGGCACTTCCTGGAGGAGCTGTGGAGCTCAACTCTCCCCACCAGTCTGGGTTGTTTGAAAAGATCCACACCTATTGGATTTGCACTTGGTTGTACTTAACCTTTCCCCCCTGAAAAATACAATAATAAAGCAAATGATGTTTTTCTTGATTTGTTTAACAATTTTTCTTGCCTAACAAACACTCCTTCCAACAGCACTGAAAACTGCCCATACCATAGGTGGGATGACAGCAGCTCGGTGGTGAAGCTGCTGCAGGTCCATCTGCCCTTGCTTTATCGTGGATGAGACCAGAATTGACCCAGTGGGATTTAACAGTGAGGGCTTTGACTCTCTGCTGTAGATACTGGAAAAAGAGATAGAAGGGAAAAATATCACCAAAAGGACCAAGGTTACATATCTTAAAAGATTTCCAGCAACAGCTCTTGAATTCAAAAAACCAACACATTTATCAGACTGGACGAAGAGCTGAAAAGTCAGAACCATGTTGTGTTTTGTCCCACAGCACACATAGTGGAAGAGGCAACACATGCTGCTGTATTAGTGCTTTGGAAAAACACAATGGATAGGAAGGACTACAGGAAAGAAACAGTAGTCTACAATAAAATAATTTCACACGGAGGCTGAGACATTTGTGGAAAGATGATGTTTGAAAAGGCAAGAGAGAGCAGAAACACCATCACCTGCACTCTTCCAAAGCCCACATTCACTCCATGACACTGGATACTTTTGACATTTAAACATCTATCCCTGGCACTGTGTCTATATTAAACCTCTGAGAGGGAGCAGGGCACTGGCTCCAGTGCCACACTGGGGTGACACAGGAACGGCACCAACAGAAAACTGAAAAGATTTCAAACACCCTCAGTGGTATCAGCCATTCCCAAAGAGAAACAGCTTCAAAGACTGTGCCTTCAAAGCCCTACTCACCCCTGTCTGTCAGGCTCTCCATCAACTTCCTCATCAGCACTGCAGGTGGCACTGGAGTCATTATCTGAATGGGATTCTGGTCTGGCTGTGGTAACTTGCTGGGACAGGCTGTAATCCATTTCCTCTGGTTCTGACTTTTCCTTCGGTTTCTCCATCTCTCTCTCTTTGGTATCACTCTCTATTTTCACTTGAATATTCTCTGGTAGCCTCATTTCAGTCTCTACAGGTTCTACTTTGGTATGAACTGGAAGAGTAATCACAGGCTTAGCTTCAGCTGAATGGCTCCTACTGTCCACCTCCATAGGCTCTTCAGCCTCAGTGTTTATTTCTTCCTTGACCTGTGGCTCAGGGTTCTGAGTTTCAGCTGTTGATACACTTTGGGCTGGTAAGGAGGGAGATGTGCTGGCTGCAGGTTTAATGGCAGGTTCCTGCTCTGCTGGAGCCTCAGTGGTTACTTTTGGAGCAGCAGGCTCAGATGGAGTTTCTTCAGTCGGTTTAGCAGGCTCTGCTGGAGTTGGAGATGGAGCACTTTCTGTATCAGAACTATTTTCAGCACCTGGGGAAAATATGTTTTGCCATGAAGGTTCAATCAATGAAATCTGACAAACTAGGTGCAATAAGGATCCATCAATTTTAACCAACCCATCTGCAAAACAATTTCTTTTGGCTTATTATAGAAATGGGACAATTGGCTGAATTACATAAACACTGCAACTAAAAAATACCAACAACTGAAAACCCAACAGTTAGGTATCTTCTCTCACTCATTGTTTATGAATTCTATTGCCTTTTGCTCCACAAAAGACCAGCCAAGATTGACTGATGTTGAGTGTCTATAAATTAGCAGCTGCAAACAACAAATATATATAAAAAAACCACCACTTGAATTTTCTTGTCTGAAGCTTTACTGAGACTATCAACTAAAGGTTACATGTATTTGATTCAACTTGTTCCAACACTCCAGATGACAGCATAATCAAAGCATCTCAAAATACTAAGCAGCAAACATCTTTAGGCTGTTAAATTCTAAAAATGCTGCAGCCACTCGAGTGAGTTCAAATTGCTGAAATCCAACTGAAAGAGCATTGGAACAACAACAACACCATGAAGTGGAACACAGCTTTCTGAACACATAATTAGCACAAAACATGGGCCCCTTTCTGTGCACACACAAGTTTCCTTCCCAGAAAAGTTACCTTCACTGTCTTCTGGGTTCTCTTCTTCATTAGATGCTTCAATATCTTCATCCTCCTGAGCTGACACAGTGGAAGCCACACTCTCACACTGGGACACATCTCGCTCCTCCCGGGGCCTTCGCGAAGACTGAGGAAGACACAGCATTGACAATGTGCTGAAAATTCACAATTATTGTCTTTTACTGCTTCCCCATTTACCAGTCTGAGCTTGAAATGAAGGACAGAGAATCTCTATTTAGCACAGTCATTCACAAGGGGCACTCCTTCAACTTCAGGCCAACTTTTGCTGCTCCTGACCAAAGCCAAGTTTGGGAACAAACCACGGTCTCATGGGTGGGGGACAACAGAACAACTGCAGCAAACACACACTGATGTTCTTCACCTCAGTAAGAGAAGACCAGATAGCACTGCAGCTTAGAGGATTCCAACACTCAGCACTTTACTTTTAATGCCCCCAAACTTCCAGTCCTGGACTTCTAGCACCTCTCCAGCTCTGTGTGGTAAGGTCAGTGCTTGCTTTGTTTCAAGGAGTGAAGAACATGCCTTTCAATGCACTGAAGAATTATTCAGGCTCAAGTGTTTTACCTAGTACAAAACCTTCTGTTGTATTTTAAAGTAAGAAGTGGTTTCTGTCACAGGTCAGTGAGCACCAGCCACCCTTTCTATGAGATTTATGGCACAACACAAAAACAAGTAGAAAAGGAAATGAGTGCAGATTGCAAAACAGCCTTAGTGAAGTGTGATGCATGACCTCAGAAAGATCCAGATTTTCTCCTGCAAAATATCCAGTGTCCACACACTCACCTTCTGTTTGTGCTGTTGGAGGAGACTGTCCAGGTTGTGCCTCCTTTTGTAGTTGAAGTAGAAGTTCTTACACTGAGCTTCACTTTTTGTCCCAACCATTTTGGCAATCGCTGCCCAGTTTCGCCCATGTTCCACTAGACCTGGTCAGACATAAAAGAACCAATATTTACTATGATCAATAATTCAGCTATCCAAACCTCAACAAATGGAACAACAATGCCTGTGGGAAGGCAAGACAGAGAAGTACTGCTGTCCAAACAGCTCTAAGTAACCCACAAGAAAAGAATCAAGGTAAGTCTCAAAAGATGATTTTGTCTGTTAAAGCTGCTTGCTTCTTCTGTTTTTTTTACCAAAAAAAAAAACAACAGCAATTTTCAAATCAGCATAGTAGTGGTCACAGCAAATATATTCAGTGATTCAGTAAATCCTTTAAGTTTTGTAAATGCAAGTATCCAGAAGGAAGTCCAAGGCTTTACAAGGCTTACCTTTCTTAGCAACTTCCATTTCTTCTTCTGTCCAGCGGGATGTCTCCACAGGCTCTGTAGAAGCTGAAAGAGAAACAAAGACACTGAGCAGAGAAAAGACCAGGATTCATTATCATGGCACCAATTATGCATCCCATAGTCAAGAAATCTATTTACATTATGGCTTGCTCAGGTCACTGGGGAAAGCTCTCTTGTCAGAGGGAAGCAGTCAATCTCCATTAAACCAAGTCAGAGATACAGAAGGAACCACCAAAAGCTCAGCAGAGAAAACTGTTCTAAACCATTCTGCCTACAAAACTGGGATTAATTGTCTGTCAAGGAAGATTTGTAAGTAACTTAGGTGTATTTATCACTAAAATTTTATTTGAAATGTCAGTAATTACCATCAGCTACTAAAAGCAGCAATCCAACATGCTCTAAGCTAGTTCAGTGCTGTCTCACTGCTGGAATGGTTATTTATTGGTTAAGTGGGCGTCAAGAAATCTACTGCTCCTGTATCAACTGAGTCTCCAACTGGATAAATGGACAAAAAGAGAACAAAACAAAAAAAACCCAGTAAGTAAAAGCAAGCAGGAAACTAAGTATGATTCAGTGCAAAGTGTTTTTCATTCACTCCTCTGGATTTTGTATCATCCTGTCTAAATTTCTGAACAGCAGCACCAGCCTCCATTTCCTTACCATGAAATCTGCCATCACACACAGCATGTAACAAAGACCCTGCAACAGCTTCCATTAACAAACCACAAAAGTAGGACACTATAAAATATCTGATCCACTGAAAAACTATTTTGGATTTTTCAGAAAATCCTGCAAAAATGCTTTAAAAATAAAGCAAAACAAAAGCAAAACCTGCTATTGCTTCAGACTTACAAACAGCCATTGCTTATAAAACCCCACTGTATTGATGGAACAAGAATGTTTCTCACAATCTCTGCTGTTTACAGTTATACAAGAACTGATGTGCACATTTACTCTGTTCTTTATAGAACATCTGAGTAACAGAAGAGTTGTTACAAGCTCTAGAACAGCAGCTGCTGTAACTACCCAGCTGAAGCACGAGGAGCAACAAATTTTGCCACAGTAGAGCACTGCAAGAAAAAAGAAGAGCACAACCTGCCCTGCCATCCTGAATAATTATTTACCAGCCACAAGATATTCTGGTATTTCTGCATCAACACAAATTAGGTCAGCCTTTTCCAAAATACACTCAAGAGACTGTGTCTTTTTTTAACCATACCAGCCAGGAAAGTAACATTTTATTTTAAAAAAGCCTCTTGCCATCTAATGCAGAAACAACAACTTGCCAAGATCTATTTCAGGTTATGAAACTCACTGAAGTACTCAAATATCAGGCCAATTATTTAACAGCATCCTCTGGGAGCTGCAGCCTGTAAGTGAATCTGTGTCACAGGCACCTGGATCTCTGCAGACCCATGAACCTGCACAGGGAGACAAGGTGTTATCACACCAGGGCTGAACTGCCTTTTCTCCCCTCACCATTCTAACAGCTGATTGCATATGCACTGCTCATGAAGCTACACTTGTGAAGTTTAACACAGTCACAAAATGATAAGCAAGGCTAAGAATAAAGCTGGAGTGTTACACAGGAAAACAGAAGTGCGCTGCATGTCTGGAAACAGCCCCGTGCCAGCGAGGAGCCCACGAGCAGCTGGGTCCCTGGGAGTGCTGGAAATGCTACTCACAAGGTTCTGGTGGGGGTGGCAGAGGTGGTGGTGGCTCTTCAGTGGCTGCAGCTGCAGCAGCACTTGCTTGTGCAGCTTCATTTGTCATAGATCTGGTGATCCTGCCCTTACGCCGACCTTGGCTGTTCGCAGTTTTTCGGCCCCGAGGAGCTGCCTGCTCCCTTTCCTCTGTTTCCTCTGGTGCAACTTCAGTTTTGTCCTTTTCTTTGGTATTCTCTCTGGGAATAGGTAAAATATAATTCAGTCACATTCAGAGAGCCATTGTAAGCAGATATTCCTGAATATCAATGGACAAAAAAGCCCCAATCTCCACAAACAAAACTCCATGAACTCAAAAGATGCCTTTAGTGAAACAGAATTCACTTACTGCCCACAACTTCCAGGCACTAACACTGATACATGATTTTGTCAACTTCAAAGAAAGTATGAATGCACCATGTGTGACAGAACATGTGAAAAAAGCCTAAATAAACAAGATATGGAAATTATTACACGTGCAAAACAATCCCATTACTTTTTCCACTGATCTGATTTGCTCAGCAAGACAGAGAAATTTGTATGTAAAAAAAAATTGTTTCATACACCAAAGAAACAGTTTTCAGTCCAGATTTCACTGTCAGGCTAATGCAAATCCTGTTCTGATCTTTGCCAAAACCTGCAGCCTAGGGTGAATCCATGCATTTCAGCATATACACACTTACTTAGATTCCTCCTTCTCATCCTTCTCCTCCTCATCTTTCTTTTCCTCCTCTTTTTTTTCTGATTTGTCTGATTTTTCCTCTTCTACCTTTTCTTCTACCTTTTCTTCTTGAGAAGGACGAGCAATCTGTTGCTGAAATGAAACAGGATTTAGATGATAACTTGATGACACAAAGGTGCAGCATCTTGTCCTCAGAGCAGCACAAAATCTGATGCTGTCTTACTTCCTACTTGATATCTTAAGTTACAGGCACTGCACAGTGGTCAGCATAAGAAGAGAATAACTCTGAAAGTGCTTAGGGAGGTCTGACCCATGTAGTGAGGGTGTTGCTCCTCTCAAATTTTATTTTTAGCTTCGTGCATTTTATAGTGAAACGTGATCTTACAACTGGGGAGCAGAAGGTCTTGGAGCATGAAAGTTATCAGCAACCGCAAGTCGCTTTCTCAAAACTGTCACGAGTATTTAAGAAATATAGTTGCTAAAACAATTGGGTGTGGGAATTTTAGACTTGTATTTCCAGTGAGTTTACAGAAAGAATTATTTAAAAAACAACAAAAACTTTTCTCTGCTGAGATGACAGTTTTACAAGCGTGGTAAACACTGTGCTTGTCTCAAACAGATACCAGAGTACTTCTGGCAATTCATGGAAACACAAGGACAGAGAACGACAAAACAAGGACAGAGAATTACAAGATTGCTATTCTAGCACTTCATGAACCCAGATTTGACAAACTACTGAAAAATTCCTCAAAATAGGCTTTTCTTCACAGAGGAAGCAACTTCCCTGTGAGTGCAGCAGCAGGTGTCACTGTTTCACTAACTGAACCGAGGCTGGAAATAGTCACAAACTGACTGGGTTTTGACATTTTAATACTGTGAACTGAGCAGAAACTCTAAACATTAACCACTATCATCTTGCTGCAAATTATTAGCAATTAAGGTGCTGGCTATTAATTATGCAATGACTTCCTTCTGGCAAGATGTCAGAGATGAGCTAAGAAAAATTATTTCTACCTTGCTAGGTACATTGATCTGAAAACAAGGAACTAAAACTGCATTTTAAAAAATTAAAGAAAATTATTTTACATCTATTTAGAAAACAGCTGTTGAAAATCCTGCTCTTACCAGGCCAAGTTAACATCACTTAGTTGTCTGTTAGCCAGGAACTTTATTTAAGCTGCATAATCAATGCATAAACACAAACCTTAAAGGAGTCGAAGGCTCGGTCAGCGACGTTCCTGCACATTCATGTGCTGCTGGGAACTTTTACTGTCCTCACAAGGGGATGGGCTTGAGCTCAGGGCACGGCTCAAAAGGACAAAACCCACCCCAGCAGCCACATCACAGAGCTCCTTAGCACAGGCTGCCTGACCCAGCAACGTGTTTATTCCAGGAAATTGTGTCATTCTGCCTCTTAAGCTGCCTGCAGCAGCGTTGCCCCTCTCACACAGCGCCTTCTAATCTCGCCGGAGTCACCAGAGGTGATCCCGTCACACACAGGCGCTGAATTTCTGTCTGCTCACATCACTGACCTCCCACCTGCTGCTCAGCCACACACACTGCAGGGACACAGCCAGCACTGACCACTGCCTGGTCACCAAATTCACTTTAAACTTCACTTCAAGAAACCTTCTTTCAATGAGTTATTTAAGGAATTCTCTGTAATCACAGAAGCACAGGAAGGTTTGGGTTTGAAGGGACCTTAAAGATCATCCAAGTCCAAACCTCCTGCCATGGGCAGGGACATCTCCTACCAGAGCAGGTTGCTCCAAGGCCTTTCCTGAACACTTCCAGGGATAAGGAAGTTAAAGCACCATACAGCCATGGCTTTCTCTGAATTCTATGTTAAAAACTTGCTCTATATTTGACAAGCTTTGGTTTAAGAAACATTTGTTCAGTTGCCTCTCTGACACTCTGGAATGGTTTAGGCAGTGCTTTATAAAAAAATGTGGCTTTTTCTAGACCTGTTTGAGGACAAACACACACCAGAATTTTGTTAGCCTTGCATCTCTTCACATCCTTGATCCAGCACTCAGCTTCTCCTAAGTGGAAGCCCCCACACTGAAACCTGAGCCAAGCTGTGCTCACTGCATTCTCTGAAGGACTTCAACGTCCTTACTATGATTAATATCTCCTCCACTGCAATATTCCACTTGCCTGCCTTCTAATTTACAAAAATATATGAACTATGAAGAGTTTAAGCTGAAGCACCTGTTCTTGGCCTAAGCCCATCCTGGAGCACCCCATAAATCTTACATGACTTGTGTTTGCCAATCAGCAAGAAAGTTTCAAGTTGCTACTGAGAGATATGAAAAATATCAGCTTCAAACAAAGCTGGGGCACAGGAGGGGGAAGGGGTGAGCTGCTTTCTGCAACCCCAAGATAAAAGTTCTGGCAGTTCAACCCTCTCAAGTACTTTTTTACTAGCTGTTATAGATGTTGTTAATTAATCACCAATAAAATTATAAATACAAATATGACTTTTGGCACTACGTAGGTCATTACTATTAACATATTAACTGCAATACTTCTGAATTTAAACTTCCAGAAGTGGTAAAACTTCCCTTTTAGAGTGGTGAGAATACTTTCTTGAATTGGCAATCCAGCTCAACCCTCTCCAGAAATAAAACCCTGGCACTTCCTTGCATCCTTCACAGAGCACCATCAAGCCTGGCCAGCAGTTGCCCAAAGTTTGGGGATCTGCTGTAGCACTCAAAGTGGATCAGCAACCAGCAATTACAGAGTACAACTCTGCTCCAATTCCAAGAGCAAGTAATCTGAGCTGAACAAACCTGCAGTGTTCCAACTGATGGATTCAGTTACTCACATATAAATCAGCACTCACAGGAGCAGTCACAAAGTCAGGCAGAGCACCTTGAGCTGAGTTCACAAAGTAAATCCATGCCCTTGTGTCTAAAGCTGGAATTAAAATCTTTCTGTTCTATATACATTATCCAAGGAAAGCAACCATTTATGGATAGAAAAGTCCATCCAAATTTTTAATTCTAACAATTCCGATATTCTCAAGTTTAACAATGTGGAAAGGGCATTTAAATACACAGTAATGACTTACTAAATATCTCCAAATCTCCTGTTCCACTGCACCACAGCTGAGCCAGTTCTGTCTCCTCACCCCTTAGAGGCACTCCTCAGTGTGTGACACTTCCCATGATCACACCAACCTCATTTTATAAAGGCGCAAGGAACTGAGCCACTCCAATGGCAGCTCTACTCCTGTTAAGTGTCCAGTGCTTGCCCACATTTGGACAATTCTGTTTATTTCCATCTTCTTTTCATTTGCCACACATCCAGACTTTAACTGCAATCCTTCCCCAGTCACTACTCCAATAACAATAACCCCTCCTATTAAAAAGGATTATTAGGCTCAGAAATTCTAACAGAAGTCCTGGCAAAATACAGCAGGTTATTTCCAGTAATTTCTCCCATCAGAGCAGAAGCTCTATGAAATCCTGTGCACAATGACAATGCAATCCATCATTTGGGGGGTACAGACAAGGTGCTCTGCCATGACAGGACTCTCCTGGTAGAACACCAGCCCATAATGCCAAAGGTTTAATCCAACAGCACCACAGCACAACCCCAAGGCTGTTCCTACTGAACAGGACCCACTCCTCAGCTGAAGCTGTTTGCAAAAATTTTATATCAAAAATATTTACTTGGACTCCTAGAAAACATTCAGTATTTGTGTATTTCAGAGCAATATTTACTGCATTTACTGGTTTGCAGAGCAGATTTGTGCAGTGCCAAAGTTTCAGGGTCCAATACCCACATTAAGCCTGGTAGCCCAGCACATGTATTTATAAAATGCTGCTCTTTCCCCTCTGAAGACTTCCAAAGGAACACTTCCTGAATCAGCAGGATTTTTTATTCACATGCATTAAATTGATCTCTTTCTTCTGGCTCTGAAGTTCCAGTTTGACTTTGAGCCTGACCACCAAATAAAGACCACTATTAATTTCTACTTTTTGACAAACACTGACATTATGAGCCGATTATATATTTTCCACTGCAAGTCACATGCTAAACCTAATTTCTCTTGGCTCCAGCACAGCATTTAATGATGGATTCAACCTCAATGTCTGTGGCAGTGTCCTCAAAGAAAATGAATTGTCATATTAAAACAAGTAAGAAATGTGCCAAGAAAGAAGATATTTCAGAGAATTAAAACCAAACTAACCAACAACACCCTTGAGGCCAGGATCACTTAAATTTTAAAAGGGCAACAGTACAATAAAGGAAAAATAATTATTTTCCCCATGCTTATAATACATTGATATCTCAGATAATGAAACAGTTGTAAATATGAAGCAATAAAATAACAACACCCAAGTGATGAATAAATTCCACGTACCTGATTTCTTCCTCTGCGTTTGCCATAATTCCTTCGCACAAGGGCTTTATAATTTTCATTTTTCTTGGTCAGATAATAATATAATACACAGTCAGGAACATTCTAAAGTGGAAAAGCAGGAAAAAGTAGGGTTTAGTCCTCATGAAAAGATATGATTTGAGTTTTTAATTTCTCTAAACACTAACACTATTCAGCCCCCAGACTAAAATAAAAAAGCTTCTCTTTATTATTATATTGGAAAGTTAGGGATCCCACCCTCAGCTCTATTTATATTAAAAAATGTCTTACCTTTCGTTCCAAGTAGGAAGCAATGAGACCAAAGTTCTTGGGATGTTGGACAAACCTGTTACAAATCAGAAATTATTTCAGTTTAACACATAATCCATGATCAAACAAGCAAAATAATTTTCCAAACAACCTGTTCCATCAGCAAACCCTTCATTTCTACAAGTGAAATTAGCCTTAAAAGCCAAGTTTTCAGACTGTGCAAATTTAGAACTGAGCACTTAAAATGATAAAATGAAATTCCATAACTACATTTCCCATTTTAATCTCAGCACAGAACTGAAGCACTTCTGAAAAAATTTTGCATTTAAGGACTAAATGCATGTGAGCACATTCAGATGAAAAATAAGCCTACAACTTTTGCAATATTTATTACAGCCAGCTAAGAACATGATCAAATATTATTGCACAAAAGCTTCAGCATTCCTGATTCAGCTTAATGGGCTTGGGCATTTAACTGTCATTTCAGTGCAATACAAAGAAAAGAGAGCAAAGGCCATTACTTTTCCTTAAAAATCTCCTTCTCATGGTCTGTCCAGACATTCATGAACTGCCTGTCTTTATAAACTTTCATGGGATCCTCCATCAGGCCGTTCATGTTGATGAACTTCACCCTTCTCTGCTCTGCATCGAACATCATGGGCGGGATGACGGAGAGCTGCCGCATCTGCTTCTCGTTATTCTGCACAACAAAAGGCAAGGTAAGGAACACACAAAATGCTGCTGCTGATGTTTACAGTTCTTGAATTACACAGCTCTTAAAGCTCCACATTCACAGCCAGCTGGGAACTTCTTTTTGTACACAACTCTTGGAGAAGTTGTCACTATTGCAATGAACATTATGGGCGGCTAAAGGAAGCGGTGTTGCAACTGATGAAACACCAAAATGATGGAGGCTTTGAGAAAAGGAAGAGTTTTCACATGTTTGTTACAGCTGTAAAAAACTAGGTTGCAGCAAGCTTGCAGTGAACAGCCACATGAGAAAAATCTAGGGCAGATACAATTAGAAAGCAAAACTGTCAAAAAAAATAAAGTGTTTGTAAGATCTGCTTCAAGCCACACTTCACCCAGATTCTCTTAGAGAGAGAAGAGCTTTCTGTTATCAATGAAACAAACCCCCTACAAGACACCTTTCACTGGCAGTGAAAAGATATTTATTGGCTAAAAAAAGAGATTTATTTCTTTATTTCTACAGCAAAGCACAGGCAGCAGCCTCACCTCCTGCTCAGAGAGTCCATCGATGATCTCTGAAATCTCGTGTTCACTTCTAGCAATGGTTGCTGAAAGGCCAGCCCCCCTTTGGCCAACTCTGAAACGAGGGGAAAACAGAAGGAAAAAGGATAAAGTGGAAATTAGCTCTATCTGTAGGTTTTGTACACCACAACAATCTCCAAAATTCCTTATAATGCTGTTAGCAATGTCTCAAATCAGTTGGGATTGGTCTTTCTTCAGGAGAGTCAGAGCACAGAGCCTGTCATGTCCTGCTGGGTTTTACAGTGAGTGCAAAGCTCAGCAGAAAGGGCACAAAAAAGGTGTTACTACCAATTCCACTGCAAAGTGCCTCAGATAAATGAATTTGCTTCTGCTGAGCATGAGAAATGTTCATCAGTGGCAGAGAAATTATCCCCTTAATTAGTACAACTGATAAACCTCGAAAGAGCCTTTTTTTTTCTTTTTTTTTTTTTAAGAAAACCACACTAAATTTGCCTTTTATCGATTTGGTCAAGTTACTAATACTGCACAAATTAGTTACAACAAAAGAAGATTTTCCACTTTTGAACTGATGGGGGGAGCTGTAATTTGGAAGAATTTTTTCAGATTGTGATCTTTACATCATAATAATATCCTACAGTATGTGGGTCAAAAAGCATTTCAGAGGTAAAAATCACTAGTAAATGGAGACAAAATACCTCAAAGATTTTACTGAATTCATCCATTTGCACTAAATCTGAGGAAAAAACCCCTAGTATTTACATGGCAATAGTATTAGAGCACAGCTCTAGACAGAGAAGCCATTATTTTACAATATATAAAGATAATGTAAAGAAATGAGCCCTTCCCAAATCATTAAAGTAAAATTTCTCATGTATGAGTGCTGTTCCCATTCTAACAGTTAATTTTCTTCTTTTCTTGACTCCCCAAAATCTTGCAGCCTTCACAGTATTGCAAACTCTCTGCTTTCCCCATGTTTTATGACAAAAAGGTGATGAAGACAGATGGTTACAAGAGATGAGATTAAATCTTTATGGGGCTGGAACTCTCCAAGGTGTATTGAAATGATTTGGAACATCAGATAAACAGATTTCAACACAACTGAATCAAACTTGACCTAATTCTAATTTAAATCCTATCTCTCTACCTACAGTACTGCAAGGTGAACTCTCAAGTGAACTGCACTTCATTCCTTTTAAGATTCCTTGTAGTTCCCATCTAACAAATGTCTGATAGATTAAAATTAAATAATAGGGCCTTAATTGGCACACCTTGAATATTTTAAAATGCAAAAACGTCTGGAATAAAATTAGCTGGCAAGTACAACAAAAGATCAGTCAAATTGTTAATTAAGAAGATAAATGGTTTTTGAGTGTGGGGGCTAATGAATACAGGGATCATGAAACACAGGAGTAACAGACACAGACAGGGACAGAAAAATACCAGTGTAAATCAGGGTGTGTGCCCAAAATGAAAAGCTCATTGGAACCTGATGCTTCAGTTGTCTTCAGAACTGCACAAACCCCTTTTTGAGCAGCTTAACTCCTGTCTCACTGATACCACAACCTAAGCAGCCTTTGCTAATTGCTCCTTTTGGAAAATATGGGTTTTGACAGCAGATCTGGAAAGGGACATGGGAAAGGAGCCCTGTGGGCATCACCACAGAGCCTGAGAGGACACCAAGGGATGAGGCTGGCACATCACCACAGAGCCTGAGAGGACAACAAGGGATGAGGCTGGCACATCACCACAGAGCCTGAGAGGACACCAAGGCATGAGGCTGGCACTGCTGGCACAGCTGGAGGGAAGGGACAGCAAAGGGGACACATGCGACAGTGCACAGATAAAGTCAGGGAGGTCCTTAGGAGGGGAAGTGAAACTGGAGCTCAATGCCATGGAAACACAGTGAACAAAGGGAAGAACATTTCACTTTTTACTCTGGGACACACTGATGTTCTTTTTAAAGCAATGAAGTGATGAACATAAAACTTAATAATTAAAATTAACTGGTTTTATTAGAAATCATTTTAAAACTGAAGAGTGAAGGGATGCTTTGCAGGACTATTTCAGATCACCAGTAATACCTTTGGAATCTTTCTTGCTGCTCTCTCTGCTTCCGGATTTCTGGGAATTGTTTCTCATAGTACTCCCGTGTTTTGCTCTCCTTGGCTTTCCTGCGTGGATTATTTTCTATCCTGTCCACTTTCTTCTCCCATGCCTCCATCAGCTGATCATAACGTTGACAGATCTTCTGTTCCTGTTAAATTCCAAAAGCAAACCTTGAACTGAGCAAAATACACCAAGTGATCAGTACATGTCACATGGGCAGGCCTGGAATACACAGATTTTTCCTGCTCCAGTCCCTTCCATGTTGAAGATGATTTAAACCAAATTTCCAGCACAGAAAAGGTGAGGAGGTGGATACAAAATGTAGATTTTGAATATTATACACTCTTTCTTTGCTTTACACATCCTAGTGGTATTTGGTAATTGTCATTACTGCCTTCTAGAAATATCCCACACTTATTTTTCCAATCAATATATTTGGGAATGCAAGACAAGGGTCCAGACAGAACACAACCACATGCTCCTTTTAGAAAATGATGGTGCTCTTACCCGTTGTTTTCTTGCATGGTTCCTTCTTTTAAAGAATAGGATCAGCTTTTTCCTCATCACCTGGTTTCTGGAAAACAAAATTAGGGGAAAAAAGTGAACTACATAAAAATCAAGCACTTCAAAACCACTCAACAAAACTCATCTCAATTCTAGATGCTGTATCTTTATTATGAATAATAGTTTCAGGGTAAAAAATAGGGAAAATTCCCAATGAAGTCAAGATATCTAAATCACCTAATACTGTATTTTTTCAGACAGGAGATTTTTGAAGATGGCTGGAACAAGCAATTGAGACACAAAAAGTTCCAATTTCAAGGCACATACTCTGCTTTGCCACAAGAGAGATAATATGCTAAAATGAAAAAAATTGGTTTAAGCTATTATGCTTTTACGGGGGAAAAGTCTCTGCAATTCAGTCCCAAAGTTAAGTTTTCCAATATATTATTCAAGAAATAAGTACTTATCAACTGCTATACAAATCTATTGATGGAGTGGTACAAGAATTACTTTTTTAAAGAGAAGTTTTTAAAGGACAGCCAACTTAAATTTTGTTATTTATTTTTGTCTTTAAATGAAGATGGAAAGCCAGGGTTTCCCTCTGCCTTCAGCACATATAACTGTTTTAAAACACAGAAATCAGAAAGTTACATGGACTGGAAGCTTTTAATTATGGTTAAAACTCACACATGCAATGTGGAGATGACAGCAATGAAAAATGTGAGGGAATGTTTAAGTGCAGATGCCCTGAATGGGCCAATGAGGGGATTAAAGCACTCACGTTTTGATGTTTTCATGGTAGACCTTGGTGTCTGAGGGTTGGTTGTAAAGTGGCTGCAATTTGGGAAGAGAAAGGAGCACTGAGCACTTTGCAATGCCTGGAACTCTACATGTGCATGCAACACATTTAACAATATTTTAGTATTCTGAGAACAGTGCACTCAATGTGAGCTGCAGCAGAGCTGAAGGGACTACAAGATATTCAGCACAAAGCACAGATTTCATTACTTAAAATTAGATTATAACTACTCATGTATATAACAGTACTTCATCTCTTCATACTTCAAACTGTTCTCTCTAATAGATTAAAATCTGTTTTAAAAAGCACACTTACATGGCCAATGAACTTACTCAAGCCTCAATTCACCAGTGTATTTAAACACATATTTCTTCTACACATAATCACAGAATTAGAGCTGTTCAGCACAACAGAATTAGAGCAACTGGCAACACAGAAAAGAAAAAACCAGAATTCCACAACTTACCAATTCAACTTTTGGACCAAGACCTTCAAAAATCTTGTGAGCTTCTTCTGCTTTTTTCTGCAAATAAGATTTTTTTGGTACAGTCTGAGTAAATCCTCTGATGAAATGTGGATCTGAACTCTGTGTTCTCTGCTAAACCCCTGCCTGACCACACGAGATCCTTCTTAACCTACTTCTGCAATGTTGCCTCAGCAAATAAAGAAACCTGCACTTGATTTGTGTGGTAGTGACTCTGATCTCCAAGTCTGGAAGGTGATAGAGCACAAAAGCAGAAACTGGCTCTGCAGTTCAAAAAAAACTATGCATTTCATAATACAGCAAATAATTATAAAGAGGAAAGAAGGTGTCCAGTAAAATAAAGTATAATTAGCTCAGAAAAACGGAATTAAGAGACTAAAATTCTCCAATTGCCAAATCTGGGACTGTGAATCCATGTGTACACAAACACACAAAGTGTGTCAAAGGTCCTTCATTCACACAAGTGAAGACTACAAAGGAATTCTGACCTCCCCCTTGCATGGAATGCTTGGGACACAGTTGTACTGTACAAAATCTAGCATTGTTTTGCATGGGGGTTTTACCTCCTCAAATTAAAAAAGAAATAAATCTATTGTAATAGAAATTAGCTGTTCCTCTAAACCACAGAATAAAATTCGGAAATTAAACAAACATATACCACTCTCACAGAAGATCATAACACTTTCAAAACCCCCAGATATCTGACTCCCTAATCTCAAACTACCATGGGGTAAAAAAGGCAGGAAACATTTTTGCTGTTACTGTTGGCAGTATCACTGAGCTCCTGAACTTTCCTCACCACTTAAACAACACAAGCTCATAATTCACCAATAAATTACTACTTCATATCTGTTCATTTATCCAAATCTTAAGTGCCAGAAGTCAGAGTTTATAAAGAAGGCACAAAATCCTACAACATATGCAGTTTTTTCTCTTCAGCTCATTTAAAAGTAGAGTCTTCAGCCAAGTTTGTCAGCTCATGTGAGGAACAGGGAATTCAAGATGAATTTCTGAGGCATTTTTCATATCACACACTTAAAAGGACATATATGTGTGTGTCTATATATATCTATAATTCATTTATCTCAGTTCAAAGGTCTAAGGATGAGGCCCACAGCTCAGAGTGCTTACAGGAGAGAAGGAAAATTCCTGTGATTGAAAATAAAAATGTCATAAAAATGCCTTTCATTTAAAGAAGTAAATGAATACTAAAAGAGGAGTGGGCAAGTCAGTAAAATAGAAAAATGTGCTCCATGGAAGTAAATAAAGAGTGTGAGCAGGGAGGCAGTGAGAGCCCCTGGGGAGGTGAGGACACTCCACTCACCCGGTTCTCATCGTAAATGATCTGGACGATGCTGCGGTGCTTCTGCTCCACGGGAGGAGGGGACACCGGCCTCTCCGGCTCGGGAGGCTTAGCAGCTTCTTCTTCAAGTTGTTGCTAAGAGACCAAAGAAAGAAAATCAGCCATCCATGCTCCCCCCACCAGTAATTAGTCACCAGAGATAAAATACGCAGCTGATCAGTCAGCACTGCCTCTTATTCCGCTTTGTGCTGACAAGGAATGAATGAAATGGTTTTAATGCCCACAGGGACAATAACAAGACAATTTTTTGGACTATTGGGAGCTCAAATTACCTGTTTACAAGACTCACCTGCCTTGAAACAGGTTTCAGCTTGATAACTAAAGCCACTATCACTTTGTAATTTATCACTATTTAACTTTAAACAAAATTATCAACTTTGGAGAACAGTTACATCAGAGCTGCCTTCTCCCAGTGGAAATAAACCACAGAGCTGCCTTTCTGCACTGGAGATGTTCAAGTGTCATCATTACTGCTGTCTTATGGTTTCAAAAGGTACAAAAGTCCTTCTAACACTCCACAGAGAACATCATTGTAAAGGTACTTCACAGCAAAAATAAAGCACTCAACATGCATTAAAGTCCCAAGACTGTTACAATACCAAACAAGCAAAAAAACCAAAACAAACCAAAACAAACAAAACAAAACAAAAAAGAACTCCCCCCCAAAAAAAACAAAATAAAAAAAAAAAACCCCACCCTGTAATCCTTCCTAGCTACCACACTGCTGTGATTTACTTGCACATCAAATAAATCTGGTCCAGATCTTATTTTTTTAAATATCCTTCACTCATGCCTGCCACAAATATACAGCAAAGAACTTCTGACATCAGGGATCCACCCTGCTAGAACGTGCTACATTGCTGTGCAACAACTCCCTAACATTTCAGCAGAATGCCTTAAGACATGGGTTCAGTTATTTAAACATCAACTCTAATTTTTTTAACTCAAATCACAGACAAATGTGCACAAATGACCCTTCAGAGATGAGTTGCAGAGCACTTGCTGATTTTGTGGAAAAGTGCACAGAGATAAACATCATTAACACACAAACAGGTACTCAGTGACATCCTTTTCTGGTTTTCTGTTGGAGGTCACTTTACAGGTCATTAAAATTCAGATGTAATTAAACACTTCCAGATCATAAAAACACACAGCTCCTGAGAGTTGTCTGTTTGTTATCCTGGACCTGCAAGTTCACAAATCCTACAGTGTAACTCTCATTTCCTCCAGAGTTCCAACT
The DNA here is from genome assembly GCF_009819885.2 of Catharus ustulatus. Lineage (NCBI taxonomy): Eukaryota > Metazoa > Chordata > Aves > Passeriformes > Turdidae > Catharus > Catharus ustulatus. The sequence continues at coordinate 3,598,864 of NC_046242.1, read as the reverse complement.
GAACAAGAGTAAAGCTGGCACTTCTATCTGGATCTTTGAAAGTCAGAAAAGGAAAAGGAAACAAGGACTTTGTTTTTGTCAATGACTAACAGATGCCTTGACTGAAGGGTGGGTTTACTTGGCCTCAACAGCTACTGGGAAAGCAACAACTCCTGCCAGCAAACACTTCCTTTGCTTGCAGTGGCTGAAGTGCAGTGCTCTGATGCAAAGCATAGCTAGGGCTATATTAAAAAAAAAAAAGTGATATTTATTTTATTTCTCTGCTCTGTGTTTATTCACACCCCTCCTACTGCACTTTCCCCCAAGGCTGACCTTAGCTCCAGATGTTAGGATCTCTTGCTCTTGGGAAAGCAGATGATCCAGGGGCTTGTGTACAAGCTCTGGCTTTGGAGATGCATGCAAGGGATTCTCCCCTTGCACAGACTACGAAAGAAGAAAGATGATCCTCCCCTCAGCCAGCAGGCAGCTCTGAAGCTGAAATTACAGTCACAGTGCCCTTGTTTCACAGCAGTTTCAAATATAAACCCATCTACTGCTGCTGCTCCTATGTGGCTTTCGCCTGCTTTCAAAAACGTTTGAAGCTGCATGATGTCCAACTTATTTAAAATAAAATCATACACATAACCTTTCCTTTTCAAATTCTGCATCTGATTCATGTAACTAAAAAATTCACCATCACCAAATGAGGTTTTTCCACACCTCCTTCACTGGCAGAAAACAAGAGCAGGGCCTGCTGTGCTTACTTGCTTTTTCTTCAGCTTCAGGATTTGCTGTTCCACTTTTGCAATTTCGCGATCTACGCGGTCCATGCTCTGGATCAATTCTTCCTTTGACAGCTTGGAAGGTGAAGCATTTTGGTCCTCCCCACAAGGCTGACCAGAAATTGGAGAAGATGGTCCCTCATGCTTTCCTCCAAAAGCTGGGTCCTTCCATAGGGACAGGAGATGGGGGGGAGATAGAGAGGAAACCATTATAACTTGGGAATAAGCAATAACCAAACACCCAGGAATTAACAATGATTTCCAGTTATCTGTATCTCTGTTGAGAAGTCAGTTAAAGTTTTCATAATGCTCTAAATCTTACATGATATTGTCATTCCAAAGTTCCTTTTTTAAAATGAATTTTACCTTGAAAGCAAAATAAGACTCAAACACCTTCCTTTTCAAATACATCTTCATAAATATAAACAGTAATTTTTATTTTTAAAGGAAGTGTTACTTGAGGGCCACTCCCCAATACTCTGCACCTACACTGAGGGGATATACCTGAAGATAATCATGACCAGTCTGATAAAGCACATCTGGAGGTAGCTGTGGTTACAAATGTGAAGTGCTCTTTAATTTAGCTCTAATAGCCAATACCTAAAATAGGAAATACCCACCCCAAACCAGATTGTCCTAGATTTAGCAAAAATGAGACAGTGACATGTAGAATTAGTGTTATGTAAATAAGCAGATTCATTTCAAATGCTTAAAAGGGAGCGGAAGGAAGTACTTTGACTGTTCAGTCCCAATGTTAATTACAAGAAAAAATGGACTTGCATGCATTTGCCAGCAGCTTTCAGTTGAAAAGCAGAAATATTTCAAGCACTATGCTACAATCATTTTACAACTGAGGTTTGAGTGACTTAAGGGAGTAGTGGCAACTCAGAATTCCACTCTATTTACTGTGTTTGAGTCAGACTGTGTAAGAGAGTAACACTGACTCATGATCACAGCTTCTGATAATGTGTAAAAATAAATTTTTGGGATTAAAAAGAAACCTAAACAAACAAAAAAATTACCTAACAGAAAAAATCCAATTAGCTCACTGCAACACAGAAAGTCAGCCCTTCAGCACTGTAACAGCAAATGGCTTTACCTTCTTAATATCTGCAGATCTCAACCCTTCCTGCAGAGGATGCACTAAAGGCAAGACAGTGGCTGCACTGACACGCTGGAAATGGGAATCAGACACCTGCTCAAGACGTGGTCGCTTAGATTCCAGTGAATCATGATCTGTCTGAGATGGGCCTGGATGAAACTGCTGTTCATAGCCAGTTCTCCTTTCCTGAGGCCTATACAGAGAGACAAATTGTTAAAACAGACTTTTTTGATATGAGAAAAATCCTCAACACTTCTCAGTTTTAAAGGAGATGCAATTTGGTGAAGCTCCTTCTAAACAGTAAAGCAGATAAATGTTTTTTAAGTATGAACTTCAAAAATATAATGGTTAAAATCCATTGGAAAAGAGAAAGTGAATTTTAATCTCAAAGGCATTCCTATTATTACACAACCTTAAAGAAGCTCAGCACTGCTACAAGGATATTGTTCAAATCAAAGCTCTGATTCAAATTATCAACACACCAAAAATCTGTGAGAAAAACACAGTACTATACTCCACTGAAGATGGTCACAACAGGTCCATTATTAAATTTTTGCAGCCAAATAATTTTTAAATATACACAGAACGCCTGAGATGAGCCATGAGCCTGTTTGGAACTTGATCTCTACTAAAATGCTACTCTGTGACAGAAGCAGTCATTGATTCAATCCATGAGTCATTTAAAGACTCCTCCTTCTCAGAAAATGCTCAACAGTTATCACTTGCTGCTCCCAGTGCACTGCACAGGATGTCCATAAAAGACCCTCATATGCTTCAACATCTTCCTATGAAGTGTCACTGAAGAGATGACAGCAGCAGTTTCCTGCAGTTTGCCAGAACTACCAAATAAGCTTTTACAAATTTACAGTCTGGGGGGGTGTGATTTACTACTGCTATAAACTCAATTTTGAGAACTCTAAAAGCTGCTGTGATTCTCAGCATTAAAACAGAGCCTTACTGACATTTTGCTGACACAGGATGAAGGCAATATGGAAGCCCCAGATTTCACTATCATCAAGTTATTTCTGGGAATATCCTAATGAGATTTTAAGCCAGACCAGTATTTACATAACATTCATCATGGGTATTTGTTCAGAACCAGATCGGTCAGTTACAGCCAAAATAAACCTCCAGCAGTAATCCTGCATATAAAGTTGCTCCTAGCAGATATATTCACTAAGAGTCCAAGGCAAAAGAAGGTTTCTTCAAGCAGTGAGTGCAAGAAAAGAAGAGGTTGTTACAGGCACTAACACTCACTTATGACTGTACACAACAGCCTAACACACTAAAGAACTGAGTGCATAAATCATATTTCAATCTCTCCCCTAAACAGAAGTACCACTCCTGCTAACTTAGAACAATCCAGTTAATGTCATTCTGATGTCTAGTGGGATTTTAATCTGAGAGAACATTCCATGTTCTTCAAATGAATGCCTGACACTGCCTGAAAACCTTCTTGAACCCACAATGACGATGCACATTGATCCTCCCTCCACATCCCCCGTGCAGCTCCACTGGGAAGGGAAACATCGGCAAACCGAAAGCAAACTCCAGCATCTGCTGCAGCGCTGCTGTCCACTCTGTGTGTCCCCAGGCAACCCCAGAGCAGCTGCAGCACGAGATTGGTGCTCACACCTTGCACCAGAGCCTCCTCACCTGTCAGAGCCTGGGTGGAACTCGGAGAGCAGGGAGGGCCTGCGCCGGAGCTGCTGCTGCTGCTGCTGCTGCAGGAGCTGCGTGGCCTGACTGACTTCCAGGTGAGACGAGCGGTAGTCGGGAACGGCAAATTCCTGAGGGGAGGAAACACCTCTGGTGTTAACAGCAACAAAGGCTGCAGGGACCATGAGCATTTCCAAAATTAAATACAGAGTAACACCAGATCAATAAAGCCTTACTCCAGCTCAAAAAATGTTGGCGAATGGCAGTTCCGAGACTTAAATAAACTTTAAAGAGACTAAATATTTATACTAGGGATTCCACCTCATTTATGAACAACTTCTAACAAAACACAGATGAGTCAGCAGCAAGCAGAGGAATAGCCTTTTAAAAATATCCTTTAAAATCAGTCTTGCACATCCAACTGCAAAGTGGTAAAATGAGAGCAACCTCGAGGCAATTTCTTTTGTTACCACCTCAAGACATTTTTATATGAGACACTATTAATCAGGACTAAGAGTGGCACAAGATGCATCTTCCAATTGATACAATTTACCAAGTGAGGTACAAGATTATTTGTATTTTTGTGTGATCAACCACTTGCTTTTAAAAATTGCCAAAGAGAAGCTCTACAAGACATGTAATAGATCATTACCAATGAGATTCAGTTTTCATAAATTATCTAAAAATAAACACAGAGCAAGCCAAAAAGCTTCAGTTTTTGAATTTCCTTTTGCTAACATGGAAGAAAACATCCACAGTATCTGCAGCAGGAGGAGAATGTCATTAAAAGGAGGGAAATCTGAACTGTTGTAAAGCCAACAGCTGGTCCTCCACAGCACAGAGCACAGGATGGCAGAATAAAAGCTTGGCAGAAATGAGCAAGTAGGATATCCTCAGAAATCCTTTACTCCCATTCTGGCCAGCAGAACTCAGCTGGCAGCACTGATACAGCTGCTTCAGAAAAAAAAATCAGTGTAACACAAGTTTTTACACATTCTCCACCTTGCACAGAATTCTGACAAGTACCACATTTAACTTATAGAGATTCTAGCCCAGAAGTTTAGGAGCATAACCCCTACTGAATTCATTCAAACCGTGAGAAAACAATGATAAAATGATAAAACCATATTAACAAAGGGCAAGGAGGGCAAGGTAAAACACAAGACACCCCACAAGTATTTAACTCAGCAGACTGGCAGCAGCTCTCCCCAGCAGAGCACATGGATATGTTTTCAAACTGGTGTTATCTCAGTTTAAAAACCGGAACTAACGCCTTTTTTCGGCACGGTAAACCCTGGAAGCGCAGCCCAGGCTCTGGGGGTGCCCTTACCTGCTGGTGGCGGCTGCTGGGGAAGGTGTACTGCACAGAGTGGGGCGGGTAGCGGCTCTGCTCCGTGCTGAAAGCTCCTTGGTTCGGAGGGTAGCCTGAACTTGACATTATCAGGGAAGGAGTCTCCACAAAGCTGTGAGATCAAGACCAGCAAGCAATCATGTTTCTAGGAAACCGCCTAAAGGGAAAAAGATCGCTGATAAGCACTGAAGTACCAGATGTACTCACAATACATTACAGCCATAGTCACCTAAGCAAAACAACCATTACCAGTAAAAGCTTTTTCCTGATGTATTTATTTAATAGGTTACTCCAGTCTGAAACACGTTAACGGGTGTTAAATGGGCTCCAAATGAGACGTGTCAGCATTGTCTACACAAAGATTTGAGGATTATATTGTCGGAATACATCCTTTTACCAGTTACCAGATGAGTTAGAATTTGACAAGAAAAGTAGGTCACCTAAAATAAATTTTAAAGAGGTTATAAGCCTATAGATGGATTCTGTATTTACAGTAAATTTCCTTAGCACAACACGAAGTTCACTTTTGTTTCTTGTGCAAGGTTTTTGGATTCCACGAACTGTTGCTGACTTTCAGATCCAGGTAGTGTCAGGGCTGCACTCAGTGTCACCTACAGTTCACTAAATCCCAGTGCATTAGTCAGGCCCTGAATGCCATCAGCACCCAACAGCAGCTTAACTCAAGCAGTCAGTAAAAAAGGCACTCACAAAGCAGAAACCCAGCTCTGCTTCAAATGCCAGCATAGCTTGGCTCCTACAGGATGCCAGAAACTGAATTTACTACAAAGCCTTAAAACAATCCTGCTTAGTTGACAATCAATGACTACTTTGCCTCAACTGCATTCTCCAGCTGCAGATGGAGAGCAAACACTGAACTGCAAACTGATTGGGGAGAGATTTTCAAGACTGCAGAAATCCAGAAAAGTCTCCTGTGAAAGTCTGAGCATGGCTGAGGCTGGGTATAGTTCCAGCTGCTGAAGATCCAAATAAACTGATTCAACCCTGCTCCTCCATCAGTGTTTTGAGCAGGAAAATTATGGCTCCAAGCAAAAAAGTGGGACATAAATATATTTTTAACAGAAAATATTTTTCTCTGATAGCTCAAAAGATGTAATCCTGGGAGCCTGTGTATTAAATCCAGAATTCTATCAGATGTGGAGCAAATTCTCCACCTGTTGCCCAGAGCCCAGCAGACACATCAGACCTTCAAATAAACTGTTGATCTCTGCCTCAATGGCTACATTTCACAGCACATTAATCCACAGTATTTCACAGACATCACCTATAAAGTTGTACTTCTGAACAGTCAATAGACAAAACCAGTCAGCAAAGAGCAACCTATACAAACAGATCCTTAAGTATATCTGGCATATTTTATCTTTTCTGTTCTGGTCAGGAGATTTTTTCCTCCTTAATTCTCCATCAAACAAAGCTTTACATGTTGGACTACCAGGATAATGAGACAAATTTACATTCACCTCTTAAACCTGATTTTCAGCTATGAAAAATCAAAAAAAAGAGACAAGTTTCTATTTCAAAGCAATAGTACACATCAGTAGTAGTGTGCTTTATAGTAGCTATACATCTATTATAGTACCTATAATTCATATCCAAGTGACAAGCTGTAACAGAATGCTTCACCATTAACATTTATTATACCTCATCATTCACACTGCATTCATTGCAGTACAGCTTTACCTACTCTGTGATGGTCTAATGGTTCTGAGTCATGATTTCCATTTAATCAAGGCACAGTGTCACAAAGCCAGCAGGTTCAGCTGCACACACTGGGAGCAGAGAGCTGCACCCCTAAACACAGCCCCAGCCAAAAGAAAACCTCTGATTTTCCCTTTTTCTGTGGACTTTAACAGGAATGAAAGCCATGGCACACAGCTGTCAGCTCAGTCCAATGCTTACTGATGGGACAACTCCTCCTGTCACACTCATCAATAAATGAACTGGCTCCATGGGACAAAGATGCTCAAACACTTGAAGGTTATGGAAGCACAAATCTCAGTTTGATGAATTGCTGATGCCCCAACCTGTGCTCCCTCAGCAGCTGCATGTGCAGAGAGCTGAAGGACCTGGGGATGCAGAAGGGATCAGGAGAGCAGCCACCTGAAAATCACACACGAATATAGGCCAAGCACTGCATGATCCAAGGTCTTTTCTAGTTTCTGTAAAGTTACATCTGCTCCCTATTCCCACAATATCCAGTCAAACCCACAAGCTGATCATTAACCCAGGTGCTGAAAGTTCAAGCCAGGTTCACTTTCTATGATGCTGTAAAAGCCATTTATCCATTCACAAGAACTTCAGTGGACACTGTGTTAGGCTGGTCTTGAAATCTTTCACAGTCAACTGCAGAGAGAGGGCCTGACCATCTCTCCACATCCTGCACTGCACATGGGAGAGAGGGCATGGAGTACAGGAATGAACATCCTTCATCCATCCAAAAATGTCATTCTAAGCATCCTGATAACTACAAGTTCTACATAATACATAGGACAACATTGAATCTGATGACTTCCCTATTGAAAACTGCAAGTGTGATCCTGTTCATAGTGGAATTTCTTAAGAAGGAGAATAAATGAAAGTTGCCAGCAGAGGAAGGCAACCAGGAGCATTAGAGATTACAGTCATGGTCAATATGAGAGGTGAGAAGCACAGAGAGGAAAAAAAGAAAACATGAAGCCATCAGTGGTGGGGAACCATTCCTCCTCCTCCTCTCTGAGGGAACTGCCAGAACAGCAGCAGAGATAAGGGGTAACAGTAGAGGAAAACGTGCTCACATATTGGCAAGGTGTGGAGGGAGCTGAAGGATGGGATCCTGCATGGGATCTCATTTCTTTCAAGATAAACCAACCCATGAAATGACACTGAAGTACAATATTCCCTCCCTCTAAGCCTCCTTTTCCTGTTACAGACACATCCACAACCTGCACACTCTCCTGATCTGACCCCTCTATGTGCCCTGCAGACCCCCCTCATCTCCCAGGCTCCTACAGCATGAGCTTGTTTATCTGCTGGGAAGGGAGAGATTTCTTCTTCCCAATTTTTGCCAGTAGAATTACCACAGATAGTCTGCTCATTTCTCCCTGTCTTACTACCTTAATTCTGCAATTGTGGATGTAAGTGCTCGACTTCAATTCCTATTTCTCTGCAGGCAACCTTTCGACCTGTCAGCCAAAAGCATCTGCCTCTCTCCTCAGCATCTGCTCACACATTTGCAGCAGACACAGATTATTCTTCATCAATCCAGTTCCTGGGCAGTGAGGGCAGTGCCAGCTTCCTGCTGTAACCTCTCCAATTTCCATACATCCAGATTATGTTTAAATACAGGCATCCTTTTGCATAAAACTGTAACTGTGTGTGCAGACTGTAAACAACCTCATCCGGGCTTTCCTCCCTGCTGTATCCTTTCATTAGTCATGACAAACCTCCTCTTGCTCTACCCAGAGCCAACCAGAATCCTCCTGGAAAGTTCCTCACTACTTATTAACTCTCTCTGCCTCTCTGATCCTTGCACTGCTTCCCTCTCCCCTGCTACAACAGAGGCTGCTCATCTTCATTTTCAGCACCTTTGATAAATTAAATTACAACACCAGCAATCAGCTTCCAGCTCTGCTCAGTCAATGACAGCAAGATTCTATTTTTTCAGACAAGTATTTTTGTACCTTTTCATATTATTCTGCAAATTTCAGAGGTTAAATACATAAACGTTTAAAAGAGCTGTTACAGACTCTGGAATTCTGCCTCATGTCTCACAAAGATAAAGTCAGGTCATGAATACTTTCATACAGCTGCCAACCAGGCTGGCAAAATGTCTGGCTCACCAAATACTGACAATTAGAAGGGGCAGAAAGAAATATTTGTTTTGCAGTTCAGAACCCAGATACTGTGCTATAATATCCCATTTCACTGACACTCCCAGACTCCATAGCAAAACAGATGGGGAAACCAGCAGCATCAAATGGATAATATTAAAAAAAAATATAAATTGCAGGACACAAAGGAGCAAAGAATCAAAAAAGAAGGAGTTAAGTGAAGATACACAGGGGAGAAAAAGCAATGACAAGAGTAATGAATTCAGGAACTGTGAAGAGATACTTGGCCTTGTGTTAATTTGAGCTTCTCAGGCAAGGAAATGATTTAACAATGTTTATTTCTAAAGGTATGATGATATTTCTGTCTTTGGCCAGCTCAAACTACTGAACAGATCCAATTCAGAATTCCCTTAAAAGCTACTGTTCACACTTACACTCACCATATGCAGGGAATTTTGAGTAAGTCAGAAATAATTTGGAACTGAATATTATAATGGTAACAATCCCAGTGTAGTTTCAGCTTGATCTCCAGAACTCAAACTGCTTCCGAAGCAGAAGTACAAACTATCTTCAGCAGACATGTGGGAAAATGAGTCACAGAAAGGTTAAAAAATCTATCAAAGACTCCCCAGGAAATAGTCAAAGCCTGAATCAGAAATCAGACTGGATTCTTGCAGCACTTTGAAGGCGCTGCCTGAGTGCAGTAGTTCTTCACTTGGAAAAACACAGCAGGTTAAAAACTGGGACTATTTTTAGCAGGCCAGTTCCCCAAACCCCTTCCCTGTGTGGCCACACAGAGCTGGCAGCAGCTGTCCCAGGGCAGGGCAGTCACCTGCTCCACTGGCTGGAATATCCCATCTCCAACTCTTACCTTCATGGATAAAAGGCCAGTCCCATGGGTAAACTCAATTTTCCTTCAGCTATCCAAAACAAGCTGACATTTCTGCATTTAGAGTCATTTTTGTGCCATCTTGAAGTGCTTAACCAACATTTGCTAATTAAATTTCACATCCTTTTGGGAATTTTCCTCATCTTGTTTTTGAGCAAACTAAGTGTGATATAAAGAGTGCAAAGAATGAGATTACAGTCTAGCCTGAGTTGGGGGATTTTGTTTTTAAATCAGCAGCTTTATAAATTGAGCTCTGATGTAACTAACCCATGGCAGAGCAAGGGAGGCTCTGCTTGCACAGGGGATAGACAATGAATCACAAAATTAATTCAGGGATATTTATTCAAAGTTTACTCTGGTGAAAAAAATGAAGAGTGAAGGGAGGGTTTCAGCAGTTGGTTGGAAAGGCCTTATCCCAGGCATGATAATAATACTGGTGAATAATTATTTCTGTGATTTCACTTCATAAAAAGATAATGAAACTACCTCATGGAAAAAAACAAAATCAGGCTGTATTTATGGACCAGCCTATTAAACCACACTGAGCAAATTTCATGAATTACAGACCCTTCAAGACACAATGCTTCAAATCACATAAAACAAATCAAAACTACAAGAGCCACATAAGTAAAACCCTTCAGTGTATTGCTAGCTTTGCAAAACAAATCTGCCCAGTATTATTTTGTTTTACCAGGTAATCATTAACCTGCTCAAGCACTCAAACAAAAACATCAACTTTGCAGCCTGGGGATATGCCATACACCAGAAAACACTAATATGCCCATTGCTAAAAATAGCTTAATGGTCCAATTCCATTTAAAAAGTGATTTATTCCAATTACTGGACACAGCACAAGGCTGAAATCTGAAATCCCTGTGCTCAGGGCATTACCAGTAGGGCTGCATCTCACACTGACTAGAGAGTCTAAAAAATCTTCCCTAAAAAAGCACCAAACACTTCCAGAGCACTCACCAGTCCTTCAGTCTGTCCTCAGTGTCCACTTACCAGCAGAGTCAAATGGCATTTATTCAGATGGCAAAATTTAGTGACAGAGAAAAGAAGTTCAGGTTCAAACTGATCTGTGTCAACCCTGAAGCCTGACTACAAAATTCTGCAAAGTGGGATGGGATGGGATGGGATGGGATGGGATGGGATGGGATGGGATGGGAGTTACAAGATAATAGACAGGACAATCCTGAAAGACAGAAGGTTTTCATTCAAGAACCTAGCAGAAGGTTGATACCGGAGCAGATTTAAGAGAATTCTGTGCTTTAAAACTGAAGGACCTGTATTCCATTACAATGGCCAAGCTTACAGATGTATTGCAAAGTGTGAAAATCTGCTGGGCATACCCTCCAAAAGATGAAAAATTCTTTGTGTGCTACAAGCAAAAAAAATGTTCAAAGGTCAACATTAAAATGAAAGACAACTTGAGTAATGGTCACTTCAATATGCCCCAGAGTACTGTGCTTCCCATTTCTGCAGAACACAGGCATCATCCTCAAAGCTCAGGGACTCTTCCATACTTTCTCTAATCTTTTTTTCACTCTTTTTTCACTCAGTTTTATGCTGCAGAATACTCAAAAGCTTGTAGTCAAAGCACAAGGACATATGCTGCTGGAATGAACAGAAACAATGAATGTATTTTCTCCAAGTTGAGAACAACTCACTACTGAATTTTCCATGACAATTCCACATGTGCAAATGCCTTTTCTTCTTCTGTGACAGAGAATCATGAATTCCCAAATACACCATAAATTCCCAAGAACTTTAATCTCATGCAGTTGCACTCCCTCTACTCACAAAATTATTGATGGAAAAATCCCTATTTCTATCCCTGCTACAGTAAAAAACTTACATCTGTAAGGCTGTGTTTTACTACCCAACATTCTCACCATTAATTATTAACATCATATAAATCAAGCAAATGCAGTATTTAAAAAATAGATCCTAAGAAAAGCCCAAACATCTGAATTCAACCCTTTTCATACCCTGGAATTTCCATTAATGTACAATATAATGTTATTTCTGAACATCCCAAGCAGAAACTCAGGCTCTGCAGTGCCTGGCATATTCTCCATGACACATGGTAAACTTTAATTTAGCCAATTACTGACATGACACAAGTTAAGGAGCATTACAGCTGTCAATTCAAGATGTCACATTGACTTTATACTAGGAAGACTTTTCCATCTCCATCAAGGGAGTCAAAAAATTAAAATATGTTTTTATACTCCATATTTTAATAGGAAAATATTCCCCATTCACACGTTAAAGTACTTCAAGTAATAGTTTTTGGAACACTAAATATTAAATCAGTATTAAAGAGTCATTCAAAGCAATTTTTGTTGCTATTCCAAAGGTGAGAATAGGTTCCATCCTTACAAATGTAATTTACATCCAAACCCTTGCCAAATCTCAGGATCACATTGTTATGCTTCATCTTTAAATAACAGTTTCCTTTTTTTCTCTCTCCTGCTACAAATACAAATAGAATTTCTGCTCTACCAAAATGGGGTTGATCAAATTCAGCTGACAAGATACTCTTCTCCTGGAAATTCTATTTTAATCCCTCCTGTAATTTATGATCTTAAAGAAAAGTTGCTAATACATGATTTCAGGTATAGGGGGGAAATAACACGAAAAACCAAGACAACATCAACATCTTTGGAAGTTTCTCATCAATTACCCACTTGCCTACCAAAAAATAAAATAAAAATAGAGGGATGCTGAGCACATCCACTTCCAGAGAGAGTGCAGATCTCCAGCATCCACTCTGCAGTGACCACCCAGCACCTCGGGGTACAGAGAATCCCTGAGGGAGGAAACCTCCTGGATTTCCATGGAGGAACAGCTCTTGCACACTGGCACGGAGCTTATCCAGATCTCTTCTGCCAAGGAGGGTCACAATAACACCAAAACCAGCCAAAAGAGGTAGGAGGAAGTCCTCCCTTCAGAAATGGAAATTAAGGATGTAGACATTTCCTTGACTAAAAATACCGCGGAGCGATGACTTAAAAGTGAGAAGGGTACAAACATGACGGGGTTTTCTTGCTTTAAAAGTATGTCATAGAAACAGAGACAGCTTATTTCCTAAAAACATGTTCCAAGGAACACCAGACTCCTGCTTGTCCCAATATGGCAAATAGCACAGAGTTAATGCACACCATGAAAAAATGGCATGAGCCAAAGAACCCAAATCTTCAGAACTGAGTGTCCAAAGCAAAGCCCAGAGAGCCCAAACACTGCACAGGGAAAGACTCACATTCTCAAGAGGAGACAGCTTTTTTCTGCTTTTTTCTGAGCAGTTCCCAAATCCCAGACATCTCCCCCACCCCTTTTGAAGGGCACTATCCTTGCCACAGGGGTAATTCCCCTGGTTCTGAAAGATCAACTGGAACATTCAAACCTCACCCTGAAAACTGCAGTGTGAAACAGAAACCAGCCCAGGCATCCTCCAGTGCAGCAGGCAGGACACTCAAGAGATGCTGCACAAACCACAGTGATAAGAACTGAAAAAAACCTTCCTCAGCAACTCATCCTCACTCATGAGTGTCCAACAATGTCCAACAACTCCCTGAGGTTTGCTCCAATTCACCTCTTTCCTCACACTCCATCTATGACTTAGAAAGAGCCATAACTGTGTGATATGCATCACACATTATGCATAAAATATTCTCTCAAAATAACAATTTTTCTTCTCCTTTTTTGGACTGAAAGTATAGACAGTTCAAGAGAAGCTCCTGCACATGAATTTATTCCTTCATTGTTAATCCATTTGCAGGTAAAACTGCTTTTCATGTGGTCACAGTTTTAAGTTTCCAGGATCTTCTTGAAGTTTATTGATTATCAAAAGTGGATCTGCAGGGACACCTTTTAAAAACAGCTTTGGTTTGGAAAAGGAAATATAACTTGACTAATCTATACTGACTAAATCCACAAATGATGATGGATTGTAAGAGAAAACACTTCTAAAGAAAGGGTCAGGGCAAACCAAGTATCAGTCTCATAATTCCCCTCAGCTGACTGGGTTCAGATAAAATCAAGTCTAGATTTTAACTAAAAAATACAGAAAGACTAAAATAACTTTTTTTAACTGTATCTAACAGCAATGACTGGGTACATTCTGATACTCCACAGGGGCCTTCTGGAAACAAATTTTATTGCTACTACATTTATGATTTCACTGAAGATACTCTATTTCACAGGAAACATAACAATATATCAAGATATAACTCCAACTGGGACTCACACAACGGCCTCCAAGTCATAGAAAAGGCAGGGAATGAAAGAAATCATAAACTATGAATGGTGTAAATGATCCATTAGATCTGGAGTAAAAAAACCCAAAACCAACCCAAAACTTCAAGGTCCTAGATGTGTTTAAGACTGATCTTTGAGAGCACAGAGAAACACTAGCACCTACACAAATAATGGCTATAATGGAACAGGTAGGTGACACTTAATGTGACAGGTTCTGGATAGAACATTCCAAGACAGCTAAACCATGAAGTTCCAATGATTATATGGGAGAATTCCCACTTTGCAAACACCCCTTCCCTGCAAATCCAGCATTTCACATGGAATTAAAACAGAACAAGAGTTGAAAAAGATGAACCTGATGAGACAAAACTCTATAGGGTATATACAATTTTTTGACTTGCAGTAATTAATCTTTTTTACCCTAAAACACTATTAAAGAGTGCAGCTGATCTGAAATCATAAACCTGCCTTGTTTGCTGAACAGCTCTTGAACTTGTCATGAACTTGTGTGTTAACTCTGCAACACTGGCAAACAGGACAGGAATCAGTGGCTTTTGCAGCTGATTGATATTCACATTTGTTAGACGTGTTCCCTGAAACGTGAACGCATTTTAATCCCTTCAGGAGAGCTCTGCTCCCCCAGGCAGTGCCCAGGAAGCCCAGCAGAGGTTTCACTGGAGCTCTGTGCCCACAGCCAGGGAATGCTCTGGGCTGTTTGCAGCTCCCACAGGACAAGAGCCCTCTGACATGGTGAGGACATAAAAGAGAATTACCCAAAGGTCCTTTCCCTGCAGCAAGTTCATGACACAGAGGAGTTACAGCATGTTTTACACTTAACATCATCCTTTTTCATTTATAGGTGTCCTTTTCCCCAACACCTTTGTGACTGTATTTTCATTTTCAGTTTTACCCAAGAGCAGCCACTCAACATGCACAGAATTTTTAAGTCCTGGCTAGCAGTATTTCCAGGTAATCTGCATAAAACATTCATTTCTGCATTTTCTATTGCTGAAAATTATGAACAATAGGATTTTTCAGAGATGGCTGATGCATCTTTGTACTAAGAGAGTATCTTAAATTTTGCAATAACTTCTGCAATCCTAAGCAGGTGAAGTTGCAGACTTCAAAACCACATAGACCAACATCTTCCTCCAGCCTGAAGAAATAAAAAAAGGTCTATCCAATCAGTCTGGGAGGGGCAACACTGTGAATGGAGCTGGACAAGGACATGGGAATATCTCTTAGGATACTGGGAAGAAAAACAGAGCTCCAAGGTAAGACTGAGCCCTCTGTCTCACACAACACTGAGCAGAGCCCCAGCAGGCCCAGGCTGGGATTTAACAGACTGGGACAGCACTGAAGGAGCATGGAAGGGAAAGGGAACCTCACAGAAATTCATTACTAGAGGGAGAGAGACACTGAAATGGAAGACACGTTCAGCACTGTCCTGGCTATTTGCATAATTTAGAAGTATCACAAAATAAATATTTACAGATAGCAGTCCTGCACAGGTCAGAATTTTTATCTGGACCAGTTACAGCAGGGAGGGAAGGTACCATGTTCAGTTAATAGCCCAATATTGAAACACTGATTCAGATTTGACTAAAGAACATAAATGACTTGAAGAGTTCAAGCCTGGCATCCAGGAAACGTTTGTTTGCATTATGAAACCACTGTCTGGTTACAGGTCTGTTCTTGAGATTGTTCTGTGCTGCACTGCACCTGCACGAGGAGCAGACCCCTTCCAGCTTCAACAATTGTTAAATCTTCAATGTAAATCACTACACACACCAAAAGTCTAAATAGTATTTTCAATCAGGCAAGAAAACCTTCATTAAAATAATTTCATAGGCAAAGGTCATATAGAGGAATAAAACAATTCACCAGAACTTTTGCTGAGAGCCTTGAAAGAGTATAAATTTCTTATTTATAAGCAATATTGTTCTCTGCTACAGAAGATTTTTTTTCAGTTGCTTTCATGCATTTAACAGCAGCTGAAGCAGAGGCAGCTTCCCTTCCCTGCGAGCATCTCTCATTCATGCTACAACTGAGCAGTGAAATAACTCAGAAGATGCAGAGGACTCTGCAAAGGGGCTTGGGAAGGAGCTTTAGGGTCTGTCCCTACCTCTACCACAGCTTTTGAGAGACTTTTGTAGATCCTTTTAGATCATAATGAAAAACACGTCTGCCCCAAAAGAGCAACTAAAACGAGAGGCTGTAGGAGACAAAGTGTATTCAAAACAAAACAGCAGCACAACGTAGCAAAATGAATATATTCTGATTCTGTGCATGTAATTTCAATTTGGAGAGCTACTTTTAACTGATGGGTGCAATGATTAACAAGCTGGAGAGAAGCAGCACTTGTGGAAGCAAACACTTGTAACATCCTCTCCCCACGTTAAAAACAAACACTATAACTCTTAGAAAGGAGATTACAAAACGCTGCTCTTTCCCACATTTCAGCAACAAGTTTAGGTATTTCAGTGCAACATTGAACAGTGTATTTCAAACAGACAAATTACCCTGCACATAAATCACAAAAGAACTCTCTTTCCTCAGCAGCCCATGCCATGCCACAAAGAAAAGCAACGTAAAGAAAAAATTAACCACGCTTTCACAAAAAAGGGTCACTGCAGTTGGCTTCTTTCCCCTGAACTTTTGAATCCCTGGGCTAAGCACGAAGGTCTTTTATCCCCCAACACAAGACACCACATTTCAGCTGACTAGAAATCCACTTCAAATATTCCAGACTTCCTTTCCAAATGTCAAGGTTGTTTAGTTAATCAGGAATAACAACATTCTGCGGAATAAAATTCCAGTGCAAAACTGCAACAGAGCTGCACGGTGCTTGTGTGCAGGGACATAATTGTGTCCACTTCTTCAGGCACTTACACTCTGCCATCCCATTTACCACCATCAGTTTCTGGTATAATTGCACTGCTTTTTACCTCTCAAATCATCCTGCTTAGGATAAAAATTCCTATCTGAGCTTCAACAGTTCATACCTACAGTGCTGTATCAAAAATTAATGAAAGAATACTGCCACAAAAATCAAATCTCCAAGACTAGACATCCCCTCTGTAATAAGTTGTCCTAGGTTACACCAATATTTAAAGGTAACAGACTTGTTAAGACCATATCTGTGAAACATGAAGAAGCAGATTTTGGATGAGAGAGTGTTCACAATATCAACTTGCTTACTTGAGCCTGTCTAACACGGACAGTTCATACATCCACCTCGAATCTTGCCTAACTGCCACCAACTTGATACACACAGCTTTCCTAAGCACAGCAAAATCCGCAAGCACGAAGTTCTTTACCATCAAGTCAGAATAATTCTAGCAAAAGCCACTTCCATTGTGCCCTGCAGCAGCCCGGAGATGACAGAAGCCGGGGATGTTTACAGGTCCCATATGAATAATTCAGCGTCAGCATCAGCACCAACTCCCCGGCACTGACAGCGATGCTCTCCCGACACGGAGCTGTGGCCGCAGCACATCCTCAGGAACCACCGCGCTCCTGGCCGAGGCTCCAAGGGGACGATTTTGAAGAACTGACCCTTTTTTTAATTTTTTTTTTTTTTTAACTTGCATTTCTCCTGCCCACAGCGCGAGGACGAACACCCAGCAGAGGGATGCTCAGGGATTTCTGCAGAAACTTCCCAGCGAGGGCCACCCGTCCGTGCCCCGCCATCCCCCCGCGCACCCTCCGCGTCAATGGGGGGAGAGCCCCGCGGGCACCGGGCACCCTCGGCCCTGATCTGCCCACCCCCCGCACCCCCGGCGGCCGCTCCACGGGCCCCCCGGCTCCAGCGCCCTCCCCCCGGAGACCACAGGGCTCCGTCCCCGTGAGGAGGGAGGAGGACGGGATGGCCGGGCCCCCGCCTCTTCCCCCTCCTCCCCCTCCTCCTTCTCCACCTCCTCACAGCGGAGGCGCTCAGCCCGCTGCCCCCCGCGCCGCCCCGCCGGGCTCCCCGCGCTTACCGAGGCGCGGCGCGGGGGCGGCCCGGGCGGCGGGTGCCGGCGGGTCCCGGCGGGGCTGGGCGGGCGCGGCGTCTCACCTCACCCTCAGCGCCGCCGCCACCGCCGCCATCTTGCCTCCCCTCCCCCGGCCCCGCGCGCTCCGCCCCCTCCCGCCAGGTCCTGCCAGATACCGAACAAACCGCGGCGCCGCGGCTCGGTACCTTTCACCGGCCACGGTGGCTCTCCCCTTCCCCGGGCCGTGCCGATGTGTGGTGATGCACAGGCAGCAACAGGTGGAGGCAAGCCACCGGAGAGCGCGGTGGTGGGAGGGCGGGGTGCTATGCCCCTGCCAGGACCTGTGGCCGGTGCGGCGGGGAGGGGCTCCTTCCCCTCCCGCTGAGGGCCGGGGGGGGCGCGGCCGCCATGAGGCGAACGGGGCCGGGCCTGTGAGGGGCTCCCGGGGCTCGGCTGCGGGCTGGGAGCGCTCGGGAGCTGCAGCGCCCCGCCAGACCGATGTAAATTGATAATAACCCATAAGGGGCCCGTGCCGATGAGCGCGGCCTCAGGAACCCCTCACGGGAGCATCGCCCGGAGCCCGTCCGGTCCTGCCGGGCTCTTCCCGCCCCGTCCGCGGTGCTTCCCGCGCTGTCCCTGAGCTCGGGCCCGTGCCTCAGCGATGAATGACTTCTGAAAATGTGAGAGAGGTTTAAATCTCCTTAAATATATGTTCATTCCTCCCCCAGAATGAGTGTGTAACTCGTTTCCTGCATTTTCAGGAGTTTCAAATCTGCACGGCGTCGTACGCGCAGATGTGGAACTCAGGATGTGCTAAAGTCACCAATTAATCTCTATTCAGGTTTACTATGGGAAAGATACGGCATTAGGCAAGATTAGATTACCTCATTGTCGCAATTGCCATCAAATGGAGAAGTCGTGCCCGCATTTGCAGGATGGGTGCCCACACGATTACCGGTTCAGACTGAAAAAACTGGGGCTCGCCATGTGGCAAACAGGATCACCCACAAGACACGTGTCGCACCAAGGCTTGTGTTATTGCACTGCTTAAAAGTGCCACGCTACGGTGACACGGCACATCGCCAGGCTGATGTTCGCAGCCTCTAATCCCAACACAAGCCCATGATTCTCACTTGGAATCACTTGGAAGTTAAAGGTGTCCAAATAAAAGCCAGGGAAGACCTGGTGAGGTCCGAGCTGCTCCTCAGAACTCTTCTAAATTGTATTCTATGCTTTAACCCACCCAGCTCCCACACTCCACCATTGCTCCGTACACTTGTCTTCCATATTTCCCGTTTGGAAAAGCAAAGTATCCAAGCCCTCGATTGACTGTTTCATGTTTATTTTAACATTTCCTGTCTCCCGCTCTGCAGCTTTCTCCAGTGGTTGACTTCACTTCTAAACCATATCCAGAAGTTTCTCAGGATAGCCCACAGAACGTGTCTGAAAATTAGCTCCTCCTGCCCTGCTTTTGAGCTTCCCCTTAACACACGTTTATTCCACAGCAGGGATAGAAGGTACCGCTCGCTGAAAAGCTCGACCTTTTTCACTATTAATCACTACTGAGGTACCGGCAGTGTCAGGGCAGTACAGCTTTCACCCAGAGGCACAGCCCGGTTCAGTGCACACCCTCGGGCCCCGCTCTCGGCAGAGACCGGGCCGGCCTGGCCAGGGCAGCTCCTGCTCCTCACGGGCCCTGGGGCAGCAGTAGCGGGACACCATCTCCCCGAAGAGCAGCAGAGCCCGGGCCCCGTTTCCGCGGCAGCAGCCGAGCGGCCCCGCCCCGAGGCGGGGACAGGAGGGCAGTGGGGGGGGTGGGACCTTTGGTGCGCCGGAACCTTCGTGCCGCGGGCGGCGTTTCCGGGCGGCACGGCGGCGGCGCGGGGCGGTCGCCATGGCAGCGGGCCCGTGGTGCTGGGGGACGCCGGTGGCGCTGCCGCTGCTGTCGCTGCTGTCACTGCTGCTGCTGTCGCTGCTGCTGCTCGGGGGCGCGCGCCGCCTGCGCCGGGGCCGCGCGGGGTCCCGCGTGTGCGCGCGGGGCGGGCGCGCCCTGGTGCTGACGGCGCACCCCGATGACGAGGCCATGTTCTTCGCCCCCGCCCTGCTCGGCCTGCGCAGCGCCGGGGCCGCCCCCGCCGTGCTCTGCTGCTCCGCAGGTGAGCGGGGACCACCCACGCACCCACACCCCCCCCGGGGCACGGGAAGGCCGCCGCGATGGCTCCCCACGTGTGGAAGGTGGTCGGCTGTGGGGAAACTGAGGCACGGGCGGCCATGGCCCGCCCTTCCCCACCCCTTGCCTCCTCTCGCCTCCCCTCTCCTTTACAAGAGCGTGTCGTGTTGGAACAGAGGGGAACGTGTTCAAATTGAAAGTTGCAACACTGCGGCACTTTCAGGCTGCGTGGCGGTGTCAGTGAGCTGTCAAAGGTGCTGTTTAGCACGGCCTTTTGGCATCTCCTAATTCTGTCGTCTTGCACAGGACTTGTTTGGATGATCCAGTTTTAATGTCACGATACATTCACTGTAACACATCTAAAAATAGCACTTGCATTGTAATCCATGGAACAACAGCCCGGGAGGGAATGCGAGGCTGTGCTGTCCATCTCCAGCTGACCTGGAGGCAGCATCGATGTGTCTTCATTTGCTGCAGACAAATGTTTGTTCTCCAGAATGTCCGGGGAGGTGCCTCAGCCTGTGGGGTCTGTGTCCGTGCTGCTTTAGTTTTCCCTCAATCACTTTTTCCTGAGTCACTGGTGTAATTTAAGCTTGTTTGTTTATTTTTTTCATGCCTGACAGGAATGTGGAAATCAGAGTGTCCCTTTGTAACAGCCTCTTACGTATTTTAGGACTGTTATCTGCCTCTTCTGCCTTATCTTCTCCAGACTAAACAACCTGATTACTTGCAGGCTTCCCTCATAGATCATGTTTACTAAACCTCTAATCATTCTCATCACTCTCCTTTGGACTCTTCCTTTGGTTCATGTAATTTTTGGAAGGGCAGTGATGACAAACTGGAAGCAGCACTGCTGCTGAGGCCTTGCTGGGGCTCAATAGAGTGGAAAGATTCTTACAGGCTCCATTCTTTGCCCAGAACAAGAACTTTTCACAGCATGACACTTCTGTGTTCTTCTTGTGATCTGCTAAAGCTCCAGGTTGTTCTGCAGAACTGACACCTGAGCAGTTGTTCCGTTGTTGAGGGTTCTGTGCATAAGGAACAACCTCATCTGAATTGATCTTTCAGACCATATTGAAGTACCAGAATTCTTACACTGAGAGCTGCTTAGCTTTGGGAAAGAGCCCCCTCTGCCTTTGGCAGCTCCAGCCAGTTCACTGCCAGCATTTCTGTCATTTCCAAAGCTTTCTGTCTTGCCAGACCATCCAGGTGAGAAGACAGGGATTAAATTATTGGAGCCCAGTGGTTTGGTGGCTTCATTCAAGATTTAGTGCAGAGCTTCCATTGTCTCTGCTGAGGGACAGAGTCTGTGCATCCCATCTGGCTTCTCCACAGCTGTGGGGAGATTACTGAAGTGCAATTTTGCCATTTCAGTTTCTATACACTGCTGCTGGTAGAGAACTTTCCAAAGAAGTGTTGTGTTTCTGTTGTTTTGTTGAGTTTTCTTTACTCCTGCCTCAGTGGCATGACACATTCAGTGTGTTTGATGTTTCCTTCTAGGTACTTTCTCACTTGTAAGGAAATGTAGGGGAGAGCACCTTTATGAGCTAAGAGATTTTTATTTTAAAAGCCTCTGATTAGTCTTGTGGGTGATTCAGATGGTTCATCCTCTCATTGTTTGAGTGATTGATGATGACAAGTGAGTTGATCAAAGACACTGCAAATTGTTAACACTGAGACAAAATCATTACTTAAAAACCATTGTACTTGCAGTTTTCAGTTATCAATCAATTTGACTTAGAAATGAGCTAGAATTACAGCACTGGGAAAAAGAAATCAGTCCTTGACACGCTGAATAATCTTGGCTTGAATTAATAACTCAGTCTAAATGTGCTTTGCTCTCTGTAGTAGCTGGCTGTGTTGTGAGTGCTCCATGGATGAGGTCCAGCAGCATCAGCTATTCAGCTGGATTTGCTCTCAGCAGCTGCCCTGTTTTTCTTGTGAGCATTGACATATTCCTGATGTCCTGACACGTTTCTGCAGCTGTGGAGCTTTGAGTTCAGCAGAAGTCAGGTATTTGGAGAGCAGTGGGGCTGTTTGGATGAAGCATCACCTGCAGTCTGCTGTGACACTGCACTGCAGCAAAAGCTGTCACCTTCCAGCACTGTGTTTGTAATGGGCTGGTGAAAATCAGTCTGCAGTGAGCCCTCAGTCATTCCAGACAAGCTGCACACTTCATTCTGCTGGAGCTGGAACTGGCAATCCAAGGTTCATCCCTCAGTCAGTCACTGTCAATCTCCCAAAGTCATTCACTCACAGGCTGTGGGGTTTTTTGCCTAGTTACTCTTTCTCTCTTTGAAAATTTTACAAAGCTCACTAGTGAGGGCTCACATTGCAACACTGCTCCAGAGAAATGCTAGATTTAGATGACTCACACCCACAACAATAAAAAGTTCTAATGTAATTCAAGACAGCTGAATACAGACTTGAATCACATATTAATACTCAACTGTACTTTTTTCATTTTATTGCTTCAAAGTTAAAAATTGAGTTGCAAGTATTGCTCTGCATAGAGCAACATTCTGGAAGGGGCATCACAGCTCTGGCAGGGACTTTGCATGGCTGATGCCAAGAAAAAATAAGGGAATGTCAGGGCAAGATGAGAAGAAAATAATTCTTGAAGGAGGCAGTCTTTTAAAATAATGAATCTCATTTCCCTGTTAGTTGTTGATCTCTGTTACAACTTTCCCCAACTGCCTTTATCTTGATTAGGTTTTCTATCTCCTTTTGCCTCTGTAAGTTCCTGCAATCTTGCCATATCAGTTCTGCCTTAATTTCCTCTGTGAATGGAACAAGGAAGAAGATACTGAATTATTTGATGTGAACTTAAACTGAATTAGATGATGTTGCTGTGTTTGCTGCTTTCAGGAAATTATTACAATCAAGGAGAGATTCGTAAGAAAGAGCTGGAACAGAGTTGTTGTGTCCTGGGGATTCCTGCTTCTGATGTCACAGTCATTGATCACAGGTAACTAGTTTTCCTTTGCAGAATTCCACTGCAGTTTTAAAGGGGGTTGAAGTTCACTTTAACATTCAGAAGAGCTGATTGTGTTGTTCTGAAAAGCCTTAAGGAATCTCAAGAAAGACAATATTAGATATTTTTGTTAATAAGTTTTCTTCTCATAAACCTAATTAAAGCAAAAGACAATTATGGGGATCACAATTCCTAAGTGAAGCTCTGTTCATACAGCATTTGGGATAATGATAACCACCCTTGCTGGGATCTGGCACGGTGTGTCTGGGCAGCATGATCACATTGGGTTGTATAACAACTTGTTGCAGTGTTAGACAGAAATTTTCTGAGTTGCCTGGGGCAGGTTTGTCTGTAGGTGGTCTTTGCAGGGTTAGTGTGGAATTCTCTTGTATTTACAATCTGCTTTAGTCCTGGCTAAAGACAAAAGTGAACTGCAGTACTAAAGACAGTTCACAATAACATGACAGTAAGATTCTTCAAAATTAGGCCATGCAAGATTTGTTTTTCTAAGGTGTGGTGGTGTTTTTTTAGCTGTGTGTAGCTGCAGAGGTAGGTGACAAAGCTGACAGTTCTCTGTGCAGGACCTCTCTTCTGGGAGGATGATTTAACACTTTGAATCAGTGAAACTTGGAACTAATGTTGTAAAAGTCTCTCAAATTACCCAATCACTGTCTGTGTATAAGATCTGAATGAGACACTGATTGCTAGGAAACATGATACAAGTGGTTGTTTCACTTGTAAACAACTATCACACAGCCCATAAAGAATATTTCTGTATATGAAGAAATAATAGCAACATATTGATTTAAAGCCACTCCAGCTAGAAGAGTCAGAGTTGAAAAAAAATCTGGCTCCAGGCAGGCCCTTTTCCCATGACCATATTTTCCCTTGAGCTAAGGCAGCAGAAACCACAGTCCAGAATATGAATCTTTTTGAGTTCTTTGCTTTTTTTAGCTTGAGGTTTCTCTCCAAGTTTTCAACTTGCTGAGGAAAACAGCATAGAAGTTGTTTTTCCTTTGGAATGAAAAGAGATGTTTCCGTTCACTTCTCATGAACTGGCTCTGGGTAACTGCAAGTTTTGTAGTACAAGCATATGACAATGCCCAAAACCTTCTGGGGAGGAATAAGGAAAAAGCTGCTCAGCTTTGCTAAGCAGAAAGTCTGCTCAATGAACCATCTTTTGACGTTAACAGAGCCCTGAAGCCACTTGGCCTTTTATCCTCTGGAGCAATGTGAGGTTGGTTGGTGAGTGATGCAAGTTATGATGCTGCTCAGTCACCCCACACACACAGCCCAGGGAGCTGCTTGTTGGAAGTCAGCCTGGAAGGTGAGGGCCATTTCAAAGAAATCTCTTGGTTGATGCCTCTTTCTTATTTTATTATTTTTGCACACATTTCTGTTCTGGTGTGTGATTCCCCCCTGTGAAGGCAGTGCCTGAAATGACAGAGCCATCCCATTGCCCAGAGCTGGGCTGGAATGCACATCATTGTTCCAAGAAACAGGTTTAGATTTGAGTTCTTTATCTCTGAGTTAGATTGCTATGAGATAACCATCAAATCCTTCAACTTTGTTGTGCATTCAGGGAGTAAATGAAGTGAAGTTCTTGATGAATTTTGCTCCGAGCTTGTTTACACAGTGATGTTAAGTGTGTTTACAGTGCACTATTTACTGGGCCATAACTCACCATGTGGGTGCTCTTTATGAAAAACATCTGTGGATCAGGTGCTAGCAGACTGGTAGAGGATCAGAATTAATTTCTAGACCACACTGAATTTTTAGTGCAGGTGATTTTTACATACTCTTTTCCAGTGGTTTAGACAAAACACTGGGACTCAGGGCTCTTGAAACTTTCTCCAAGTTCTTGGATTCCCTAGGGTCAATAGTTTTCCTGTGTCTCTTAAGACTTATGTAATTTACAACTTATACAAAAATATTTGCTGGTATGGCATTATGTGTAACTTGCTGAAGTAATTCATTATTTACCACTAGATTTCAATGTGAATTCGTGCCTACAGAATACAGCTCAGGAGGCTGCTCCTCCTTAGCACTTTAAGATCAGAGCCCTTTGGCTCTTTTGCTCCTTGCTGAACTCTTCAGAAGATAATTTGCCATCAATGTAAGGAAGGAGCACATTGCTCTGGGAGAGCTGCTGGCCTGCTGCCCATCTCCCATTGCTTACACAAACACTGCATGCTTTACATTAGCCAAGCTGCAGCTTTGTGTTTTGGTAAGGAAAGCCCAAAGGATTGCAAGGTCTGGATCTGCTCCAGCCATTGTAGTGGGGAGCTGAGTCATGCTGCTTCCTCTTTCTTTGTGTGATCTACAAGTGAGTGAGTAGAATTTGCAAGATGTAAAAGGGGAAGTAGATTTGCAGAGCCAGGTGATTGACTTGCTCTGTCATCTCACTGGGCAGGCAGGTATAAAATCAACATGACATTTGGGGCTGTGTGTGAACTTGTGAGGAGAAAGCTTCAGTCAGCCTGTGATGACATCTGTGCTAAAGACCAAATCCTTCTTAAGCAGTGCCTTAAACAATGCCTCTCTCAAATATACCCAGGATTGCCAGCAGGACCAGTTCAGTCTCTATCACACAGCTGCTCTGCCCTGATCCTTCAGGAGCTCTGTTTGATGTTGTCATTGTGTTTGTTATCTTGCTTAAAGACAGCTCAAATCTGCACAAATATGGCCCCAGGCTGTAGCCACATTTCAGCCCTAGAGATCTGAGATCACTGTGAATTTCCTGCAGAAAAGTTCTTTGCTGTGTGGGACATGTCCAGGAGTGGGAAGGGCAGGAATGTCTGGGCATGCACACACGTTCCAGACTGATTTAGATTTGAGCTCTGGACTCTTCCAACTTGTGACTTGTACAGGTCAGGCACCAGATTTGCAGAGGTGTCCCCTGAGCTGCCATGTCATTATCACAGCTCCCACACTACACCAGCCAGCTGCATTTAGGGGAGAAAAGTTTCACAATCCATTTTTGTTACTGTTCCCACACAAGACTTAACACTTGGAGCAGCCCAGCTCAGAACTGGGGCTTGTGTTGTTCAAAGTTAATTTCTGGACTGTCACAATTATTCCTGCTGCTGGGTAAGGGAGGAGTAGAAAGAGAGTGAGTTCTGAAACATGTAAGATAAAAATCACTTCATTTATTACATAAATGTTGATGTAAACTCTGTGCTTTTCGTCTATTTTTATGTGCTTCAACAGTAGATTTTCCTGGAGTTAAGCTCCCATTTACAGTGGGCACATCTGCAGTGCTCTGGCTGTTAGTCTGAAACATTGCACATGAACAGGAGGTGATTTCTGAGCTGCCTTCACTTTCTGAAGAGAAGCAGATAAAAGGAAGCCCAAATAATTCTTTTTTTCTAATGTGTGTTTTGGGTTCATGGAAAGATAAATATCAGATGTTTTACTGTGGATTCTGAAGCTTTTGTGCACAGTTGTTCTGGACAGAAAGTAAAACTGACTATTTGCATCTTTAATATGACAGAAAATATTTGGCCCAAGTTTGCTCTGCAAAGAAAATAATAGCTGAGATCTGTGTAAACTGGAAAATTTTCCATTCACAGTCGGACGCTTACGGCAAACAATGTTACATCTCTTTCCAAGTTTCCATGGAAATTGCACTCCCTTTGCTGTTTTATTATTATTATTTCACTGAAGTCCAAGAGGGCTTTGATCAGACACTGCACAGGAGAGAGGACATCTGCCCATGCACTATCACAGGCTATTTTCATGAGGCTGCAGAGGCTCAAAATATTTTTTTTTTCCCCCACATTTTTATGTAATAATTCTGTGCTCTTGGACTCATTTTTTCCTCCTATAAGATAGATAGGCTTTATTGCACTTCCTCATATTTAACTTCTAACAAACTTGCTTCCATGACCTCTCCATGACAGAGAAATGAGTCTGTAAGGTCATGGGAAAAATATATCCTTAAGTAAATAGTGTTTGTGTCTGGTTGTGGTGATCACAAAGATACAAAAACACTCAGGCCCTTCAGAGGACAAAATATATCACTGGAAATCTGAGCCTTTTTATTAGAATTTATTGGCACAGTCATTAAATCCATCCCATTGATCCAGTTTGGATTTGCTGTCCTTGGGTTTCTTGATGGGAATGTGGGTGCTGAGTGCACAGAGCTGTGGGATTCTACAAAATGTTTATGTTACTTATTGTGTGTTTCTATCACAAAGGTAACATTATTCCCTAATATTTCTTCTTTCCTGTTCTAATGTTTCACATTTTGGGATCAGTAGTTGATAGTTTTAATTCTGCTGGAGTAATTGTGGTAATGAGTTACATTTTGTTCCCTGTAGTATGATAGTTTGACATTTTATTTTATTGCTAATTCTAAAAAGCTGATCTGTGTGCTGATTAAAATTGCTGCCATGCTTTATTCTGGAAGAGCTGCATATTTCAGGAGTGAGTGATGGGATTTCCTTCATCTTCCTTATCCCAGCAATGCTGTAAAGATCTTTTTAATTTTTTTTAAGAATTTTCTGTAATTAAGAACGACATCTGTGGAAGCAGAAATCTGACATGTAAATTGATCACATGCTCAGTGTGTATTGGAGAAAAATCATCCTACATCCCTTAAATCAGCCAAACACACTCAAAATCCTCCTGAGCACTACCAAGCTGCATCATGACAATAAGGAACTTTGGCAGTCAGGTGGGGACCTTGATATTTATCAATCTGTAGCCAAATTGCATTTCTGTTTAGTGTACTTCTGGAAATGTAAATTGTTTTCTTTCTGAGAAGACAATAAAAGATTTGGCCACCTATTTTTATTTACATTTCTAAATAGATAATTTTTTCAAAGTACTTTCCCACGTGGCAGTTCCTGCTGGCATTTTAGGACCTCAGAACACTTTATAAAAAGGATTATATCGAAGTCTGCCTTCAGGCATCTGCTTTTGTAAGTGTTGCTCTGTGCAATAATGTAAGAGGAAATTCTTCTGGGGGTTGAGCTGTCTCACAGCCCTCCAGGAAAGCTGCTCTCTGAAACAAAGCTTTGTGTTGCACTAAGTTAGGTTTAGCTATTTTGTCCTAAGTTGGATTTATTTGTCAATAAGGAAATCTGCCCTTTTTCCCCCTGGGGCTGCCATGGACCAGATCCTTCCTCAGCTTTCCAGCAGAAGGAACTTCCTTGCTGTCCATCAAGTGGGAAGGGGGAAAAGATCCTTTCAGGGGTTCCCTCAGCAGGGCAATGGTACCTTTGGGAATACTCAGGGATTGTCCCTCAGATGTCAACAGAGACACTGAGGTCACTGCTGGGATTGATTGAGACGAAGAGCCTGGCCAGAGAAGCCAAGGGCTCAGAATAAATGCAGGGGGAAATGAAGGAGTACAGCTAGAGGACTTTATGGAAATCAAATCAAAATACTCTGCATTGAAATTTATACTTTTAATTCTCAAGATGATTTTAGCAGAATGAAAACTTTGAAATACTGATCTCAAAACATGAAAGATGAGAAGAGGGATCGCAGCCATCTCCTGAAGCTGATGAAAGTTTGATTTGACTTAAAAGCCATCAGCATTGCTAAGCTTATGGTAAGAAAAGAAATAAAGCTGTGCATAATGGCTGCATTTCAGGAGTCTGGGGCTGAAGATAGGGACATGCAGGAGAACAGGAAAATCCATTACAAGGATTTTTTTTTCTTTTGTTCATTCTTAGTTCATTCAGAACTGCCTTTTGCTATTCTTTCGTGAATGATTTTTGAAAAGTCCTCCACATCCATTAAAGAC
Organism: Catharus ustulatus; assembly: GCF_009819885.2. Classification (NCBI taxonomy): domain Eukaryota; kingdom Metazoa; phylum Chordata; class Aves; order Passeriformes; family Turdidae; genus Catharus; species Catharus ustulatus. The sequence continues at coordinate 3,570,136 of NC_046242.1, read as the reverse complement.
AGGCATCATCTTCAGAGCAAAGAAAGCTCCAAGGAGCCATCCTGGATTTGCAGATGGTTCTTGTCCCAGCTTTGCAGTCTCTTGGGAACACAGATTTCCTGGCTGGGAGCCATTCTGTCACTAGAACACTTGTGTCCAAGCAGAAGGAAGTGTCTTTGGGTTTGCTGATTTCCTGTTAAAACATTTTGAGAGGACTTTCTTCATGGTTCCAGGAAGCTATAGAAAGATACAGTCTTTAGATTAAAGCTATTTTCAACAGTTATACCCAGGAGTCCCCTTTTAAGCACAGCAAACTACAACAACCTCTTTATTTTGCTGGTTACACGTGGAACAGTTCAGTGTGTTTTGCCAACACTGACCCCGAGGAACTAATAGAGAATGACAGGCACTTTCCTTTTGCTTCTGAAGGTTCCCTGCTTTGACAGCCCAGCAACACCTCTGTTAGTCCCTCATTTGGGCCTGCAGCTGTTCATTATAGGCAGACACAGATCTTTTTTCAGAGAAATGCTTAACTCTTACTCTTAAAGAGTAACAGTTATATCAAATAATCACAGCAAGTTAATCAAAAAGGAGGAACAAACAGAAAAAAATCTAGCAGTGATTCTGCTTAAGCTTTTGAATCTCTGCATTCCTGCAAGCTTACTCAGGGAAAATATATTCCTATTTCTGCTGGGAATGCTCTGAAAGCCTTCTCACAATAATGGATCGGGCGTTAACGCCTTGATCACAGAACTCTGTGGTTTCTTTGTGGATTCTCATAATCTTATTTCAATTGTAGCTGCAGTAGAAAATGTGAATGCCTCAGTTAAAGTAAATCTGAGATCTGAGGCTGTGACATGCTTTGGAAACATCATCCTTTGCAGCTGCAATGGACTTGCATTTTCTGCAGGTATTGGAAAGCAGAGGAGGGGATTGGCAGACTCTCTTGGGCAAACTCCTTTGGAATCCAGTCTGAAGAATTTCAGTTCCATCTATTCCACTGGGGGTTGGCCATTGACTTCACATGCCCAGGAGTTGTCACTGAAAGTCAACAAGAGAAGACAAAGTCTTGTTTGAAAAAAAAAAAAAAAAGTTGGTAAGGGGAAAGTTGGAAGGGGAACTGTACAATGGGTGTTGTGTAAAATGTGTTTTCTCTTAATGACCTTCCAGTTCAGATTGGCTCTGTTTATATACAAATCAAAAACTGATTTGTCTCCCTGCCAGCACAGCAAAGCTCAGTCTGGGATCTGAGTTTCCAGCTGTGTCTTTTGCCTCTGACATCCTCCCAGTAATAAAAGTTGTGTGGCTGGGATTTGGCTGGAATTGCAGATGATGTGTGAGCCAGAACTGAGTTCAGTCTTCTCTTCCTCTGCAAGACAATAGAAGTTAAACTTGTTTGTGTCAATAAAAAAAGCATACACAACTCCTAACCCCTCAGGGAGCAGATATGATGAATAAGATGCTTTTTTTCCATCATCATGTTTCTAACCCTGACCAATGTTAGTAGTAAGTCTGTGGGAACTCAGACTTTTGTCTTCCTCATTTCCAAGGTGGAGCAGAAGCTTTTGTGGAGTTCACCTGTGAAGATGCAGCATCCAGAGAACAGATATAGTTACAACAACCTTTGCAGTGTTCCCTAATCCAGGTTCTTTGTTCTTCACTTCAAACTCCCTGGAGGGTATCATGTATTAAGTGCTTTGCTCTGTAAGCCTTAACAGCTTCCCTGCAGAGACTGACAAAGTGGCAGAGACAGGAACCTCTTCTCAGGTGAAGTGGCATTGCTGACATGCCTTGTAGTTGTCACTTTCCTGTTTCCTTCTCTGTTCAAACGCTGTTGAAGGAAACTCTGGAGTCCTTCCAGGTCCTGGGTGCTGTCTGGATGTAGGCAAAGCTCTCTCAGTTCATACAGGAGCCACAAATGATTAAATTTTTCAGTGCTGGGTCTTTCTTACAGCAGCTGAAAGCTCTGGCTGCAGTCAGCAATTCCACTTGCAGGTTGCACATTGGTCACCTCATTGTAAAATACCCATTTGTAAAGCTCTATAGCAGTTGTTAATCTCCACTGTTCTGTTTATAAAAGCCTCTGTGACACATGACTGAAAACTCCTCCAGCTGACAGTGGCAGTGGGAGGCAGCAAAGGTGCTCTCAGCAGTCTGGAATCTGAGGCTCCCCAACTGCTCCTACCTGACTGCAGTGGGTTCTGCTCTACAGCAGCAGCAAAGCATCCTACAGCCCAAGAATTCCCATTTGGATTTTCTTGGCTGAGTTTGTTGTGACATGCCCTGTTATTTTTGCATTCTGGGTGCATTCTGAAGCTCCCCCAGGCATCCCTTCAAATGAAACATTGCATCACTGAGGAAGCAAAGCCATTACAAGGGAATGTTTTTGCCAGACACTTGGAGCAGACACAATCGGCTCTCATCTTCCAGAAAAGGACTTGCAAGTTGACATTGCAAAATTTGGGAGGAACAATGGCCCTTTCTTGAGTGGTTTGATGCAGTTTTTAAAAGAGCTGAGCTGTGCTGTTGTTTTTTTGCCACATCATGAATGAAGGTTTTATATTTGCATAGAAGAAATGTTACAAACAAAGCAGTTGGAGCACGGAGCTTCAAAATCCTTTGGAAGGAAGAGAATAAATTTTCTGCTGAAGTCTGCTAAGGTCTCTGACTTCTCTGGGTTTACTTTCATCCTGCAATAACCCTCCCTTTCTGCAGAGCTGTGGGGATGGAGCAGTTGCTGTTTCCATGCTATTCTCATGGTGTGAGATGCTGTATGAGTGTTGAGGATCGTTATTAGAGTTTTCCTTGCTAGTCAAAGGGTTAATTTTGAGATCTGATTTAGGTTTGGCACAGGAGGAGGGGAGACAGAGGATTTTGTTCTGCAGGAAACTAGGTCAGCAGGTTTTTATTATTGTGCTCGACAGCCCAATGTGGTTTGCATTTAGGAATGAACTGGGCTGACATCATGGATGGTCGCTTCCCCCTTCCCAGGACACAGCCTCACACACTGCTCTGTACATGACAGCTCTCCCAAATGGCATGGAAGGGAATACTCAGCTGAAGAAGCTCAGGCCATTGGGAGTTTGTCTGTCAGGAGTGATCAGGAGCACAGGATGAGGTCCAAGATGGTTTGGAGAGAAAGAACAACAGTGCTGGAATATTTTCAGTCACTGAAGTGCATTGGAACCACAGAGGTCTCACTGCCTTTACACCCCACTGATTGTTGTTACAGCCTGTGGCATTGCTTGGTTCTTGTTTGGGTCTGGTCAGGTTCTGATCTTGGTCCTGCCAGTGTAAGTTTGGAGTAATTTCCTTGCTTTCTGTGAAGATCCTGCTGTGTGGCTGAGATCACTGTGTGGTTCTGCAGATAACCTTTAGGTGAGGAGTTTTCCATTGTAGCTGTTGGATCATCATGGCTGATGAAGGATTTGAATAATCACAATCTTTGTCACATCTCCCTGCTTTCTTGGCTGCATTTCCTGTTGTGGATTCTCTTCTCAGGAAACTGAGAATACCTGTCTGTTCTTTATCTCTGCCTGTTGGAAACCAAACTGTGGCAGACAACATCTATATTGGACAATTCAATCTTTCTTTACAGATTATTTTCACTTTACTGAGTGATGAGAATCCAAGTAGTTATAACTTCAAAAATATTCCACATTGTTTTGATTGTAAGGATCAGATGAGGGTGGTGGAGCTTAAAAAGATTTAAGGTGGATCTTTAAAAGACATTACCAAAAAGATTGGTAATGCCTAGGAAAATTTCTGAGTAATAAGATTTAAGGCTGAGCATCTATTTCCAGTTTTATACTCTTTATTTTTTTACAGACTTTAATGTGAGTTAATGGCTTTTCAGTATAATAAAACCATCTAATTCTGTCCCGTTCTGCTCTTTATTCAGTTCTGGCATCAAGAAACCCAGACATTTTTGCAAACCAAGTTTGGCTTTTAAGGCTGAACAAGGAAAATACAGGCAATACTGAGAAGAGCAGACAGCAGTAGGTTTGCCAGCAGTTCCTGGAAATAATGGAGTTTCACAACCATTGCCTGCAGATTGGACATTTAAGGAGGAAAAAAATCCTTGTGGCTTGCATGGATGGAATAATGAGAACGCAAAGTCTGTTGAGAAAGTTTATGATGGTAAAAATTCAGATGCCATTCTTGGGTTTAAACCAAAGAGCAGCATATCAAATGCCTCAGGATGATGACAGCATAGAAATAACACAGGTCAGAAAATTGCATATGGTCTCTCCTGGATTGCCTGTAATGCTGTGGTAGGCTATACATTTAATTGTCCAATTTTGAATCTCTATAAAACAGTTTCAGCTGCAAGAAATGTCCTCAGAGAATCATCTTTAAAATGTGAACATGTTCAAGAGGGATGAAGAAAGGAGGTGTTTCTGCAACAGCCTGGTGCTCTTCCCCTGTTGTGACTGGGAGCCAAGAAAACGCCAGCGTGTGTCAGAATGAGAGGCAGTGACAGGACTCGTAGCAGGCAGACACGTCCACACAATAAACAGCAGAGCTGAGGCAGCATTCTCAAAATTGCCTCCTGCATAATGAAACAGAGGAGTTGTGGCAGAATCTCCACAGCTTCATTCAGACTTGGCAAATTATTTCATTCAAATTTGCAGCAACTCGGGAAATGTCATTGTGCTGCTGGAAGACTTGGGTTGTGTTTCCTATTCCTAAATTGAACCAAGTTCAATTGAACTCTCAGCTCAAGAAATGAGAGATGAAAAGCCTCTCTCCCCCCTGCAGTGGCTCTCCAGAATGTATATTATATCTCTTCAGGCTGTCAGCCATGTGAAGCCTTCAGGATGTGACTCATAGGATAAATAAGTTTGGTCATTCTTGCTGTGAATAGAAAAAGGTAAAACGTTGTATTTTTATAAAAGCTTTTTCTTCCCTACATGAATTCAGCAAACATCCCAAGTCATTAACATGCTGGAGCTGTCACTGAAAATCCAGTAGCTTCAGGGTTGAACAGAACTGTTAACAGAGCTCAGTGATGCCATGTGTGTGAAACGTGTGCTGCTGAATATTTGTGCTCTTTCAGATGGATGAACTGGAGTTCCCAGACTGCAAAGAGGGTGGTAATGCAGAGGAGCAGCTCGTGTGTGTCAGCAAAGGAGCAGATGCTGCCAGGAGAGCGGGGGATAAACAGATGCCGAGTAATGCTGCTGAAGGGAATGAGCCATTTGTGCTGTTTGGGAGCTCTGCTGCAGGGAGGATGCAGCCTGCAGATTTAAGTAGGTTATGATGTTCTCCTCTATGGCTGGGGCTGGAGGCCTGGCCAGTTAACTGCAGAGTGTCACTTTGTGGTACAAACATCAAAAAATCATCTTTCAAAGAGCAATGGCTTCAAATGGGTGCATTCCTTTTTTGTTTTTAAATGTAACCCTATCTTTACCAATTAAAGTAACTATTCAATGGTCAGAATACGAGCTGTGAGCTATGAGCACAGATCCTGTTTATCCCTTTTGTGGGATAAAATATATTTAGCCTTGCTGGGTTTGTAGTTACTGTTCCTTCTTCGTGTTTTACGTGGCAATTAACCCCCTCCTTTGATAGCTGTTTACAGCCTGGAGCAGGGTGACAAGAATGGTGCTCTTTGTTCTGCAGAAAGCAGGGAGCTGTGCCAGCTATCCTGTACCTGTTTCCCAAACTCAGATAACCTTCTGCTGGGGCAGTCCCAGTACCAGGAGAGAGGAAACAGCACTGTTCTTAACGTGGCTGCTCACTGCCAGTCTTTTCAGAGCATGGGAATCAGCTTTTTAATTTTATTGACCAATTATTGCAAGCCAAAGGTGCCAGGCTGGAAGCACTGGTGGTGATTTGCAAAGACCCCTCACAGAAACTCTCACACCAGGGTGTGTTTGTGCTCTTCATCATTCCTGCAAGTTGATTGCTTGTATCTGCAAGAAGATTACTGCCCACTGTAATACAACTTCTGGCCTCTTTCCTTGGATGCCAATAAGAAGATTAATTAGAATTGGGCTAAAAATGTATTAGTATTTAAGGGAGACATCTTTATACTGTGCTGCCTCATCTCTTACTCCACCCCAATCCATTGGATGTTGTGCTCAGAGTCCTCATGCAGCTTCTGCTGCTCAGTGCCCTCTGCACCTGCAGGGAGGTAAGGAGGTTTCTGTCTCCATGCTCATACATCCTTATTCCAGGAGAATGTGTGAGTTTTGGCAAGAGCAGTCTGGAGGCAGCACAGGATGTTGGATACAGGACACACTCAACACTCCCTCCTACAGTGGGGCCACCACACAGCTCACAGGTGCTCTCTGCTTCCACAGCAGCTCTAAAACTGAAGGGATTTCCAGCCAGGCTTGGCAGTTGGACTTTCCCAGTGATCTGTATAAACCAGAAGTGTCTTGGGAGGTTTCCCAGTTACACCATCCTGCTTTTGGTGTTTACAGCTACAGTAACTAACTTCTGACATTTATACCCAGCTGGTGCTCTGACTGCTGAGCTGGGTGCCTGTTTGCACTTGGGGCCTTCTGATAAGGCAGGCATTTGACCTTTCTATTCTTAACCCATTAACATTTAGAAGAGTTGCTCTCCTCACCTCTGAGGCTGTGTTCCTCCCCCTCCCCACAGCCCCCCTGTTCCTGCCAGATAAGATTACTCCTAGGTTATATATTGATCTAAAAGCAGAGTGCCAAATGCAGCCCACAGCAGTTCAAGGGCAAACACTGAACTCACTGAGACCCGTGCTCAGCTCAGTGGGGAGAGGACCAGAGGCTCCTTTTGCCCTCTCAGCAGAACCTGGGACAGGCACAGGGGTCTCAGTTCTTTGTTGTACATTAAAGCAGCAGCAGTGGGACCAGCCCAGTCTGCTGAGGCTGCACCTTTGTGCTCTTTCCTCTTCTCCCTCTGCCTGTGAGGGATCCTTACACAGGATTGTCACACATTCATTTGTGAATTCAGGATTCTGAACGTGCAAATGAGAGCCCAGAGTCCTTGATTTTAAGCCCAACTCAAGGAACACTGCACTGTGTCCTTTCACCTATGCAAATTTCCTGATTTTTGAATATCAGACAGGAGTAAGGAGCTGTTGTTGCCTCTTCAGGTGTTGTTTGAGTCTCTTGTTCTAGTTCAATAGCTTGGTGTAAAATACTTGGGAAATTGCCACCAGAATGATGAAAGAAGTGGAGAACAGGCCCAATAATGGATATTAGAAATGCTTGAGCTATTTGTTTTATCCATGAGATGACTTGATGGTCATACAGGAGGAGCAGCACTGGCAAGAGATTTGCTGGGCAGGATCTGTTGAACTGTTACACACATTTTGTATGAGAATAATGACCACAGGTCCTGCTGGCTTTAAAAGCCTCTGACACTGATAATAACTACAATCAGTCATAAGAATTAATTACCTGGCAAGCCTGATTTTCCCCTGTAAAACCAAAAGCCACTGGAGCAGCACGGATCAAAATTTATTACAATTATTAATATTTTATTATGTTAAATTTAATGGTTTAAAATTAAACATTGTGATTTAATGTGCATTTATGACCATCTGTACTAAGAACTAAGATCCATATATTCTTAACATAACTTACATGAAATTATAGAGGCAGGCACTGTGCTTTTTCCAGCCACTGTTTAAGAGAAAGTAAAACCACAGAATGGATGCAGTCCTCTCACTTAGCACTAGGCTATTTTAGAATGAGTGACTCCTTTGAGTTGTCTTATCAGACACTCAGTAATTCAGAGCTGAGAAGCTCATTCAAAACTGAAGGAGGAAATCCTTTTTCATCTTGTGGTCTGTGAATAAAAATAGATGTGAAAGTCTGTTCTACTAATTTTTTAGATGCCTCAACAGCATGTGTGATCCAAAACCAACTGCTTTATCTCCTTAACTACAGTTAATATTATCTTTGTTTACTGCATGTGTTAGTTTTTAATACTGTGTTTTGATAAGCTTTTCCATTATTTCTAGAATTCTGATATAATTTACCCAGTTGTTTGGAAACAATTATAAAACACTGTTATGATTTGGAGCTCCAGCTTCCATTTCAACTCAGAATTGCACAAACCATGACTAAAAGTTCATTTAGTGAAGACAAATGCATCACTTCATCCCTGTTAATACAATAAACTGGAGAAATTAAATTCTATCCTTAGAAAGAGAGTTGTTTTAGAAAGAACTAAATCACTTCTTTAAAATGAGTGGGTTGAAACCCACCTGTGCTGGGCTGCAGGAACAGGTAGGTTGGAATTTTGCTGGCTTGGCCCTCCCCACAGCCTGGTTTGGATTTTCTGTGTGGCACTGGCACTGCTGTGGTGTCACCAACACTCCCTGGCCCTTGGAGCAGCTGAACTGGCAGGGACAAGACCCAAGCTTGGCAATTCTCCTGCCAGTTCTGTTTTACAGACTCCTGTTTTACAGGGCTGCTTTCCCTTGGTTTTTTTTTTTCCCATTTCAAATGTTCCATGAAGTAAATTTTTTTTGAGTGACTCAGAGCAAAAGAAAATTTCAGATTTTTCTGATAAAATATTAGATGTCTGGGCAAGCCTTCAACTGAAAATAGTTTTTTGGCTTATCCAGCATACTGTACTTGCTGAGATGGGAGTGTGAGTCTCTAGTTATGATTAAAACACCAAAAGCAAGAACATAGGAAGCAATGAAGTATTATATAGGAGAAGATTCATCATTTTTGTGACTTTGTTTAAAGAAAACCCAGATGTGGGAGCAGATACCTACTGAATCAATCATTTTCTAAGCCACAGATGACCAGAAAATTAATTAAAAAGAAAGAATATGAAGAGATACTCGAAAAATAAATCTGCAGAACTTAATGTTTAAACAATGTTGCCCAGACTCGTTTGGTCTTAAAGTGATCTGCATTAACAGTAATTGTAATTTATTTGGGGATGTTTAACCCTCAGGATGTGCATTCAGGAGATTGTTCAGTGGTTTCAGGGGCTGGATTGCTCCAGTTTGCTTCTGCTGCAGAGGAAACAGAATTTCTGCCTTTGACTGCAGCTCTGCAGCCAGGATTTTCCTGGGAGTGTGGGCTGGGTGAAGGTGTGGGGTAAATGAAAGTGTGGGATAGGTGGTGAGGGATAAATGGAGGTGTGGGATAGGTGGTGTGGGGTGGATAAAGGTGTGGGATAGGTGGTGTGGGGTAGATGAAGGTGTGGGATAGGTGGTGAGTGGTAAATGGAGGTGTGGGCTGGGTAAAGGTGTGGGCTGGGTGAGGATCTGGGCTGGGTGAGGGTGGGAGCAGTGCTGATGCAGCAACACTGCTTTTCTCTCAAGAGCTAATTATTCCATTAGAGTGCAGATCTCTGCACCTCCCTTCTTTGTGAGCTTTATACGTATTCTGTGTGGTCTTTGTGTCTGAGACATGCTCAGAAAATGTTCATTTTTATGTTATGTTAGCAACAGGTGACCAGAGAAGTAAAATCCTTCAGAATATTCGGACTGGCAGAGCAGCACCAGGGTCAAGGTACTTCCTAACAGCTCAATAGAATCTCCTTTAGTAATACCTAATGAACTTCCCTGCCTTCCTGGCCTATTTACAGTCCTTGTCCTTAGCCCTAATCCATTTCAGAAGTTGTGTTTCCATTTTGAGTCAGGGATTGCCCAGCAGGACATTTGTCTCAGCACACAGGGACAGCTGTGTTGACAGTCTCAGTGGCCTCGGGGCATTACAGGCTCTCTGTAATCACATGAGACCTGTGCATGCTTCAGTGCCTTCCAGTGAACTGAAACAACCTTTGTCTGCCTGGGATCGTGAAGGAAGTGACCACCTGAAGGGGCTGGGCTGTGGTTTTGTGAGACCTAAAAGATACATAAACTGCAAAGCCAAGTGAAGGTCCTGGAGGCAGTGTTAGTTCATCAGGCAGCATGAAAAAAAAAAAGAATGGTTTGATGTTGGAGGAATACATACAAGAAATGTAGGGGATTCTGAGTTAACTTGTAAAATTATGTCAGGTAATTTTTTATATAATACCTGTCCCCTAGATCCCTACCCAATTTTAACCATTGTACATAGCTACTTTCCAAAATGTTTCTTTTCCTTCCTTTGTGCTGTGTGGCAGAGATAAATATACAATTCTTTCTATTTGTGGAATCCTAGGAGCCACTGGTAACAACAGTAGGTAAGAGTTAGACAGAAATGGCATTTTTCAACTGCTGGCACACCATTTAACATGCACTTTGCATAGCAATAGAATGAGCAAATCCCTGTTGAACACTGGCCAAGAGAATCCATCAGCGTGTTTTATTCATGTGCTGTGACAGTGCAGTTAAGTCTGTATTGATTCTGTTTATTTCAATTTAGAGAACATCTCCACTGAGCATTCCATGTAATTATTATACAGACAAGGAGCAACATCCAGAGCTGACAGCCAAGCATATAAATACAAATCTTTTGCAAAACATTCTGTCATGCTGCTTCTGCAAGGAGAGCAGGTCAGACTTAAACAGGAGCAGATTCTGCTGTCAAGATTTTTGCTGAAATTGCCTTTCCTCCAGCTCTGTTATGATTATATCAGGGCACATTTGTTTTAGTCCCACAGATGATCTCCACAGCTGCTTTTCTGTACAGACAGAGAGAAAAACAGGGTTTAAAAACACTGAGTAGGTAAAACATGCACTTTGCATTGTAACAAACAGGCTGTCAGCAAAATCCTCAATATTGACACAGTGTAAATAGCAGTTTTTAACCTGCTGCTTGCTGGGATCCCAGGGAGTGTGTGGGTACTGAACAGATCCAGATCCTGTACAGAGTGCACAGTAAGTGCTGGAGGTGACTTGGTTGTCCCAGGGAGTTGCACAATCAGAACGGTTTGAATGCTTAGGCAGGCCAAAGGTTGGGAACGTGAGGCACGAGCTTGAGGAAGTCCATGCAGGGAGGGAACCTGCAGTAATTAGCTGTGCCACTTGTTGCAGTTGTTTCCTTCTTAGGATGATTAAGTCACACTGATCTGGTCAGCCCAGGTCAGCCACAACGTTACCAAGACAACCAAGTAAACTGGTCAGTGCCCTTGAGTGCTGCACAGCCGTGCAGTGCTCACAGATCCCTGCTCCAGCTTTGTCCTGGTGCTGGAAAAGTGATGTGGTGGGACACAGCCTCAGCTCCTTGTACAAACAAACTGTTCATACAGCTGGAGTGTTTTCAGGGCTCCTCAGCAGCAACAACCAAGATGAATGAGATACTCAAAACTGAACTGGACACACTCCATCCCATAACAGTGTCCCTCTGTCACAGTCCCTGTCCCTGCCTGCCAACAATTTGCTTAACATCTACTGTTAGTCTGGAAGGGGTGGGGGAAGGAGAGCCCTTGCTATCATTAAAAAGGAAAAGGGAAAAAAAAAAAGTCTAATCAAATAAATCCCTGTAGTTCATTTCCTCTTACGAGCTCTGTGCTCTGTAATTATATTACCAAAGAAGTCTTTCTTCTCTGAGCTCACGTGAAACCTTAATGGTTTTATTCCCCTTGGCCCTAGTTCAAACAGTGTACATGAAATGACAAAGTTTTTCAGTTGCAGTGTAAGCCTGAATTAGAGGTGGTAGATGTGGTACTTCAGATTAGAACAGACTATTTAAAAGAATCAGTTCCTTAAAGGACACTTTAAGGTTGGGAGTACATTTAACATAACCCCACTACCAGGTAGGAATTTTATTTAAGAGAACTCAACCTCACTCACAAAGAGTGGCAGCAATGCAGAATTCCCAACACACAACAACTGTGAATAGAACAAGATGTTCTCTTAGCAGGTAGGTGATGCTGGCAAATGGTTAAACACATTCAGGAATTTTCATATAATCAGTAAAAGAGTGCAAAAAATACTCAGTATCTCAAAGAAGTCTGATGAATTATACTTATTTGGAGTTTTATTTTTGCTCTTGGTGGAGATACTGAAGCCAATTTTGAAGACTAGATAGTTTGTTCTGAAGGAAATGCTGTTCAGATGATGCAACCCCAGCTTTTTTAAAAGGAGAAAACAGAACTTGGAGCAAATAGGAAGTGAATGTTTTCATTTGTTGCATATTCACCTTTTTCCTAATGTGCACTAGATGAGCAAATGTGGGTGGTGTTTTATAATTCCAGTTTTATTGCATCAGGAGGAAGGGAAATGAACTCTTTGCTGGACATCATTGAGCATCTTTTACCTCTTGTAGCTTCTTCAGTCCATTTTAGTTAAAATGAAAAAAAAAAGTATTCTTACTGCAGCACAGGAAAATGTAATACCTTTTTAGCCACTGAAGTGGGATTTGGGGTGAATCTGATCCTTCTGTGCCAAGTGAAGCATTTAATGAAAACATTTTGATTACAGTTCCATGCCAAGTCATGCCCCTTGTTCTAACCAGTCACATATTAACTCAATCTCGTTGTACCTGCAGACTCCTTGTATAGTCATTTGAGGGTTTCTCATTTCAGTGTTGCAGTCTGTTTCTCTGCAATTGCCATTTGCACTGAAATAATTCATGACACATCCTCCCCTCCATGCACACACTCTCTATATTCTATATATGTGACTGTGAGCATAACAAATCTTGTCTGAGTTCCACACTGTTTTCTCATCTTTAATTGTTAATGATTAACTGAATTTTGTTTAATGTAGAACTGCTCAATTTCTTTTAGGATGAAGGATTGATATTTTCCTATCAATCAGTTTTTAAATCTGAGCACTGAAAAGTCTGACAAACAATGCTTGAAAGAAGCAAATTTTGTTCCTATTTTGGGATACAAAATGGCAGGCAATAAAAGGGGGCAATTCAGAATGGAAGTTGGTTGAATTCTTCATTAAGTCCATTCTACTTCTTGTCATTAGATTGCATCAGCAAGATTTAAACCCTTCATTTTGGAGAAGGGTCACATCTGTGATAAATTATGGTCTCCATTATTTAAACAGTAGCATTGTTATAAATATTTTCTTCCTGTATTTCTGTTTCATAAGCCAAATACTCAGCACTTCTCTTGTTGTAAGTAGCCACACAATGGGCTGCCAAGGCTGGTTTATCATTTGCCTTGGGAGAGGCACTGTATAATATTGCAGGATAAAACATTTGCAGGCAGAGGTTTGACCCGTGGGGGAGAGAGGTGAGGGCTTTGCAGGATTGGTGCCAAGAGACTGAGATTGAAGGAGAACTCCCCCAGCTGCTCTCAGCAGTGAGGGTCAGAGAACTGCAGTGAGCCTGATCCTGCAGAAATGAGACTGAGCCACTGATTTAAACTGAAATTTGGGTTAAGAATTTTAGCCAGACCTAGCAAATTTCTTTTCTACTTTTTAAAATGAAACTTTTATGTTTGGATATAGGGGTGACTGGATGAACATGGGGAAGGCAATTCTGGTGTCAAGGCCCTGCTTTTCAGAGCTGTATCTGCAGGGTCCATTCTTGTGACAAGGAACTTGTCATCACAGGAAAGAGAAATCCACACAACCTCTTACTGAGAGTAGCAAGGTTTTACTGAAGAACACAGTGTTTTAGGGCAAGAGATGAGTTTTTTCCTTAAAGGAAGAACAGCCAAGACTATTGACACAAAGAGTCATCCAGAGCTGTGTCATCCAGAGCACAATTAGGTGATGCAGAGGTCACACTTCGGCCTCTGGCGAATTTTGGGGGTACATTTAAGCAGCTCCTTTGATGTTGGTGGTAATGGTGGATCATTTGCAGTTTTTCTGCACAGTCCAAGTGCCCAGGAATCCAGGAGGCTGTGCAGAGCAGCACTGAGAGGCCTGTTGAAGGCTGGGTTGTTTGCCCCAGGCAGTGAAGCATATTCCTGGAGTGTTGTGTGGGTGCTGCAGGGCTGGGGCTCTGCTCCAGCCTCTGCCCCTGACTCAGCTCTGCTGCCTCGGGCTCTCCAGGGAGAGTTACCTGAGCTCTTCATTCTCTCATTAGAAAATGTGGAGCTTATTATTCACTCACTTCCCCATACCAGCCTGACAGGGGTGTGAGTTAATGAACATCTGTTCATGTGTGGAAATAAATGCTGTGGAAGCACCGGAGCAGCGGCAGCGCTCGCACAGCGCGTTGGGAATCTGCAGCTTTTTCCCACAGGATTGTGCAGTAAGGCTAAATCCTAAATGTCCATTTTAGCAAGGCACCTGTGGAGCACAGCACCCCTGTCTCCAAATCCCCCTCTGTGCTCTGGTAAGTGCAATAGCTCTGTGCCATTCTGGGAGCTCTGTGTAACCCAGGTACAGCTCACGGCACACAGCTCCTGTTCATCATCCTCACTCATCTGCCACCCATTAAGAAAAAAAAAAATAAAGAAAAAAAAGATACTGTTGTCTGCAAAAATCAGATTTGTTACCCGGTGTGCAGCAAGCCAGTAATGGCACACTCGAGACAGACATTGATTACAGTAATTTCACAATTATAAGCCGCACCATTTTGACTAAAATTTTGGTCCGAACCCAAAGTGCAGCTTATAATCAGGTGCGGCTTATATATGGACAAAGAACGAGAAGTTACTGGCACCCAGAAGTGCGGCTTATACATCAGAACTTTTTAGTATTTATCCATTTTAGCAGACAGAGGGGTTTTTCATATCCCGCATTTTGCAGCAATACAGTCCCGCTCATTCCAGCTCCTCTCCTCTCCGGGGGTGGATACCGGGGGGACGCAGCCCCGCTCCCCCTCCCGTCCCCGGCGCTGCCCGCATCCCGCAGGATCGAATCTCTGCCAGCCCTGGCAGTGCTGGCCGCTCCTAGAAATCCTGCTGGCTGCTGCACGGCTGCCAGGAGCCTCCCTCGGGCCGTCATGTGAGCAGTGTAAACAGCCCGGCCGGGCGAGTGGGCGGCTCGGCGCTCGCCACTGGGGCAGAGTTCAGTGCCTGCGGCGGGGTTACTGCCGAGCGCCCGCCGTTGCCATAGCGAGCATTGCATAACGCTGGCAGCGGCCACCGAGGGCCCCGCGTTCCTTCTGCTCGCTTTGTTCATTGTTGCCCAGGCCCGCTTTGCTGTCGCAAATGGAGTTCCAGGCATAGTTCCTGGCTGGGTTGCTGTGGGAGCTTTCGCTGGGAGCAGGGAGAGGAGTTTGCTGATGGAGCCCTGCACTGCAGCAGGGGTTTGCATGAACAGGAGCTTTGCATGCCAGCAAAGTCTGTGGGAGTAAAAGAGGTGTTTTGCTTCCTGATATATTGGCTTCTAAAAGGAAGTGATTTGATGTAGGACTGAAATTTGCACCCAGCTAGAGAGCCCAGGGCATCAGAACATCAGCGTTATGTGGGTACAGCATGACTCCGAGAATTAATGCTCCCAAATCATTGCACAGATCGAATGGATTGCAGGAGATGGGAGTTTGTGGGACTGGATTGCAGGAGATGGGAGTTTGTGGGACTGGATTGCAGGAGATGGGAGTTTGTGGGACTGGATTGCAGGAGATGGGAGTTTGTGGGAGGCTGAGAAGTCAGGAAACTTTTTTGGTTGGAATTGGTAGAGGGAAGTTGGAATGTTGCAGCATGGGAAGCTGCCTTTGGAATCAGGCCATCATCCTCTGGAGATCTCTGCTGAAGCTGCATCTGCATTTACATAAATTTTGGCATGAGAAATCAATGTCCATGAAGTGACTATTCTGTGCTTTCCCTTTCTAGATGATTAATTAAAGTGGCTGAGAGATTGATTTGGCTACAAGCTGTCTCCTGGGGTTGCTGACTGTAGTATTTTTGTTATGTGGAGTAGACAAGGTCTATCTCTTTGGCTGGAGTGATAATGCTTTTGGCTCTCCTGATTTTTGAGGGTCTGGCCATTGGGTCAGTGGCAAAGTCCTGTTTGACTTCCATGGGCCAGATTCAGAGCTGCAGTTTTGTATATTCAGTGTGGTGTATTTATCATTCCAAGAGCAAACAGATTTAATATCAAGGTTTGATGAAGGGTCACCAGGTTTATTTGGCATATGAAGGTTGTGGTATTTCAGTCATTTGCCTCTGAAAGATTTTGCTGGCTGCTGTGAGAGACTTTTTGTTCCTTCCCTTTGGGTTTGTACCTTTTCCACTGTGAGGTCCTGGGCATGTTAGGATGCATGTGTGACCTTTTGTGTGGCAGAACTTAACAAACATAGCTGAGAACAGGGTATTGCCTTCTACCTGTGCTCTTACAGCTCTTCTGCCGGACAGTGAGACCCCCTGCCCCAGTTTGGAGCTGGAAGTCTATCATTGAACCAGTGGTTCCTGGACTTGTGTGAGCTGGATGTGGCTTAACACACCCTGTCCCAAGCTCTGCCCCACTGAGCTCTTCTTTTCTTCAAAGCATTTTACAAAACAAAATAAACTAAGGGAGGAGTGAAGTCCTGTGGTCTGCTCCTCAGAGAGTCCTGGTTTTGCTGGTGATTTGTATTTCAGTTTTAAAACATCAGTGGTGATTGTGGGATTGCTGGGCTTTTTGTTCTCAGTCAGGGCAACTTAGACTGTCAGGGCCCAGATGAATTCTGAGGCACTGTGACAAAGCCAACAATAATAATGAGGAATGATTGTGGCTGGGAGCTGCTCTGGGATCTGCCTGATCACTTCATCTGGGCCTAGTGATGCTCATTCCTCACTCTGCTGATGGTGCTGTGTCCTTCCCCTGTTATTGCCCAAAATATCAGAGTGGCAGAGGCATCCCAAAGGGGAGCATAACGGACCTCAGGGTGTTAGTAGAGACCAGTCCACCTTTTTTGGGATCAGGTCAGTCTATTCCTCCCCTGGGAGCTGACACAGACAAGAGCAGATGGTTCTGGGAGTGTGATCTGCAATTCCCAAAGGCCACCAGCTGCTGCAATCCATGTCTGCTGTTCAGGCTTTCCATCCACCTTCCTGGCCTTAGGGAGGTGCTGAACTGAAATGCTGCTGCTCTGCCCAGGGGTTGTGCTCCTTGGAAATGGAGTCCCTCAGCTGCAGCATGGTGTGGTGACACCCAGGTGACCAAAGGTAGGTGACACACCCAGCCCCTCTCACGTTCTTTGGCAAAACGAGTCTCCATTATTGGGATGACATTTGGCCCAGATGTCTCAGCTTTCTTATCTGCTCTGGAGAGCCTGGGGAATTTTGAACTTTAAATATTACTGAGTTTTCTGCTAAAAAGGACAGGTTCCAAGGAGTATTCCTGGTATTTGCAGTAGAAATCAAAGCAGTTTGTGACTGCTTGATTTGGGAACCCATTCACCAGCCTGTAAGGAAGTCCTGACTGCTTAAAATGTTATCCTTGTTGCAGAGCTCCTCAGCTCCAAATGGACAGAACTGTTCACCATACTCATAATTTTGGAGTTTCATGCAGTATTTTGTATGTTTTGGGCTAGACCTTCAAGTCAAGACCAAGATGTTGAGCTTGATTCAATGCCCCATGGGAAGACAGTACAAGGAATAAAGGAGAGGCTTTTGGGGTTCCCAGCACCCAGGATTGCTGAGACTTTGATTTCCGTCCAGAAATCAGAGAATACAGCACACTTTTCTCAGAAGGATCCCAAACTTCTCTACATAGGGGTAAACATATAATAATTTCATTCCACAGATGTGAAGAGCAGAAGATAAAAATACTGTGACTAAATATCAATTCAGAAATAATTGAGCTGAATTTTGTTTCTTTTCTTACACAGCAGGGCCTGATGCCCTCTCCAAACTATTTTTTTAAAGTTACTTTTTAAAATTAGCTTTAGCCATCATAGCTTCTATGTATTTCTGGTCTTGAAAGGAACCATCAATTGTTTTTGTTTGAAGACATTGAATATGAACTTGTTCCTGCAGAGCTTTGTGCTGTAATTTATCAACAAGGCGCTGAGGCACAGACGTCAAATGAATACCAGATTTCAAATTATGATAAGCAATTGTGTCATCCCTGTGAATAGACATCAGTCTCTGCTAAGAAATCATCAATAATTCATTTTAAAAAATAAATGAATACAGAGCCATTTGGATAGGTCTTTGCAAACAACCAGTCCTGTGTTCTGTCATAATTGCTGTGAATTTAAACCCAAAGGATGCTTATTTCTTGAAGAGAAACATATGATCATGCCCAAGTCAAAAGAAGTGTTCCCTCAGGACCTAATTACCATTTCTCTTTGGGGGGGGGGGTATGGAGGAAGTTGGAGTGTCACCTGTCAGAGGTGCTGGGTTTATCCATGGCTCAGTGGCAGAGCTCTCCCAGAGTATTTTACTGTTCATATTCCAGTCACTGACATCTCCCCCACTTCCTTTACCCTCTACCTACACCAAACCCTGAGATTATTATTTCCAATCTTAAAATACAACTCTCAAAATAATTTGTGTTTTTTTTACTATGAGGAGAGGGAGGATGCTGCTGGTTTAAAAATTTCTTGAGCTTCTCCGTCGTAGGTGGCTTTTCATTTGACAGCTGGCATCCTGCTCGAGTCCATTTCTCTCCCAAATTGGAGGTTGTTACATTCCAATAAGCACACAGCATCTGTTCTCTGTAGAACATGATGTTGCAAGATGCTGATCATTTATCTAAGTGGGCTATTTTCAATTGAATCAGAGATGTACATGCAGCCTAACAGCAATAATTCCCTCCTGTCTGTAATTGCCCATTATAGGAAGAGGAATTTATAAATAGTTATAAAAGTCAGGATTTAGAGGCTGTGCTGCAAGACCTAGGGCTAGCCAGTCTTAGCTTATCTTAGCATAATCTCAAAAATAAAAATTCTCTGCTCTACTTTGGAGAGCATGAAATAATTTCTGTTTACACAGTTTTTTCAATTACTTTGATGCTGTGATATAAAGGTCACTGATTGCCTGTAGCCATCACATGGCTTTTTCACTAATTGTGCACTCACGTCATTTTGTTCTGTGGGATCTTTTGCTTCTTGATCCAGTTTCATTGCCCAGATGTTCATTTCATACAGTTATAACTTTATACAAAGGGCATCCTCTGTTCCAGCAAACACCCTGTGGTCGTTGTTCCCAGCTGGGAGCCTCGTGCACAGCAGCTCACCTGCTTCACCATCTCCCCACTGACCTTTGGGCTGATTTAGTGTAAAATCAGGCACTGGGGTAAGGAGGAGAAGTTATGCCAAAAAGTTTCCTGGTCCCTAGCCTTGGACTGATTAAGGTTGTGCAGCAGGATAAAAAGGCAGTAAGGGATGGGAAAGCTCTTTCAGTGTGTAGTGGGATGGAAAATCATGTGGACACCTTGAAAGTTTTGCACTGGTGTGTTGGAATGTGTAAATGGAGACTTTAACATCTTCAAGGAGTCACTGTGTTGTCTGCTCCCTAGAAAAGCCACCCCCAGAGGTTTCATGTCAGGGCACAGAGGTCCCTGCTGTCCCCATGGGGTGACTCTGGGGTGACCTGGGGATTTCCCAGCTCACACATTTCCGCAGGGTCAGGTCTCAAGGTTATCCCACAGCCCATTTGCTGTTTGTGGAGCCACGTGGCCATCACACAGAGCAGCTGTTGGGTTTAACTTAACCTTTAGAGCAGTCATGAGAGCTTAGTTCGTGAGCAGAATAAATTACACGGAAGGCTTCAAGAGAGGATTGTCCATGTGAATGCCCTGGCTGCTGCTGAGGGAAGATGAGCAGTGGAAAATTGGACAGGAGTTCAACAGTCTATCGTGTAAGGAGGGTATAACTTGGCAATATGTATCTGTGAAGGTTTTGAAATCTCTACCTTGGCCAAAAGTGACCTCCCAGATGACAGGAATCTGGTCATCTTGAGTACAAATGTTCCTAGAAAGATGACCCTACAAATTGTGCTGGCTGCTGGCAGGGCCAGCACTGCTGGCAAGGTACAGCATGTTCCAATGGCCAGGCTGAGGTGGGAGAGCAGCTCCAGCCCAGGGCAGGCACAGGAGGAGGCCTGGAGGGGAGCTGGCACCAGGCAGGGATTTTTGACATCTCTCCTTCTCAGCTGTGAGGCTGCTGGGCCAAACCTGCACAAGGTGGTGTGGTGGCTTCTGCTGGTGTGATTTGCTGTGGGCCCTTGTAGCTCCTCACAGAGGAGCTGCAGGATATCCAGGACATCCTCTGCATCCATCCTTCCCCACAAAGGAGCTGCAGGACATCCACTGCATCCATCCTTCCCCACAAAGGAGCTGCAGGATATCCACTGCATCCATCCTTCCCCACAAAGGAGCTGCAGGATGTCCAGGACATCCACTGCATCCTTCCTGGGCAAACCTTGGGAAGGGGAGCTGCCCATGCCAGTGTCTGCTCTGCTCAGCTTGGCAGGGAGGAAAGCAAAGGAGCAGGATGGAGAACACCAGGGGTCCTGTCTGGTCCTTGCTACCTGTGGATGGATACATAGGAAGGTGCAGGATTTTGTTTTCTGAGCATGTTGTTTGCTGTGACTGCTGAAATCAGTGAGCAGAGACAGACCCTTCTCCACCCTGCAGCAACTGCAGCACCATAATTCTCCATTTCCTTCTCTTGAGGCTGCAGATCCCTTGGCACAGCTGTAAATTCCCTGCAGAGTGCACAGTGTGGGTTTCACTAAAAGCTCCTGGGAAGACTCTTCTGGAGCCTTATTCCCTTGAAAATATTTTTTTTTTCTCCTATGCATCTCCCTATTTTTCCCTGCATCCAAGCAGCCACCTGCATTCAATATCAGACACGTAGAATCCAATAAACATCCCTTCCAGACCATAATAGTTTGATGGAAATATGGCCAAGTGCCCAAACCCCTGTGCCCTTCCCACAGCCCCCTCCAGCAGCATGACCTGGGCAGCCTCCAGTGCAGGATTTATGTCTTGGTGTGTGGCAGTGACTGACAGCAGCAACAAGGAGCTCTCTGGGGCAGAGGACAGGGAGGGGAGCATGTCTCCTGGGATGAGCTCCAGTCTGCTCCAGGGAATGTGCTAATTTTCACTCCTTTATAGTCCTTTATCTCAGCCCTTCGACCTTGAGCTCTGAGGCTTTATCAGCCTGAGCCAGCTAGGCAGCAGTGCAGTTAACCATTGGAATGCTGAATGTTTCTCATACAAAGTCCTGAAGGTAAAAGCAAGGAATGGAGCTTTTTTATTAGTACAGCACTTTGGGGGACTGTTCAGGTTTGGGGAGAACCTGTTTATGATATTAGGAAAAGTATTTTTTTCATGTATGATTTTGTGAGCACTTTTCAAAGTCTGATGTCCCTTCAGAGTTCCCTGGGCATGTGGATTCCTGCTGAAAGCCTGTCCTGTGTGACTGGCTGTGTATGAACTCAGGTTTCTTTATCACCTTTTCATCCTTATTGTACCTAATTACTGATATCCAGAGCACAGGCAGAACATTACTGCTCTCATGCTTTCTGTAGGTGCCTTCTTATCATGGGAACACATTTCCAACTTAATTAAGTATTATACAAACTCTTGCCATAAAAGAAAAGTCACTTCCTGGAGCAGTCTGGGTCAATGTATTTATTGTATTTCTGCTGCTGACTTCTCTGGGTGACTCTGGGTTTGTCATTTAGCTGTGTGTGAGTTTTTGTGTTTGCAGAATGAGCTGGGAATGCTTCCATGGGCCATGGTGGCTATGAATGAGTTAGGAATGCATTTCTGTGCATGTGTCTCTTGTTTGGCAAGATCATCTTCTCTTCTGTACCTGACAAATATGATGCAAGAAGAATATTTCCTTTTCCTTACTGGCAGTAAATGGTCTCTCTATGACCAGCAGTAATTGATAAAAAGCAGAATTTTGGGTAGAATATTCCTGCTTAATCAGTTCAGTGTTGATGGAGTTAATTTGCTCATGCCTTCAGATTGTTTTGTTTCCAGGGATTCTAAACCGTTGCCTCCAGCTGTTCATTTCCATTGACGAGGATGATCTTTATCTGTCTAAACTAGTTAAAACCTGCTCCACTACCCAGCAGCCTTTTTGGAGACAGCCCAATAAAGCTGAGTGCAGTGGCTATGACACCAAAGCCTCCTGGACATCATAAATTCCAAGCCCTACTTTTTTTTCCTGACCTCTCACTGTTGGAGCACCCTTCCTGTGTTAATGGGACTCTTCACTTCCTCCTTCTAAACCCTGTCCAAAAGGGGGAATGGCATTTGCACTGTAAGTGAGCAGTGGAAGAATCCCTGTTAGACTCATTTGCTGCTTTAATATTGTCAGATCAAGGCTTGGCAGACCTCTTAGGTATCATTCAAACAACTGAAGCACTGTCAGACTTGCACTTAGACTCAGTGTGGTTGTTCCTTGAATCATATTTATAAATATGCTCAGTTTAAGGCTTGTTGTAACATGCTGGGAGTTGTCATACCTTCAGGGTCACCAGGGCTGCTTCCTCCTCAGACAGGAGGTGTGAAAGTTTGTGTGTGAGCAGGTGAGATGCAGGTTTGTTCAGTTGATGAGGAAGCCACCAGATGCACCAAGGCATCTTTCCAGTGGTGAAATTCAGGTGTCTGGTGTCCATCAGGCAGAGATGCTGTCTGTACCAACAACACAAAACTTTCTGTTGTTGTGGTGCTGCAGGGATCAGAGCTGGAATGTGTAACCTGGTGTAGGGACTCCTTCCCTTGGGCTGGGGCTTCTAATTCACATTATTTGGGCCTGAGCTGAACAGGAACATGTAACACAACAGGGAAAAATCTGATGGTCAGTTTGGACATGAAGCTCTTCCTTCCACTCCAGTTACTGTTAACAGGAGTGGGGAAATCTGTGGCCAGAAGACCTCTCCTGAAAAGCCAGGCTGAGTTTTATTTTGAGATGTGCCAAGGAGACATTTCCCTGTAGTTTTGTTGCAGATGTTGGGATGTGGCTCCTGCTCTCTGCTGCAAACAGCTGGATCAGTTCAGCTCCAGGCTCCTGTGTCTGTGGGAGAATGCTGTGCAGTCATTTTGCTGCTGAACCACCTCACAGCAATTATCAGACTTCCAGAGCAGGGAAAAGGTCTTAGGAAAAGCCCAGTTTAACATGTCATTACTGGGCTTTAGCAGCTGTGTGTTATCCTATTGTTTCTAATAACCTTTGCAGCTTTGTGAGCAATGTTTTCTTGGCATCATTCACACATAATGACTGGGGGGTCACATTCAGCTCTCAGTTGTGTAAATATGGAATGTTCTCTTGGCTGTCTGGTGATATTTTGCATTTGGCTCATGATCCCTGCCCCTAGAATCCTCAATCCAAAATACCCAGGCAGGGAGTTCAGTCACAGTATGCTGTGCATACCAGCTGGGTATGCAAAGCACAAAATAAACACATGAACAGCTACTATCAAATCCAAGCTGTATAATTACAATTTACTGTCCTCTGGTTGTGGTTAATGGATTATTCCTGAATAAACCACAGAAGGAGTTTGTTTGGTACCTTCCCAATGTAATTTACCAGTAGATTATGATTGGGAAGTCTTTCAGAAAAATGTGTTTTTAAAGAGGTTTTAAATTCGATTTGGATAAATCAAGCAAAAGAATTTACAAAATAGATGCTGCTTGAAGTAAAGCACTCACAAAGTTTGCCTTGATGGTGAGAGGAAAGGCAGACCCTGGCAAATCCATGAGGAGGGTGTTGGAACTGCTCTTTCAACCCTCCAGTATCTAAGCTTGTAAAACTCTCAAGTAAGGTGTTATAGAATAAATAAGTTTATCTCGATTTCATTCTGTGATTAAGATGGTCTCTCTCTTCCAGAGTGGTCATTACAGAGTTCTCAGCAGTGAAGTCACTGATTGCTGTTCTCATTTCCAGGGATCTTCCAGATGATCCTGCTGTGCAGTGGGACCCTCAGCTCCTCGCCACCCTTGTCCTGAAGCACATAGAAGCCAAGAACATCAACCTGGTAATGTGACACTTCCTGCAGCACAGAATTGCCCCATTACTGCTGAGCCAGTGTTCTGGGCTCTGCCTTTCTCTCTGGAAGCTTTCTTTGGAGTCTCTAAGGTTAGGATGTGTCTTCTCTCTCAGGAGAGCTTTCTTGCTTCCCAGTGAAAAATGAACAGTGGAAGAATTTCACTTTTCTAACTCCCCAAATGGTTTCTGTATTTTAAAGTGACCATGTTGTGATGGAGAGAGCCCATTTGGGCTTTAGTCTCAGGTTTAGGCTTAGATTTGAAGCCTATTGGCAGATGTGTGTTAGAGAGCTTGATTAGCAGGGTTATAGGTCAGGACTGAAGAATACTAAACTGGGGAGATTTCCTGGCATTGGAATAGTTTGGGGTTTTTTCCCACAGAACAGGAATAAGGGCCTGAGCATGGAAAGAGTTGTGTTCTGTTCTTCTCTGTTGAACCCTGCTTTGATCAGGCATGGCACTGTCACACACTGATTAGCAGCAAAATCACGGAACTCTCAAAGCCTTTCAGCACTTCACAAAACAAGAAACCACATCTCCTGTAGCATGAAAGCCCCACGAGCACAAAACCAGCATCATGCATCCAACTTTGTATTGATTCTGAGGCTAATTTTCCATGAAATTCATTGCTGTGCACAGAGACAAATGCAGTTTTCCTGGACTCCTTTTGTGCCTTTTGGCCCCCTGAATAGATAGGTTTTAATCGAATGTGAAAGCTCCAAACACAGGAGGATTTGTATTGCATGTTTGTGACTCTCAGGGGCACAGGGACAAGTGCACCAAAACCCCAGAAGAAATTCTGAAAACACCAGAACTCCTCTGGATGGTTAGAAAGGATTGGATCTTTGCCTCAGGGAAAACTAAACTCCAGCAGTTTGTGCTGGGGGAGGCTGGAGTCTGCCCTGACAGAGCTGAGCAGTGAAATGTGGGGTTTGCAGAGCAGGAACCATTCCTGGGCATGGTGCTGGCCCTGCCAGGATGGGAGCCCAGCATTCCCATCAGCTCCTCCCTGAGCAGCACCGAGGACAAATCACTGCAGCAGGACCCAGCAGCTGGAGCAGCTTCCCAGGGCTGCTGGGAATGAGCTGCTCTGGAAATGTTCATTGTTTGAAATGTCTCAAGCAATCACACAGGTCTCAGGTGTTTGCTGTAATGCCATTCATTTAGGAGCAGACTGAATTTGCCAACAACAGCAAGAGAAGCACCTCATTACCTTTGTTAAACATCCTGCAATTTAAAACTTCAGAGCTTGCTCTCTGTGATAGCTCTGCTGTTCTAAACCAGCAGCCTTGCCTTGAAAGGTAAACTGAGTCCATCTTTCTCTAATGAAATTGATAGAATTGGCTGAACATGTTAAAAGAGCCTTGAAAAAACCAAAAACTAACAGAGTTTCAAGACCAGCTCAGTGCAGTCAACATGACTGGAAGTTGTGGATTGTTGCAGCTATCGCAGTGGGAAAACTTTCCCCAGTTCTCCCAGTAAGTCACAGCATGGCCAATGGTATCTGCATTATCTTTATTTACAGAACATGCTGTGTGCCATCTGGCAGTGGAGCAGGGGCTGCAATTCCAGCATGTCTGAAAGGAAGGATTGCAAGGCAAGGAGTCCCACATGTTCTGTGTAGTTTCCTTCCATTACATGGTTACTCATTTGTTCAATTGCCCTGGAAGTCCAGGAGCAGCTCAATCTTTTTGGGAGCTGCAGGGACATATTTCATCCAAACTCTACATTAAATAGTGCAGACACAGAAATTAATGGTTGGTGTACTCAAAGCCAAAACTAATTTATAGACTTTGGAAATTATTTCCTGCCTGCTGGATTTACAGGCAAAAGCCAATGTTGCAGGGAGAGGCAGCCAAGGCTGCTCTGTCTTGATCCAGATTAGAAAGTGTTTGGTGTGTAAAAAAAGGAGTTACAGAGTGTTGTGTGAGCTCCAGGCAGGCTCTTGTTGCTCCTAAATCAGATACAAGAGACATCTCCAGACTCAGGAGGGACTCAAAGGGAGTTTGTATCTCACTGGCCTCTGGGGCTGTAAGGAGAGATGTTCAGGGAAGGCCATGAGAAGTGGAGTTGCTTGCTGTGGCATTTTAAGGGATTGTTAAAAAGCACAGACCTCTGTGTCCCCACAGCAGATGTGTGCTGTGTTTGAAGCACTGCATGACACCTGAGAGAGGAGAAGCTCAGCTTTGAGGTGTGGGGAGGGATCATGGACTCCAGACCTCTCAGGAGTTTTCTCTTCTGCTGGTAATTGAGTAATTTCCTCTGTGCTCTCCCCTCTCCGGAAAGGATTTCTGGACCTGTTTGTCTTGGCTGCTCCTCTGGCTTCCACTAGTGAAAGCTCCATTTCCTGAATACCAAGGTCACCCAGAAGAAAAACCAGCAACAGCAGCAGCTCCCATTTCAGAACAGGTGTGGGGAGGGAACTCCCTCTTGCCCTAAAGATTTCATTGAGCAATATTTTCCACATGAAGTATATTTACTATCCCAGCCTTTCACTCCCAGAACTGGCTAAGCCTGTTTTGAACTCAGACACTTTCAAGATGTTCAGGTTTTCTCATCCTGTGCTGATTGTTTGCTTGATTTCATCATCAGCCTGGTTCAGGTTAGGAGTTAACAGCAAATGCTCCCGTGTGAAAATATCTTCAGCATGTGAGAAAGAAATTCAAATTCCTTATCAATGAAATGAATCCCTGAAGCCAGAGGGATTGATTTACATCTGATTGCTGCCTGCTTTAAGTCATGAGCAGCACAATGGTGCTGTGGAATCAGAGCCCTGTTAGATGATTTAGATAGATATTGAGATGATAAATTATACATTTAGGGTGGGACATTCCTGTGTGCTGAGAGGGATCACACAAAGGCAGTGCCACCTTGGCCAAGTCACTGTGCAGAAATCTTGGGAGTTGTACTTAAAAATTCCTTTATTTGAAGAGACAGCCAATTCAGGTGTAAATGTCCTAAGAGTAAACTGTTACACAGCAATTGAAAATGGGCTCAGTGGAGTCTCTTCAGCTGGTTCAGATGTTACATAAGCTCAGCAGCTTCTATTTCAAAACAGATGTGGAGAAGAAAAACTTCCAAAGGTGTTTCTGAGCAGATAATTCCCATGTCAAGAATATTTCCTAACCCAGCTTTGTTGCTCCCACAGTTGGCCCGAGCCACTTTTGTAAAAACAATGATTAGTTTATTTAGTCTGCTCACTGAAGTCTCTTATCTCAGTCTTCTGGTTTGTTCTCTTGTAACCTCCACAGAAGAAAAAAATGTGTGTTTTGGCTTGTCTGGGGTTTTTAGCTTGGTTTCCTAAGGAAAGAAGAATAATGCAGTTGTGTTTATATGTATGTGCACATGCATGTTTCAAAAGGCTTTAGAGCCCATTGGCTGATTTCAGCCACATTTGACAGCAGGGTACTGCTCTTAAAAATGTTCTGTTTACACAGGTTATATGAAAATCAGGGACCAGGCAGAAGAGACAAACCCTCTCTCTTTCCCTATTGAGCAAAAAGATTCAGTGCAAGTCCAGTCCTTATCAGGCTCACACTTTTATTCACCTGAATAGGAATTTATTCTGCCTGCAGTGAGTGGGGTATGTTGTCATCTTAGGGAAGTACCACTCTAAGTAGGAGTGACTTCAGAGTGTGTTTCTTTCTTATCTGTAAAGTCCAGGCTGCTGTGCTCACCCTGAGCTGTGCTGAGTTTCAGGTGTTTGCAGGTGAGCTCCTCCAGAAGCTGATCTCCATGGGGAGGGCTCAGCACCATGGCAGGCCCTGCAGAGCTCTCTGGTAGTGCTGATGTGCAGCAGCCAAGGTCAAACACATCCTTTTTCTCCTTATAAAATAATAGTTGACCAAAAAATGCTTCTTTGTACATGAATGAAACCAGTTTTGGTCCCAAAGAGCAACCTGGTGCTTGCTGGCAGCCACTGGGCAGAGTGGAAAGTCTAACTGTGGGCTTGTCCTGGGTGGGTTTATAAGCAGGCTTGTGTGAAGTTTGTGGGGTTTGAAGCATTTCTTATCACTGCCTTTGAGTGTCCTCTCCCTCTTGACTCAACACCCCGTGTCTGAGAGGGCCTCTCCTGCTGCAGGGTGGAGGAGAAAGTTGCAGTTGTAGGAGGGGCACGGTGGCTTTTGATCTTGCCCTGATCTCTAACCCAGTGCTCCAGGCCCTGCATATAAAACAGGTTTTGAGAAGGGAGGTGCAGTGAGTGAGCAGGGCTGTAGCATTTCCTTCCCTGAAGAGAGAACAAGCTGGCAAGGAAGCAAACATTGCCTGAAACGTGGGAGTTGATGATTTCTTCCAGGTCCCAGAGAAGGGAGCTGTGGAGAGCTCTGCTGCTGGGCCTCCCCCAGAGCAAGCACTGAGCTTTGCACTGCCCAGGGACTGTCACCCTGGAAAGAGGATGGGCACACATTCCCTCACTCTCTGTGCTGCCTGTTTGGCTGCTTGGTTGGAGCTGGGGGCCTCTACAGAGGGAGTGAGTGCCCAGGGTGATTCCCCTGTGCCCTGACACACTGTTGGTGGGTCTGACACAGGGTGTTCTGTGCTCTGGGACTTCTGCATTTTGGAGTTCCCATTCCTCCCTGCAGAGAATCAATTAACAATACCATCTCATTCAGTGAAAAGCCTGATTTGGTTGTACAAAAGTGCATGTTTAAAAAAGCTGCTTCTCCTATCAGATTATTTTATCACTGTGTTATTCTGTGGTGAAGGCTCATTACAGCCAGGACAGTTGTACACGCTTGTGTGGCTCTTGTTGCAGCAATGTCACAGCAGAGCTTCACTTCACCCTGTCATCCACAGCACTGGAGCATGTTCTCAGATCCAGGAGGGAGTGATTCACAGAGCTGGACCTGTGGGTCAGGAACACATTTGCAACAGATCATTTTGAAAATGACCTTTTGCCCTGGTAATAAGTAACAAGTGCATCCTGCCAGTGGGGACACGATCTTTGTCATCTTTCTGTTGTTCAAGCTGTTAGGCTGTGCAGTCATCTAGTTCCAGAGTGGCTTGTTTGTTTGCTTGTGTTTCTGTGGCATGAGGAGTTCACACACAAGGCCTCATTGTGCAACCCATAAACAGCTCGTTAGACACAACAGGCGGGGTCAGGGCTTGGATGTCAAATTTGGGAGCTGCTCAGGCTGCTCCTCCTGCTCCTAAACGCTTCTTCTTGTGTGGTTTTATTGCAGGTGGTGACGTTTGATGCACGAGGAGTGAGTGGCCATGCCAACCACATCTCTCTGTACACTGCTGTCAGGTACAATGTCTGCAAACCTCCAGGGGCAGATTTCACTTCACTGCTCCAACTCAGTGCCAGGCTGTGGGACGTGACACTGTCTGGAGAAACTGCCACAGCTCTGCAAATAACCTAGAGCATCTTTTAGTGTTCCATCAGCTGGGACCTTGCTGGTCTTCCCTTTCACTGGGCCCTCTTTGCTCTTCCTGTCCTTGATCCCACTAAAATAAGGCACAGATCTCTTTGCACTTCTGCTTTGAGGAGAGTGTGTGAATACCTGATGCCTGAGCTGGTGGCAGGTGGGTTTTGGAAAGTTCTTCACCAGAGGATGTTGCCATCTTGTCCAGATGCCTGAATTTACCTCTCTGTCCCAAGAACATTGCTCTTTCACTTTGACCCTATTCACCACTTTTAGGATTAGTTCCTTCACAATTTTATTCCTCACATTATGGGACCCTCTGTCTCTGTGCTGTGATGTTGAGGTTAGTAGACAAAAATCCCTTTATTAAAACCACTTTTTAATAAAGTGATTAAAATCACTTTTAATGAAGGTTGCTGGCAAGACAGCCACTGTATTTTACTTTAACCCTCTGCTCATTCAGACCTCAGTGTCCTAGAGAGATCTCCTCCAGAGCTACCCCTGCCTTTCCCAGGCATGAGAAGAACTCTTTGCAAGTATAGCTTTGTATTTATAGCACCCATTTGTTTTCTGAATCATCTGTGCAATTCAAATAAACAAATTCTTCTGGCTCTCCCTGCTGACAACATCACAGTGATTTGCCTTTCTCACTTGCCCAGAGAAAGCTGCAGTGCCACAGAACCCATACTGGGACCTTCAGTTCCTCTGGGAAGATGCTGAGAGTTTTGATGCCTGGAATTCAGTGTTAGAGGGGGTTCATGGCTTTTCCCAGCAACTTCTGAAATAGCCCAGCAGAGGAGAGGGGGTGGAGTTAAAGCAGGCAGTGTCTTTGTTTGTGCTGATGGTGTCAGGCACAGTTTGAGGAGTGAGCAGGGGCTGAGGAGCAGAGGTTGGTGATCAGTGCTCACAGCACTGGCTCACAGGGCTCTGTTTGCTCACTCAGCTACATGACCTACAAAGAGCAATGAAAGGCAGGTTGTGAGGTGTCCTCCTCCACCCTGAAGAGATCATGGGAAAACAAGTTAGCAGCTGAGTTATATATGAGAAAGTTAAAGAAAACTCTTGATTGTGATTGCAGTTCTACTCTTGTCTTACTTTGTGGCTGTGCAGAAATCACTTTCCCACCTTCATGCTTTGTTTCCTGTGTGTGCAGTGGGGATTTAACCCTCTTCTTGTCTCAGAGCATGTTACCAGGAAATGCTCATTGTGTACAATTCCTTTGAGCTTTGCATTGGTCCTCAGCTAGAGCAGAACATTGTCTGGGCTGATGAGATCTGTGCTGATAGGGACACCAGAGCACGAGCAGTTCTCATTAACTGAAGGCTGGTTTGTGTCTTGTCTCCCTTCCAGTCCTGAATCAGCAGAATTAATCATGGTAGCCCCATCATCTGCATGTGGCAGGAGTGATGCCGTGGCTGCTGAAAGGTTAAGTTTATTTTTAGTGGCTTGCTTGCCCTCATTATTTTTCAGTTTGTGTTATGGAGGAAGTAGAGCGTGACTGTATCACTCCTGACTCTCAGTGCCCTGATGAGTTCTCACATGTTGGCCAGCACAGGCAGCTCTGGGAGCACAAACTGAGGCTTCTCCTGTCCCCCTGTGCCAGCAGAGCTCTGCAGAGCAGCAGTGGCTGCCCCTGGGGCCCCAGTGCTACATTGCAAGAGAAAGGCAAACGACCTCTCCCCTCCAGGTATCACCTGCAATGTATTTATTAACCATCTCTAAACAGTCCTGCAGGGTTCTGCCTCCCCTGTGAAAAGTGGAGGAAAGGATGAAGCAAGGGGCTGGTGCAGTGATCCTCAGCTCCTTTGGATGCTCCCAGTCTCTGGGAGCTTGTGCCCACTTCCATGAGATTACTTTCTGCAAGAGCAGGGGTAGAACGGGCTCTGTGACCCCTCCCACAGCTCCTCACTTCAGGATGTGCAAATCAGTGAACAGCTTCAAGAATTAAACAGCTCAGGACATGGTCATAGCTGAGCAGATGCTCAGTATTGTCTGCTAAGGGCATAAATATTCTTTGCAGTGTGTGGAACAGAGGTTGTGTTCAAAGGAGCAGGAGCTACTCAGAAGAAATGAGCTCTTTCCCTTGCAGCAGCTTCCTCCTGACAGCTTGCAGGAGTCCAGCTGCTGCTGTGTGCCTGCCTGGCCTTCAGATCTGGAAGGAACTGGGAAATGCCAAGGTTTGAGGATGGATTTGTTCTTCTGCAAGGGAAAAATAAGAAAAAAACAGGATGGGAGAGGAACACAAATTGCTATTTGACTCCCCTGGGAATATTTCAGTTCTGGCTTCCAGACAGAAAAAAAGCCCAACCCAAACCCAAGAAAAACCCTCTGCAGCAAAGCAGGAGAACTGGAAGCAATCTTCTGTAGCTTGATTTGGCAACATCATCCTCTCTTATCCCCCAGAACAGGAGCTTTCCCCGTGGCCATGGGAGGTTGGGTCCTTTACACTCATGCCCAAGGAAGAGCAGGTCTGGAGTGACATCCAGGTCACTTCGTCCCCCCTCAGCACTTGGCCAGTCACTAGGCACTGTGGTAATGAGCTTGGTAAATAGTGTGTGACAGGAATAGTGGAGAGCCTCTCTTTGCTGCACTCTGCAGTGACACTGCCTGCACTGAGATCACATGTAATATCAAGGTGGTTTAGTTTTGCATGAGTCACTGTGCATTTTGATTTTGAACAGCCCCTCTTGCCCAGGAGCCTGACAAAGGGGGGGCTGTTGGATTTGTTGTTTGCTTGCTTAGAATGGAGAGGAATCATCTTTGTGAGGAGGAGGAGGAAGGACTGTACCACTTGTTTTCTTTAGTGAGCTATCAAATCCATTTCATCCCAGCTAGAACAGAAAAGAATAGTCTTGTCTGCTTAGGGCAGAGCAAACTGAGTGGAAAATAGGAGCTGCTATATTTAACCACTGTGCATTATGTTGTTATAGCAACTGCATCCATAAAACTTCTATCAATGATGCCATATAAAAAGCTGCATCAAGGAATCATTAGCTGAGCCTATTCTCGTCAATTCTATTTGAAAAACACCTCTCAGTCCTGCAGGATGTTTTTTAACATTGGCCAGCTCTGTGGCAGGTTGTAAATGAGGCTGTGCAGAGATGATATTTGGGAGCTTTATCACTCAGCAGTTGATTAGGATGCAGCCTGAGTGCCACCAATGCCTTGTTGCACTTCCATGTCCCAGCCCTGCCACTGAATGCCCCACTCCTGAATGCCATGGACATTGTGCAGAAGGGCCAGGACTGGTTAAATGCCAAATCCTTGTATGGAAACAAAGAGCAGAGCAGTGTCCAGCCAATGCCACTTGGTGGGAGCCATTCTCAGAGGCCACCCATCCCAACAGAGCACAGTTCTGCTCTGAATTTCTGTTGAATTTCCAAGGCCAGGTCTTAAAGGACAGGGAGGAAGCTGGGTTTGGGTGATTAGCTTGGTAACAGTGAATTATATCCCATTTACCATTTCTGTCTGGTGCCTTCTTACAGTGTGGGGCTGGAGGATCTCTCCCTCCTTTCAGCAGCTGCAGCCTGTGCATTTCTCACTTGTTTTACTGATGAGTGATGGCTGTGGTTGCAGCCATAAGGCTGAGACAGAATTGTACTCTTTTGTCTATTCTTGACACTTCCCCTCAAAGCTCTCTGCCCTGGCACATATCCCATAGCTGGCTATGTGGTTCTAGATTTTATCTCATTCCTTTATCCCTTTCCCTCATTCCTTAACTTGACCAAGTTCATTCATCCCAGTGCCCTTCCATGGCACTGTTGAGCCATTAGGATTAAAGTGAGCTTGGAGCACAAGCACAGAAGGGATTCCCCCCAAGGTTTTTTTTTCCCATCCTCAAGGGGTGTCCTTCCCTGTGTCACTGGGCTGCTGGCAGTGAGGGGAGCAGTGACACTGCACATTCTTCTCCCAGCAGTGAAGGCCCAAAGCACAGAGCCAGGGACAGCTCTGTCAGCTGGAAGATCTCTGGATTGCCACTGGCAGAATCATCTTTTGCCTCTGCCCCAGGTGTGAGCACAGAGGGCCTGAGCAGTGTTGTACAAAGTGTTGCTCCACTCTGTAGTTCAGGGTGCAGGGAAATGGAGCCAGAAAGTCCAGTTAGGGAGGGAGGAGGCTTCCAGAGAGCAAACATCCAACATCTGGCAAGTATATTCTTCTAATGTCTCTGTGATTCCTAGGAGACTGCCTGTTCTTCCTTCACATCTGTTTCATCAGATTATTGGGGCAGATTAGAGGCTGGGATCCTAAATGGAGCCCCAGCACAGCTTTAAGACATCCATTCTTTGCCATGCTCTCCAAAACTGCATTTCCCCAGTGCTCCACAGCAGCCAGCAGTCAGTTCAGTGAAGGGTTTGGGAAACTGTTTGGAGAGTGAAGTCACTTAATTCAATGAACAACTTCTCATCAAACAGAACATCACCCAAACTAACACAACACACCCTCATGGGCATGAGCCCCAGGGGAGTTCTGAGGTTTCAGCTCCATCTTGACTTGTTCCTTCCTGGAGCAGCTTGGGAGGTTTCAGTGCCACAGAACTGACCCACTCACTCCTTTCCTAGAGGATGCCTGAGTAAAGAAGGGAATTTGGGAGCAAGCTCAGCCCTGCAGTTTGCAGGGTGAGGGCATGGGGCCATTTCAGTGTTTCTGCTGAGCAGATGGAGCTGGGGGCTGCAGACAGCAACAGCCTTCAAAGCAGCTGGGCCTTGAGGGAGGAGCTGGGGCTGAGTTCTTGCAGGGCAGAAATGGTTGGAGCTTTTGGATAGCTCATGGCCTTCCCAAATCCTTCACTGCAGAGGGTCTCACACATGGATCTGAACCTACCACAGGCATAAAAAAGAGGGTGCAGGGAGAGGTGCCCTGTAATCACCAGGCTGTGGCACTGGGTGGGAATGAGCCACCTTCGGTCACTTTATGTTTAAAAAGAATTATAAAAAGTCTCTCTGGGAAAAAAAAAATTAAAACAACACCCACATGGAAAAATCTCCTGAAAAAGAGCCTGTTTGTGTTTTACTTTTTGAGATTTTATGCCAAACTCTTCCATTTCACCCAAACCACAGCAAGTCCAATCTGTAAAACAACATTCCCAAAATGGCAACAACTGAGAGCTGCAACCTCTCCCCTACTTGGAAGTGTCCCATGGAGATGTTCCAGCAGGGTGGAGATGGGAGCAAGAAGATGGATTTGGGAGAGGATTGGCTCATTTTGTGAACGTGTGCAGGAGGTAGAGCTTCGTGTTTCTCTCTCTCTCTGCAACCACAGAGAAATACAAATGAGCAGGGCTGCAATTGCTCTGCACACAGGGCTGGGTGGAGCCCGTTCCCAGGGCTCTGCACTGAGCTCTGCTGAGAATTGAAGCATTTGGATTGGGACAGAAAGGATGAGGAGAGATGCAATTTCTTCATGTTAGTTCTTCCAGATGAGTGACAGCAGTTTTGAGGACCTTTCAGTAACCAAACACAATTTATGTCTCCCTGAACCTTTACACAGGCACAAACTCCTTAATTTACTGCTGAATTACACTTTCCTTCCCTGCTGAAGATGCTCCCTGCTCCTGCTGAAACGTTTCCATATGAGCAGGATCCCTCACTCCTGTTTGTAGTGGTTATTATTAGCTCCCTCTTGGAGCAGCTCAGTGCTTTGAAGGTGCCTCCATGGCAGAGCAGCACACCCAGAACAGACACTGGGCCTTCAGAGAATTTGCCAAATTTCACAACCACTCGCTGCTTTATCTCTCCAAGCTTATTCTGAAATGTTCCCACCCTGCTAACCCTGTACCAAGTGCTGAATCACCTCTTTGGGTGGCCAGATTCCACTTGTGGGGGGAGAAACCTCTGGCAGAAGAGCAGAGGAGATATTAATGGAGATATTTAAATTACAAGGCAACATTTAACAATGTTTGTCAGAGCAGTAAGACTTGAGTGGTGGGGCAGAAGGTGCCCAAGTCACTATTCCATTGTTTAGTAGGAAATGGCACTGCTGTGGCTCTGGAGCACAGGACACCACTGGCAGGAGAATCTGTTTAAATGTGTTTTCTGGTTGCTGTTTGAGTTCTGTCATGACCTGCATTTCTGGCTTGACTTTTGCTTTGTACTGCATTGGGTATTCATCATTCAGTGCTTCCTATTTTGTCTAGGCCTGTGTAGCTAATCCTTTTCCTTGAACTTAACCAACAGCCAGAGATAATCCTAGTTTGAAAGTCACTGGAGAAACACAGCAGTTTACATATAATGCATGTTTTATCCTGGCTGATTTACACATGAACTGGCACATTGTCCTTTGTTAGATACACCACTATAAGGTGATAACAATCTCTTTAAATATTACACAGGGTTAAATAACTTTTTTTTTATTATTATTTCCTTTCTCCTTTTGGCAAATGTTCCATTGTTTGGATTTCTTTTTCTCCTGGAAGAGCAGGGCTGGGTGTGGGACAGCCCTGAGTGCCATCTGCTGGAGACCTGCTGCTTCCCAGCCCTGCCGTGGGCCAAATCCAGGATGGGAATGGCAGCTCAAGCCATGAGCAGGAAAAACAAGAGAATTAAGAAAGGAATTGGAATTAACACCCTCTGATGCCCTCACCATCCCAGGGTCACTTGCTTACACTTCTGATGGAAGTGCCATCACCATTCACATCTCCCATCCTTGGTCCTCCTGTTCTGTGTTGCTACAGAGACTTCCCAGGACAAAGTCATGAAGGGAGCAAAGTCTTGGTGAGCAAAAAGCCAGAGCAGCTGCTCAGATGTCCCAGTCCCAGAGCTGGTGCTCAAATTGGGGCAGCCACTGAGACAATGCCCCTGGCCAGCAGAGCCTGGGCTTTAAACAGCCAGAGGTGCTCCCAGGGCTGAGCAGCCTTTGGCAGCCTCTTAGGTTTTCCTTGAGAAGTCTGAAAGTCTGAATTTGATTTATGGAGCTTATTTGTGATGTGTCCCAGCAGCCAGGATGAGAAAGGAATGGCAGAATAGTGTGGGGAATGAGGCTTAGCCCTGCCTGAGGTGCATCCAGTGTGGGCTCCTGAAGTTTCTCACAAGATTGGCTCTTGTCACTGTGTGTTAAATGGAAAGGGTTGGTTTAGTGGGCAGGGTTTTATTCCTGTAAAATCAGGGTTTGAGTAATTCCACTGAGTATTAAACCCCTTGTATCTCTTCTTTCACAGGTACCTGCATTCAGAGGGGAAGTTACCTGAAGGTAAGAGTCCATCACCTCCCACCCACCTCCCATCCCCACCCTGCAGTCCTTCACATCACTGTTGTGTCCAGGGTTCCAGCTGCCCAACTCACCCCTGCACTGCAGATGAAACCCACAGCTGAACTTTTACCTTCCTGCAATTTTTTACCAGTTCAGGCTTCTCTACAGCCACTTTTCAGTCCCTTGGAGTTGTCCTGCCTCAGTGGTGTGATGCAGTGTCTGGCCTGTGTCTCTTGGGTGAGTTTGTGCTCTTTCCAGGTCCCTCAGTCACAGAGTTTTTGGTCACATCTTGCTTACAAGTCTTTTTCCTTTTCTGGGACAAAAGCCTCAGAAATGATTACCCAGATAGCCAAAAATATTTACATGTAGAAAGTTAAGCCTCCACCAAAACGTGCTCCGGAAAGGAATCCGAAATCTGCAGTGGCACAACAAATTGTACTGGCTTCTTCCACCTGTGAGCCAGAATCCCTGAGAAATTCTCTGTACAGTGGGAAGTAGGGAAAGGAAAGAAACAAAACACAGAAGGAGGTTGCTCCTGACCCCTTTTCTAGAGCAGAGCTGCAGTTTTTATCTGTAGCAAACAGTGCCTGCCCAGGGACAAATGTGTGGCCCTCGTTCAAGCACAAAGCTGTCACTCAGCTGTGACAGAGCATAGGAGGGTGGCTCAGCCAGGCCCACCCAGGGAACCTCCTGCTCCCTCAGCAGCCACCCAGCCTGTGTTCCTTCAATACTGATTCCCAAATCATTGTAGGATTTGAATGAGTCACAGCAAATCAGTTTTAATTCTCTGCTAGCAGGAAGTTGCAGGCCTAATGAGACAGCATGAGCCAAGATGGCAGAATGCCCTTAAGCTGAGCTCTGACTCTGGGCCCTTCAGTTCCCCAGTTCATGAAAGAGGGATATTAGTGCCAGCTTCATTCCTAGGACCTTTTCTTTGTTCAGCCTTGGATGCAGCAGAGCTCTGTTGCTGTGTGCAGCACAAAGGACAAGGAGCTGCAGTGGTTGGTGTCACTGCTGCCTGTCAGGCCCCATCTACACTGAGCCATGTGCTGCTCGTGCAGGTTTCACTCTGGTCCTGAATGTGGGCTGTGCCTCAGATCCATTCAGGTTTGAAACAGACCCACATATAGAGAACATTTCCATTTCTCCAGCAGCATCAAGAGGCTGCTGGAGCTCTGTGCAAGCCTTGCTGCTCTGATTACATCACATCTGACATGACCTACAAACACCAAAGGAACGGGGAGCTCCCATGCTGCTGCTTATGCTAAGCCTTTCCAAATATAGTTCCAGTCTCATTGAAATTCCCAGTATTTATAATTTGATCTGGCAGGCGTGCAGGGCTGTGCATCAGAGGGGCTTAATGAAACAAGAGTGATGCTGGGATTGAGGCTGTCTGGATGGAGCTGAAAGGCATGTTCAGGCCATGGAAAAGTGCTGTGCCGCTGTTGGTAAGAGGGAGCTGTTTGTGGGTGAGCCTGTGTAAGCCCATGTGATCAGGGAATCCACAGAAAATCTCCCTGCAAATGCAAAAGCCAGCTAAGCCTTGCATTGCCTCAGTGATATGCAAATGAGCACCCTAAATATCCTGCTTTGCTTTCTAATGCCTTTAGCCAGCACAAACACAACAGGCTTTTTATAATCTGTAATCAAGTTCTCCAGCCCAGGCACAAGCACTCATTTCAGGAAGCCAAGACAACTGCTGGATGTGCTCCCACCCCTCACTGGCCCTTTCCAGCTATAACCAGTGCTCTTCCAAAAGAACCTGTGCCTCCTTCCATCAGGAGCAGTGCAGGCCTGCAGCACACACAGTGCTCACTCAGGAGCTCCTCAGTCTGGGCATCCTTGCTGCCTGAGTGATTTGGAAGTGGAAAGCCAAGCTGAGCAGGCTGCAGGCTTCACACACTTCTATTCTCAGCCTAATCCACGAGCTATATTGATCCTGCCCTTTCTGCCAACCTGGAGAGGTTGCATTACACTGCTAATCCCCTCCTGCCCAGGTCACAGGCATGACAGGCTCTGAGAAGCTTCACCTGCTGGTGTCACAGGAGCAGACTCCTCAGTGGCAGCACTGCTCTCACCCTGCTTGGCAGGGAGCAGCCTGTTTCTCTGAAGCCTTTTCCATCTCTCCCTGGACTGTACATTCCTTCCCTGCTGCATTTCATCTCACATTGCCATGCAGAGCAGGCTTTGCTGTCAGCACATGGAAATCCTGCTTGGATCACTGACACAGAGGGCTCTTACAGTGCCCTCCCTTCCTTTTGGGGAGCTGGGTGCCACCACTTCACCTGATGTGACCGAGGAGGACCCAGCTGGTCAGAGCCATCCACACTGAAATCACCTGCCATGGTTTTGATCCTTATTGCTGAGCTGTGGGGAACAAAGGGGTGCAATTGCTGCATGAATTAATATTTCTCAGGGGAAAAAATTGAAGACAGAAAGAACATATTTGGTTAACCAAAGCTTCAGAGAGAGGTACCAGGCCTTTCCTCCCCTCAAGGAGTTGATGTGGCATTGCCAGAGTCCATTAAAGCCATCCAGGAAAGGAAAGATCCATTGTCCCATGGTTGAAAAGCAAACAGGTGCCATTGGGAATGCTGACTGCAGCAGCAGCACTGTGCTGGTTCTTCCCTCTGAAACTACCCCACAGCAGCCCAGACGGTCTCTGCAGAAGGGGAGGAATGGTTCCCCCACTCATGGCACATCACAGCTTTCCTTCCAAGTTTGCTCTGTGGAAACAAGAAATGTCTCCAGGTGGGATTAAAGGAGTGTCAGGGCACTTGTGTGAGCGACTGCAGCACTTGTGCCTGCAGAGCATCCCTTGGGAGAGCAGCTGGAGCTGATGGCAGCCGAGCAGCCCTGCCTGTCCCCTGTCCCGGCGGGCTGGGAGGGGACAGGGGCTCGAATTCGTGCTCAGGAAGTGCTGGGGCCGTGCCGGTCCCACAGCCCGGTATTGCTGCACAGCCCGGCATCCCTGCACAGCCCGGCATTGCTGCACAGCCCGGCATCCCTGCACAGCCCGGCATTGCTGCACAGCCCGGCATCCCTGCACATCCCGGCATTGCTGCACAGCCCGGCATTGCTGCACATCCCGGCATTGCTGCACAGCCCGGCATTGCTGCACAGCCCGGCATCCCTGCACAGCCCGGCATTGCTGCACAGCCCGGCATCCCTGCACATCCCGGCATTGCTGCACGTCCCAGGGCGCTCGGCATCGCCCCCCTGTGCTCCGTGAGCCTGCGGGGCCGGGGCTGCACCACTGGGGACACGGGACACGGGACACGGCACTGGGAACACGGCAGGGACAGGAGGTGCTGGAGGGATGCGGGTCCCTCTCTCCGTGTCCCTCTCTCCGTGTCCCTCTCCGTGTCTCTCTCTCCTTTTCCCTCTCTCCTTTTCCCTCTCTCCTTTTCCCTCTCTCCGTGTCCCTCTCTCCGTGTCCCTCTCTCCTTTTCCCTCTCTCCGTGTCCCTCTCTCCTTGTCCCTCTCCGTGTCCCTCTCTCCTTTTCCCTCTCTCCGTGTCCCTCTCTCCGTGTCCCTCTCTCCTTTTCCCTCTCTCCTTTTCCCTCTCTCCGTGTCCCTCTCTCCAGTGTCCCTCTCTCCTTTTCCCTCTCTCCTTTTCCCTCTCTCCTTTTCCCTCTCTCCGTGTCCCTCTCTCCCGTGTCCCTCTCTCCGAGTCCCTCTCTCCTTTTCCCTCTCTCCGTGTCCCTCTCTCCTTTTCCCTCTCTCCATGTCCCTCTCTCCATGTCCCTCTCTCCGTGTCCCTCTCTCCATGTCCCTCTCTCCGTGTCCCTCTCTCCGTGTCCCGCTCTCCGTGTCCCTCTCTCCGTGTCCCTCTCTCCGTGTCCCGCTCTCCTTTTCCATCTCTCCGTGTCCCTCTCTCCGTGTCCCTCTCAGTGTCCCCCTCTCTTTGGTCCCTCTCTCCTTTTCCCTCTCTCCTTTTCCCTCTCTCCGTGTCCCTCTCTCCGTGTCCCTCTCTCCGTGTCCCTCTCTCCTTTTCCATCTCTCCGTGTCCCTCTCTCCGTGTCCCTCTCTCCGTGTCCCTCTCTCCGTGTCCCTCTCTCCTTTTCCCTCTCTCTGTGTCCCTCTCTCCGTGTCCCTCTCTCCGTGTCCCCTCCCCGGCAGACGCCGCCACCTCCCGGCA
The DNA here is from genome assembly GCF_009819885.2 of Catharus ustulatus. Taxonomy (NCBI): domain Eukaryota; kingdom Metazoa; phylum Chordata; class Aves; order Passeriformes; family Turdidae; genus Catharus; species Catharus ustulatus. The sequence continues at coordinate 3,529,791 of NC_046242.1, read as the reverse complement.
GCTCCCGAGCAGCGCTCGCCGCTTCCCGCTTGGATTTTCCGCCGCTTCCCAGCCCTGCACGGTCCGGGTGGGCACTGCCGTGATTGCCCTTGAGGCTCGACCCCTGTCCCCAGCAGAGAAAGTCACTCGTGTGAGTGCTGGGTGTGTCAGGTCCCGGTGTCCCCGTGTCCCCTCAATGGAACGGGGGCACGGCCCTTTGTGGTGCTGAGATGAAGAGTTAACCTCTTGCTTGGGAGATTGGGAGAGGCTGTTGAAAAGTTGGAACAGCACCCTTGGAGAAAAGAAAAGAAAGAAATGAATTGAAAAATCCTGGAGATGTGCCAGAGGGAGTCCGTGAGAGCTGTGCTCTGTCTCCTCTGTGTCATTTCACTGTTTCAGGGCTCACTGAAGGAAATCTCATTGCACATGGAATTGCAGCTCTGACCACCTGTGTAAACTGTGGCTCTGCCTCTTCTGTCAAACTTCAGTACAATGTGGGAAGTGTGGAACATAATCACAGCAGCTTCCAAGCCAAGGAAATCCCAAAGCAGCTCCCCTGAGAGCTACAGGCTCTTAACAGAACCATCAGTAGCTCTGAACTCATCAGTGAAGACAATTTAACCACGGTTTTAAAAAAAAAGCAATTAACTTTTGAGTTCAAAGGGATCTTTAAAACAGAAAAAAATCCCTTCAACATCAGCAGAATCTTGAAACATGTTACCTTCATCTGCTTCATCCCAGACATCTGAACAATGAATTGAGGAACTCTGTTAAAGTGTAACTGCCTGCCTGAGTTAATATTTGATTCCTGAGGCTTGTAAATATTTATTCTGTAGCTAAGAATTGGAGTAGCAAGATGAAAGTTCAATTTGGTTGCTGAACCAGAAACTGCTGTTTTAAAATTCCATTATATGATACAGTGTCAGCATTCAGAGAATCATCTGCACCTATTTTTTGAGCCTAATTATGCAGGAAAAATTAAAATTATAAGCGAAAAAACACCCAGTTTGTGGGATATTCAAAGCTACCTTTGCTTTCCATAGGCTGTTACAGAACAAGGACCAGTACAAAGGGTCACATACAGAATAAGAGCCAATACAAATGGTCACAGATGTGCACTGGGCACAAAGAAATCCTGGTGGGAGCATCAGGGGTTGTTCCTCTTTCACACAAAAAAAGATTCCCAAGGCCAGCAGCACAGAGCAGCTGCAAAGAGCTGCTGAGCCTGGAGAAAAGGGCACCTTACAAGAATGCTCTTGTTCTGAAATATTTATCCTCTTTCCCTGTGTAGGGTGCCAGGTGCTCGTGCTGGAGTCAGTAAATCTCTGCAGGAAGTACATTTCCTTCCTGGATGTCCTCATTTCCTGCCTCCTGCCCAGGGATGCCCTCTTCATCCTCACAGAGGAGGAGACTGAGCAAGCCAAGGTGAGATGTGTGGCACCTGCCTGACCTGTTCGAGGCTCGTGGTCATTGTGAGCACTTTAGTCACAAGTGCCACATTCCCAGGGAATGCCAGGAGTTATCCACGGGTTATAAATGTCACTGAGGAATGTCTGCAGTGATTTAAAAACATGGACAAGCCAGGTTACCTCATGTGCTGCATGACAGGACAGGGCTGAGCAGATCTGCAGCTCAGACAGTCACAGGGCACTGAGTTAGACACTCTCCAGGATGTAGGATGCATTTCAAAGGAAAATGGATCCAACACACTGAACATGTGAGTGGCCTGTTAAAGCCTGGCATGACTGCATGCCAGGAACAGCATCCTTGGATCACAGCTTTACTGAGGTTGGAGACAGCCTGTGAACTTGTGGTACAAAGCTCTTCACAAGTTCTCTTTACTGTACATTTTTAAACTATTTTGCTGCATAGGATCTCACACATTTACCCCACAGTTCCCTGTATCAGAATCTGATTAGCTTGCCTTCCATAGCATGAAAATATTTACCCAGCAAACAGTGTTAATTCACAAATTACAGACTTTTCCTTCTTCTGAGGCTGTTAAAAGATAGAGTTATTTATGGAAACAGCTTGGATAAAGGTAGTGTCCATTATTCCCATGTATTTTTGTTCCTGAAATCTGACCTTTCCAGGGTGGTGCACTATAAATAGACTCAGTTGCAGCTGGCAGTGTGTGGTCAGGAGGAGCAGAGATGTTCCCAAATACACCTATCAGGCTCCTGCTTCCCAGCATGTGAGCACTTCCTCAGGCCTAAGATCACATGGGGAGGAGGAATTAGAAGTGACACATGAAGTGTCCTTCGGTGCAGGACCCTGTGAACATCTGGCAGCACAACACCAGACCCGGGGGCACACAGGCCCAGGGCTTAGGCAGCTTTCCACCTCCCCTGCTCTCCCTGCTCACTGAAAACAGGCTGTCCTATAAATGGGCACTGACCCTCACAGCAGGAGCAGGGAGCTGCCCTCACATCAGCTCTGGAAGGTTCTGGTCATGCTCCCTGCACTGTTTTTCCTCCTAGAGAGCCATGCGGTGCCATCGCAGCCAGCTCCTCTGGTTCCGCCAGCTCTACCTGCTCTTCTCCCGTTACCTGGTGGTCAATTCACTGCGCCTGCTCTGACAGCACAGCACTCACAGCAGTCAAGAATGAGCAAAAAAACAACTGTGCCAGGCCCAGGACTCGAGAAAGCTCCTGTTTTAGGTGCTCAACAGGATGGGGTGCTCTTTGTGTGGCATTGTCCACACTACAAAACCCAGGCTGGGTGAAACTCCTGAGTATCTTGTTGCCTGATACACTAAGAACAGGGTTAACAGCTACTTTATTTTGTCACCATAGAAGCTTAAATAAGATGAGAAATTTGGATTGACTTTAATTGGGAGTCAAGCCCTGGAGGGTTCTGCGCTGGATAAGATACGGCACAGACTGTTTCTCCAGGAAGACAGAGCTGCAAGGACTGCTTGGCAACTCTCCCTTGGTGCTTTTGTAAACTCCAGATATCAGGAGTATTTTCAAAGACCATGCTACCTCCACAACCACAACACCTTTGTCATTCAGTCAGAACTTCAAATAGCCAAAGCTTTTGAATAAAATATCAGAAATCACACAATCTTTAAAACGGCACTGATGTTTACCATTGCTTCTTTTATACACATTGTGTTGTAGGTTCCACCTTCACAATGTCCCTCCTGAAATATGAGCTCTCTTCTTGATTCAGAACAGGGTTCAAGATCAACTCACAAGAGTCTCAGCAGGACACAGGAATGAGGTGCAAGTGACTGTAGTGAGGTCTTTTGTACTGTGATTTAAACTTTAACACAGCTGAAGGCAAAGTGCCAAACCAGCAACCCTGCAGTGGTTTCCAGAGCAGAGGCAGTTTGAAAACTGAACGTCACAAAGGAGTGAGACAATCAACATAGAAAGATTTATTTAAGAAACTGAGAACAGGTCACAGTAATGTAGAGATTGATTTCATCAACCATCACCCAGGAAGCCCCAGACTGCAGTTCCATGGCAGTGCTCCCAAGGCTGCTAGCAGGGTGTGTCAGGGTTTGGACATGTCTCTGATGGTTTTATGTTCCTTCATTGCTTTCTCCCATTCCTTGCCATTGATATCCTCTGTGATAATGGTCTGCACAGTGCCATCATCCAGACAGTGGGGAGCTATTCCTGAAGAAAGAGTACACAGAAACCTGCTTTTCATAAAATGTGGGAGATGCCTGCTCCACTCCATGGCTGGGGCATCTCAGGGAATTGTAAATGCTATTTCTGTAAGGCTGAGGAGCCTGGATGAGAATCCTGTCACCGACAGCAACCCACACATTATAGGTAAGACTGGTTTTTATGGAGGAGCTACAGGTTCAGACTGCAGCTCCAGGTGTTTATTAACACTTTAGGAACAATCTCTTAGGACACATGTCAGCATCCAATGGAACCTTTATCCAAGGGCTGTTTGGTGGTTAACTCTGGTTAGCAGAGCTTGCTTTGTACCTACCATAACCATCAGGGTTAGAACGAGGAGTATAAAAGCTCTGGACACCACAGGTCTTGCAGAAGGTGTGCTGGGCACGGTGTGTGTTGAAGGTGTACGTTGTCAAATTGTCAGCACCCTAAGCAAAAGAAAAGCATTGTAAGTCTCCCATGGAAATAGATGGATTAATTACTTTGGGCCTGTAGTTAAGAAATGTACAATTTAAAATGCCACTTTCCTGTCTTTATGTGAGATTCAGAGCTGTGCATTCCTGCTCCTTTCCTGAACCCCTGTAATTTGTACATACAACTGTCCACAACAGTCAGGCCTGGGAACTGCAAGAGCTCTAAACAAGGTGCACTAACACAACCAGACCAAACAGCTTAAAATGCAACCATTTCCCCCAGCCAGCCAAACTTAGGGCAGAAAACTGTTTGTTCTTGGCTCTTTGAGGGTGACACTGCTCGTGCTCATGGCCACGCTCTTACTGTGCTCTCACTCTACCTTCAGCAGCTTGAAACGCGACGCTGGCACAATGAAGTGTCTGTTCTGTTTCTTTGTGCAAATGCTGCAACTGTAAAAGAAAAAGCAGAGTTTTCTAGAAGTGGACAGGTTGTAGAGCAGCAATCAGACTTCTTGACAACATAAATTCCACTGACAGCTAGAATGGCTCAGAGGTAAGTGGCAAAAGTTGTGTCAGTAGTGCTTGGCTGAGTGAACAGACTGACCCTACACAGGTACCCCAGTGAGATATGCTCACACACAATTCTTGAGGACAAACTCTAGCCCTGAGAAATCCATTTAATGGTTCAGAGCACACTTGGGCAATTTTGCCAACATTCATTACCTTGCAAACAAGTTAAGTTCAGAAGTTCACCCATGAGCTGGAAGCAAAGGAGTTGCAGCAAAGAGGGGTCACTGCTGAAATCAGAGTTTTAGTTTGAGGCACATGTGGTCAGAGCTGTAATGTCACTTGAGAAGAAAAGTTAAAAAAAGACCAATGTGCTTTGAGCCCCCTGCATGAGAGGAAACAGAAAGCAGATGGCTGAGCACCTGGGCTCATTAGATCTCTGCTGACCTCTGTGTGAGCCTGGCTGTGAGACATGAAGTCCTGCCCAAACAGAACCTGCAATCACCAACACTGATCTCCTAGTGGATCAGGACATAATCAGGGGTAAATCCTATGGAAACAGCTCAGAGGGTATTCTGCAGCTGGAAAAGCAGGTTGGAAAAGCAGAGAGCTGCCATTCATCTCTGGGAACAGGGAACAAACCAACTCACTTGCAGTTAAACACGTGCAGATCTGCTGAAGCCCAGACCTCAAAGCGGACGGCTCCACAGTGACAGCCTCCAGTGTGCTTCACCAAACCCCTGTATTCACTGCAGAGAGACACAACAGAGCTTTTGGGATCATCCTCTCTTGTTTTTCACCCAAGAGAACAGTAAGGCTATACAGGACATTATTCTGTTCTGTCTTGAGCTGTTGCAGAACACCAAGAAATGTTTCCACTCAAATGTATTTAATAACCTGTCAGAATGAAGTAGAGGATGGCTTTTGTCCTCTGCAGCAATTGCTTTTGTGGTTTAATTAAAATGGTGAAAAGGAAAGAGCAGCACTTTGAGGACTCTCCACTCTGTACAACACAGCTCCCACCACACTCCAGGTCACAGTGCTGACCCTGCAGCTGTGTCCCTACACAGCCCTGCACAGAAACCGGGGCCATCACCTCAAAACAAACTGCTTGGAACTGAGAACTGAATTTCCCCACAATTTCTCCAACACCATTAATATTCCTGCATTTAAAAGCTGGGGAAATCAGAGACAAGTGGATTCTACATGATATTTGAAATGTCTTTTATTTCGGTTGTAATTGGAGAGGAACTTTATGAATTTCTAAGCTTGTGCTTCTCCTCCTCCCAGAGCCGCCTCCACAGCAGCTGGGCAGTGACCGTGCGGGTCAATCACAAAATGCAAATGAAAAAAACATTTTCCTCCCAGATTCTGCCTCCCACGGACAGTTTCTGATGTGCCGCAGAGCGAGCACAGGAAATGGGTGGAGATTAGCAACCGAACCTCGCGGCATTTTCGACGGGAGAAGCTTTAGCACAGAAAACCAAATTTGCGTGCTTCCCCTCCCCGTGGCACCCGCGGCCCCGTTCGGGCAGCCCCGCAGTGCAGACACCGCGCACAGAACGGGGCTGGGGCAGGAACCCGGAGCAGCCCCGGCCCCGTTACTCACTACGCGTCCAGCAGCAGCCGCGCCGCCTCCTCGCAGCTCAGCCGGTGCCGCTCCTGGAAGGCGGCCCAGCGCCCGCTCTGCGCCCCCAGATCGATGGTGCCGGGCCCGGGGGGCTCCGCCTTGGCCCCGTCCGGGGTTCCCCCCGCATTCCTGCCCCGGGCCCGGCGCGTCCCGCCCGCGGCCGCGCTGCCCCGCCGGGAGCGCCGCGTCCCGCCCGCCGCGCCGCGCCCCATGCGCCGCCTCCGCCGCCAGCGGGGGGCGCCCCCGCGACGCGAACGGGCCGGGGGCGGAACGGGGACAGGGAAGGGACAGGGGAGGGACAGGGGAGGGACAGGGAGGGGACAGGGAGGGACAGGGGAAGGGACACGGGAGGGACACGGGAGGGGACACGGGAGGGGACAGGGGAGAGACACGGGGGGGGACAGGGGAGGAACACGGGAGGGGACACGGGAGGGGACACGGGAGGGACACGGGGGGGGACAGGGAAGGGACAGGGGAGGGACACGGAAGGGACAGGGGGAGGGACAGGGGAGGGACTGAGGGGACGGGGGAGGGACAGGGGAGGGACACGGGAGGGACTGAGGGGACAGGGGAGGGACACGGAGGGGACACAGGGGGATACGGGAGGAGCTAAGGGGGCACAGCGGCACCGGGGGTGGAACGGAGAGACCGAAGGGACACGGGAGGGACACGGCGGGACCGGGACACAGCGAGACCAGGAGGGGCTGGGGGAACGGGGAGAACCGCAGTGGAAGAATTTTTTCCTCATGCCTAACCTAAAGCTCCCCTGGCACAGCTTGAGGCCGTGTCCCCTCATCCTTCCCTGTTCCCTGGGGATGGGGACAGCACAGCCGCCGGTCAGGGAGCTGTAGAGAGGGGAAGGTCCCCCCTGAGCTCCCCTTGCTCCAGGCTGAGCCCCTTTCCCAGCTCCTTCAGCCCCTCCTGCTGCTCCAGCCCCTTCCCCAGCTCTGTTCCCTTCTCTGGACACGCTCCAGCCCCTCCGTGTCCCTCTCCTCATGCTGGGCCCAAGGCTGAGCCCAGCGCAGGGACAGGACTGTCCTGGTCCTGGCCCCCCTATGGCACTGGACAGGCTGTCCGAGGGAGTGCTCCAGGAACTGCTGGATGTGGCACTTGGGGACACGGTTCACTGCTGGACTTGGGTTAACAGTTGCACTTGATGATCTTAAAATTTCCAGCCTTAAGGATTCTATGATTTTCTGATTGCAGGGCTGAGCCAGGCATGCCAGTTCTCCACAGGCACGAGCCCGAGGTTTCCCTCTCATTCTGGACACAATGCCTCACATATTCACGGATGGGAAGGTGCTCAGCAGAGCCGAGGGGCTGCTGGAATTGTGGTGTGTCACTTCTCGGCTATGAACAGCCCTCATTTAGACCCAGCATTGCTGTGACAGCACAGGATGTGCCTTTGTGTTCAGGCCTTCCTGAGGTTTGAAATCATTGTGGCAGCTTTGCAGAGAAATGGCTTCTAACAGGATTCCCGCTTGGCTTCAAACTAATTCTGTTACCAATTGAAAATAAGAGAGTACATACTTAAAAGGCAAAAATTCCCAACCAAACCAAAACCAAAAAACCACCCTCAAGACCAAAACAATCAACCAAATAAGCAACAATGGCTAAAAAATAGGAAAATGTGAAATCACCCCTTTAGTGGTAAATGTCTTACACAAGGATGTTTTTGAACACTGAAATCCAATGCTGTTTCTCAAATAAAACTATCAATGGAGGAAAAAGTACAAAACTTGGAGGTGTCCAAGCCACACTCGGTTGTGGAAAAAAATACTCACTCCTAAGGCAAACCTTTGTGCCCAGTGTTGCAGGACTGGAAACTTCTTTTGTTTGACTTATAATCAAGAGTCTGTAGTCAACAGGACTTAATGTCTTGCTCTTTCCAAGAAGGGGAAAGATGTAAACAAGTGAGCTGAGTCTCGAGAGGCAAAGAGCCAGGAACATGGCAAAGCCAGAGGACAGTGCTGAATAAACATCCTTAGCACTCTGGTCTGGAAAAGAGCTTTAAAAACATGTGGCTCCGGTGTCCAGGAGCCTCCAGAGATGGCACATGCCCACATCTGCATAAGAATCCTGTGGCTCAGCACCTCTCTGATGATAGGAAAGGGCACCGAGTGCAATTTCCTGTCATCCCTTATTCGAACCTCTGCTCCGGTTACTCATTCTAATGGAAGCACGAGAATACACCCTGGTGATAAATTCATCTGGAGCTCCTGGTCTGAGCCACTCCCAGACCTTTAGACAAACCTGATTACATGTCAGTCACCTCGTATTTTGGGAGGAAAAAGTCACTGAGGTGAAACTGGAAAGGCACTGAAACCGAGCCTGTGCTGGCTGCAGCAGGGATTCACCTCCCCTTGGCATGGCAGCATCACTCACAGCCTGTCCTGTCCCAAAAAATGAACTCAACACTCTGAAAGCCAGAGTGGAATTTTAGAAACTCATTTTAAGGGCTCGTTATGTTGATTCACACAAATGACCCTCTGTAATACAGACAGGAGCCAGCAGCACTCCACACACTCAGAAAGCAGTTCCAGGAGAAAACTGGAGTGAGTTGTCCATGTAATATCTGCAAATCTGTCACTCTTCATGCCTTTCCACAATTAATTCACTTTATTTTAAATGCAGAAGCTGTTTTAAGAAGCTAAATTCCATTCCCCTGTGATGTTTCTGGATAAAAAACTGGAGGACAAAAATGGAAGTGCAAAATGCCATAGTAAAGAAATTCTCTTTTTTCATTCATTTCCTATTTTATCACGAAGGACTCAGAGCACAAAACTGAGACTCACATAAATAATCAGTTCCAGAGCTTTATGGTACAACTCTGGATGATGATAAATGTCATAGATATTCTGAGCTGAAAGCCCTAAATTTCAGTGGTCAGTGTACCTGGGCAGCACCTTCCTTCCCAGTGCCCACAGAGTTAACTTCTCTCATTTCACCGCTTCCAAAGCTGATTGTTTGCCAGACCAACAGCTTGATGAAAAATGCATTTGCTGTTAAGCTTGAGAGGCAAAATGGAAAAGGACAAATTATCCAGACAGATGACAGGGTGGACAAAGTAACATTACTGGAAAAGTCCAGTAAATTACAGTTGCTTCTGTGTAGGTGTCTTGTGATGCTCAAAGGCCAAGAGCAGCTGACGTGTTCAGTGTTAAAGTACAAAAGGGGCTTTTCTGTGCCATCTCAGCTCTGCTTGTATAACAATGACTCAGCTCTGCAGCCCTGGCTCGCAGCCAACATTGAAATTCTGCCTGCAAGAGCATTTTTATCCCCAAAGCAGCACTGAAAGTAGCTACATGTTTGTGGGTGAAAGAGAATTAGGAACTGTGGATGGTTTTTTATATCTATTAAGCAGGGAACTAGGAGTTGTGTACGGCTGACAGCACATTTTATAAATCTAAGGTGGTTCAAAGTACGTGGTTTGTCCAGGGGAGAAAATGGCAGTGCTTGGATTTTAATCTCCTTGTGGTGGAGGGGGAAACATTCCAGACGTTTTCCTTCAAAGGACCCAAGCTGGATCTGAAAACAAAACGCTCCTGGTGACACCAAGGCTGTTCAGAACGGCCTTGACAGTGTTTGTTTTTGTTCAATGTTACAGACCTTCTGTGGAACATCCTAACAATGATTAACAGCGGTTCAGGACTCATTTCTTCTGCCTGTTTCTCCTGCCATTTCTTCTTCTGTCTGCCTGTTTTCCAAGGAACTTTTTTAGCTGTTTTGCTGGAAAACTTCTGCCCAGAGAGCACAGAGGCAGCAGAGAGGAGGTGAACAAAGGCGCTCCCTCCCTGCACTGCAGCTTGGATGGGATCCAAGCCATTCCCGGGCAGGAGGCAGAGCAGAGATGCACACCAGGAGCTTCAGAACAGAGTTATTAGCTGCTGCTTTCACTGGCACGCAGGCAGGCACAAACCTGTGATTCCAGCTCTGTAAAATGCCCTTTGGATGTCTCCTTCCAGCAGAGCACAGGGAGCTGACACACGTCCCTCTGGGTCGCCCCGCCTGTTTATCGAGGCAGCACAGATCTGAAAGCTGAATCCCATGTGTCCTACAAAGTTAAAATACACTTTAGATAAACAGGGAGACAGAGGAGTATCACTAATTTTCATCTTTTTACTACCCATCTATTTGTTTTTCTTATTTTTTTTTGTACTTTCAACTCCTGAAGTTGGTGGCTTCTTAAAAACTTTATTTAGTGAAGGTATTTTTAGCATAAGGCTATAAAAACCAAACCGAGGGAGTTGTCTTTTTTTGGTAATCTCAGAATATCACAGTCAATCTCACAGTACTTTGAATTGTGACTCAGTATTTGTGTAACCCTCCAGGCTGGCAGCCTGGGCACAAGCAGAGACATGCCACGGGTCTGTTTGTCTCGTGGGTGGAACCCGAGCCAAGCCTGGACTTTACTGCACTGCTACAGGCTTGGGGAAATTATATTTATCTCCTCAACTGTAAACATGTAAATAGAATGATACATAGCTATAAATATAATACACTTATATAATATAATATAATCATACTGCACCATACACACTGAGAGGCAAGTGTGAGTAATGTTATGAGATAGGAATATATTTACTTTTTATTTTTTTCCTTGTGGCAAGCAGCCCTATTTTTGTCTGAACAAAGAACAGTAACTGGACTTGCCACACACCTTGTGATGGCCTGGCTGGCTGTCCCAAGTTAAACCTGGTAGCTAAAGATAAACAGATTGCTTCATGTAAAAGTGATGCTTCATTGCTAGGACATCAGCCTGCATAAAAACCAGACCCAGCTTGTGTTCCAGAATGTACAGATTCCTTGGACACATTTCACTGACCCCAGATTCTTCTCTCCTGAAAGTAGGTTGCTCTGTACCACTGCCCAGTGACCTGGATTTGAAAATAAATGTTGTTCCCAACTGCAGGCCCCGTGTCCTGGCAAAGGCTGTAGCCAGCTGTGCAGTCAGAGCAGTCACAAGATACACATTTCTGTGCTTTTCAGCTTTGCATTTATTTATATACAGCTCAGAGTCAGCTGCTCCACGAGTTTTATTCACCAAGAGCAATGTTTGTTAAATGCATGTGCTTTGTACAGCCACAACAATCCCCCCACCACAGATTGAGCCATATCAAGCGAAAAAAGCCAAGGGAGGGCTCCTGTGTTTTCTGGTTTACACAGAAAAGGAAAAAAAATACAGAAGTTCCTCCTTCTCTATCTACAGGAACATTCAGAAGAGAAATATGCACCCTAAAATCCTTAATAAATGTGTGATGTGCTTTAACATGCCCAGGCTTTACATTTTCTCCAGCTTTACAGATGTGGCCTGTAAATATTTGTAGATATTAGTCACTGGTGGCCTTTCCTCTGGGAAGGGTGCCTGGGATGTGCAGCAAGCACAGAGCAGCCTTGGAGCAAACTTCAGCCACCTTGGCACCCCCAAACCAACCCGTGCTGGAAACACCGAGCACAACTGGCAGCACAAAGCAAACCAACAGAGCACTGCCAGCTCTGCCTTTTGTCCTAAATTTATGTAGCTAAATAATATTTCCAAGGTTGGCTGTTGCCATGGAGCTTCCTGAACTTTCCAGTTGCTGTTTTTCTCCTCTTCCTGTTCCTGCGTTTTGAGTAATTATTTGCTAGGATGATTTATTTCCTTTTTACTGTAAACCAGGAGCTGCTAGAAACCCTGTTAGGAGAAAGGAAAGCAAAAGCATTTTGTTGTTGGGGTTTCGTTTTTTAAAAATTTTTTGTGGTTTTGTATTTGTGTTTGAGGGTTTTTTTGAGGGGGAAATAGAGCAGTGCTGTAGTGAATCTTGGCATGGTGATGATTTCTGATTTAACAAGGTCATCTGGCTTCCCTGAAGGAGCAGCAGATAAAGCTGCTAAAAAAACACACTAAAACCGTCTTGGATTTTGTGCACTCCATCTTTAATGTGTTACGAAATGAGTGAAGAGCCAGTCTGAAAGGTATAATGAAGTTTAATTAATTAACCCGAGGCACGTTTCCACAGCAGTTCACAGAAGGTTGCTGCTCCATAACCGATCAAAGCTTCCTGTTCTGGAGGCGAGTAAACAACCATTTGAATTTCAAATGTCAGCATTTCATCACAGGGCTTGTTTTGCAGCCTCACATCAAGAGAATTAACTCGTCAGGCAGCTCCGACCGGTTCCAGGCCCGGGCCGCGTGACTGGGGCAGCTCGTGTGACACACCGGGAGCCGCCTACGCTCCTGTATTAGTCTTTTTTTTCCAATTTTGCTAACTCAGTTCTGCTTTCTCTGTCAGGTTTACAACCCAGGACCAGCCTTACAACCCGTTTTGGGCTTTTTTTCCATGGAGCCTCAGCCATTCTGGGGAAAGGGCGGGTCAGAAGCTCCAGTGGGTCACAAAACACTGTTACCAAGGGTCACCCCCTTTTTTAGGGCACTTCTCCCCCAGTCCGTGCTAGATTGTTCCCTGAGCAGTGCTGAGGTCCAGGCAGGAGCTTAAAAAAGCCCCAGTTTGGTTCCTATAGGCATTATTAATCCCAATCCCCACATAATCCCCGTCCCCTCACGGCCCCGGCCCCCATCCCCCCCCGGCCGAAATCTGCCCCGCCAGGCGGCGCCGCCTCAGCAACAGCGTGACCTCACCGCGCACCAATCAGCGCCGAGCAGCGCCGAACCTTCCAGAGCCTTCCCTGCCCCCGCCGCCCCCGCCCCTCGCTAACGGCCCCCTCCGAGCAGCCAATCAGCGCCCGCCCTGCCGCCCGTTCCACCAATCACCGCCGCCTTTCCGCTCTTTCCACCAACGCCAGGCGCAGCGCCGCAGCGAAAAACGGTCCCAGATCCATCCGCGCCCTCAGAAATTTGCTGATCTTATAGGGTCTGATCCCCCTCACTGAAACTCTGGGACCCCTTTGCCTGCGGAAGAGGGATTGGAGCGGGGAAAAGGCGAGTTTTTTCCAGAACAGGGATCTTTTCCTGGGGGACTACTTTGGGAGGCGGAGGGACACGTAGTTTCGGTGGGCGGGGCCCGTGTGGCCAAAAGGCCTATAAATAAGGGAGGCTGTGCGTCACTCGGCAGATCCGAGAATTCGCGCTGCTGGATACTTTGAACTGATTGATCGCTCAGGGCCGCAGACGTGAGTGCGCTGTGGGGAATTGGGGGGTGCGGGGCGCGGAAGGGGGGGTGGAGAAGGGTCGGGTGCTGTGGGCAGGACCGTAGCTAGCGAGGTGGGCGCTGCCGGGCGCTTTGCAGGAGGGTAACGGAGGGAGCAGGCCGCAGAGTCCGCAGCGTTGCGCAGCGCGCTGAACCGCGGGGTGAGGGCTGAGGGGGGTGGGGGGGGCAGTCAGGATAGTTCTGTCCGGGGCGGTGGTGCCGTGAGGGGGAAGATGGCGCGGGCTGAGCCGTCCGTGCCGGAAGGCGGCGGTGAGTCACTACCGGGGCGGGGGAGCGGCGGCGCTGCCGCAGGGCGGGTCCGCGGGGCGGGCCGGGCTCCGTGCGCTGCCGCAGTGCGGGCGGGCAGGGCCCCGCTGCTCTCGCGGGGATCCAGCGCTGCCGTGATGGGGGGAGAATGTGAGGGGGGGATCGAGGGACGCCGCTGCCACATTGCTGCACTGCGGACATAAAGGAGGAGGGGTTGGGGGGTCAGCTAGTGAGTGTAATCTGTTACAGGAACTCAGCAGACTTCACCTCAAAGCCGGGTTTAGTTAGTCAAATTGGAAAATGGTTGTTTAGTTCCACGTTTTTTCCTACATAGTAAAAAATTTTAGCTGGTGGGAAATACAGTAATCTCTTTGTTTGGGATTTGTTAAAAGCTTTACTTGACTAAGTGGCTATAGCTGAAATGTTCATATGTCTTGCAGGTCAATATGCAGATCTTTGTGAAGACCCTGACTGGCAAGACCATCACCCTTGAGGTGGAGCCCAGTGACACCATCGAGAACGTGAAGGCCAAGATCCAGGACAAGGAAGGCATTCCCCCCGACCAGCAGAGGCTGATCTTTGCTGGCAAGCAGCTGGAAGACGGACGCACCTTGTCTGACTACAACATCCAGAAGGAATCCACCCTGCACCTGGTGCTGCGCCTCAGGGGTGGGATGCAGATCTTTGTCAAGACCCTGACTGGGAAGACCATCACCCTGGAAGTTGAGCCCAGTGACACCATCGAGAATGTCAAGGCCAAGATCCAGGACAAGGAGGGCATTCCTCCTGACCAGCAGAGGCTGATCTTTGCAGGCAAGCAGCTGGAGGATGGCCGTACCCTGTCTGACTACAACATCCAGAAGGAATCCACCCTGCACCTGGTGCTGCGCCTCAGAGGTGGGATGCAGATTTTCGTGAAGACCCTGACTGGCAAGACCATCACCCTTGAGGTGGAGCCCAGTGACACCATCGAGAATGTCAAAGCCAAGATCCAGGACAAGGAGGGCATTCCCCCTGACCAGCAGAGGCTGATCTTTGCTGGCAAGCAGCTGGAAGACGGGCGCACCCTGTCCGACTACAACATCCAGAAGGAATCAACTCTGCATCTTGTCCTGCGCCTGAGAGGTGGGATGCAGATCTTCGTCAAGACTCTGACAGGCAAGACCATCACCCTGGAAGTCGAGCCCAGTGACACCATCGAGAATGTGAAGGCCAAGATCCAGGACAAGGAAGGCATTCCCCCCGACCAGCAGAGGCTGATCTTTGCTGGCAAGCAGCTGGAAGACGGGCGCACTCTGTCCGACTACAACATCCAGAAGGAATCCACCCTGCACCTGGTGCTGCGCCTCAGGGGTGGGATGCAGATCTTTGTCAAGACCCTGACTGGGAAGACCATCACCCTGGAAGTTGAGCCCAGTGACACCATCGAGAATGTGAAGGCCAAGATCCAGGACAAGGAGGGCATTCCCCCTGACCAGCAGAGGCTGATCTTTGCTGGCAAGCAGCTGGAGGATGGCCGTACCCTCTCTGACTACAACATCCAGAAAGAGTCCACCCTGCACCTGGTGCTGCGCCTGAGAGGTGGGATGCAGATTTTCGTGAAAACCCTGACTGGCAAGACCATCACCCTGGAAGTCGAGCCCAGTGACACCATCGAGAATGTGAAGGCCAAGATCCAGGACAAGGAAGGCATTCCTCCTGACCAGCAGAGGCTGATCTTTGCTGGCAAGCAGCTGGAAGATGGGCGCACTCTGTCCGATTATAACATCCAGAAGGAATCCACCCTGCACCTGGTGCTGCGCCTCAGGGGTGGCTGTTAAGTTCTTGTGCATCTTGCTTGACACCAGGGTTGCCAGTGGCACTTGTGTTTGCACTGTAGTTCTTCAATGTCTTAATATTAAGTTAATGCAAGGTTAATGCAAGCTTGAGTAACTGCTGAACAACTGTGTGTTGAAATGCTAATAAAGTTTTCTGTTGCACATTACACCCTGTAGTCTGTGTCAGTTGAAGCAGGTGAAACTGGTGTGTTAAGTGAAATGCTTTGGCTTCTTTCCATGCAGTTCAAACCTCTGTGCATGTATGATGAGGACCAACCTTGTGGTTACAATGGATCTGGATTAAACTCAATGAAGTGCTAATAATCCCATGTTGTTTGTTCTTCCTAGATTTTAGCAGCACTCCTTCCAGGTGGGATACAGAGACCCCCCAAAGGGGTGTGGTGGTTGCTTGGGTGGGTTTTGCTGCAAGGTCTGAACTTGCAGTGTGTTTGGGCCTGAGGGTGGTGAGGGGTTCAGTGCTTGCCCTGCTCCGAGGGGACCCTTGGTGGGTGGGGGTGATTTTGTGGGACATGGTGTGGTGAAACTTGCAGTAGGTGACTGAGCAGATTTGGGAACTCCTACACAGTCACCAGTGTCCCAAAGGGAGGGAGCTCCCACTAAGGTCTGGCTTAGCTGGGCTTGGGTTGGGTTTTATGGGCTGGGTTAAGGGAACTCAAACGAGGGGATTGGGCTGGGTTGGTTCAGCTGTGGTGGGTGTGCAATACCTACGTGCCTTCCCCAAAAACTTGCCCAGGCTCTGGGGGTGGCTGCAGTGAATTCTGACAGCTGCTCCCCTTGCCCTGGAGCTCCTGGCCCCTCTGAGCGCACCCAGCCTGTGCTGCTGTGCTGCCCTTTCCCCAAAAACTGCTGGGTACCACCTTGGGCCCTCCCTTACACCCCGGAGTGCTGCTGTGGAAGTTGGTTTGTTGGAGTTTAATCACTGAGCATCTGTGGTAAGTGTTGTACTTAATGGGAAGTTAAACCAGGAAGTTTCTGTTTTCATAGAGCACTGCACGCTGTAAATTCAGTGTGGGTTTGAGGGTTATAGTCCTAGTTTATTTTATTTTTTTTTAGGAGCAGGGCTTGCTTTTATGTCTGCTGAGCTAGCAGAAAACAGATTTGTAAATATTTACTGTCTCCGCCATGAGAGACTTCCCTTAGTTTTGAGTTTTCCTGCAACTGCCTTCTTGATTTTGTGCATTTTGCAGTTTTACCCCCCGGCAGGGTGTCCAGAGGGGCTGTGCAGGCCCTTCCCTGGGAGGGACTGAAGGGCCACGGACAAAGAACCATGGAAATAATTCTGGGAGTGGCCCTGGTTGGGCAGGGGCTGGACAGGGTGACCTCAAACGTCCCTTCCTGCCCCTCTCCGGGCTGGGTGTTTTAGCCCCGCTCTGTGTTCAGCCCTGTCTGAGCAGTTACAGACCCACAGGAGATAAAGTGCTGAATAATCTGACATTCCTGACCTTTCTGATGGAATTTGGGGTGCCCAAATTCCAGGGACAGGAGGGATCTACACAAAAACTGGTTGGTTTTTTTTTTTTTGGCCCAAGCCAAACTGGTGTTGAACTGTGCTTGGGGCAGCCCAGGAAATGACTGCAAGGATTTCTTCATTCATAAGAAAACAATCCTTGCAATTTCAGTAAATTATGTGAATTAGGGAGATGTTTATGAGTCACAAGGAAATGTGAATATGGATTTGTAGAACGTGCAGTGTTTACACTGAAGTTATTAGCACAAAACAAAGTAAGGTACCAGGCAATACAAATGATCGATGTTGTTTAAACATACTTTTTAAATTCCTACAATATGCTGGTACCTCAAAAATCTGCTTAGAGGCAGCTATTCATAACTAAATTAAGAATTCAATAGGTTTTAGCCAGAATCTCTGTGCTGTTAGAATAATCTTAATGGTCCCATATTTACCACAGATTCTGGTGATGTTTTTTAATCCTGCTGAAATCTGAGTTTTGTGTCTGACCTTTTTTTCTTATTGCTTCAGTTAATTTCTAGTTTGCTTTCCCTTAAAAAAAAAAAAAATCAAAACCCCAGAAATAAAAACCAGTCAAGATTGTGGGGTTTTGTCTTCTGTGCTTTGAAAAAATTACCTATAAAAAGGGACATTAAATAACCCATTATACTGGGTTTGGAAACATTTGGGGTTTTCTCCTTTCACAGCTGCCCCACATCATCATCCTGCAGGGAAAGTGAGGGTCAAGGCAGGTAAACACTGGGAATAAACCCCTCAGTATTTCTGCAGCCTTGTCCACAGCAGCCAAGGGTGGATTTTAAGCTCTTTGCCCAGTTTGGCTGCTCGAAAAGCAGCAGAATTCCTGTGCCTCCACGGCCACAGGATGTCACTGTTCCTCCACAGCTTCTTTTTCATCTGGGTTTCTTCTTTTGCTGCTCTTTGATTGTCAGCAGAGCATTCCTACAGGCTGTGATCCTACAGAAAGGGATACATCAAGGAGAAAGAAACTTCCATTTTAGGAATGGGAGAGCTGGATGGTTCCTTCCAAGGCCTGAGAAAAGAATATAGATTGGAGCCTTGAAATGTTATGATGTGAACTTGCAGTTCCAGAAATAGTGTCATGTAGATTGACTGAGCTCCCTGGGCTATCAGACAACTTCTGACAAGGGATTAAATTTGAGAGTATTTATGTTTCAGATTGGGCACTGGCTGGTGTCTCCAGAGGTACTGATTTCCATCTGTAACTAAGAAATGAAGCTACTCAAATTCATCACTTCACTGAGGCTTTTACATAACAGTTACATGGAAAAAAGAAAAAAAAAAAAAAAAGCCTTGCAAAAAACACTTGATATTTTCCAGAGTGTGAAAATTCACCTTTAAAAGAAAATCTTTTTTCTTTTGCTGAGAGAATTTTAATTCTCCACCCTTGCATGTTGTTATTACAGGAATTCCTCTTCCTGTGGAGATGATTTTGAGCTGCTTCACCTGAGTGGTCACAGATCAATCCTGTAATTAAATTACAAGTGACTTTGAACTTCTATTTACAGCACACTGAAACCATGGTATCAATCATAAGCCTATTCTGTTTTTCAGAATTTGGTAAAATTTGGGAACTTAGGTGAACACAGAATATATTTTTCAGGAAATGTTCTTGTTTGCATCTTTTCCGAACACCATCATCCTCACGCTTCCTTTTGTTTAAGCAGGTTCCAGCCATTGCCTTTTCTGCTGTGAATTACTCATCTGCAATTATAACAGTGAATATATCTGGTAATATTATTGAATGAGAAACACTTGATTTGAAATTCCACTTGGCAGTTTGACTTCTCTCTTCCCAGATTTCCCCAGCACGTGCCTCTCAGACACATTTCATGAGTAAAATGAGCAGCAGTGAGATTCCTTCACAAAAGCCTCAAAAAACAAAAGGAAAACTCAGGCTGCCAGGCAGGTGAAATGAAATTTCTGTTTTTCTCCTCCCTGCTGTGTTTCTGTGCTGCCCTGGCTGTGTTTGGTGCGGTGACTCTGAGCTGGCAGCGATTCCTTTCCCAGCCAGCTGCACATTCCCCTCCTCCTGCAGCCCATTGAAAGCAGATGTGCAGGCATGGCTCTGTTATGATGCACTCCTCAGGGCTGCCTCATTCCCTGGCTCCAGTGCTGGGATTGCTCCCAGGAAAGCTGGAGAAGAAGCCCAAGAGGATTTAAAACCAAAAGTCTGGGCTGAAGTCCTGGGCCTGAAGCTGTGTTGATACCACAGTAAATGAAGTGTAACCCAGCTGAAGCAAACTGAGCTCGGTCAGTGCAAGGCTGGCATGGGGGAGGGATTGGAGAGATTAGATCTGATCTTGCATTTATCTCTCCTTTATAGGCTGTTCCATGGGCCTTAATAAATCATTAAGAAACCATCACGGAAAGAAAAAGCAGCTTTGCATAATCCCTGGACCAGCTTCATTTTGAAACACAGGAATCTTGAGAAATAAGCTGGTAATCTCCTGCAAAGGCACGAGGAGGGAGAAGGCACTGTGCCGTTTAATTGGTGTATTTACAGGGAGGTCTCAGCCTGAAGATGAGCACCACATTCCCAGGAGGTGTCACAGCATCCTGCACTCCTGTGGGTGAGGATTGCTCTCCTTTGGCTTGGGGCAGGTTTGGAAGAAGGAAGGCACAGCCAGAATTCAGTGTGTCATGCTGAACCAACCCAGTGGGTTCACCTCACCTCTGGGATTTCTCCTGGAATGTGCCCCTGCCAGCAAGGTGTTGGTTGGAAGGGCTCTTCACCATTTTGCTGGTTAATAAGATTTCCTAGCTGAGCTCTGGATCACATCAATGGCTTTGTAAAGCATCAGGAGTTTGGGTGGGAACCTCTGGGGAGGTTCTGTGCTTGGGAAAAGGATCCCAATTCCCCCCTGCTCTTTGGGAGAGCTGGAACACGAGGTGTGGGCTGGTGTCCTCTGTTCCCAGGGTCCTGTTTGGTGAGGGGAAAGTGAAGCAGGTTTGGGGTGTGTAAAGTGAAGCAGTTTTGGGGTGTGTGAGCTCAAGGACAGTCAATTGTGGGGTGGGGGAACATCCCTGCACACAGGAGAAGCCTCTCCCAAACTTTTCTCCTTTGGAGAAACCACAGGGATCTTTATGAGCTTTATCTTTCTGGCTCCTAACTAGAGCAGATGAAGAAACCAGGAGAGAGTTTGGGGCTGGGGCTGGAGCAGCTGAGCCTGCCCTGGTGGGGTTTGTGGGGTTTGTGTCCCTGGGGCTGTGCCTGGAGCTGCTCCCAGCCCTTCTGCCCGTGCTGGGCTGGCTCTGGGAGCCTTGTGACAGCCTCGTGGGGCTGTGCCTGCCCGTGTGCAGGCAGGGGTTAAACGCTCCGAATTTGCAATAGGCAGCAGCTTTCCCATATAAGAGCACTGCACTCATTGGCTCTCCCCTGCACTGAGAAATCTGGCCAGTCATTTCCTGTGCGAGCCCTCCTTCACTTTGCAAAAAGCCACACAGTTGAGTAAATCCCAGGGATCTGGGGCTGTTCCTCCTCCCAGGCAGCCTGGATTCTCTCATGGAGCAGCAGCAGCCTGGAGTTGCACCCTGTGCCATTGGCAGCCTGCTGGAATGAGCCTGGGCTTCTCTGCAGGGCTGCTCTCCCATGGATGGAAGTCGTTCTGGCTCTGCCTTCGTGCCAATTAACACTTCTGGGTGCTTGGTTTCTGCTGGGAGGTTGTTTCCCCTCTGAAGGAGCCTTGTCAGATCAGTTCTTGGGTGGAGCTCGCAGCAACTTCTGGTAAGTGCTGAGCTCTGCTGACAGCAGGGCTTGGTGAGGTCTCAGGGAGGAATAACTCAGCTCAGAAGTGCAAGTTGGGCTGGAGAGCAGGGAGTGCTCCCTGTGCTTCCCAGGGATGCACAGGGTGGGTGGGTACATCACAGGGTCCTTTTTTACAGGAGCTTTTTGCTCTTGCTTTTAACCCAGGCGCTCTGTCTGTGCAAGACTGACAGTAAATAACTCCTGAGAGATGGAAACTGCAGCTGAGAAATGATTGTGGGGAGAGGAAGACAGAAAAGCACAAGCAAAGTGTTATGGAAGTGCAGATATCCTTCTGAAGGATTCAGCAGATGCACCAGTAAGTGTTCTGGGGAGGGAAGGGAGTCTGAAATGGGATTTAAGGGTGTGAGCAGAGGAATGTTTGTCACTAGAGCGCAGACTAAACCGAGTGCCTGGATTATCATAACAGTTTGTCTCAAAATCAGCCCTTGGATTTCTTGCATGAAGATGTTTTGTGGCCGTTTTCTGCTGAGATCTGTGTTTTTTCTCACCTAACCTAAGCCAAAATTCTTGTGCTGTGTCCATTTACCTCTTTGCTGTGCAGGCTATGGAGTCTGGCTGTAGCAAGGGAGATTTCTCTCCGGAGGAAACCTGTTAACCATTTGGAGGGAGTGCATGGGAATGAGGAGGAGTTTTTAGCCAAAGCTCTGCTGCAGGTTGGTAATTGTGGATGTTTAATTAATAAACCCTGTGACTGCAGCCTGACTTCAGGCAGTGTGGGGTGTGGGGTGAGATGCACCCAGGTAAATGTGCAGAGAATCCTCCAAAGAGTCAAAACAGAGTTCAGGAGGCCTCAGAGGAGAGGAGGGGGCTGGTGGGAGCTGGGCTGAGCTCTGTGGGCAGTAGATCTGGGGGGGCTGAGCTCTGTGGGCAGCAGATCTGGGGGGGCTGAGCTCTCTGGTAGCAGATCTGGGGGGGCTGAGCTCTCTGGGCAGCAGATCTGGGAGAGCTGAGCTCTCTGGGCAGCAGATCTGGGGGGCTGAGCTCTCTGGGCAGCAGATCTGGGGGGGCTGAGCTCTGTGCAGGCTCCCAGGGCTGGCAGTGACCACAGGGCAGGGGCTGTGCTTGCCTTGGAGCTTGGATTCTGTGCCCGCATGGATAGCCAGCAGCTCCAGATGTTGGGGAGATCCCCTCATTTTGCCCAGGGTGAAATGTCGATTTGTGCAGGTGTTTTCCCTGCCCAAAGCTCCCAGCAGGGACCACGGGCAAACCCAGCACTGTTCACAGAGAGCCCTCAGTGAACCTTTATCTTTTTGGCCACATGGTGACCAGGCTGTGCCTGTGCTGGCTGCACTGAGACAAGAGCAGCCACCACAGGCTCCTAAAGAGCCACTTTCCTTGCCTTTTATGTCAGGAGCCTGTGCTGCTGCCAACAGGTGAGGTCATCTCACCCAGGGGTTCAGATGTGCTGCACACAGCTTGCCTGAGCTTCATGAGCTGCTTCTAAACTTCTCCTAAACCCCTTTAGGACCCTGAGCCTTTATTCAGATGCTCCCCCCGTGCTGAGTTTGACCAAATCTCCCTCTCAAGGGACCCGTGGTCGAGCTGGGAACTTTCTTTGTGTCGCCCCAAACGCCTCTGGGGTTTGTGAGGAAATTGTGTTAATTGTCCCCATCCCTTGCAGGTTTAGTGCCCCAACAGGGAGCATCTCTGTGCATCTGCAGGACCATCCCTGCTGGCCATGGATAAATTCACAAATGGGCAGCCAGGCCCAGCTCAGAGGAACAGGCTCATAGGATTGCTAGAAACTGATGACAGCATCCAGGAAGATAAACCTGCCCCGAGCAAAAAGGAAGAGAGGTCAGGCCATGGAAGGAAAGGAGAGCCACAACCCTTGGAGACCCCTTATCAGAAGGAGAGCAGTGAATTTGCCCCTAAAATCAAGATTAATCTGAATTATCGGCCGGGACTCGTCAGCAAGTGAGTGACTTTTGGGTATTTGGCAATTTGGGGTCTGATCCACACTGACCCTGGCTGACACTAAAAATGGCAATATATCAATATTACAGCATGTGCTGGGAGGTAATTAAAAGCCAAAAGGTGATGTGTGAGGGCTGTGCTGCTCTGGAGGTGTGTGGGGTGTGCTGGGGGTGTTGGGGTCAGTCTGAGCTGGCCCAGGCAGCCCCTTTGGGTTCCTGCACAGCTGAGCTGCCCTGGCAGGGCTGGCACCAGCCTGGGAGAGCTCCCAGCTCAGGATGGGGCTGACCCTGCTCCTGCAGCTCCTCTCCCTGCTCTGGATCCCTGCCAGGGCTGCACATCAGCCTGGCTCTGGGAACTGCTCCAGCTGATGGAAAGAGCAGCCACTCGGGAGAATGCTGGGAAATAACTGTCTCTATTTTTCCCTTGACTCAAAAATAAAACACTTCAGTGTTTTGGGGTTTTTTGTGGTTTATTTTTTTTCGTTTTGTTTTGTTTTTTTTTTTGGTTTTTTTTTCCCCTGCCACCAAACTCTCCTCTGCCTCCCTCCTTCCTCCTCTGTCCCACTGGAGCTCTCTTGTCCCTGCTCTCCAGAAGTTCCTCACACTCTGCGTTTGTCCCGCAGCCAGAAGGACCCGAATCGCTTTGACAGGGAGCGCCTGTTCAGCGCCGTGGTCAGGGGCAGCCCCGAGGCACTGCAGGGTTTGCTGGAGTATTTAAGGAGGAACTCCAAATTCCTCACCAATTCCGAGTACACAGGTAGGTTCCTGCTCCTGGAATTGTTTGAGATGCTCGTGGTTCTTTGCTTTCTCCAACCCTCTGTCTTTATTTTCCTTATGTTCACTCAAAGGTGGAGAATGCCATTAATTAAATATATCTAAACTTTTTGCCTTAGGACTGCTAAAAATACTGCTAAAAACCTTCAAAATTAGGATTGTATTTGATCCTACAGAGTTAAGTTGTGAATCAAGCACACCCACAACCCATTCCATCCTCTCTTCCTGCCAGATGCAAAGACTGGGAAGACCTGCTTAATGAAAGCCCTGCTGAACTTAAAAAATGGGAGGAACGACACAATCCCAGTGCTGCTGGAAATAGATCAAAAGACACAGAACCCCAGGCCACTCGTCAACGTGTCCTGCTCTGACTGTTTCTACAGAGGTGAGGAAGATTCTGTGAGATGAGCAGGAAGAAAAGGGGACCTGGAGGTTCTGCTCACACTCAGCCCACTCACTTTTTATTTCTGATTCTGGTCCTGTGTCCTCTTCAGCCTTGAGTTACACCCTCCTTGGTCTGTAAAATGAATGATACATGCTTAATACCCCAAGAAATGAGATTATTTGCTTGGGGAAGTGTAAAAAGTAGTTGTAAAGGAGAAGGAGAAGTGGTCTGTTGTTGTTAACTGAGTTCTGCTGTTTGGCTGCTCTGAGCAGCACCGTGGTTCTCTCAATCCTGCTTGGGGTCTCAGTGCCTGGCAGGGGGAATTGCCTGCCCTGGGGTTGAATTTCTGATGGTTTGAGGTTTGTTGGGAGCCCTCAGCTACCAGCCCTGGTGCCCATCACTGGTGCCACCCCACCCTGTCCCCTGGCAGGGGCACAGTGACAGGTTTGCTGTGTCCTCAGGCCAGACTGCCCTGCACATTGCCATCGAGAAAAGGAGCCTGGAGATGGTGAAACTGCTGGTGGAGAATGGAGCTGATGTCCATGCCAGAGCCCACGGGGAATTCTTCAGGAAGAAGAAAGAAGGAGTTTACTTTTATTTTGGTGAGTCACTGTGGAACATGTTCCTCTGGGGTTTTTATTGCCATGCTCTATGTGATGCCACTAATTCCAGATGGGTTTGCCCCTCTGTTGCCATCTTCAGTGCCCTTTAATCAAGCCCTTGATTTATTTAAATGGCAGAATCCTTTCACATCTGGGGTGCCCATTGAGCATTTCCATCTTCTTTGGGTTTTTATGTTTATTCCTTCCAATAGTTCAGATTTGAGAGATCAGTGGGAAAGTGTTTCAGCTGCCCACAAAACAGAATAATTGTTTATTGTAAAACCCTTTCAGAATCTGGAAGCAGTGAGGCAGAACCTATTCTGTGTTTCAGTGATAAAACTGTAGGCTAAACATATTCTAGGATTGTTTTTTCCCCTTTCTTTAATTCTTTCTCCCCCATTTCTGTTTCCCCTCCAAATTCTGCATCCCGACCCCTTCAGGTGAACTCCCCCTCTCCTTGGCTGCCTGCACCAACCAGCTGGATGTGGTGGATTATCTTTTAAACAACCCCCACCAGAAGGCCAGGCTGCAGGAGCAGGACACCCAGGGCAACACAGTCCTGCACGCCCTGGTGATGATTGCGGACGACACCGAGGAGAACACCAAGTTTGTCAGCACAACCTACGTGGAGATCCTGAAGGCAGGTGTGAAGCTGGACCCCACCTGCAAACTGGAGGAGATTGTGAATTATGATGGATTAAACCCCCTGCAGCTTGCTGCCAAGACAGGCAAAGTGGAGGTGAGGACAGCAGAGGGGCTGCTGAGGGGCAGGGATGGTGGGATTTGCACCCTTGGTGTCCGGTGGGGTTTGGGGCTGCAGCATCTTCACCCGACCCGTGGTGATGCTGCTGTGCCATGAGGAGGCACCTCCAGGCTCTCAGCTGTGCCCTGCAGAGCTCAGCTGGCTCCTGCTGCTGTCCCTGCCCTGTCCCTGCTCCCTGCCCTGAACTGCTCCACTCCTGGGGTGCCAGATGTGCCTGGCTGCTCTCAGCCACATCCAGCTGTTTGCAGTGGCTGCTCTCAGCCACATCCAGCTGTTTGCAGTGGCTGCTTTCAGCCAGATCCAGCTGTTAGCAGCCAGCTGTGCTGCGTGGGGGAGCTGCTCTGGGTGTGCTCAGCACAGCAACTCTGTCCTGTGTGTGTCAGATCTTCAGGCACATCATCCAGAGGGAGATCAAGGAGCCCGTGTACCGGCACCTGTCGCGCAAGTTCACCGAGTGGACGTACGGCCCCATCCACGTGTCCCTGTACGACCTCTCCTCCCTGGACAGCTTCGAGGAGAACTCTGTGCTGGAGATCCTGGCCTACAGCAGTGACACCCCGGTGAGCCCCAGCACAGCTCCAGCTTTGGGTTTTTCTGTCCTTTCTCAAAGTGTTGCTGTGGAATTGTTACTTTTCCAGTTGGCTTTCCGATGATTATTTCTCTGAAAAAAAGAAATTTATTTGTAGGGATTTTTGCAGATTTTGTTGTTGGCATGGCTCTGACCATTCATAATTTGAGAGAAATTTTGATCCTTTGTTTGTCTTAAGCCTGGGTTTGTTCAAATACCTTGAGGAAGTGACTTCTATGCAATATTTATCTTCCACACTAAAATACCTGACTGGATAATCCCTTAACAGCTCCCCAGCTGAAGCCATGCAGCTCCAACCCTTAAAAAGACAATTCTCTGGTGAATTCCTGCTGGCACACAGGTGAGTTTGGGTTGTTGTTTCCCCACAGAATCGGTACAAGATGGTGGTTTTGGAGCCCCTGAACAAACTGCTTCAGCAGAAATGGGAAACATTTGCTTCCAAGAGATTTTACTTCAGCTTTGTCTCCTACTTGTCATTCATGATCATCTTTACAGCCATTGCATACTATCAGCCCTTGAGGGTCAAGGTAGGTGCAGTGGTTTTATCTGGCAGGCCTGGACGGATGGAGCAGAATTTCAAAGTTGTGGGTGGGTGTCATCACTGCCTCTGCCCATCTCCACTGCTCTGGTGGTTTTGGTTTTGTCTTGCAGCCTTCCTTCCCAGTGGAGTTCACAGCTGGAGGCTTCCTCTGGGTGTCTGGCCTGATCATTATCTTGTTAGGAGGCATTTACCTGATCTTTGCTCAGGTAGGGGGATCTCTTGTGGGGTTTCATGGTGAGACGGGAGAAAAGGAGACAATCACAGGCAGCAGGATCTGTTCTCTGGCATCAGGATGTGCAGGAGGGAATCTCTGAGACACTCAGGGTGATCTGGCAGAGACAGGGCAGCACAAGCCAGGCAGGGCCAGGGGGATCACAATTCCACAACAACAAATAATTCTGAGAGACTTCTGTGATTTGTGGTATTAAAATGCACCTCTGGCATTTAATGCAGGCTATTAATAAAGACATTGGGCTGAGCTGTGATTCAGCCCTTGTTTATCCTTGCCCTTTATAAATAAAGCCTTTTTTCATCTGGGAGGGATGACTTTGGGGATCTTGGAGATGAAAGGAGAAGCACATGGAGCAGAGCTTCCCCCTGGGCAGGGCAGGGCTCCCTCTGTCACAGGCTGTGATGGATGCTGAGCTGATTTCCCTCCCCCAGAGCCTGTACCTGCGCAGGAGGCGCCAGTCCCTGAAGACCATGTGCTCTGACAGCTGCATCGAGATCCTGATGTGAGTCCTGGGGCTTTGGCACAGCTGGGAACTGCTGCTCTGGGTGGAAAAACAGATCCTCTGCCTCTCCTTCCTCTTCTGCTGCCTCTTGTCCTTGGCTGGGTGGGGTCCATCTGCTCAAACGTGCTTTATTTTATTTTATTTTATTGCAAAGATCTGCAGAGGTGAGTCAGTCACCTCCTCTTATTTTCTCTCCAGCTTCATCCAGGCATTCTCCCTGCTGCTCTCAGCAGTGCTGTATGGGGCCAGCTCAGAGAATTACGTGGCTGTGATGGTTTTCTCCCTGCTCCTGGGCTGGGTCAACACCCTCTACTACACCCGGGGCTTCCAGCGCACCGGCATCTACAGCGTCATGATCCAGAAGGTCAGGGCTGGAAAAACCTGCAGGGAAAGCTGCTGGGCTCTGAGGAGCTGGGCTGATGTCCTGTGGAAACACAGGTTTTGCAGGAAGGTGTTAGGTCAGTGTAGTCAGCACATCACTCATTGGGTGCCAGGGAACATCCCAGGTGGAGCTGGCAGCTGTGAGCTCCAAACCAGCTCCAAACCAGCTCCAAACCAGCTCCAAACCAGCCCCAAACCAGCTCCAAACCAGCCCCAAACCAGCCCCAAACCAGCTCCAAACCAGCCCCAAACCAGCCCCAAACCAGCCCCAAACCAGCCCCAAACCAGCTCCAAACCAGCTTCAAACCAGCACTGCAGACCAGGGTGGCTCCCTGATGCTGCCCAGCTTGGCCTGACAAATGTTTCCAGAGCTACAGAGGAACCTGGGACTGGGAGGGCAAAGCTGAGGTGAAACCAGGTGCCAGGGAAGAGTTCTGGTCACCACCTGTGCAAAGCAATGGAGATGGAAAGGAGAGGGATGTGTGTGTTGAAACAATCTGGGAACAGCCCTAGTGGGGAGCCAAGAGGGAATTTATTTGTTCCAAAGATATATTCATACTAGGAGAGGGATATCTGTGTTAAAACATTTTGGGAATAGCCATAGTGGGGAGCCAAGAGGGAATTTATTTCTTTCAAGGATCTGTTCATGCTATTCATACAAGCACTGTCAGATGAAGCTGCCTGTGATATTATTTGCCTGTGGAAGTAATTTAACACACAGTAGTAACTTTTAAAACTGGATAAAAGGTGTAAACTGTTTATGTGTGAGATCACCCTGATGATTTCCCGTGAGATAAAGCACAGCACTGCCCTGGTTTGTGTTCCAGACCATCATGAGAGACCTGCTGCGTTTCCTCTCGGTTTACATGATCTTCCTGTTTGGCTTTGCTGCAGGTGAGCCCTCTGTGAGCTGGCTGTGTGCTGAGCAGCACAAAGCCCTCTCCTGAGGGCTCACAGTGTGCTTTCCCCCCAGCCCTGGTGACCCTGATGGGCGATGCCCCCTCGGTGTCCCAGAACAAGTCTCTGGCTCACCTGGAGAGCTCGGGCAGCCACGCCATGTACGGGGGGCTGCTCAGCGTCTCCCTGGAGCTCTTCAAGATCACCATTGGCATGGGGGACCTGGATTTCCAGGAGCACGCCAGGTTCAGATACTTTGTGATGCTGCTGCTGCTGCTGTTTGTGATCCTCACCTACATCCTGCTGCTGAACATGCTGATTGCCCTCATGAGCGAGACCGTCACGGATATTTCTGGCTACAGCAAAAGTGTCTGGAAGCTGCAGGTGAGGCCCAAAACTCTCACAGTCAGAGGTGGCAGTGCCTGTCTGTCCTTAGCTCAGATATTAATGTGGTTTTTACAGAGAGTTGTCATCCTGGCAGTGCATTTCTGGGTGTATTTACAGCTCTCTGTGTGCTGAACTCGAGGAGCGTTTTGGGGTTGGGTTCCACAGGGATTCTCCAAACCCAGGGGAGATTCTGAGTGGGGAAGGCTGGGCTGGGCTCTGTGTGTGCCCTGGGTTCTGTCTGACACTGTGGGTTTTGTTCTTTCAGAGGGCAATTGCAATTCTAGAGATAGAGAAGGCCTGGCTGTGGCGCCAGGGTGGGAAGAGGAGATCTGGCTGCTTCATGTCAGTGGGGCTCAATAAGAAAGATGAGAGGTGGTGTTTCAGGTAAGACAGATGCACCATTCCCCCCTCACCCTCCAGCCTGGCAGTGGGGTCACAGCCTGGGAGCCACAGGGAATTCCAGCACTGACTCAACCACACATTCCTGGGCACATCCAAATTTGTTGGTGATTGCCAGGCTGGAGATTTGAGAGTCACCTTTGTATTAAGAACATTCCCTGAGCTGCAGAATTTGAATATGCAGGGGGAGAAGATGTTTTTTACCTCATGGAGCTTTGGTTACAGAAGATCCTTGCTCCAAAAAAAAAAAAAAAAAAATCTGTTAGGTGCTGCTGCTCCAGCCAAAGCATCAGGGTGGTGTTGGCAGGATGAGCTGGGCTGGGAGGCTGCAGGGCAGGGAGATCTGCCTTGAGATGCTGCATTCCAGGCATCAGTGGCTTGTTGCATTTTGTCTCTCCAGAGTAGAGGAAATTAAATGGACAGATTGGGCAAAGGATGTGGGAGTTCTGAAGGAAGAACCTGGAAGCACCAGTGATTCAGAAATAAATCCAGAAGGTAAATTAAATCATGAAGAAAGGTCTGCAGTATTTTTTGAGCTTCTTTGGCAACAGAATTTCAGGCAGGCCCCAGAGCAGCATCACTTGTGAGCTGAGAAAATAAAGATTGAGTGTGGGTCTGGACCTGGCCAGAGTTTGGGAACAAACAGAGTGAAGGAGATGCCATTCCTGCTTAGCTCTGGGGGAAATGGGCAGGAAATGCTGCTGAGGAAAAGCAAGGGCTGCTCTTACCTCTGGTTCAGTGGCCCAAATGGTGCTTTTCCTAGGAGAGGTAAAATTTAGGCTGCACATGTTAAAATCCCAGGGCTTTTAGAGCCTGCATTGGGCATTGGCTCTGGCAATGCTGTCAGATTCTGAGATCTTTGGTGGGCTGGGAGGGAGCTCTGTGGGAAGCAGAGCTGTTGCTCTGTTAGAAAGATCTTGTCCAGCCTGGGCAGGAGCCCCAGTGGGTTTGGACACCACCTCCAGTGTGGATTCCTCCTGGTGCCAGTTTTGCAGGGCTGGGGAGTGCTTGAATCATTCTGTGGTGTGTGTTGGGTGTTCCCTGAGCCTTCCCCGTTCTAAAGCTGGGTCCCTTTGTCAGCGTCCTGCTGATGAGGGGCTGTCCTTGTGTCCCCTGCTGCAGAACCCAGCTCCTGGAAAAGGCCAGCACAGAAAGCAGCCCGAGCAGCAGCCCCAGAGGAGCAGTCCCTGCTGCAGCCCCAGCCAGCAGCCACAGAGATGGTGCCTCTGCAGAGACCAACCAGGGAGCTTTGACAGCTTTTCTGGACTTTTCTCCATCTTCAGAGGAGGAGCTCTTCCTGCAGCAGCTGCAAGGACTGCAGGCATTGCCAGTGGCAAAGTGCATTTGGTGCAGGACTGTGGTTCAGCCTGTGCCTTTCAGTACTGGCATGCACTTCAATGATTATTTTCCTCTGAAGAAACTGTTTTTACTCGGCTTTCTCTGCCTGACACTTTCTTATCACTATGCCTAAAGATGCAGAGGTGGGGCAGTGGGGAAGGCAGAGCTCTGAGTGTGCAGGGATAATGCTCCTGGATAATCCTCATGGAATGAGCTGGCTGAGGATGGCCCAGCCTGTTCCTCTGTCCCAAGGGACTGCACTGAGGTGCTTTGGAATAAAGAGTGTTGTAGAGTCCTGAGAGCTGCTGAGGGTGGAGTTGTGTTCTGTGCTGGTGTGAGATGTGAGTGGGCAAACACTCACCTCCATGGTTAATCCACACCAGGATCCCATCTCCCAATTCTGGAATGGAATTCTTTGCACGTTGTCCTAAAAGGCCAGGAGGTGCTGTGGATTTCCTGGACCTGGAACTTTGTGTGGTGGATTTCTGGGTTTGTTTTTCATGGGTAGAATCCTGCTTGTGGCCCCTGAGAGACTGATGGGCCAACAATTTTTGTGTGGTTTTTGCTTCCTGTCTTGCTGCAAATATCTGCAGAAAAATGTCTGTTGGTTTTTTTTTTGTGACTTACATCCTGCTTCAGGCAGGAGGGGCAGCCTGCTGGGAGAAAAGAGATAAAAATGAGCTGTCTCTCTTTTCACTCTATTTAACAGTAATAACCTGTAACATTTCTGTAAACAATACAGCAAGTATTAATTGAAAATGCTCATTTTTGGATATATTTTTAGAGTTTCTGCCTTTCACAGGAAGGGAGAGAAGGTGTTATCAGTGTGGCTGTAAGTTCTTACCAGGCTCCTGGTTGCTGCTGTGGGAGTTAACTCTGGTTTCTCAGTTTGTGCAGCCACATCTGAGCATTGTGCTGGTGCTGATGCTGCACTGGATGCACCTTCCAGCCCAGCAAAGGTTGGTGAGAATCCCAGGAAAGCTGCAGACCACGAGGTTTGGCAGCACCTCCAGTGAGATCAACTCTGCAACCTGAGCTCTGTCTCCATTCCACTCTGAGTGAGGTTTGGAGGTTTTTCTTTTGGAGACCATCACCTTAATCCTCACTACATGCACGTGACAGGCAGCAAAAATTTGTTTTAAAACTTATTCCCTGCACTTGAGTGTGTTCTTCCCCCTGTGCTGGGCAATTCCCCTCCAGCCTCACTGCACTGGGACTCTGAGTGGGAACTCACTTTTCTTGCTCCAGCTTCTGTTGTTTTCTTGCTTTGTGAAACCTTCAGCTGCTTTTTCCATCTATGGCTTTGTCCTAAGTGTTCCCAAGATTTGGCAAGGTGCTCATATTGCACGGAAGGCTCATCTGGCATATGATAAATCTATTGCTGTGCTTGGTGCTGTGCTGTGGCAGGGGCACTTGGAGGTTCTGAGGAATTGCAGGATCAGATCTGCCATCCCTGGCTGGAGTCTTGATTCAGTGACCTTGCTTGCAGTTTGGGGAAGCTGTGGGCACTGGCAGCTTTCAGCATCACCTTCCTCCTCAGCCATCCCTTGAATCTGCTTCTCTTTTAAAGCTTGGCAGTGCTCCTTTATCTTTTGGTCTGCATCAAAAAAATGTTCTGCTGTGGAGCAGAGCTTGGCATGCCCAGAGCTCCCCAGTCCAGCCCAGCAGAGTCATGGGTGCAGGATCATGAGTGGCAGATTTTGGATTTTGGGGTCCACTCCTAACAGATGATAATGTTTTGTAGGGAAACCCTTCTACAGATGAGCTGTCCTCTCCCTTCTCCCTCTGCCTGAGAACCCTTCCTGTGCAGAGAGGAGGTTTTGCAGGGCTCTGGTTAAACACAAAAACCTCTCAGAAATGGCAGGGGAGCAGCTGCAGTTTCCTTCCTCTGTCTGAAGCTCTGCAGCCCCAGCCCTGCCATGACCAGGCACAGCAGCTCCCAGTGCTTCCCACTGTTCAAACCCTCTGGGTGTGCTTTGCTCAGAGTTCCCTGGCTCCTGGCAGGGTGAGAGATGAACCTTGGGCACCCAAACTCCTCCTTCACCCCCCTGCACTGCCTGGTCCTTGCTCCTCTGTACAAGACTGAGCTCTCTCACAGCTTATCTCTGCAATTTTCCTCAAAGAAACTCCATGTCTGCTCTGTGTGGTCCTCAACTCTGTTTTCCTCAGGGGCAGAGGTGGAATCAAACCCTCCTTGTTCTTCAGATAATTTCCACATTTGGATTTTTCCCCCCCTGTTTTCCAAAGGCTGCTCTGAAGCTGGAGCCAGCACCAGGAGCTGTATCCATGAGCTGATTCCTTCTCTCCATCTCCCTGTGACCCCACTTGCAACTGAACATATTTTCCATTGCCTGTGGAGCTCGCAGAGGGAGCCTTTGAAATGTGACAGCCCCAGGGCCCCGACAAAGAGCAGATGCTGTCTGTGAGTCCCAGCAGCTGCCCAGGGCTGGGCTGAAGGGTGGGGCTGGTGGAGTTTGCAGCTGGACTCGTCCTGGGGCTGCCTCTCACTTCTGTGTACAAGAAATTTCATTTCTTGCTGTGGGACTAAAACAAAAATTAAAATAGGGTAAGAAAAAAAATTTTAACCCCCCACCCCCCCCAAAAAAACCAAACCAAACCAAAACAAAAAAACCAAAACAAACAAACAAACAAAAAAAACCAAACCCAAAACAAACCCAAAAAACAAAAAAAATCCCCCAAACCAACAAAAAACCCCAAACAAAAAACCCCTTGCACTTTGCAACCTCACATCAACTTCTGCAGCACAAAAAACCCAAATTTGTTAGGACCAGGCACAGGCTCAGGAAGATGGAAAGGTGTGGCTGTGGCTGCCTTGGGGGTGGAACAGAACTGTTACTGAGTGCAAGAGGGGTTTTTCTTTCTTCCTCTTTTGCCATAATATTTTATTTTTTAGCTCAGATTTGTGGCATGGGGAGTGTTACAGCATCTCTGGACTGTGAGGATATTGTCAAATGTTAAACAGAGGAGGAGAGTTGGAGGAAAGTGCCCCTGGGGTTTGTTGCACTCTTTTCTGAGAATCCTTGGAACATTTTTCTGGGCAGAGAGAACCATGTCTCTGTTTCACTGGCAGAAGAGCCATCCCCTGCTGACAGTGTTGGTTTTGTTGGTGTTCACATCTCCAACACTGAAGTCAGGGACTCCATCACGTCAGAAAAAATAATTCTGCTATTTTGGAATCCTCTGGATGGAAACCTTCATCCATTAGGACAAGAATGAATCTGCAGAGTGCCAGAGGCATTTCCTTTTGTTCATCCCAAGCTTACAGTGCTTTACCTCTGCAGCAAATGCACTGGAAGGAATCATGGAATTTGGGAAAAGAGTGGGAAAACATTCAGCTAACAGGGCTGGGCTGTATTTCTGTTCCACTCTCATGGGTCACAGGGGGGAGGTCGCCAGCTGTGCTATTCCTTTTTCCACTGTCACATTTTGAATAATGGTTTTACTGCTGCTAAACTGGTTACAGGATCCGTCCCTGAGGATGGCTGGAATAAAATAAATAATAGGAAACGATCCACATATAAGTAGATATGTGATGTTTTGTTCTAAAAATTGCCCTTACTGCTGCAAAGGCCACTAATTCTACAAAGCTATATATAGAGAATTCCAGAGAAAGGGCTGCCTGTCTCTCTCTGGAGCACAGGTTGGGTTTTATTTGGGATCAGAGCTCTGCCCATGGATGTGAAGCCTGATGGGCTGACAGATGCTCTCCTGGCTGGAGCTGTTTGATCCTGGTTGAGGGAAGAAGGAAGGGTTTACGTCCATTGCCTGGAGACAGAGGTGAAAACACTGGCAGCGTAAACACTCCGTGCTGGGGATTTTCCAACCATGCCTGAGCAGTGACAAATAAAACATTCCTGCTTCGTGCTCCCTGCTGCATGTGCTCTCCCTGTATGGTAGAGGAGTGAGGGCTGCAGCCAGAGCTCCTGGCTCAGTCATTAGAAAATAGGAGAGAAGTGAAGAAATAGAGTTATTCTGTCCCCAAGGTGTGCTTTTATCCCAGGCTGGTAAAATCCTGATTTTTACCTGTGTGCAGGAATTGCCCTTTGCTTCTGGGGTCGTGCAGAAAATGAGAGATCCTACAGGATGTGTGACAGCACCCAGGATAAAAGTGAATTGTGTTGTTTTGGACAACCCAGCAGGGAACCCTTTGGTGCTGGGCTGGATTTGCTGGGGGTGGCTGGAGCAGAGCAGCAGCCTGGGCACTGCAGGACTCACCATGGGCACCCTCTCGTGGCTCCTCCTGCACAGGCTGAGGGTAGGGATGGATCCTGCTCTGGAGCAGCCTGGCAACCCCCTCAGTTGCTGCTGATTTAAGAAAAGACCACACAGTAAGATTTATTTTATTTTTTTTTAAATGCAAGAATGCTGTATTTGCTATAAATCCTTTTTTTGATGTTTTTAGGCTGGTTCAT
This sequence comes from Catharus ustulatus, assembly GCF_009819885.2. Taxonomy (NCBI): domain Eukaryota; kingdom Metazoa; phylum Chordata; class Aves; order Passeriformes; family Turdidae; genus Catharus; species Catharus ustulatus. The sequence goes on along the minus strand of NC_046242.1, from coordinate 3,494,998 downwards.
TCTCCTTGAAAAGTCACTTCAGTGTGCAGGTGACATCTCCTTGGAACAATCTTTGATTTCCCTGATGGGCTCCAGGACATTGCAGATCTCTGGAGGACGTGATTGTGCTCTGGTGGGTAATAAATGTTGTTTTTTAGTGTGCTGGGGAAATGCTTCAAAGACAAATATAGAATCTGTGTTCCATGCAATGTGTCATTATTCTATTTTTAATTCAGCATCAGAGGGAGACATAAAAAAAATAAAATCTTTCCCAGTGATAGAAATTATCTAAAATATAAACCCTTCAGTCCAAGTTACAAAGGGTTTTGCCTTGTATGTCTAAAGATTTGGACAAGTAAGAGATAGTGAACATGAATTAACACAGATGAAGGTCTGAGAAGACCTTGATGTCTGCAGTTCAGCACTGATAATTTATCTTGTTTATTCCAAAATTAATTTATTTACATACTGTCCCTCATTTTCAATCAGACCCCTGTCAGCTGAGTGACCTGTGGAGTTCACAAAGACAGAGGTTGGGCAGATGGATTTGATTTTCTCCTTGCATTTTGGATTTGAAAACAAACTCTAGATAAAGAATTGGAGCTGCTAGATAATGTGTTTATCTAATGGAAACATAAATGCCATGGTTAATCCTGAAGCTCTGCCCATACTGGTGTATTTTGGCTGTCTGCTCCTTCAGGCTCTTGGGATTTTGTGTGTTCTGAACATTCCCAGCAGAAACTGGAATTTCTGTAAATAGGCCAGCCTGCTCCAGGTGCCACAGCATGGAAACACTGAGCAGCTCTTGCTCTTGCTGCCAGGCTTCCTTAAAACGTTTTTTTCCTGTAATATTTCAGCTCCAAATTTATATTTGATTCTGTTCCTTATCTGCTCTCCACTGACTAACTCAAGACCAGCTGTCCTCTGTCTCACCAGCCTGAGAGAATCCTAATTTTCCAAAATAGCAGCCAGCAAAATTGAGCATTACCAGTGCCTTGGCAAGGTAAAAACTGGGAATTCTGGTCGAGATGTGTTGCTGCTTTAGTAGCAATTAGGAGTCTTTACCACAATTAAATATTTAATTAGGTGTTCATAAAGCAGAGGACACCAAAGTGGGGACAACACTCAGCCCTGAGCAGTAATGAACACTAATGACTGTGGCTGCTGTGCCCTCAGGGATTCTGATGTTGTTGTACATTTATTTCCTCAGAATAATTCATGAGATTCTGCAGTGTTGGTCAGCATTGCTGAGAACCTCTGCACACAACATCTAATTGATAATTATCATTGAACTTCTCCAGGAACATCACTCACAGACAGGAGATGTTTATTGGTGAGTAGAAAAAGGAATAAATCTCATCCCTGCAGAGCTGTGCCCCTCAGCTTGAATATTTATTCAAGAAAAACTTCTCATCACTGGGAAAAAAAATAATATCATTGTCCTGTGGCAATCCAGGGGTAAAGAACTGGAGCTTCTTTAACAAGAACTTGTCCCCAATTAAGACTTTTTTTTATGGTGTTGCTTATAAACCTTTTCCTGGGAGCTGAACTCATCACTAGAGGGTCTTTTAGTTTTAATTCACTGAGGTCTTGGGAATTTTGTTTGTGTGCATGTAAAGATATTCTGAATCTGCTACCTCAGGAAAATGAGGATTGTTTAATGTGACCTGATCTGTGTTTGCTTTCAGTGCCCTCACAAGGGCACAGCCACAGGACCAGCTGCACTGCTGGCTTGTCTTTGACAATCAGATTCAGAGCTGTACTCTCCAGATTTTGCATTTAGAGTTCATGTAAAACGTCACCTTTGTGTAAAAAGTGTTTTCTTCAAACTCTCAGAGGTGTTGTTTTTTTTTTTTTTTTTTACTTTCCCTGCAATTCACCTTTCAGCAACATCCCATTCACACAGTGCTTCCTCTCTGGGGCTGTCCCAGGAAATCCCAGAACAAAGAGACAATAATCATCCTACAAATCCCAATTCTGGCACTTCATTGGGAACAGATGAACTGCAGAGCACTGCACCAAGGAGCTGCTCTGTTTCCATTTAACACAAGGCCTCACTTCATTCTGAAAACCTGTAAACTTTCTTTTTATCCCTGGTAGTTGTTTTACCAGGACCTGAGAGTGCTAATATTGATCAGCCATCTCTCAGGAGCTCACATCAGCCAGCAGAGGAAGACCTGAGGCCTTGCTTGATGAGTTCCACAAGAATCTTTATTTCATGGGAAGGGTGGGCAAGCAGGATTCTCTCAGAACAAAGGGCAGACAGTCACATTTATAGGTTTAGAGGGGATTCAAACTACAGCCAATAAAAGTTTATACAAAGAACAGCATCCAATCTAAGTGAGAAGTTCTAAAGGTGAACTGACCAATTACACAAACTAATTTCTAACCAATTATCTTCCAAAGTGTTAGAGAGTGACCAAATTCTTAAGGAGTTTGGCTCAGCCTTGGTATCTAGGAACCCTTATCTATTATAGCAAGTTCCAGGGGAAGATGGCTTTGGAGGAATTGGATCATCCACAAAACCCCACCCTGCAGATTGGCTGAGGAGCTGAGCAAGTGGAACAGGGCTTAAAGTCAACCTTGAATGATGAAATGTCACATAAAGCAGGGAGGGTCTGCCTTTGGGATTGAAAAGGAAGCATTTTCCTACACACCCTGCAGAATATTGAATTAATTGGGCTGCTGCATTGTCCTGTGTGTGAAAGCAGTTGGAGGGAATAATTCCCCCAGATTCCAAGAAGCAGGATGCTCCAGGCCTCTCATTAAATAAAACCTTTTTCTGTCTGCTCCTAGGAAGGAACCAGTGGGGGCCACCCTGAAGTGACCATGAATGTGGAGATGCCTGTGTGACAGCTCTGCTCCTGAACCACCCCAAAAATCTGCATTTTAGGGAAGTGCAGAACAGCCCCACAGCTCCCAGCAAAGTGCTGAGAGGAAACCCAGCACAGTGATTTACTACCCAAACAAACCTTGCAAGAGCTCCAGGGAAGGGAAGGAGCATTTCACTTGTTAGGAGGAGAGCCTAAATACTGGATTTATCTGATTCAAGACTCCCAAGCTTTTATTGGGCTATTTGTACCTAATTTGTTTTATGGGAGCAGTCCCAGGCCGAGTTGAATTTCCCAGTCTGTTTTTATTCAGCTCTAAGGAGAATTCCTTCCTTGGCAGCCTCTCCTGCTGGGCACTGTGGCCAACCAGCAGCACCATTAACTGCTGCAGTCTGGAACTGTGAAATTTTGGGCAGAAATTGTTATTTTCCATTTTTTCCTTCCTCTGAGCAGCTGCTCTTCATTCTCTCTCTCTTTCTCTCTCTCTACACTGAGGTCAGAGCTGCTCTTCCTTCCCATTCAGCTTCTCAAGGCAAGAGATCATTTTCATACTCCTGCACCTAATGTCTCATTTTTTTCCAGAAGGGAATGAGCAAAAAGTACATGTTTTAACAGCACCCTGATGAGTTACAGAGTATTCACAGGGTACTCCATATTTTATCTGTCTTCTCCATCAAAATAGGCAAAATTTTTAGAGATTTGGCACTTGGATGAAAGCATTTCAAGTGAGGGGTGCTGGCTTCACCACAAAATTCACTTTGGCCTGGAAACACCAGAATTCCCACTTGGAATTGATCTGATTTATCAATTATCCCAAACTAGGCTTGTTCCTTTCATTCTCCTAAAGCCTTTGGATCCACGTGAAAAATCTTTCCCTCCCTTAGGATAATTTTAGCTTTGTTTTAATTTCCTTGTTTCAGTAAAAGATGGAGCACCCTTTAAGGTTCTCATTTTGGTGTGGTGTTTATTAAATTTGTGTTTTCTGAAGGGGCAAACTGGGTTCTGGGTCCTCTTCCCTTAGCAGGGAGAGCAGATATTTAAAATATAGAATCCAGTTCCAAGTAAAGCTTTCACTCAGATGAAAACATGTTCAGGGCATTTAACTTGATTAGGGGAAATTTACTATTCCAATTCCTTTTTTGTCACCATCCTCCCATTAAAATTTATGAGGGCTGATTAGTACATGATATTTTTTCCTGCTTTTTTTTTTTTTTTAATCAGAGAGCATCTTTAAAAAAGGAAATGAGGGCTCAGCTCTGGCAGCTGCACTTCCTTGCAAGCACAGTTTAAAGCAAGGGTTTCTATATGAATTTAATGTCCAGTTTTGTGGGATGGGTAGAAGCCTTACATTTTGATTAATGAAAATTACTACCTGTTCACAAATCAGCAAATTGGTTTGCAAGGAAACATTCCAAGGTTTCAGCTCTCAGAATCTCCAACATTACTGCACCAGGATCCCCTGGGGGCTGTCACCTCTCCTGGAATTAATTCCTGCCAATTCCCCATCCCTCCTGTACAGCCAAAAATCACAGAAACAAAGGTCCAAGGCAGGCAAAAAAAAAAAAAAAAAGTGGTTTTATCCATCCTTTTTTTTTTTCTTTTAAAGCATAAATGAAATTAGCACCATTGTGACTGAGGAACACTCCTTGATGTCAGATAAGCATTCATTGCAGGCCTTACCAAGTGGGTTTTGAGACTGTTCAATTACAGTGCATTACTTTATTTAATTAGAGGGGGGGAAAAAAAAGGTTGAGAGGATGCCTGGGAACATTCCAGCACAATTTCCATCTTAATAATTTGAAGCATTGCAGATTGTCAGGTCACTTTCTGCAGTGTCTGGAAGGAAGAACAATAAATCCCAGGGTCTCCTTGTTGGGTTTGTAGAAAGGAAACTTCCAGAGAGGGTCCAAGATGAATCTTTGAGATGCACATAGATATTTATTTATTAGACTGCATGGAAAGCATTCCAGCTATAATGAATTTGATGATGCTGCCTCAATTTCTTAATGCATCTGTGTCATTGGATCATCATTTAATTCACTTTAGTTGGATTTATTTTTCTCTTTAGCCCAGTTTCTTTAATAAACAGGAATGTTGGCAAAAGCAGGGAACTGGGATTTAATGTAAGGAGAGTTTCCATCTGCAGTCAGGGCTGAAGAACATTTATTACCTTGAGCATTTTCTTCTGTAGATAAACAAAGAAATTGCTTCAGTGCTACCACCAGGTTACAGATTTGAGTTCCTATCAGTATACAAGGCCACAATATTATAACCATCAAAACCAGAGAGAGGGAATAAAAAATAGATTAGTGGGTTTAAAACCCTTTACAGACATTTCACATATTTACATTTTGTACCTTCATTCCAGGTATAAATTTTGCCAAAATTAAATCAAAGGATGGGTTTTCCCCTTTGTCTCCAGTGAGCCAACCATTTAACCATTGTCCTCACTGTGCACAGCTGATGAGTTTTTACTTTTTAAAAAAAATCTGTAAAAAAGACAATCCAGTAAAAAAAGAACTTTTAATAATCTAAGGCTAAAATGGCAATTTATGTGAAATTCAGAGCACTAACTGAGCCTGAAGAAGTCTTTTCTCCCCTCCTTTCTCCAAAGTCAGCCCTCTAGCACCCCTCAAAACCAGAAGGTATCTTAGTGCAGAAGACTTTGAGGGGGATTTTTCAGGACATTTCAGGACAATCAAAACACTTCATTGTGCCAACACATACAAAAAGCAGAGGAGAAAGGCAGCACTGGGGGCTCAGTCCTTGCACCTCTTCTCACTGGAAGAGGCTGCTGTGGTGCAGAACATCATGGGCAGACCCAAAGGTCAGCACTTCCCTGTGGAACTTGTTGAGCTGCATCTTGATTTTCTTCAGGGCAGGAGTTGTTGCCTTTCTCTTGTAGCTCATGCCTTTCAGGAGTTTATCAGCCAGGTAGTGCAGCCAGAGGACGTTGCTGTGTGGCTGATAGGCAGTCCAGTTGTTGGAGCTCTCCTCTTTCATCTGCCTGTAGATGTCAAACTGGTAGTCCCCAGTGCCTTGGAAGAGCTCCTGGTCCGTGGAGAGGTCACAGAACACGGTGAGCCCATCCTTCTCCAGCCGCGACAGCGTGTAGTCGATGATGTTGACGTGGATGCCAGCTGTGGGGATGGAGTGTGTCTCTCCATTCAGCACATACTGAAGCTCTTTGACATCTGTGTTTTTGACCAGCACGTTCCCCCAGTGCAGGTCCCTGTGCTCGAAGTGCAGCTCCTGCTCTGCCACGGCCAGGGACGCGGTGACCTGGTGCAAAACGCTCCTGGCCAATGCCAGCGAGGAGAAGCTGCTCCTCATGCACTCCAAGTCCCGGCCTCCAAACTCAAACTCCAGCACCATGAAGAGCTGCTGGGCCCCAAAAATGTCGGGCCTTTCATTTTCTGAGCCTGTTTCTTCGTGGAATTTGTCCCAGGCTTTGAGGAGATAGCTGGGATAGGCCCCTTGGACACAGTGCACGGAGTACAGGCTGATGAAGCCCACAGTTCTGTTCACAGAGCCCTCAGACAGAATACTGAGTTCTTTTGAAATTATTACCTCGGGCAGAATGTCCCCAAAGCTCTTCTGAGCTGCACCATTTATTTTTTCAGTCCCCTCAATGGGGATTATTTTTAAGGCCACAGGTCCTCTCTCGCTGTCAATCTGGAACACCTCTCCAAACACCCCTTCTCCAATTTTCTTGCAATCTTTCATCTTATTTAAAGGAATGCAGTCCTCAAAAGCAATAGGCCCCTCCTGGTTGCATTCTCCAAACACTTTCTCTGCATCTGTAAGGAGCAGCTCCAGGGCAGAGGAGGAATCACTGGGAGCCAGCAGGGCCATGGGGGAAGCAAACCAGGAGCAGCCCTGAGCTTTAGCAGCAGACAGGCTGGCTTGGTACCCTGAAAGGTGAGATTTCCCTGAAGAGTTACAGAGGATGCTGCTGCAGAAACTCTCATCTGTGGTCACTTTCTTCTTTTTATGGAAGGACAGAGATGCCCGAACTCTAGCCCAGGAATAAGAGCTATTGAGTGAATAGTCATTGTCTCTGACACCTACAGACATCTCCAGAGCTCCCTTCCGAGCTCGTTTTTGCCTCGTTTGGAGTCTGAAAATGGAGTTGTTGGGGTGCTGCTGTCTCTTGTTCTTGTGCCTTTTTGGACGGAGCCTGGTGTGCCTGCCCCAGCGGCTGGCACTGAAGCCACTGATACAAGCTTTCCTGCAGGTGCTGCCCTCTCCAGGGACACCCTTGGTCCTTTTGTATCTGTTCTCCAAGATCCCTTGGCGGCCCACGGGAGATGCTGGCAGCGGGCAGGCAGGTTGAACATCACCCTGCTCCTTGAGTTTCATGCTCTTCATTCTCATTGCCACTTCCAGAGGTTCCAGAACCACCACTGGCACAAGCCGGTACTCTTTGGCTATGTCTGTGTGACAGCTCGAGCTTCTTTTTGCCGAATCTCCGGCGGGAGGAGACGGAACCTGGCAGGGTTCCTCACAAGTGCCACTGTCCCGGGGAGCAGGGGGCTGTGGCTCACCCTCGGCGGGCGGCAGCGCTTCCAGGGGAGCGCTCGGAGCTTCCTGCGGGGACGGGGCCGCTCGTGCCCGGCAGGACCTCAGAGCGCGGCGGGACCCCCGCAGCCCCGGCTCGGCCTCACAGCTCCGAGCCAACCCTTCGGGTCGGAACCACTCAGGCACCTCCTCAGCAGCGCCCAGCCGGGAGCGCCCCTCGGGCGAGCTGGGGGGCAGCAGGCGGGAGTCGCTGAGCCCCGAGCCGCCCTCGATGGTGGTGCTGAGCAGCAGCGAGCTGAGGCGCACGGGCGGGCCGCGGCGGCGGCGGCGGGGCTGGGGGCTGTCCCCGGGGGCCGAGCCGCTGCCGGCCGTGGAGCTGAGGGGCGGCGGGGCCCATTGCGGGGTGCTGCACAGCAGCGGCCGCCGCGCCGCGCACAGCGGGCCCTGCCGGCGGAGCCGCGAACCGAGCGCCGGGGACGGGCACGGCGAGGACGGCGGCGACCCCCGGGGCTCCGCTCTGCGGCCGCGCGGCTCTTTCCCCTGGTTCCATTTCTTTTTCTTCTTCCCCGCCGGTTCTCGGTTCTCCTTCCCTCGGCCCCGCGTCTCCGGTTCTTGGTTCTCCTTCCCGGCCGGCCTCCGGTTCTCGTTCCTGCGGGCCCGCAGCCGCCTGGCCAAGGAGCGGCGCTTACCCGGGGCCTGCAGGCGGCGCTTGCCGGGCGGCGAGAAGTCGGGGTCGTCCGAGGGGGTGGAGTTGGCGCTGGAAACGGAGAAAGCGCTGGAGGCAGCGCTGGAAGCGGCGGAGGTCGAGCTGAAGAGGCGCTTGCGGTCCTGCGGCGGCGAGATCCATCGGTCGGGCGGCGGCAGCGGGCGCAGGTAGCCGGCTCGCCGCGAGTAGGTGCGGAGCATCCGCGGCCGCAGCGGCATGGCGGGGCCGGGCGGGCCGGGCCCTTTCCGGGAGCCCGCCCGCCGTCCGTTCGAACGGGTATCGCGAGATCGCGCGAGAGCGGCCGCGCCCGCCCACACCGCGCGGGGCGGGGCTTGGGGACAGGCCACGCCCACCGGACACGCCCCGGATGTTCCCTCACGGTGCTGGTGCCGCTCCCGGTGCCCCTGGCACTGCCTCTGGTACCGGACACAGCCATGCACACCACGGGTAGTGGCCCCTGGCGTGTCAGGACCCCCCGGGATGGGCGGTGCCAGCGCTGCTCCAGCAGAATTATTTGGTTTTACCCCGTGTTCTGTGACTGTGCATGGAACACACCCATACGTGTGGGTTACACCTGGTACAGAACGTGTCGCTTTACCGGGAGGCTGCGGGGACACCGGCACGCCTTGCCCAGAGGGGATGGGGATGCCCCATGGCAGAATTGGATAAATCCTTGAGCAAGCTGGGGTAGGGAGGTGTCCCTGCTCTTTTGAGAGATGTTGGGAGTACATTATTGTCCTGATTTAGGGCAAATTTGAGAGAAGATTTCTTTTCAGTTACCAATTTTCAATTCAGTTATCTTTAAGGTCCCTCCCATCCCCGGCATTCTATGGCTCTATATATTCGTGTATTCCACACATGTATAAAACCACGATGTATTTCAGGTACATCCCAGACTCCAGCTGCCGTTCCCTGGCTCAGGCTGTGCCCTGCAGTGAAGCTGCTCTAGTGTGACGCTATTTCCTCACCCCACAGAGCAAACGGGTGTTTTATCCATGCCCGAGTCCCCCGAGAGGCACTCAGGGCTCAGCAGAGATGCTCTCCCGCTTCCTGGAATGTCCTAAAACCCTGCAGGATTTGGTGTCCCAACTGTAATTGGGGTTATGGGCACGGGACGCAGCCTGGTGGCAGCACAGCACCGGGTTCCTGCAGTCTGAGCCAGGCGTTGCTGGAAAGCAGCTGATGTGTTGTTCCTTTCCTTTCTTTTTTTTTTTTTGTTCTTAAAAAGCGGAGCTGTTCTGCTGATCCCTGGAAAAATCAGGGGGAAAAGATCTTCAGCAGAAGCTTCACCTGGGGCTGGAACAGGAGAACCTGAACACTGAGGAGTGAGGATCACACAGGACCTTCCCTTGGGGCAGCACCAAGTGAACATCCAGGTGGTTCTGCTGAGCCTAGAGAAGCAATAAAGTCCCAGATCTTTAGTTCTGCCTCTGAGTTTAGTGGAATCAGGTTTGACTGTGGGACAGAAGCAGAGGAAGGATGATTGCCATAGCAGAGCAGAAAATATTTAGGGTTCTGTGTGGAACTCTTGTACTGATGCAGTTAAAGCAGAGGCTTCCTATTCTTTCAGGGATTTCATCCTGTATACTCCTCTTTCCCTACTGAACACAGGGAAATCTTTCATTCTTTAATCTGAGACTGACACTGGTGATTTATCAGCTGCAGGTTATCAGCAATTGCAATTTGGAGGGTTTGGGGAAACAAGATGCCTGGCCAGAACTTGTGTCCTTCCAGTGAAATGAGCTCAGGCGCCCCTTTGTGGATTCCAGAGAAGGTCAAGGATGGATTCTTGGTAATGTTCCATTCTGTATCTCCTATTTTTGTGGTTGTTTTAGTTATTTCATCATGTTTGGTTGATCATAAACCCCACTGTATATAGACAGCAGCAGATTAAACAAAGATTTCTCATTCAGACCTTCAAAAGACAAAACAGTTCCTGTCTCCTTTGGCCTAACCAATATTGCCTGATGGAAAATTAACAAACAACCCTTCTCTCCCTTTATTTTTCTAGTTTCTTCTCTAAATTAAGCTTCTTTCATGACTTGGATTCCTTTTGTTGTCCCTTATGGCTCTCTCAGTTCTTGCAGTGGGTAATGCTATTTTCCTTTTTAGATGTTTTTTTCTCCTAAATGCATTACAGGGTTCTGTGCCTTGTAATTTCCGGCGAGTGCCATCGACCATTTAATTCTTTGCAATCCCTGCAGCAGATGCCAAACACATTTGCAGTAATTGGATGGCACTTAAGGGATTAGCCAAGACTGCCAAGACTCAGCTCATCCAAACCACAGCTGGCTTTTTGTGCAGTTTCCATGGGAGCCTGGCCGTGTCTGCTTCTAAATTTATTTGCAATCTACATTTTGAATAAAGCCCCCTGTGCAGGAGCCTCGTGGCCTGGCTGTGTGGCCCTGACAGTGGCATGGCTGTGGCATCTCCCTGAGTGACAGAAGATTTGCAAATGCCTCCTTCAGGGTCAGGAGCCACCTGTCCCCAGGCAGGTGAGGAGCTGGCAGCAGTTTGGGGTGAGTGTTGTGAGGAGCTGCTGCAGATCTCCCTGGTGGCTGCCAGGGTGGTTCATGACCTTTCTGCCTTGTGCAAAGTTGGCAGAGGGTTTGCAGAACCACAATTTCCTGGTGTCACCTCTGTGGGCCCCCTCACTTATCCAACTTTGCATTTCTTCACAGTTTTGTGCCTCCCACGGGAGGACAGGATGTGTTTTGTGATGCTGCTTTAATCAGGGACGACACCAGCGTGCTCAGAAGCTGCCAGGTTTGTGACCTGGGTGTTTGCAGGAGAAAGAGAGCTCAGCTCAGCAGAAGGCATCAGTAGTTCTTCATTCTAAAGCACTGACATAAGGGCACCAGAGATGAGCTTTGCTGGGCTCCAGGCCTGTTGGGGCAGCTTTGTTTGGAGGGTAATTGAATCGTGGCTCTAAAGAGACATTTCCTGTCCTCGTTACAGTGAGCTGAGTGATGCTGCTGTGCCACAAACAGATTGCTTTGGCTGCCCCACTCCAGCTTGGCTGAGCTGGCTCCAGCTGGTCTGGGCAGCACAGCTGGGACACATCAGCCTGGTGCTGAACTGGGAACTGCTGCAGAGCATCAGGCTCACTCTGGTTTAGAGCAGACCTGAGGTGAGCTCACATGCCAGGCTGAAACTTTTTCCTCTGGGGGTCAAGTCTGAGTAGCTCCTGTGTTTTCCTGTGGCTGTAAGGAGTTAGCAGCTGGTGATTCCAGGGAGGAAAGAGTGGAGGCCACATTCTAGATTTTCTAGCTGTTTCCATGAGAAAAGTGAAGGAAAGGAATTAAGGTTTCTCCTCAGCAAGGTAAGAGCTGGCAGAAGTATCAAGGCAGGACCAATTTCACATCTTTGTGTTACCAGAGAAGTAAATATTTGTTCTGTTGGGTGTATTCAAGAACAGGGTTTCACTTTTAAATCTGTGGTTAATGTGAATACATTTTTTGTTAAATCCCTTCAGCTTTCAGGCTTTGATTTAACATTCTTCTCTTATTTCCCACTGATGCTTTTATTGTCTGACTTTAGGAGGTGAATTCACTGCTGGTCCAGCTGCCCTTGCACTCAGTCTCTCAGCAGTGTTTTATGTGCACTTCCATTAATTTCTCTTACTTGATTCAGTGCCAGCTCCCTCACAGAGCAGGGCATGATGGCTTGGTTTCATTAGATGTGCACTCTTCCTCAAGCACCTTCCCTTCTTGGGCTGGGGGAGAGGAGTGGATAAATGTTCCAGCTAATAATAACAACATTCCTGCACTCTGTGTAGGAGATTCAGGACTTGGGGAGGATCAGGGAACACATTCAAAGGCTGAAAATGGAGGGCTGAATCAAAGACAGAATATTCTGCAATATCAGCACTCTCCCTTTTCCCTTCTCTTCCTACAGACAGTTCTGGATGCTCCTGTGGATTGTGAGAGGAACTCTTCCCACAGGTTCCCTTCCATTGAGGCTGGGTGTGCAGCTGTGCTGGTTGGGAGGATAAAGGATCATTTCCCCAGCCAGGATTACAAGAGAAGCTGAACAGAGCATTTTCCTCCACACATTTCTTTGTTCTTGCATTCCATCACCTTCAGAGAGCCTGATTCTGATTTCTGTGGGCATGAGCTGTAGTTTGAAGGAGCTTCCTTTCTCAACTTTGACTTTTAACCTTGTTTTTTTTTGTAGAAGTTGACTTACAAGTGCATGACAAGAAACTGCTATTTCAGAGAGCTGCCCTCTGCCTTTTCTCCATTCATTTCCTTGCCAAGTCTCCTCTTTCCTCCCTCCCTGTCTCTGCTATTTCAGTCGCTGCTCTGGCGCCTGTTTCTGAGAGGAGATGGAGCTGCATCACTCAAACATTTGCTGCAGGAGCATTTCAGTGCTGCAGAAACTTCTGAGTCAGCCTTTGGCAGCAGGGTGGAGGGGGGTGGTGCCAATTTGGTGCTTGGAGTGACCAGGGTGAGTGCCCAAAATGCCAAAAGCAGCCGTGGTGAATCACCACTGTCCTGGCCAGGGCTGTCTGCCACTGCTCTGCTTGGCTGTAAATTAAAGATAATTTGGGGCTGATCTTGAAATCTTTCCATGCCCCAGCATCAGAGGTGACCTTGCAGCATTTCAGATCCCCTGGATCAGAGCAGAGGTTGAAAGTTTAATTTCACTTTCACTTCAGGTGGCGTTTGGAGGCTGAGATCAGCTCTGGGGCAGCTTAACGTTGCCAGGTGGAGGAAAAGTAGAGGAGCAGTTTGGGCAGACAGGGATGTGTATCCTGTGAGTGTGTGGGAATTATGAGGAGGCAATCACTGTCAGCAGGGTGAGGAATTAAATACAAGTGTGACATGGCAGGAATTGAAGGGAAAAAAAAGAGCAAGGAGGAGAAATCCTCCCTGGGAGAATTCCCAGCCTGAGCAAACAGCCCTTTTGGGAATGGAGCCGGACTGGTTTGGGGTTTTTTTAAGTGGGAAATTCAAGATGTCAAAAAGGGAAATACCTTGCAGTGAAGATTGAGCCTCTGTCCCTTGAGAAGAACTAAGAGCCCCTACATTGTTTGCATCTTTAACTGATAACAACTGGACTTTGTTGGGTTATGTTTAGTCCCCTGCTACAAATGAAACTGCTTTGGTTTGAACATCACAGACACTTTGATAAACCCAGCAGTAGACTTGATTTGCAGGCAAGGAAAAAAAACAAAACAACAAGGTTGTGAAAAACAGGTGATAAAAACAAGAGCATGCCACCAAGTCCCAGCTAAATTGTTTTTGCAGCTCAGTGCAAGCTGAAGTTTTGCAGCAACAGCATTGTCAGCAAAAATGACAATGTGCTGAGCAGTATTCTGATGCACATTTCATACAAATGGAAACTTTTTATTACAAAACACGTCTTCCACCTGTGCCTCTACGTGATGCCTCCAAAACCACAACAAAGTATCAGTTTCACATTCTTTTTTTAAATTTTAATTTCAGTCGTCAAATGTGCTTTACACCTTCAGGCCTCGCCTAGAGCAGAATATTTCTCACTCTCAGGATTTTTTTTTAAGCTTTCTCAGATTAATTGACAATCTAAATCCTTTCTCAGATTAATTGACCTGGAAAATAACTCCAAAGGCTCAGGGCAGAGCTGCTCTGGCAGCCACCAGGTCACAAGGAGGCCACAGGCAGGTTTGTGTTCTAGTTTTGGAGGTGCTGGAGAAAGGTTTCATTCCCTTTGCAGAGGAACTCCAGGGATGGCTCTGGGATGAGGGATAAAATGAGTGTTTCATTCCTTATGATGCTGTTTGTGATTCTCCTGTGACTTGGAGCAACTTCATTAAAAACCAGATCCATCTCTTTAAATCTGATATGGAATTTAAGGAGGATGAAGGACAAAATTTTCATAAAGCCTGAGATGTTGAGAAGGATTTTCCCAGGGAAGGGATTTGTGCAAGGCAGTGCCTTTATTTTTCTGCCTAATAGAAATAAAAGGAGATACAGGAGCACACTAATTGTTAATGGCAAACAGAGGTCAATTACAGGAAATTCTATTTCTTAAATGACTTTAGCAATTACTGGCTCCTTCTGTAATTCATTGCTGCAGTGAGCTGGGGTGCAAAGGCAGGTGCTGTGTCATTGGATTGCCACTGGCCTTGTGCTGATGGTCCCTCATGAGCCAGAAGCCTCATAAAACTGAAATCTGGAGCTTTTGCTGCTTCTGGGGTATTTGGGGTAAGGTGAGCAGGCCTGGCTGGGAGCCTCTTGCCCACATTGCTTTCCTGAAATAAACCCAGGCTGCTCATCCTCTTTATCATGTTTCCTCAAGTCCAGTTCCTGGAAAGCATTGATTTATCCTTAGGCACATGCAGAATTTATTCATTTGGGTTTTGGTGTAGACCCAGGCAGATATTTTGGTTGATTGTCAAGGACCCTGGTTCTCAGTGCTCATGCAAATTTAAGAAATCAGAATTTTAACCCAATGTGTTGTTATCCTGTAAAGGCTGAAGAAAGGCTTGAATCATTGAGGAATGGTGAGAGCTGTACCTGTGTGCCCTGGGTGCTGCAGCTGAGCTCTGCTCTCTGCTGACAGGGGCAGGACCTGAGGCAATGGCAGCAGGGAGAGTTGGGCTGGATTTTAGGAAAGGTTCCTTGCAGAGGATGATTGGGCACTGACCAGGCTCCCCAGGGAATGGGCACAGCCTGACAGAGCTCCAGGAGTGTTTGTACAACACTCCCAGGCACTGGGGGGGATTTTTGGGGTATCTGTGCAGGGCTAAGAGTTGGACTGGATGATTCTTGTGGGTCCTTTCCAGCTCAGCACATCCTGATAATGCCTTTACACTATCACACATCCATGAAACCTGGAGGCACAACTGAGAGGAGAGAGGGGCTTTCCCAAGGGATGAATCAGTGGAAAGCAGCTCAGGAAGGATGTGACAGAGCACAGCTCTGACTGAGCTGCTGCTGGAGAGCAGCTGAGAGAGGGAGGGAGGGAGGAGGAGCAGCTCAGGGCTGGTGTCTCAGGTTTCCATGCACTGCACGTGTGGGTGGTGCGAGCTGTGCCTGCTCCGGCCACCGAGCGAGCTGGGAGCATGGGGCAGGTGGCTTGGAAGGCTTTATTCCTGTCTCTTTTCGATTATAAAACCGAGAAATACGTCATTGCCAAGAACAAGAAGGTTGGGGTCCTCTACCGAGTGGTGCAGCTCTCCATCCTGGCATACCTGGTGGGGTAAGAATCAGCCTCTGCTTCGTGTTTTGCTCTGATAAAGATGGGTTTTGCTGTGATAAAGATAAATTAGGGTACTCTGCACACAGTGGCAGCCTGATTTCAATGCAGATAATCAGGTTTATACAACTGTATTTTATAATGTCTAGTAGATTATATCTGATTTTTCACTTGCTAAGGATGGCTAAATTCAGCTTTACCTTTCAGATGAAGGTCGTGTTAAAAATAGACCCAGTGACTGTGGCTTTGTGCTGCATTATTTATGCCTTTATTTCTATATTTTGTGGGAATGGTGCCAGACCCTGCTGCTTGACTCCTCAGGAAAAATGAGCATTAACAGGCACGGTGCTGAGCCTTGGGGCACACCTGCATTCTCTGCACAGCTTTGGGAGCTGCTCAGGTTTGGATGGGAGGGAAGAAAGCAGGAACTGAGAGATTTCTTTGCTGGAGTGGGCTGCAGCAGCCAGGCTCGTGGGAGCTGAGGCAGAGGCAATGTCAGCTGCTCTGCATTCATTTCAGAGCAGGGCAGCTTGGCTCAGGAATAGCTTGGGAAAGGCCCAGTTCTGCAGCAGACTGGTCCCACTGGTGTGTAATGGGCACAGGGATCATCCCTGCTCAGACCTGGAATTACCCAGCCTGTGCTGATTGAGTTTCTGAGGCTTTTCAGATTGTGACACCTAACTCTGTCCCCTCACTGCTTCTGAGTCCCTTCACCTTTCTCACACCTCGTGTTTCCATTGATTAAATATAGCAGAGTCATTTTTACTTGCTGGGTGTATTTATAGCAAGCTGTGCAGTCCCAGAGCCTGCTCCAGTGAAGCCTCAGCATGGAGTGGCTGAAGGAGAAATCCTGTGGATAACATTGCTGAGAGAGGAGAGAGATCCAGTGTGGACAGGGAAGGGTTGTTTTGCTCCTTTGGCACCTATTGCCCCCTGCAGACCCTTGGACTGTCACTGATGGTCCCTGCAGTGACTCCTTTGTGGCTGTCCCTGTTCAAAGGCTGGCTTGGGGTGGGGATCATCAAACCCTTCTGGATTATTTCTTGGATGCAGCTGCCATTTCTTCATTGATTCACTGCATAAAATGCAAGGATCTGCTTTAGAGCTCTCCTGGGAGAGGAAATCAGTGTTTTTGGGAAAAGGGGAAAGTAGGAAACTTCTCAGGTGGGGAATGTTAATGTGCAGGGTTGTCACACGTGGCTGTGTGCCACCAGGAGAGCCCTGAAAGGAGAGCTGTGCCACAGATTCAACCTCTCTCCCTCTCCCAACCTGCCCCAGCACCCTCAGCTTCTTATTGTTATTAATACTTAGCAGTATTTTGGGGGGGCTGGAAGAATTTCATCTGAGCCAGAGGTTTTCACCCAGAGAAATGAAATTCCTGCTGCTTCCAGTGGGGAGAAGGAGCAAAGCCTTTCCCTGGATTGTTCAGCAGCTCTCCCAGGGTGCAGTCAGGTTGTTCCCATCACCCTGCCTAACAAAGGACCCTGTCTCCAGCTGGGAATATTCCCTGCAGTGTCTCAGGAATGCCCAGCTCACCTGCAGGGGTTCCACATCCCCTGGAGCTGACTGCAGCTCAGTCCTGTGTGCCAACATGAGAGTCCTGTCCTTGTGAAACCAACCCCGCTCAGCCCTGCAGCCTGCAACAGCCTCTGCTGCTTTTTATCTTGAAAAAGACACAGCCCTGCTCTTCCTTTCCCTTTCTGACGTTGCTGAGTGTAGCACAGATGGAGGCTCTGGTGTTTTTTTAACCTCATGACCTGTTATTACACATTTCTCCCCTATTGACAAGCACAGCTTGTGTCCAAGAGTTTATCCTTTATTAGCAGCAGCACTTGCAGAGGGTTTGGTGTCGTTTGCAGGTTTTGGTTTGACCTTGGTGTGAATTTCTCTGTTTGACTCATTCCCTGACCTCCCCTAACGTTGCTGTGTTCACACAGGTGGGTGTTTGTGGTCAAGAAAGGCTACCAGGACACAGACACGTCCCTCCAGAGCTCTGTCATCACCAAGCTGAAAGGGGTGGCCTTCACCAACACCTCGGAGCTGGGGGAGAGGCTGTGGGATGTTGCAGACTATGTCATCCCTCCCCAGGTTGGCATCACCCCCCTGTGGGTGCTGATCTCCCCAGGTTTTCCCTGTGAATTAGCAGGAGCTGGGATACAGGAAAGTGATGCTGGAAGGGGTTTTCTGTTGTGAGATTTTTAATTTGAGGTGCTGGAGGTGCTCTGCCTCCCCCCAGGAGCGCGGGCTGGCTCTCGTGGCTGTGTGTGCACCCACAGTGTGAGGGAATTCATCCAAACAAATATCCACACAAAGGGTGATGTTGTATCTCAGCCTGAAAACTGTGAAGAGAGGGGGTTGTTCTCTTCTGGAGAGAGCTCCTTATTGCAAGTACTTTAAAAGTAAACTAAGTTTTCTACTCTTTGTTTATTGCAGGGTGAAAGCGTCTTCTTTGTCATGACAAATCTGATTGTGACCCCAAACCAGAGACAATCCACATGTCCTGAGGTAGGAAGAACTGAGCCCTTTGACCCCCAGACCCCTGCAAAACCGGGGGTAAGAACTGACAGAGGACTTCTGGAGCAACAAAGAAAGGAAGGATGAAAGACAAGTGGTTTTTTCCTGGAGTGTAATAGCTCAGTTGGGAAATGTAAACCTGGGAGGATCAACTGTTTTAATTTCCAGAAGCACTGATCATGTAGAGCCTTTCTGACTTTAGGTGGTGTTTGAATTTCTGCCCAGCTGGAGATGAGACCCAGGCAGTGATTTCTGAGAAAAGGCCATGGGAAAACAACTTTGATGTTGTGAAAAACAAGTTTCACTTTTCTGGTAGATTATAAAAGGTTTAATAAAAGATAACAAGAGATTAATAAAGCAAAAGTTATAATGGCCTTGACATTCAGCCAAGAGCACCCCTGCTGTTTTGGAGACACCCCTTAAATTCATCAGCCTGTTGCATATTCATAGCCCTATCATACATTTTCAAACTTTTTTATAAACTACTTTCCTTATTGCAGGAACTGTTTTGCATGGCTACTCCTTGAGTCTGCCTTTTTAGAGCATGCATGTTTCTTGGCTGTGGTTTTAATTTATTTATCTTATTGGTCTTAAATTTGGGCTGTGGTCTTCAATTTTTACAGATACACTGATGTTTTAGTAGCAGGTGTCTTCAGTGGGTGTTATCCAACCAAGCTGGCAGTTCACTTACTACAAACACACTTTATCAGCTTATGTTAATCCTAAAGAAAACTAAACCTCAAAAACCATTTCAGCACCACACATGTAGTATCCACCCTATATTTGTGAAAGCCAATACCATAATATGTATTTATAACAATGTGACTCAGGGTAGTTTATGGGGAGGGGAGACTTTTTAAAAGCCCCATCCTGGAAAGTGCTGAACATTCAGGCTCTCATTACCTTCCAGACAGGGGGTGGGTGCTCAGCACCTCCCAGAACATGCCCTGAAGACCAAAGGCATGTGGAATATCCTCTGTGGAGATGTTTGGAATGGGCTGGAGCCCAGGGGAGGAGCTGTCTGGCTGTGCAGGGAGTGCTTTGTCCCTCTGCTCCATGGCACAGCTGGCTTGGTCAGGGCACTGCTGTCCTCTGGTGGCTGTGCAGCCAGGACAGGGGCAGATTTGGGCCACAGCACTTTGTGGCTTAGAGCCAAGGTAGGGTTATCTTAAAGCAAAGTGGCCTCCTGCCTGCTTTTGGTGAGTGCTAATGTTGGTTTTTTAAAGTCTGCCCCTCTCCAGACTGAGCAGAGCCCCAAATCAGGAGAGTGTGGCTGAATGCTGCTGCTCCTGGTGGGATATGTTTGCATGACCCCCTGTTACCTCTTCAGCTGTGTGGGTGTAGTGCTCACACAGAGAATTCACCCCATAGCAGCAGCACTTTCTCATCCCTCTGGCTCTGGTGTCCTGTCACACTCTCACTTGTGTCCTTTTCCTCTTTGCAGAGTGCCAGCATTCCTGATGCCCTGTGTGACAAGGACACAGACTGCCTGGAAGGGGAGGCCGTGGTGGCTGGCAATGGTAAGGGCAGTGTCCCTGTCTGGGTCTGGTGTCCTTCAGAGGCCTCAGCCTGGTTACATCCCCCAGATCTCTGATTGCAGAGAGCACCAAGGCCTTTCTTTTCTTTCCCCTCTCTTACTGAGATCCCTGCCTTGTTTGCAGCTCTGTGGTGGCTGGGCCAGGGAACCCCAGGCTGCTCAGAGGCAAAACAAGAGGTGTTTGTTCCAGCTGAGAGGCCCTTTCACAGCAGGGAGGAGAGGGAAAATCCTCTATTTTCATGTGCCCTGTAGGCAGGGAGAGGAGGTGACTGCTGGGTGTGACCTTTTCTGTGCTGTCTGCTTGCAGGGGTTAAGACTGGCCGTTGTTTGAAAGACAGGGGCAGCACCAGAGGGACTTGTGAGATACTGGCCTGGTGCCCAGTGGAGAAAAGATCCAAGCCCAAGTATGTGTCTGCTTTGCAAGCTTGAGTTGCTTGGCTTGTGTGTCACCCAGGGCAGTTCCTGTGTCCCCTCTGCTTGGGTGCTTGCTGGAATATTCCTTCAGGACTGGCCTCTGCTCCCCCTGCTTCTCCCCCTGGCTGTTCCCCTGAACCTGCATGCTCCTCACCATGCTGGCACTGTGGGGGAAGTGGCACAGCTGGCCTGGTGCCATCCAACCTGTTGGATGAAGCTGCTTCTAAAATGGCAATTCAAGATTTCACACATGGGCAGGGATCAAAGAGAACAAACCCTTCTTTTCCAGGAAACCCCTTCTGGGCAGTGCAGAAAACTTCACTGTTTACATCAAGAACTCCATTCGCTTCCCCAAGTTTAAGTTCTCCAAGTAAGTGCCACAGGTTCCTGAGATATTACCTCTCCTCCAGAAAAATGAAATGCTTGGAAAAAATGCAAATTTAAAAATATATTTGTTTGCATTTGCTGCTGCAATGTGAACAAACTAAAGCAGCATAGAAAGGTGCATGTTCTGGCTGTTGTCCTGGGCTCAGAGAGGCATTTCTAGAATCCCATTGTGTTTTTCATGAGAAAAACAGGTGGCTCTGGAACAGTCTGGCAATGTGCTCTGTGTGAGTCCTTTCTTGAGCCCACATTCAGCTGGCCAAGTCCTTTCCTGGCCTGGAGGTCATTTTTGGGGGACAGACAGCTTTCCCCAGGCCAGCAGCAGAGACACTCACAGGGTGACAAGGCTGGTGTGCACAGAGGTGTTGGAGAAGCCTCTTGTCTCTGCAGTCCTGGTGCAGGCTGTGAAGGCAAGGAGAGAGAGAACCAAGGTGCATTTCCCTGTTTCCTCCATGCAGGATGAATGTGCTGGCGACTGACAACGAGTCCTACCTGAAGACTTGTCGGTACAGCCAGGAGCATCCCTACTGCCCCATCTTCGTGCTGGGGAACATCGTCCGCTGGGCTGGGGCAGACTTCCAGGAAATGGCCTCGGAGGTGGGAGTGCCCCTGGGCTCGTGGGAGTGCCGCTGGGCTCGTGGGAGTGCCCCCGGGCTCGTGGGTGTCCCCAGCTGGCTCGCTGCTCACTGTGGGGCTCTGGGGAGTCACTGCCTCCTGTCCAGGCTGCACTGACAGGTGCCAGTGCTTAAAGTCAGGCTGGTCCCGTTTATCCTGTCCCCAGGGAGTGGGGGTCCTGCAAAAGGGCTGGGTGGGTCAGTTATCTTCTGTTCAAGGCTGCCCAAACTGCTGCTCTGCCAGCAGGGATTCTTTGTTTAATTTCAACCTTACCACATTGTTGGTTTAAAATCCACCCCTGCATAAAAGATCATCTTCCCCACTGAAGTAAAGAATGAAATCAATGTCATGGGATGAGAATCCTCAGGATACCAGCACAGGGAGAAGTGGGATTGTAGAGTAGTAAAAGGATTAATATCTCACACCTGAACTCAGCCCAGCCAGGAGTGTCCCCTTGTCTGTCACCAGAAGTGCAGCTCTTTCTTGGCCCTGGGGAAAACCTGCCCAAGGGTCTGACAAATTTGAAAACACTTTAACTGAACTAAGCTTAAACAACTCACCCTGTCTCTCTCTTTCAAGGGTGGTGTGATAGGAATTCAGATTGAATGGAACTGTGATCTTGATAAAGCCCCTTCTGAATGTAATCCTCACTATTCTTTTAGCCGGCTGGATAACAAGTCTGCAGAAAGATCCATCACTTCTGGCTACAACTTCAGGTGGGTACAGAGGAGGGCACAGTGCAGTACCACAGCTGGCCTGGCCTGCTTGCACTTGCAGGTTGGCAGTGGAGTGGCACCAGCCTGTGCCAGGCATTGCTGCAGCCAAGCACAGAGCGCTGCAGAGGAGGGAGGGAGGTGGAGAGTGCTCCTGGCAGGGTAAAGCTGGCTTTGATAAGGGACCAGACCTGTTGGAAGGGATGAGAGCATTCAGAGGGGCAGGGGGATTAAACCCAGCACTGTTGTATTCCAGGTTTGCCAAGTATTACCGGGATGTGGAGGGGGTTGACTACCGGACGCTCATTAAAGCATACGGAATCCGCTTCGACGTGATGGTGAATGGCAAGGTGAGGGCCCAGGCTGCAATGCCCCAGAGCCTGGGGAGAGGGAAAGTGGAGAGAGGCAGCTCTGAGGTGAGGACAGCCTCTCTGGCTTGTTGTAGGAAAGGACTGTTCCCATCCATCCATGTGGAGCTAACCCCATGTAAGGGATCACCTGGAGTGTGGCTGAGCCTGCACATCCTCTACTTAAACCAGGCTCATGTAGAGCCCAGCAGAAATAAAAGTGCCCCAGAGACTTGTTTTCCACGTGCAAGCACTGCAGAGAGAAAAGAAGCCTAATCCAGGGATGGTGCAAGTTTAGAAATGCAGCCAGGGACAGTCAGATCTGAGGCACAGAGACCTTCAGCCCCCAGGACTGTTCACTGCAAATCCCCCCTGGTTGTGAGTTGTGCCTGGGAACAAACACAGCCAGGGGCAGCAGCAGCTCCCCAGGGCAGCACCACACCCTTGAGTTTGCTTTGTGGTTGTTCTCTCAGGGCTGACTTCACCTTTCTTCTTCCAGGCAGGGAAATTTAACATCATTCCCACCATTATCAACATCAGCTCGGGGCTGGCACTCATGGGAGCTGTAAGTGAATGTTTTGTCTTAAAATAACCCCAGGGGCCCCAGACCCCAAATGGGATGGAAATGGGATTGGGATGTTTAAATCTTCTCCAGCAGAATCTTTACTACTCAGACTGCTCAGCCAGGTGTGTGTCTGTGTCCTGTCTTAAAAGCATTTGTTAATAAACCTGGAAGTCTAAACACCCCCACAGGGGTTTAAATTGTATTAATAATAATGATGAAAAATATAATGCATTATATTAATACATTAATATTATATTAGTAATATTAATGTAATTTATTAATATTATTAATATTAGATAATATATATTATAATATAGAAAATGCATGGATAATGAAGGAAAACACTGCTTCTACAAATTATTCTTTCATTAATATTAATTTCTAACGAGATCACAACACTTCCTCTTTCATTTCTAAGATTAAACACAAGTTCTTTCCCTTTGCAGGGAGCTTTCTTTTGTGATCTGGTGCTGCTGTATTTGATCAAGAAGAGTAACTTTTATCGAGGCAAAAAGTATGAGGAAGTCAAGTAAGTGGGCCTGGCTTTGTGTTAAAAATCGTGGCTTTTTGCTGAGAGTGTAGAAATAGGAGGAGATACAGGAGCACAGTTCCAGGGAAAGAAATTCTTCCAAATTATTTTGGCCAAGTTATTGGCTTCTTCTGTAATTCCTTGCTGCAGTGAGCTGGGGAGCAGAGGCAGCTGCTGTGTCATGGTTGGGCTGGCAGTGGCCTCGTGCTGTTGGTCCCTGATGACTGAGGGTGGAACTGGGACAGCTCCAGGAGCCTCATGAAAATAGGATCTGGATCTTTCCCTGCATGAGGGGCCTTTGGGGTGAGGTGAGGCAGGCCTGGCTGGGAACATTTCTGCCTCCTGAAACAAACCCAGGCTGCTCACCCTGTCCCTGTGCTCGTTTCCCCAGGTCCAGCTCCAGGAAATCCTTGTCCAGCCCTACCCTGAACGGGAATCAGAGCCCAGACCAGCTCTAGGCACAGCCATGGCTCTGCTGGACTCGTGCTCCAGGAAATCCACACAGGTGTGGCATCACACCAGCACTGGGAGGTGGACATAGCCCAGACCAGGATTCCCAGAGAGGAAAAACCTCCTCTAAAGACTGCCTTACTTCCCTGAGATTTCTCTGGCATCCTGAGCTTGCAACAGTGTGTTGTCGCTATGGTTTTATAAGAGGATTTTTATAAAAGGACAGAGAAGGCACCAAATGAATGTTTTTATACCCACTGATAGATGTATCTGTACTCATGCCAACAGCCAGCATTGTCCTGTGGCTGTGCTTTGCTTCCATGTGCAGAAAAGCTGTGAAGGGAACCACCACTGACACTTTGGGAAGGGCTGAAGCTGAAACCCAACCTGTTTCCTGCTCTGCTGCCTTGGCAGCCACCACCTCCAGCTGCTGCCTGGGTGATGTGACACCAGGTGTGAAGCAGCAGGACTGCTCTGCTCAGGAAGTGCAGGAAATGTGGCATTGGAGCAGCTCTTGGAGCTGGGAAGGGGCTGTGACTCTGCAGGGCCTGAGGCAGGCGACAGTCACACTCATGGGGGTTTATCCACTGAGAAGCAACGTGGCCCTGGAAGCCCCTGCACAGGTTCTGCCTCCTCTGTTCAGTGCCTGGTTTCATTTGCTCAGGATTGTCCTTGCTGCATCACTTCCTGATTTCTCATGGGGGCAGATCTGGATGGGGCACTCAGTGCTTGTTTCTCACAGTTCCTGCTGTGCTGCAGACTGCAGAGGGCAGCTCTGCCAGGGACACAGGCTGTGCCAGCTTCCTCCAAACACACCAAAGTCAGAAGACATCTCCTGCCTGCTTCTCCAACACCAGTAACCTCCAGGAACTACAAGGGCTCCTGCTGCAGCAGCTGAGGGTGGCATCAGGGAGCTGCTGCCATCGAGTGTCTGCACAAATGGCAGCAGCAGCTGCACCCACCTCTGCTTTAACTTCTTTAAGGTTGTTACTCTGAGGTACAACTCTGTTAGCAGTGGCAAACTCTGAACCCAGTCACTGACAGCAAACCCCATCCAGTCTAGTTTCCCCCTCTGCTTCTGTGTATTGAGGAAAACATGGGGCTAGGAAATAAACACTGCATTCATGTACCTCTGGTGCTCTGATCTCAGCCAAAGCCTTCTCTCCTCAAGGCAAACACAAGTCACCACGTGGGGAACTGCACAAGAGTTACCACCACAGCAGCCCAGGCTTTTGAGTGTCAGGATTTAACTGGAGCTGAATCATTTCTGGATGGTGAAACAGTGAATCCCCTGAGTGCCACCAGGGCCTGACACAACTGCTGAAGACCAAGCAGTTCCTCCAACGTGCAAAGCTGACTGTGCTGTGCTGAAACCATTGTTTGAACTTGCCAAAACATCCTCCTGTGAGAGGACCAAAGCTATTTCCTGAACCCAAGTCCTCAGGCCTCCCAGCTCCCCTGGAATGTTTCCTTTCTTTAGGCTGTGTAACACAACTCCTACAACCCCTGCTGTTAATAAAACATAACCAGATTCCTTCTCAGGAGTTTCCTGACTTTGACTTTTCTTTTTCTCCTTGTGTTTGGTGTTCAGCAATAAAATGTGTCACTTTAGGCCAGTGCTCCCCAGGAGTGTTCTGTGTTTTTTTCAGGTCACACCACCTTCTCTTGGTGATACAGAGATGTGAGCAAATCAATGTATCATTTACTTTTGCAGGAACAGGGACCAGTGCCAGTTATTTACGATGGCAGTTTGCATGTACATTGCTGTAGCAAACCTTTACATCCACTTAACTATTTTCTTGTGTCAGTAGAATTATTTTAAGTCATTTAATTATTTCAGAGTGCTGTGTTACTGCTCTAATATTTATGCATGCACATCCAGAGGGGGTTGTAATTGGTGTGTGCATCCAAAACACAAAGGATACAAGGGATTATATGAATCAAACCCCACAGCTGTGCCTGCTCTTAAGGACAGAAATCATCCCCTAACAAGGAAACAAATACAGGACACATCCAAGCGGTGCTTCACATTCAGTTTAATTAGAACAGTGCTACTGATTAATTTGTACTTGGACGTAATTTACCAACAGCATCAACGACACGAGCCATGGAGAACGGTTTGGAAGGTGAGCTGGCCTATTGTGTAGTGACTTTTGGCAAGAGTCCTGCTGCTCCGTTATCCCCGGAGCCGCTCAGTACACGTGAACCATTCCGTACAGGAAAGTCCAGAACAGCACGTAGGTGAAGAGCCCTCCCACGAGCCCCCCGGTGAACAGCGGCCTCCGCGACTTGAAGTACTTGTTCCACCGCCGCCCGGCTTTCAGCACCAGCAGCACGGAGAGGAGCACGGAGGCCAGGAAGTAGAAGATGAAGCCGTGCAGGCCGGTGAGGCCGAGGATCCCGGCCGTGGCTCCCGACAGGGCGGACACCGAGGTGCGGCAATAGTCCAGGATGGCCGCGTTGCCCCGCACCGCCGCCTCGCTGATGAACTGCGGCCCCTCGCGCTTGGCCACCACGGCGGCCATGGCTCCGCGCCGGGCTCGGGCACCTCCTCGCTCGCACCGACACTGAGGTGAAGCAAACACACGCTGTACGAGCCCGCCCTCCCTCAGGCCGCCGGGAGAGCCCCGCGGGCCCTCCCGCCCGTCCTCCCCTTCCTCCATACCTCTCATCCACGGCGGCGCGCAGCCCCGCCGCTCCGTCAGGCCTCGCACCGTGCCAAGGGACCCCGCACAGCGCCCGTCACCGCGGGCCGCCCGCCGGGCCCGGCCTGCCCCGGCCGCGCCGCCGCCACCGCCCGGCCGCCATCTTGGCCTGGGGGCCGACGGGACGCGGCCGCGCGGGCGGCGCGCCGTGAGCGGGGCGGCTCCGGATTGGCTGATGGAGAATGAGGGATGGCTCCGGATTGGCTGATGGGGAATGAGGAGCGGCTCTGGATTGGCTGATGGGAAATGAGGAGCGACTCTGGATTGGCTGATGGGCAACGAGGGGCGGGGCCTGATTGGCTGGCGGGGAGCGGGGGGCGGGGCCGGGCGAGGCGCTTTTGTTCGGGCGGCGGCGGCGAAGGGGCGGACATGGCGTTCGTACCGGGACAGCCGGTGACGGCGGTGGTGGTGAGCGGGGACGGGACGGGACGGGACGGGACAGGACAGGACAGGGCAGGACAGGACAAAGCGGGAGCTGCACGGCGGGATGGGGGTGGCAGGGCCATGGCGTTGGTACCGGGACAGCCCGTTACCGTTATTCGGTGGATACCGTGGCAGGGGCTGCTGGCGGGGATGGAGAGGGCGATGCCGGTGGTGCCCGGGAGCGCCCTGCGCGCTGTCAGCGGGCGGAGGTGACGCCCCGGGGCAGCGCACGGAGCGGGCTAAGGGTGAGGGACAGGGACAGGTACGGGGACAGCGGTGCCGGTACCGCTGGCAGCGCCCTGCGGAGGGCGGAGGTGCCCGGGCGGTCCCGGTCCGCGGGCCAAGGGCGCGGCCGCTCGGTCCGCAGCGCCGCCGGCCCCGGTTACCGCCCCGGCGGCCGCTCCCCGCCGCGGGGGCTGTCAGATTCTCCGCGGGAGAACAGAGAGGAAACTCTGCCCGACGAAGGGACCGAGCCCTGGCCGGGGCTGCTCGGGCGATGCTCGAGAAAAGAGGGAGCGAACCCCGGCGAGCCGCGCGTTCTCCCGGTACCGGGACCCGTGCGAGGGCAGGGGCGGGAGAAGCACCTGCTTGTCTGGGTGGGGTTTAGGAAGCAGAGCTTTTAAAGTGAGATAATGGCTTTAGGGAACACGCAGTGCAAGTGAAGGATTCTGTGCTTTCCCCCGGCTGGAATGGTGACTGGGGTTTGTGCTTGTGGCCCCAGCTGAGGACACGGATGTTGTGCCCAGGGAGTTTGGAATTTAGTGGAAAAGTTCAGGGTCTGTGCGACAGGGCTGTGAGAGGAGAATCACAGAGTGGTTTGGGTTGGAAGGCACCCAGGAAGGTCATCTCATCCACCCTCCTGCAATATCTTCCATTAGACAGGGTTGAAGCACCTTTTGAGAAGTCATTGTGTCAGTTAAGACCGTGGCTTTTCACCCTGGCGCAGGAATTGCAGCAGCTGGCATTTCTACAACGCTGACATAATGCACAAAGCTGGGCAGATGCCTCTGTGCATCGGGCAGTGAGGAACCTGCCCCGGGTGACAGAAGTTATCCTGGAAAAGAACCATCCTAATAATAGGTTGTTATTTCTGCTGATAGGACTAGCAGGATCATAAGGCATGTGGATAACGAGCAAGATGAGGCTGGTCATGAGTGGCTGCTGCTTATCAAGGCATGAGTCATGTTTAAAGAGAGCTGCTCTGGTTTTAATATTGTTCCTTTCTATTCCCAGGCAGGCAGGAAAGCTCTGAGTCACTGAGGTGCTGGGCTGTGTCCTGGGATCTCTGTGAAAGACAATCCAACTGGATCTGAAGTGTTTGTGCCTGAAATGCACTTGCAATTTCTTCCACTCCTCACAATACTCAGCTGTTTGATCTCTTTCTCTTTCCAGCAAAGAATTGAAATCCATAAGCTTCGTCAAGGGGACAATTTGATTCTGGGATTCAGCATTGGGGGTGGCATTGATCAGGACCCTACTCAGAATCCTTTCTCTGAAGACAAGACTGACAAGGTTAGATCATCTTTTTCTATATCAACTCCCTCTCCTAAAGTCTGAGATAACTAAATCATCATCTTCCCTCTGCCACAGCTACTCTGTTGCCCCATTATCACTTGCAGACTGAGGTTATTCAAGTGACTTCTCCACCTTTTGTATTTTCCAGCACTGCACAAGCCTGTTTTTAACTAAAATCTCATAGTCCACTACAGAGGGTGTTTTTCATTGTCAGTCAAATGGCCCTTGAGTACTGAATCTTCCCATATTCAGTAGATGAACACTCAATTTTTTTTCCAGGGTATCTATGTAACAAGGGTGACAGAGGGAGGCCCAGCAGAAGTTGCAGGACTCCAGATTGGAGATAAGATCATGCAGGTAAGCACCAAGATAAGACAGTACTGATGTAGAACCAGCTGCACTGTGCAGAGAAGCATCTGCTGGGGAAAATAATCTGGGTACTTCCAGGACAGTTTGTGGGGTTTATAAATAAACTGAGCTGTGGCATAACCATATCCACTACATGGTTCTGACAGAACAGTTACAGGACACCTGTGAGTCCCTGCACCTGCCTCATTTTCTGTTTTTTTTTTTTTTTTTCCCAGGTGAATGGCTGGGATATGACAATGGTGACCCATGACCAGGCCAGGAAGAGGCTGACCAAAAGGAATGAGGAGGTGGTACGGCTGCTGGTGACCAGGCAGTCCCTGCAGAAGGCTGTGCAGCAATCCATGATGTCCTAATCCATCATCCAGCTGGGGAGGGGTGGGGAGGGAGATGTATAGACTGGTATCAAAGACAGAAACACATTTTAGACTGGAACAGGTTGTCTGGAAGGAGTGCATGCTCCTAGCTGTGGTAAACACTACTTTTTTTATTTTAACTTCTTCTGGTGTAACTGGCAGTAGTAAAACAATGCTCCCCTCAGCAGAGTGCTTCTCTAAAGTCTGCCCTGCAGGTACATGGCAAAACTTCTGCAGTCATGGCTTTCAGGACAGGACAGACCCAAGATATCTAAGAGCAACTGGAAAAGCCTTAACTTGGACAGGATTCTTCTGTAGCACAGAGCCTCCTATTTTAGGAGGAAATGTGGTTTCTGCTATGGGAGAGCAGAGGGTTTGCTGTGCCTAAGCTTTTAGAAGGGAGCTGTCCTGTCCTCCCCTGCTACCAAATTCAGTGCCAGAGTTAAGAGCTGCACTGTGCTGTGGGGAGGAGCACTCTACTAATCCTTCACTGTGTGCAAGATAGAGAGTGGCTGAAAGGTTTTTTGGGGCATTCCAGTTTCCTGCAAAGATTCCCTGGACAAAGCAGCCTCTTCAGGCAAGAAACAACTGAGTAACACACAAGTGTTACATGAATGCCTGTTAATACACTACAACTTCATGGACACTACAGTTCAACCTCACTGCAGGGTAAAAACCTGAATTCTCCTTGTTCCCAATTTGTACCATCAGATGAATTGAGTTTTTGATTTAAAGGAATGTGGAGCAGGAAACAAAACAATGTTCCTAAACTTAGCAGAAATGCTGCTTGTAGCTGTAGAGTTTCCAGTTCTTCATTCCACTTCTATTAGACTTGAAATGGGAGGGATTTTGGTTTGTCTTTTAGATGGCTGCTTAAATCAGTGATTTATTGGAGGGAAGAGATGAATATGCCAGTAATTTGCAGAAGTGCCTCTTGACCAAATTTAAATTTCTAGTAGGATTAAAGTAGGTTTAAATCAACATGCCACAGGACTGAAGATTCTTGCTGCAGCCCTAGGTCCATGATCTAGCATCCTGTGGTTTGTTAGCTTTACAATTATCCAAAACCTGGAGTTTTTAATCCTCTGCAGTTGATCTACACATATCTATAGTTTCCTTAAGCAGCCTTGAGGTAAGCTGTTGTAAATAGAGCACGAGGAGGGGGCAGACTAATTTATTCAGTACCTTACTGCTGTGCCATGTACATTGTGATTGTTGCATCTCAGACTGTTCTGTGCACACCAGCAGCTGCCTACTTACCAATTTTATATCTCTGGAATTACTACAGTCCTGCTTTGGAGTTTTGTAACTTAAGAATTCAGTAGTAAAGTTTAAGTCTTTCAAGTTGGAGTTATTTTTGTTACTATGAAGATACACTGCTATTTGTACTGCTTTTTTCACTTGATTTTACACACAATAAAACAAAGTTGGTTTTCCTGAGCTGTTTCTCCTTACATTTATGAGTGCCACATCACTTGGTGCCTGAGCTGAGACCTTTTTTTGGCTCAAGAGTAGATTGTGGAGTTACTGAGATCAGTAAGGTCTGGTTTTCACTGGTGGGGAACTGTCAAACCTCACCTGGGGTCCAGTTTTCCTTAGGTTGATACCTAGGAAGACACATTAGATTTTCAAGTACAAATGCATAGATTCCCTTCTAATTACTTGTCTTAGCACCTTTGAAAGAGCTTTCAGTGAAATAAGAATGCAGTTTCTGTTTGACAGGATTTTTATAATAAAAAGTTCAATTTGTAGTATTTGTGCATTTGTTACCAACCTCATTATTGTGATGTACCACTGTGGCCAGCCTGAGTGGTGGTGGACTGTGAGCTGTCTGGGAAACAGCAGCACTTGCATCCACAGAAAGTCTTCAGTCATTATTTCCAAGATGTTATGAAGTGGTTGCTTAAAAATTATCTCAGATATTTGGAAGACAGAACTCTGCTCTTTGTGCTTCACCTCTAATCAGAAAGACATCACTTTGGTCTTTCTCTTCCCTGTGATTGGTGATAGAGAGCCCTGTGTTGCTTGGGCAGCTCCCACTGAGCTGCGTGTGCAGCCTCAACAGGCAGAGCGTCCCATGTGCAGCTGAGAGCTCGTGGTCCTTAAGGCATCTGGCAGTCAGTGCTTGGCAAGGCAACAGTTTGTGTTCCAGCCCAGAGAGGATCAGGGTAGGGACAAGCTCAGTTCAAAGTTTTAGTCTCCACAAGTGGTGTTTGTTATTCACAAGGCTCATAGCCTCGTCTCCTGTACAGGCAGTAGTGCTGGGCCATGAAAACAATGTCAAACGCGATGGAGAAGACACCCAGGCCAAACTTGGTTGGATCTCCAAAGATTAACTTCCACTCATCTGTCAAACACAAAATCAGAGTTAAGTCTGACTCCTCAAGTGTAATCTTGTCTTAAGAGAAGTTCATGTCTGCTCAGACACACCTAAGACTGCTGTGCACATCTCATGCCAAGCTAATTAATAATTGTTCCTGTGGTTTCTTCAGGATGACTACTTCATTTTATATCTTGAGGGAATATGAACAGCTTCTTTATCCTTTCTATAAGAACAGCTCCCCACAACCCAGCACAAACATCATTCTTCTGAGATAATCTGCTTTGTAGTGGGACCTCCCACCCCATTAAGACAGGCTCCAGCACCTCAGTTCCAGGCTTACCATTGTTGTACGACTGCAAAAACATCTGGAGAAGGCTGAAGCTTCCACCAGTGAAGTCCAGGAACACATTTCCAATACTCCATCCCTCAGTGCTCTTCCGACGGAAATTCATGTAGGCCTGGGAGTGTGACAAGAAAAATGTCATCACAGGCATTTGGGACTGACTTTCAAACAGTTTTCACTACAATTCTGGTTTATCACTATTAATAAATAATCATTGCTGGTTTCATCTCTTCAGACTTTCAAGGGCACACACTGCAGGCTTAGGGTGGCAGGGATATGGAATGCAAGCAGAATAGTTCACGTTTACCTGAGGGAAGTATTTGATCAGTGTGACTGCTAACTTAATGTAGGAGAAGCAGAACAAGAACTGCAGCCAGGTCATCACCTCAGCTGCAGCCAGGAACAGCGTGGTGAAGGTGAAGATCCACGCCAGTGCCAGGAGCCCAACAACAGTTTTGGATACTTTTTGACCTGCTCTCTGAAATAGAAACACAGATACATTTTGGCATTTTGGCATTTTGGCAGGGTCACATGTCCCCAGACACAAAGATTCTTTGCTCAGGATGGTGCAGCACCACAGTCCAAACCTGTTTGACCAGCCAGGCTGGTACCACAGGAGAACTTTAAAATGAAGCAAGTGCTACAGCAAGCAGCTGGAGGTTTGCAAGAGCTGATGAGCAATATTCAGATCAATAATTTAAAACACTGTTCCCTGAGCAAGGGGGAACAGTATTCTTGAGTATTTATGGTGCATAATCTGTAACAAATCTCCAAAATTCAATCTGCTGAGATCAAGAGTTCCAGTATGTGCAAAAAGCTGATAATACCATTATGGCAAAAGATTAATGATTGCTTTCTAATTCTTCAGAAAAGTCTTTAGTACCTGGCAATGATGACAGATGGGCTGTTACACTTCCAGGTTTAGCATGACCAAAGGAAGAACCCCAAGAGAGAAACAGTTTACATTGAGAGAAAACTGGCCTGTTCAGATGAGAGGCTTTTACAATGAAATTTAAACAAAGAACCACCTGACTGGAACAATCAATGGGATTAAGTAAGAACCACTCCACTGTAACAAATCCCACTTGAAAATGTGAATTATGACACAGCCTGTACAGCTGTTTTAGGAAAGAAGTTGAAAAAAAAATGTGTTTGAATTGCAGGGAGTATCTGAAGTCCTATCCCAGCTTGAAGAATGCCCAAGGAAACAGCAAAGCATTTGTGCTTTGAAGAGCTGTAATCTATGTGCTGGCTAGAGATCTGTTTGGGAACTTTATGAACTTGGCTGTTTGCCTTAGTTATTTTGAGTCCCTAAGGAGTTTACTTATAAGCTCAGAACATCCATGAGGCTGAAGTAGATAAGGTTTGTGGAGGTGTTGCTAGCTCAGAAAGGCTGAAGGCAGCTGGACTGTGGAGCCTGGCTCCTGGAAAGGCCGGTGGAAGTGCAGGGGATTTGAGATTTTGGAGCCCAAAAGGAGCAGAGAGGTGCCCAGCAGAGGGAGCTCTGGCAGAGCCCACAGGTGAGCCCAGCACCCAGACTCACCTCGTAGATGCAGCACTGAATGATGGCGAGGAGACTCAGGGCTACTGCGTGGAGACTGAAGAAAACATCATTGATGGCCACAGGGTTCACCCCGCTGGGATAACTGAGCAGGAATTCCTCCTAAAGGTAAGAGAAAGCAAAACCAGCCACGGGTCTGAACTCCCTTCTGCACATACCCACCTCCAGCACATGTTAGGAGAGAATCATGCTCACCTTAATCAAGGGAATCCAGAAGAGCCCAACATTAAACACACTGTATGCTATAAAGCCAGTAAGGTTCAATGCTAGAAAGTCAAAGCTTAGTCCAACAACACTAGAGAAGTGGGAAAAAAAAAAGAGAAACATGCATTAGAGAGTTACAGGCAGTTCCAGGGACAAATTGATCCTGGAATGTACTGATTTATAGGCAGTTTCTGGTGTAAGCAAAGCTTCAGGCATTGTGACCACACAACACTGTGAGTTCATCAGGACACTGGGTAAAATAACAGAGCTCTCATGGATCAATTTGTGTCTCTGCTCTTTAACTGTACCCTTCCAAGAGCTCAGCCTGTCTGATAAAGCCCTTCCAGCCTGAATCCATCAAGCACAAGTCCATCAGTGCCAGATCAAATGGTTTGATTTTCATATATGATAATGATCCTACTTGGAGTCACTTAGCTCAAGGGGAGCTGGCCTAATGATGACACTGCAAGGAGGTGTCTGAGAAACAGCTCTCAAGGCTGCTAATCTCTGAAAGTGATCATCACAGCTGGCTCAGCCACATGATTTACAACATGGCACCAAAAGGAATGGGGAAGTCTCCTCTGTCACAAATTCATACTGGATGCCAGATCTTAGGGTCAGGAGTTTGTAGGGTGCACTTGGTTTCCCTCTAACCTGCATATATAAAAGCTCACTGGGGCTGCAGTTATTCAGACCCTACCCTTGCCTTTTCCCCATCTTTCCACAGATAATTCCCAATAAGCAAGATGGATGTAACTGTAGCTATGACCATGATTTGCAGAAGTGCTTTAGTGACTTTCAAACACGTCTCTTTACCTTTTCCGCCGCCAGTTCTCAAAGAGTTGAGGATAAAAGGAGATGGACCAGGCGAGGAAATAAATCCAGCCAATCACCTCATCAGCATATCTCACTATGATGCTGTGAATCACTTGAAATTGAATCCTAGGCCTGATGGTTAATGCAAAAAGAATCAGTTAATTCATGTTTTTTTCAGGAGATTTTACCTTGTTCTGTTCTGAGAGAGGAAACAGAGTCCAGTTGTTGAGACAAGACAATAAAGATTCGGTTGGGTTCAGCTGAGTTGCTCCCTTTTCATTTGTCACTTGTTATGTTTGGGACACCTCCCACTCCTGAGTCTTTCCTTTCCATCCTTTCACCATGGGAATGTTCCCAGTGCTTGCACTCTGGCAGCACAGGGTCTGTAAGCAGGAGCAGAGCTGCACTCCTCACTCCTCATGATCCTGCTGCCCTGTGAGCTCCACGTGCTCACCTCTGCCTTTGCCTCCAGTCTCAAATGCAGAAGCAAAACAAGGAAGTGAAACAGGAGTATCCTGTTGCTGTATCTGTATCTGGGCTACAAGTAAATACAATCCAGCTTTCTCCATCTGGATAGGCTTTTCCTAGGAGAACCAACATCTGTGAGGAGAGGGCTCCCCTAACTGCTGCACCCCAGGAACTCCAGAACAAATCCTGCACAGAATAAACAGTATCCCACTGGACACTGACAGCCAAATACTTCCCAGGTCAGAAAGGCTGACATGTAATCTCCATACTTTTGGGAGGCACTATTAAAACCAGACTAAAGAGCCATGAGAACTCAATCATCTTGTAATTAAATCTAAGACACCACTCTGCTTCTGTGCCCTCTATTTATCTGAATACTTGGGGATTTGCTGCAGGGTTACCCCACCTTCTTAACTGCACTCATGTCCCATTTAACTCCTAGGAATAGCTACCCCAACTTTTAGGAAGCTACAGGATAGTAAGTAGAACAAAAAATCAAGTTTCTTACCCAGTTAAGTTGGAATTATTGGCATAAAGGTAAACTGTTACTTGTCCTACATCGTCTGCTTTCACTTGGAAGTCTGCTTTAGCGTGACCTGCAGGGATCTGTACCTGCAAGGCAGAGCAGAGGGAAGAAAGAGGAGTTGCACCATAATAACAGGAGCTTTTTGCATAAGGACACAAGTCTGTGCTGTCACTTACCTCATCAGGAAGTTCAACAATGGTGCTGTGCTTTGAGGAGTGTGTAATATTCAGAGTTATCACCAGTGTCTCGTTTAGTGGAGCCCTGAGAAGGCAGAAAAAACAAGTTAGGCTGGTGCCTGAGCTCAGAGGTTGCTTTGGGGCTGCAGGGGAGCATCTGCTCAATCCTCTCAGCAATGAGCAGCCCACACACAGCAGAACCTGCCTGATACTCAGAGGAACCAGCAGCAAAGTGTGTGAGAATTGTATTGGTTCTTTTATCTGATCCAGTGATGGTTGTATGGCCACATTGTACCTCCCTCTTCTCCACACAAGTCACCAAAGGATCATTTCCAATCCTGTCCTTGTGCTCATTACCCTTGGCTGAAACAGGGCAGAAGCAAGGCACATGTACTTGGGGTGATGAAGGACAGAAATTACAGCAGAAAGACAAAACAAATAAATTTTTTCCAAGTGACACAGTCCTGCACAGCTTTCCTAAAGAACTCCACTGAGCATTTGTCCAGGATGTGATCTTTCTAGGAAATGCAAGTTTCTTTTAAGCATCAGTTTTCAGAAAGGGAGGAAGTATAAATACACTTATGAAGGACAGCCTGTGCTACAAAGGGAAAGTAAAGCTGCAATCACGATTTTACCTCAGAGAGATAGTGACGTTTGTTGAACTTCCACTTTCTAGAGAAACCACTTCAGGGACTGTGAACACAATGGCTCCATCTGTGGGGGGGAAAAAACACCCACACAAATATCAATGACTATGAACAGCTCCTTCAGAAGAACAGCCTACTTTTTTTGTGCCCTAGACGTTTTACCCATTGGTCCCTGCAGTATCAGATCAATCAGATAAGTACACACAATAAAAAGCAAAAGGGGAGCTTATTACAAGGCAACCAAACAACTAAAAAAGAGAAGTAAATAACTGTCACTTGAACATGTTGCAAGGAAGTAATTTAAAAATGCTTTAAGTGTAACAAAAGTTCATGCTGAGAGAAGGCTATAGGGTACTGCAAACCTGTGCTGGTTCTTGATGTGATCCTGGTGATCTAGGAGTCACAAATGCCCCAAATTTAATATAAAATTATTTCTTGGGCAACAAATTCAAACCAAGTACCCAGATGTCCATGAGAATGTACATTTACAGAAACAGAGAGAGATGGAGGTTGGCCTGGACACTTTGTTTTTGTTGTTGTCACATGTTTCACAGTGTTCATAGGAAGTTATGTGCAGAGGAGCTCCCAGTATTTAATCTGCAGTGATTTTGGAGCATGAGGTGCACAAACAGCGCCTCAGCACAGTGTAGGAGCACAATAAACTAAGGTAAGGTGAGAAAAGAGCTGGTGGGAAGCGTGGCACAGGTATCCCTGGAGAGATGTAATATTTAATGGGATAAATAGCGAGCTGTCCTCATCCATCTCTTTCTGCTCTGGAGCCCCGTGGGCCCGAGCTGGGCTGACCCAACACTCACCGCCAGGCCCCAGCAGCGCCAGCGAGAGGCTCAGCAGAGCGGGGAGCAGGTACCGAGTCCTCATGGTGGAAAAGCTGCAGAAAAAGCAGGGAGAAGCTTTCCTCAGCACCCTCACGGCCACACAGCCCAACCCCTCCGCTGGAAGCCGCGGCAGAAGCTGCCTGCGCAGCACCGCCAGCCCGGCCAGGGACCCTCAGGCCCGCTCGGAGCGCACCGATCTCCCCGTCCCTCTGTCTGTCCGGCCGCCCCGGGCTTATCGTTACCTCAGCGCGGCTCCCGTGGCGGACCCGTCCCACACCAACGCGCGGGACTACAAATCTCGGCAGCCTCCGCGGCCCCGCCGGACCCTCGCCGCTGGCGCCGCGCCGCGGTGCACACTGGGACTTGTAGTCCTGCCGCTCTTCCCTCCGGAGCTCCGGCGGAGCGGAGTAACCGGTGCTGTGGAACGCGGCGCTGCCGAGGCGGCGGTACCGGGGAGCGGGCGGGAACCCACTTAATTCAGTGCCCGGCGCCGTCCCCGTTCTTCCCTTTTCAGCCCTCACGTGAGGCGATCGCCTGTGGACTCCCCGCCCAGCGCCCACCACGCCGCTGCGGCCGCCCCCGGGGGCCATCTTGGGTGTGGCGGAGCGGGTCCATGAGGGGGGCAGAGTGTGAGCGAGGGGACAGGGCGCGCTGGGCGCCGTGGTGGTTTGGTTTTGATAAAAAGCGTGGTTTAAAGCTGCGCGGGTCAGCTCAGGAAGAGGCGATTTGTCACTGTCACAGTGGAGGCGTAGTGGCTGAGGGCAGGGTGGCACCTTCACCCTGAGGGCGAAGTCCAGGTCGCGCTCCTGCCCCGTCCCTGAGAGCTCGCACTGCGGCACCGGGAGCCGTGTGGGGTTTGGGCAGCACCGGGAGCCGTGTGGGGCTCAGCACGGTGATTGTTTTTCCGCCTGTCCGTGCTGGGTAAGGTGCCAGCCATCCCCTCATGGCTGCGGCGGGCGGGCCTGTGCCCACCTGTGTGCTGGGCATTGACCTGGGCACGACGTCGGTGAAGGCAGCGCTGGTGACAGGGACAGAGCGAGGGCTGGCGCTGGCACAGAGCTGCTCCAGGGAGACGCAGGCATACAGCGATAGCCTGGGAGCTGCACCGCAGGTAAGGCTGGCACGGAGCGCTCAGGGACATCCCCGGCCTTGCCTTGCCGTGGTTTGGGTTGTTTGGTACATTGGGCAGAGTGCGGTGGCTTTCCTGCATTGTTTTTGGCAGCAGAATTAAATCACTCCCCTGCTCACCATTCGAGGAAGTCAAGCAGAGCTGCTCAGCTTAAGGAGGACCCAGGTTTTGAAAAATTGCCTAAGACACTCTAAAACTATTCTCCCATGAGCCACCACCTTATGTTAGACACTCCCAGTCAGGAAAGAGCAGCCACTTACCAACTGGAACGGTATTTTATTTTGCACTTCAGTGTGAGGTGGAATCATAACTGGAAACTCCCTGTGGAAATAACCAGGACCAAGTTCAACTCCTGTTGAAGATCTTTGCATCCATTCTGTTAGTCAATCTAAAAAAACAATGATTAATCAGAATCATAAAAAACGTGCACTGTTTCTGATACCAAGGATACCAAACAGGCCAGCCCTCCTCCTTGCCAATTTATGCAGCCTGAAGTACCTTACACGTTTCACTTTGTAGACTTCTGTTGCAATAGTTTTGTAATCTTCATACTGGTCTGTCATAAAGTAACCTGAACTTTGAAACTAAGAAAGCCTCTCCTGGGGAGCAGTTTGGGTGGTTCTAGGAATAGAATATCCAGAAATGGAATATCAGCATCATCAAAATCATCAGTGAGTAAATAGGGAGGAGCTTTAGGAAGAGGTGGGGGGGCTGCACATCCATCAGAACACGTGGATAATTCTATTTATGAAGAAAATGGGAGCAATAGATAAGGTGAATTAATGAAAGCTTGTAGTCAGTGGTCATGGATTTTTTTAAAGTTATGGTTGAGTGTGGTTAGTTAGGAAATTAAAAATTACTTGGCCTTCAGTTTAAAAGGCTCAACTTGCTACTATTGATTTTTGTGGGGTTTTCTGAAATTCTTCTTCTCTTTTTACAGTTTAGTAGTGAATATTACTGTAATAAATGCTATTGAACTAAATGAATTTTGTCCTTCACTTCTGACTAAAGCAGCTTTGCTTAATAAATACACTGAGTGAATCCTAATGGCTTCATGCTCAGGATAATGCTTTGTGATTGCAGGGAATGGAGCAGGATGTCCAGAAAATCATAAAAGCATTGAATGAATGCCTTGCTGCTCTGCCTCAGCAGCAGCTTCAGCGAGTCACCCACATTGGTGTTACTGGACAAATGCACGGGGTTGTGTTTTGGAAAAGTGATAAAGGTAACAGTCATTCTTTAACATTCCTTTCAGAGCATTATGATGCAGAAAATTAAATTGTATTAGGGAAGGGATTCTGTGATTAAACTGCTGTGACACTTTGGTCTTCTCTAAAACAGAATTAACAGAAGATCTCTTATGGGAATTTTGCATTTTTTACTGGAATTTCAGTTACTCACTGTAGTTAATGATAAAGGATTTAGCCTAATGACATCTCTGCAGTCAGCACAATTATCAATATGAAGGAAGAATAACATATTTGTGGCTTGTTAATTGTTTCTCCATCACATGCTATCTGCTGTCATTTGAAAGAACTTCTGCATCATGTGAATAACTTGCAGGGGGGTTTTATTCACTCATAAAACCCTTACCTAGATGTTGTCCAGCATCTCAATAACTCTGTTTTTTTTCCCCCAAAATCCCAAGACTTTTTTTTCCCTAGCAAGTCATACACAGACTGTCATGCTGCATTCATTTTGTTGCTTATGCTTCTGTTAGTAGGAGCTGAGAAAGGACTGTGGTCAGGATTGTGGATGCTCAGCTGCTTGCCAAGATCTCAGAAACAAAATCAGCTGCAGTGAGGTAGTCATGTGGGGCTTGGTTGTGCAAATACCCAAATAATCCTTGTGATAGTGATGATATTTGAGGAATCCAGGCCTTGGATTGCCAGCCCTGTGAGATAGGGATGGATTATCTAAAGGCTAATACCTTTAAACCTACTGAAGTCTAAAGTTTCCAGAGTGTGGCTCCATGTTTTCTGTTACTTAACCTGTAATGTGCTCATCTGGACAATTAGACAAATCTTATTATAACAGGAGTTATGCAGATTTCCCAAAAAGTGCTGGTCACTGCCTGTCAGAAGTTTTCAGGGTCTTAGTTACTTGTGGAGGCACTGTGCTATTCATTACTGGCTGTAATTTTACACTAAATACTAAAAATTATAGAAGGAAAGAAGTCCAAAGCTGATGGACTGAAGGAGCTGTTGTTGCTTTCCAGCTCTCCCAGGAGCTGCATAACAAAGCCTTGTGTATTCATAGGCACAGATTCTTATGTCATATTGGTAAATATTTTATATCCTAAAGCCACATGCCACTTTAGTTTCATTTCTATCAAGTGAAAGAGGGTGTTTGCTCTCACTTGTTGTGAGTAGACTAAGTGATTCCAGGACATTTGGGACACAAATAAAAATTTTAATGGCATCCTTTAGGGTTATATTATGACTAATAATGTTTCTTAGAATCCATTTAAAACTAGAAAAGCAAGGCAAATGGAAATTCAGTTCAGACAGATTTGATAGAACAGGGAATTGAGAGAATGAGAAAAAGTCTGTGCTTTATTTTGCATGTTTGTCATGGCACCTCCCAGCCTTCAGGGCTGCTTGTTACTGTGTGAGTGTGACATCCAAGCCCTGTATCTAACCCAAGAATTAAGTTTTTTAGCCATGTTTGTGCAAATCAGGAAACTGAGTCTCTTCTCTTGACTCTCTGCTCCCTGGCCAAAACCCAGGAGTTTGCCTGAGTTCCAGAGTGAGTGACCTGTCCTGTCCCTGCTCTGGGAGAGGTCAGAGCTGTGCCCTGGAATGTGCTGGCAAGCAGTGCTCCAGCCCAGCCTCCTGCAGTGAAGGAATGTGAAGGTTTCCTCAAAGGTGTGGTGTCCTCTGCTCAAAAGGAACGTGCTGGACTGGGAAACTGAATTAAACCCCGAATTAAACCCTGTCCTAGCTTTGGTGAAGCTTTATTGTGTAGTGCATGAGGGTTTTACTCTTTAGTACTTTGCAGCCCACTGTTTAATACTCACAGATGCAGGTTCCTTGTTGCTGTGGCTCCAAAGGTGATGCAGCTTTGTGCTGTCCATCCTGGGCAGTTCCTTACTGGGGCAGCATTCTCCAGGTGGAGCTGTGGCACATCCCAGCTGAGGTTTTTATGTGAGACCTGCCCTGCCAGCTCCTCACTCCCATAGCAAACTGTGCTTGGGTGCTTTTTTGAGGCTGTAATTTAAGTTGTGTCTTGAATATCTCTCTTCAAGGGAAGGAAGGGTTTGGATACCATTCTCTGTGTTACAAAGGGTGATTTGCATTATGATGTTGTCTAGGGCTGAAAATTAAGATTAATTTGATTACAGTCTCTACTGGCTCTGTTTGTGATATATTTAACAAATTATCATGTGTGTCCAGAAATGAGGAATGCCAGGCAGGCTGTGCTGCAGGCACTCACTGGATTTGTTGGATTCTGTTTTGTTTTCAGGTTGCAAGTGGTCGGAGAGTGGCCCAGGCCCTGCCTTTGAGGCAGAGCAGGTCAGCCCCCTGATCACCTGGCGGGACGGGCGCTGCAGCCCCTCCTTCCTCGCTTCCCTTCCCCTGCCACAGTCCCATGTGAGCCTGGCTACAGGATTTGGATGTGCCACAGTCTACTGGTATTTAAAGAACAGGTACATTGCTGCTCAAAAAGCTGCTTTTCATCTTGCATTTATGTGACAATTAGTATTCTTGTAGCACGTTAATGCTGCTGCAGGCTGAGGGGCTGTGCTTCTCTGTAATAATCTTAATTAAGTAGTCAAAGAATATTTAAAATGACAGTATTTAATATAAACTACATGCAATTAAAAAAAGTCTGACCTTGTAAAAATACTAGATCTTTAATAAAAGGATAAGCTTTTGACCATATAGGAGCAGAAGCTTTAAAGTATCATAGAATAAATTCTGTCTGTAATGCTGCTCAGAGGAGCTCTGCTAATGCAGTTTGAGCTCTGTCATTTTGCCTTGTGCTGCTTTGTGGAAAGTACAGGCATGCCTAAAACAGTAACAGAGTTGCTTGCTCTGGTTGCTGCCAGATGCTCAGACAGAGTCTCTAAATTAATTTCAGTTCCTTCCTTCCTCAGACACTGAGACAGATCCTCATGAGGTGACACAAATGCTCTGCTTTGTTGTGGCGTGTTTGCAGAGGATATAATTTTTCACTTATGACTTGGCATCAGCAAGATTTGCTCTTGAGTTTGATCTTTCTCAAAGAGCCAGTTTCTTCCTCTGCAATGAGTTCAGGTTCAATAAATGGGGAAAATTTTATTGGATCTTGTTTTTTTCCACTGTGTGTCCAGCAAATAAATGGAGCATGGTGTGATCTTTAGAGCTGCATAAGTCATTAATCCAGCTGCTTTGTTCTGATTCACATTTGGTACATTTCCATTCATGTAATTTGTGGATCCCAGAGCAAGTGGGAATTTATCTATTTTTCAGTAAGGCTCCAGGACCAACAAAGTGTTGTTTTATTTCACACAAACAATTACTACTTTCAATGCTGTGCTTTTGAACCTAGACAAACCATTCCTTAAAGCTGCCCTCTCTCCATCTTCTATCAGGAGATAAGTATTGCTGCAGCTTGGATAACAAATTCCATTTAAAAAAACAAACCAAACC
Source organism: Catharus ustulatus (assembly GCF_009819885.2). Classification (NCBI taxonomy): domain Eukaryota; kingdom Metazoa; phylum Chordata; class Aves; order Passeriformes; family Turdidae; genus Catharus; species Catharus ustulatus. The sequence goes on along the minus strand of NC_046242.1, from coordinate 3,452,683 downwards.
AATAAAATGCAGGTTGATTACTGAGCTGGCTGTTTGATATTTAAATGGACCCGTATCTGAAGTTCCCCCTAACAATGAAAGTTGTCTTCTCTCACTGCCTTAAAGCAAAAACCCCTCATTATTTTTTGTTTTTCAAACATCTTGTTTAAAAGCCCAGATTTTCTGAAGGCTTATGATGCAGCTGGCACCATCCAGGACTACGTGGTTGCAATGTTGTGTGACCTGAAGAAGCCACTCATGTCTGTCCAGAATGCTGCCAGCTGGGGATATTTTAACTGCAGAAACAAGAGCTGGAATACTGACATGTAAGTGCTGAGGCCATTCAGTGGGGTTTGTGCTCTGCTGTGTCAGGCAGTGTGAGCACCTCTGTGGGCCCTGGCTGTTGATGTGCTGCACATAAAAAGGGATTGAAGGTTATTCCTAATTAATTGTAGCTTGTACTGAAGAGCTGTTGAGAGTTTGCTCTGTTTAAATCTGATAAAATCTGGCTCAGTGTTTTAAAATACCTACAAACAGCAGAGCTGAGAGACTTAGCAGTGATTCCAAGCTGTTCTCTCCCTTTCTGTGGTGGGGTGGGATGCACAAGTGCAGCCACAGTGTTACCTGTGCCATGGTAAACAGTTCTTTGTTCTCTGTAGTTCTTTGAGCTGAGCTTCATAACTTCTAAGACTTACTTGTGATAATGCTTAAAAACTATTAAGCTACAGGAAATCTTAGAAGGAATCAGTCTATTTATTTACTCATTTATTTTAATGATTTGCTCTTTCAGGGCTGAGTGCTAAGGCCTTATATATTTCAGGGCTTAGGTTAGGCCAGGACTCCAAGGTGAAAGATCTTCTCATCAAGGTATGAAAGAGTGACAGAAATTTGCATTTTGTTGACTGAGCTTTTACTGATGTGGTGGTGTTGCTGTAGCACCTGCAGCTGATTGTGTAAGGAGTTTGTTGGACTTAACACTTCATGATTTTGTTGTGAGCTACTAATTGCATGACAACTGAAGTTCTTTGATACTTAGCTGCATTTTTTGCTGGTTTTGTGATTGTCCCTTCACCCTGGACCTGCTTGTCCATATGACATCAGTAGGTTAAACTTGCTGAACATGTAGTATATGATCTCAGGTACTCAGATTGCCTAGAAAGAAAAACTATTTATTCTTCCAGACTGGTTTACCCACTGGACTGGAATGCTGCCCCTGTCCAAGACAGGCTTTCTAAACTGGTGAAGGCATCCATAAAGCCAGCAGCCACAAATGTGTGCCCAGGTTCATTTGGGACTTCAAAGAGTTTTTTTTAGTAATGCCACACATTCCCAAACTGCTTTATTCCAATAATGTTGTTCTGCTTCCAGACTGAAAAAATCTGGCTTTCCTGTCCACTTGCTTCCAGAGGTGGGAGACCCTGGCAGCATTGCAGGCAGGACAACCTGTGCATGGCATGGAATACCCAAAGGAGCAAAAGTGGGAATTGCTCTGGGAGATTTCCAGTGCTCTGTTTATTCCTGCCTGACTGAGAGGACTGATGCAGGTATGGTCATTTTGGGATCTGATTTGTTTTTCTCATTGTTCTCCTTCAAGATAGCTTAGTAACACACTGATTATTTTCTGTTTTCCTTTTTTTTTGGTTTGTTTTAGTTCTTAATTTCAGCACCTCTGCTCAGCTGACCATCTCAATGCCATCGGGTTTCCAGCCTCCTGAGGCACCAGATCCTTCCTCAGCTCTCACTTATTTTCCATACTTCAATGGTGACTACTTGGCAGTGGCAGCATCACTCAATGGAGGGAATGTGCTTGCAACATTTGTGGGAATGGTGGCACAGTGGGCACAAGAGCTGGGTAAGTCATTTCAAGGAGAGTGGAAGCACAAAACTGAGGTTGATCATCAAGGTAAAAGGAAGTTGAGGCAAAGGAACAAGCCTAGAGCTGTTCCATCATGCCATAAAGGGAACAAGGATGTAATTCCTGGGTCATGCTCCCCAGATCTCTGGAATTTCCTACTGAAGCTGGGACAGTCATGCTTGCAATCCACATTCATATTCCCTCTAGGCTTTCTTTTGTTTCAAGGACAGAATTATTTTGTGCAAGTTGATTTTCAAAAGGCAAGGTTGGCAGATTTGAGGACAACAACCTCTAATTTTGTGACTGCAGTCCAGAGGAGTCCTTTGGGTGCATATTTTGCAGCACTCTAATGGATTTTAAGACTCAAACTCATGGAATATCTTTTAAGTGCTCTAAGCATGGCATTGACAGGCTTTTTAATAATCTCTTGGGTTTTGCACTACAGAAATAAGCTCTGAAATTGTTCTTTCAGTAATTACTCGAGGTGAATGTTACATTCACATGGAATCCAGCCACTGAAGCTGAACCCTGGTGTTTGTCCCTTTAAAGATATTGTTTTGTGGGACTTGGTACAGGCAATGAGGAGTAGCTGTTACTGTCAGGAAAGGCAGTTGGTGTAATCAGATAAAGGTTTCTGGTATTGCACATTCTGGATACAATGGGTGGGAGAATTATGGTTGATAATCTTGGGCACACAATTACCTTTGGAGCACAAAAAAAGATATCCAATATTTTGCTGAACAGTGTCCATTTTAAATGTCCACATGTGAGATACCAGACTGGTAACAAGATGTTTCCCATCTGCAGGATTTCAGGTTGAGGAATCTGCCATCTACCCAAGAATAATCCAAGCAGCCTTGGCCCAAAATCCCAGCAAGCTCTCAGTCCACCCAACCCTGTTTGGAGAGAGACACCTTCCTGAGCTGTTGGCATCAGTGAGTGGCATTGGTGCCTCTGAGCTGTCCCTGGGCCATGTCACCAGAGCCCTGTGCTGTGGCCTTGTGGAGAACCTCTGCTCCATGTTACCTGTGCAGCAGCTGGAGGAGATGGGGGTCAGGAGGATCCTGGGCAGTGGCAGCGCCCTTGCCAGGAATGAGGTGCTGAGGCAGGAAGTGGAGAGGATTTTTCCATTCCCTGTGGTTTATGGGAAGGATGTGGATGCTGCTGTGGGGGCAGCCATGGTGATGTTCCATAGTAAATAAAGTCATTATTTGGAATGGCCTGAGATGCAGCTTCTGTTTATTTGCCTGACTCTACAGTGGTTTTTTTTCACTTTATTCCACATGCACTCTCGCTCGTTACAGTGGGACAAAACCCCTGCATTTAATGTCTGTTCTCCTGGGTCTGCACATTTTGTTGCTCTGTCATTCCCATTTGTGAAATGAGAAGTAATTAGCACATTAAATTTATCTGAGTGACTGGGAAACATCCATTAACTTCCTGCATAAAAAGACACTTCTTGCAAGGCCCATTTTCCTGGTAGGAAATATGTTGGAAAGGACTGGGAGAGATGAGCTGCTGTCTGTAACTTGGTCTGATGCTTTTGTGCACTCCCTTAAAATTTCCAAGTTTTATCCCCTGAGTTATACTCTTAGAATTTCTTTCTTCTCCTAGTCATTATTTTAATGTTAAAAATATTGATACCTTTCTGTCTATATGTATGTGTCTTTCCCAAATGACATTGGGAAGCAAGTAAGCTGTCTCATGTTATCTGGATGCAGTTCCATTCCTAGGAAGCACATGTTTCCACTGGAATAAGGACATGGATTCCTCTCTGCTCATTAACAACATCAAGACTGACATTTTTATGGTGAGAAAGCTGTGCTGAGTTCTGAGATCTTAATGACAGAGATGGCTTCATTTCCTTTCCATGTTTAGGGACTGTTGGCACATTACAGAGAAAATGTAGACTTAAAGGTGTTGCAAAAAGTCTGAATTTGTTACATGATGTTTTCCCTGTTGCATTATTATAAATATAATTTTTATCAGCAGGTCTGCTTTCATTTTTATTGAACAACAGGAAAGAGCTGATGATGCTGTTACATCAAAAGCCTTTGCAGCATTTTGGATGCTGCTGAGGAGCTGCCTGTTGGTAATCCATATTTATGCATTAATAAACAGCCTTGTTACTCTGAGTACCACAGATCCAAGGAGTATAATTAGTTTGCTATTAAATAGGCAAATATATAATTCTTTTATATATTCATGGGTAGATGGCAAGACTTGAGGGACAACCACCTTTTGCAAAACAAAAGACAGATAATTTCATTGAATAATTTCATGTTCTGTTCAAAATCTCAGGAAGTTGGAGGGTTGCTCCCAGCCTAGCAGCCTCTGGAAAAGCTGTTTCTCTAAACTAGTTTTTGTCAGAAAGATCTTATGTAAATCATATATTTATCAATATATGAAACAGCTCTGAATTTTTGAGGGTGTTAGATCCATCCTGGATTAGATAAATTGGGGTTTAAATAAAACATAGGAGGAATATGAGACAATACAAAGGCTTTAGGGCTTACTGGTTCTTCCTCAACTCTGTTCTGAATCAGCTTATTGTTAAAATATTTATCTTTAAATCACCACCCAAGAAAGGTGTCCAGAAAGGTGATTGTGGCATACTTTACAAAGTTTTGTAAATTAAATTGAAATTCAAGAATTGAAACTGATCCCCAGAAACAATTGCAGTCTGGTGGTTTGGGTGCTGGTGTTTTGTTTTGTTTTGGGTTTTTTTTTTTTTGCAAACTTGAGTGTGTTTGCAAAGAGGAAATCTGGAGAAGAATGTCCATTACTAAATGCAATTAAAGGGGAGGGAAAAAACAACAGCAACTTACTGCAATTCTTGTAAAAAGCTTTGCTAAACCTCTGGGAATAGAAGCCACTGATGCTTCTGGTTCCAGAATTGTTCTTAATTATCTTATTGCTCTATTCTCTGTTTTTCCAGTGAACTTGCCTTGGTTCTAAAAATCATCACATTTTGCAGACAAATGAAGTGGAGAAGCAAACTCTGAGGGCTTTGCAGTCCAGGCACCTTGGAGGAGGAATATCTGGCACCAAATTCCTGTAGATCAGTGGGTGTTTACTGACACTGGACTATATATCAGAAGACAGGATTTTTGTCAGTATTGGTAAGTTCTGCATGTATCTTTGAATAGCATGGTTGGTTATTTTTAAACTCTTGTTATTTGTGATGTGGCAAGGCATTCTATCCAAAATATTTCCTAATTTATTGTATCAAACTTCTGTGTGTTTGGGTTTCAAAGAGTTCAAATATGTTGTGCATTTTTTAAACTAGATAATGCTTATTGGGTTTTTTTAATAATCCTTCCACAGATTTGTGAAGGTTATTTCTCTTGTAATTTCATACTGGAGGAAATGCAGCTTTGTCTTCATTGTCAAATATATTACCAGCAGGGTTTAGAAAGGAAAGCACAAATAATGTAGGTTTGAGCAATTGCCAGGGGGACAGGATTGAGCCTATTCTGCACATTTAGATTTATAAGTGATTGTTCTGTAGCCACTCACTGATGTTTTTGGCTCAATCTGTATGAGTTTAAATAAGAAAAAAAATTGAAGTTATATATGACTGTATTCCCACTGTAATTTTTTCTGTATTTTATAGAACTGTTTTTATTCATTTTTCACTGTAGTAATAGTTCTACTGTAATTTTAGTATCTTGTTCCAAATAGAAATATTTTTATTTCTTATTTATAGGACAGTTGTGTTAATAAGATATCATGTTATTCTTTCAGGCTGATTCTAAGGAGTCAAAGAACTTGAAAGGTGAGCAAGTTAAATTGCAGTCATTGGTATTTTATCTGTGCTGTGCTGGTTTGCTTCCAGTAACCCTAAATGTGCAAGTTTGCAAACTGATGTTTTCTTTAAGTGTACATTGTACAAAATTATAGAAAATGCAAATGGCAAAATTTTCTTTCCTGTCCTACTTTCACAGAACAATGTAAGTGACCCTTGATGAAAATATGAATTATTCCCACAGAACTGAAAATCCAGCTTTAATGCAGGTTTGCACAGAACCCTCAGAATGTTTCTGTTATGAAGAGAAACGACCTTGAAGTGTGTTCATGATGTTGTTTTTACACTGACAGTACAGAGAAAATGATTGACCACTCTAATGTGGTTTGAGGCTTTTAAAAGTGAGATTAGTGATATTCCTGTGCTCAAAGCAATGTAGGATTTCAGAGCATTTCAGCAGCAGTTCAGATCTGATGTGTTCCTGCCTCCCCTGCTGGAATTCCAGGGTATTTTGCATTCAGTGACATGAAGACAATATTTGTCTGATTAAAACAGGTTGATAAGAAACCAAACAATAAAAAGGCAGCCTGCTCTACTTTCAGCAGTCTGTTATCTGTGAGGGTGGGGAGGCCCAGAGAAGCTGTGGCTGCCCCTGGATCCCTGGAAGTGTCCAAGGCCAGGTTGGACATGGCTTGGAACAGCCTGGGATAGTGGAAGGAATCCCTGCCCATGGCAGAGGGGTGGAATGAGATGAACTTTGAGTCTTTTCCCACCTAAACCATTCTAGATTCTGTGTTTGTTGCTGGTGTCAGGTTCTGTGTGGTTGTGAATCAGACAAGATCAACCTTGTGGTCGTTGCAGTCACATCTTATCTGTGGTAACCTCTCCCTCTCTGTTTCCGTGCCTCATGTCTGAGGTGACACTCATCTCTCAAGGATCACACCCTGCAAATTCCATCAGGCACTGCCATGACTCTGGCAAAGCCCTTAAGGGATGATTTTCCTGGGTGCAGGAAGCCCTGTGTGCTCAGCATGCCAGAGATCAGCTTATGGCACAAGCAGGGCTTGTTTTCACATCCCTGATAGAATCATGAGAATGGTTTGTGGCACAAACCAGTCAGAAAGTAGAGAAGAAAAGCAGAGATTGTTGGGGTTTGAGATTGTTCAGGTTTTACCAATGACTGCAGGATGAGGCACTGCTTTTCAGCAGAGGTGGCTGAGGCTCAGCTCTGCAGTGAAACGAGCAGGAAGCTCTGGGATGCTCTGCTCTGCTCTCTCCATTCTGGAATGGGTAAGGGCAGTGGGAACAAATGAAATAAAGACCTACTAAACTGTTCTGGCTGTGGGCACAGTGAGAATGTGTCCATCTGCCTCATTTCTGGCAACCAATCCACTCCCTGCTGTTTCTGGAAAACATTCCCAGGTAAAAGGGGACTCATGGCCCTGTGAGTGCTGACCTGAGGTGTTTGTGTCCTTCCTCACAGACTGCTGGCTCATCATGTCCTCCATTCTTGGGAAGATGAAGAAGTTTGGCAGTTTTGACATGGAGGAATCTGAAGTGACAGATGAACACACAGATGGGGAGGACTCTGTCCAGGAAACCCCTGACAACTCCCAGGGCCCACCCAGCACCAAGGTGCAGCCACCCAAAAGCAACATTTTTGCGAGACGGGGCCGCTTTGTGATGGGGGACAGTGACAAGGACATGGCTCCCATGGACTCCTTCTGCCAGATGGATCACCTGATGGCACCTTCTGTCATCAAATTCCATGTGAATTTGGAGAGGGGCAAACTTCACAAGTAAGTTGTGAGATTGGGTTGTAATGAGTATTTGGTAGCTGCAGGCTGTGGTTCTTAGAGCAGCATTTGTTCTCTCTGCTTGAGCAGGACCATTTTTTCAGTTTCACTCTTTTCTATGCCAAATTAAGGAGTGTTGCAACTGAAAGTGACAATAACTGTTGTCTCTTGGCATCTCTAAAAATCTCTATCTCCATGGATATTGTGCCCAAAATTGGCAGTAGGCCTCAGCTCACTTGCTTGAGGCTGCTCAGTGGATGGACATGGCTCAGAGTGAGAACAAGGGATTGCCTGGCTCCAGGCCTGCAGTTACACTGCCAAACTTCAGTGCCTCCTTGAAGACTTGTTCTCAGCTTTTCAGCAACAGAATCATAATTTTATCAGGAGAGTTGCTTGCACACTTTGTTCTTTTAGTCTTTGCAGATGTACCTATTCTAATCTGCAGTGTTTACTAGTTGACATGAGCAAATGAAGAACAGTGTTCTGGTAGTTGATAAAAAGCCTGCTAAATATCTGACTTCAGGTAACTGACATTTCCCTTTGTTAGGCTCCTATCTACAGATTCCATCACAGGCTGCTCAGAAAAAGCTTTCAAATTTTATGACCGCAGAAGGATCTTTGATGCTGTAGCCCAAGGCAACACAAAGGACCTCAGTGACCTGCTACTTTACCTTAACAGAACCTTCAAACATCTCACAGATGAGGAGTTCAAAGGTACCCTTTAGTGTCACATACCTTGAGTTGCCCTCTTCTTCTTCCAGTAGTGCTCCTGAGATGAAAATAAAAAAACATAATTATGTTACATGTCTGCAGGAGGTCCTTTAATGGCCCTATTGATTGGGCAGCCCATTGATTGGAAGGTTATGGGGGCTGAAATTTTCTGTGAAACACTAAATGGGGTTTCTTGTCTTTTGAAAAGAACCTCATTAATTCCTGCTTGCCTGGGTATAGATGGTGGGTTTGTAATCACTTCTATGTACCTGCAATTTTTGTTTTATAGAGCCTGAAACTGGAAAAACCTGTTTACTGAAAGCCATGCTGAATCTACATGATGGGAAAAATGATACCATTCCCTTGCTGCTGGATATTGCAAGGAAAACTGGAACTCTGAAAGAGTTTGTTAATGCAGAATATACTGACAACTACTACAAAGGTAAGAGGAGCAGCTGCTGCAGTGAATGCTTAGGATGCTCAGAAATGGGGTTAGGCAGGGCTCTCAAAGTCCTGTGCATGAGGCCTTACACACCCCAAAGTTCTGGTGTGTGATTGACAATCTGTGCATTTGTGCTGGGGCTGTGCCCTGTTAGGTGCAATACTCTGCCATTTTTGACATAGAGTGATTTAATGACCTGCATTTGCTGTTTGTGTGGTTTTTTCCTGTTCAGTTCTAGATCTTTTTAGCCTGCAGAGCTCTCAGTTCCAACATCTTACACGGAGCTGAGGGAATTGCAGTGCTGAAAGCTCTCAGTCTGTACTAAATGCTGAGGATTTCTGTCTGATGTCTCTGTAGGCCAGACTGCTCTTCACATTGCCATCGAGAGGAGGAACATGTACCTGGTGAAGCTCCTGGTGCAGAATGGAGCAGATGTTCATGCCAGAGCCTGTGGGGAGTTCTTCAGGAAAATCAAAGGGAAATCTGGCTTTTATTTTGGTAGGAGTGAGCACAGTGTGGTCTTTATTGATGGAGTTGTCCTAGCAGCATCCCAAGTGCAAGCTGTTAAATAATCCTGTTTATGTGGGACTGGAGGCTCAGAAGTGCCAGATGGGCTGTTCCACCTTTAGGCCAAATATTTCCTCCCAAGGACTGAGCTTATAAAGAAACAGTTGGTAGCTGATGGTGTTCAGTGTGAGCCTGGTGTCAGCTTGCCTTTGTTCTCTGAGCACTGTATCCTTTGTAACCTGCTCCTGTCCTGGCAGGGTTTTTTAAGCAGCTGTGTTTCTGTGATGTAGTTAAACCAAAGGAAACCTATTTTAACAGCTATCACAAGAATTGGTGCTATTCCAGATAGAGAAATTAATCTTTTCTCATAGTGAAAGATGAAAACAATGTGATGTTTCTGTTCATGCACCTCCAGTGCTGGGCTTTCTGACCACTCCTTCCCATTGCTTGCCATAGGAGAGCTGCCTTTGTCCCTGGCTGCCTGCACCAACCAGCTCTGCATTGTGAAATTCCTCCTGGAGAATCCCTACCAGGCAGCCAACATTGCTGCTGAGGACTCCATGGGCAACATGGTCCTGCACACACTGGTGGAGATTGCAGATAACACCAAGGATAACACCAAGTTTGTAACCAAGATGTATAATAACATATTGATCCTTGGTGCCAAAATTAATCCCCTCCTCAAGCTGGAAGAACTCACCAACAAGAAAGGGCTAACTCCTTTAACTCTGGCAGCCAAAACAGGGAAGATAGGGGTAGGTGAACAAAGGTGTTTGTCCCATTGTTGTATGACATTATAGAGACAGTGTGTAAAACATTTATGCAGAATGGATTTTAGAGCTTTATCATAGGGGATTTTAGTTAAGAGGAACTGATGCTGCAGTTTAACTGCACAGTCCTTAAAGGCTACAAAGTGTGAGTGTGTCTGTGCCCAGCTGTTATTCACACAAGGCAGCCCCAGAGGAAACAGAAAGTGGGTCTCTGATATCATCTCAACCACTGGAGCTCTTTTACTTTTGACTGGCTGTTATAACTCATCTTCTGGCAGTCCCCATTCAAAGTGTGCTCAGAGATGTGTCACATCTCTGCTTTTCTCTTGCAGTTTTCAAACAGATAACACCAAGTTGTAAGAGGTGTTTGTATTTCCCCTCTCCCATCACACAGTGTGTTTATTTCAGACTGTGATCTCTGCAGTGCTCCAGTGGTTTGTCTTCAGCTCAGTTGAGCTAGAGAGAAGTTAGCCTTCCTGTGTTATGGAGAGGCTGAGGAATGAGAAGTCCATTAGCACTGAAATGTTGGTTGTGTTGTTCTTTCGCAATTAGATTTTCGCTTACATCCTCAGACGGGAGATCAAGGACCCTGAGTGCAGACACTTGTCCAGGAAGTTCACTGAATGGGCTTATGGACCTGTCCACTCCTCTCTTTATGACCTGTCCTGTATAGACACCTGTGAGAAAAATTCAGTGCTTGAGATCCTTGCCTACAGCAGTGAGACACCAGTGAGTACTGCACCTCCTTGGCTGGGGAGAGCTTCATGTTCCACACAGAGCATCTTCTCCCTCATTTCCATCAAACAGCAACCTCCCATCCTGATCTTAAGGGAACCAGAGGGATCATTTGCTGAAGATTTATGTAATATGGGATTTTTCAAACTCCAGTATATTCTGGTCCTAGCAAAATTCTCCTTTTTCTCCTGCACAGAACCGTCACGAGATGCTGCTGGTGGAGCCCCTGAACAGGCTGCTGCAAGACAAGTGGGACCGCTTTGTCAAGCACTTGTTTTACTTCAACTTCTTTGTCTACACCTTACACATCACCATCCTCACTGCAGCTGCTTACTACAGACCTGTACAGAAGAATGAAAAGGTGCATTACTCCTGTCATGTGTTAGGGGAACCACCCATTGCATGATATCCCAGATTTACCTCCCATTTGAATGCATGACCTTAGCATCCAAATTTTCCCCTTTCCTAAAGGCAGGAGAGAGATCTGACCCTGCTTGCTTCCCAGTCTTACCCCCTTGCTGCAGCACATTGAGAAACTTAACCACTCCCTGTTCCCCCAGCAATGGAGCTGCTTCCAGCTGCTGGAACCTCCAGTTCTGCTGAATAAATCTGTTTTTGTCTTCTACAGCCTCCCTTCACCTTTGGTTACAGCACTGGGGAATATTTCCGAGTAACTGGAGAGATCCTGAGTGTACTGGGGGGCCTCTATTTTTTTCTCAGAGGGGTAAGAGATTTGAAAATTTTCCTTTTGCTGTTTGGGTAGGTGTAGGAGAGAATCAATCAAGCTTTTCCTATTAATGAGCATTAGCTGCTTAGATAATCCATGTTTTAGTCAAGAGGTACAAATAATTTTCCTTGACCTGATGTTACTGGAAGGGTCCTCCCTAGATCTTGCACCAGTGTTGGTTTTGAGCTGTTCTTGAGCTGTTTTACCTGATACAGGAGTCAGTGCTTAGTTAATTAATTCTCAGGGATACTCTGTATTTCCTTGATGCAAATCTGGTTTTTGTTCCCTTTTCTTTTCAGATCCAGTACTTTGTGCAGAGGCGCCCATCACTCAGGACACTGATAGTTGATGGCTACAGTGAGGTTCTTTTGTAAGTTCCAATATCTGTGATTGCATCTCAGCCTGAAACAGATGAGTTATGGAATCTGTAGTTGAGGCTGAAGCCAACTGTAATCTTTGCTAAAATTCTCTGGGTCTTTACAACAGAGCTGCCAGAGGATAACATTGAACAAATGGGTCTGATCAGTGACCTCCAATGGAGGCAAAGCAAATGAAGTGTCTGAATGTTCAGTGTGTAATGCAGCAGAGTTAGAAATACATCTCCAAGTGGAATTTATGCATTATTTGTGCAGAAATCCTCCCATTGCTAAGGGAGCTTTGCCTTTCCAAGGCCCTTTCTCTTCCCAGCTGGACAATCCCTTGTGCAGCACCTGCAGCCAGCTCAGCCCTCTGCATTCACACCACTCTTGTCTTCCAGCTTTGTCCACTCCCTGCTCCTGCTGAGCTCTGTGGTGCTCTACTTCTGTGGCCAGGAGCTCTATGTGGCATCCATGGTGTTCTCCTTGGCCCTGGGCTGGGCCAACATGCTCTACTACACCCGGGGCTTCCAGCAGATGGGGATTTACTCCGTCATGATCGCCAAGGTGAGTGCAGGGAGCAGCTGAGGGGGCAGCAGAGCCTCAGAGCAGGAACTTCTGCCAGCAGCCCCATTTCCAGGGCACACCTGGCCATGTCTGCCTCTCATATTGACAATGCTAGCCTTTGTTATTATTTTCTGAGTGAGGTAATAAAATGTAAGTGATGTTTAAAAACCCCCTGCTCTTCACCTATGTGTTTTATGGCAGTCTTGATAGGGTGATGATGATGATTATTATTTTTATTACCTGCCGTGCTTCAAAATAGCAATAATTGGGTAAGCATGGATGCAAGGGGACTGAGAACAGTGCAGGCTGCTCTGGTGTGAGATGGCCCAGCTTTCTGCCAGCTGGAAATTTCTCCAGGTATAGATAAAATGTTGCCAAACAGAGCAGTTAGCTAAGAGGCTGTAGCTGGCTAATGAACCTCTCTGTGATGTAGCCTGCCAGCCCAAGAGGGGAAGAAAGATGCAACTGTCTTTGTGTGGTTTGTACTCACAAAGAGGAAACTGTTCCCATGTATGTGTTGCATTTGTGTGTAAATTGTTGCTTGAATAAGAGAAAAATGTTTTCTGTATTTATTTATTATCTCAGCTGGATAAATAACAGTTTAATGCATGAACTGCCAGTTCAGAGCAAATGCAATCTTGAGCCAAAGCACTATGTCCTACCAGGTTTTGCTGCAGTTTTAAAATCTCTTCATCTGTTTTCATGTTACAGATGATCCTTAGAGATTTATGTCGCTTCATGTTTGTCTATCTTGTATTCCTCTTGGGATTTTCTACAGGTAATACTCTACTTGGATTTACTTTTATTAACCCTAAATAATCTCAGGAAAGTTTGTTTTTCGAGAGTTGCTTAGACTTTTTGTTCCCAGCTAAAAACTAAGAAATTAACAATCTCTTCAGAATAACAATTGTTTGTAGTAATTTCATACAGCTTTTCATCCCTGGGTTGCAAAGCTGAATAGAAAACCAGTCATCCTTTTCTGTGTGGAGAAAACTGAGCCAGCACCTGCTCAGAGGGTGTCAGTTCTGGGGAATATTTTATAGGGCAATTTCCCTGGGGTCAGTGTGCTGTGGAGGGAACCTGTGTTACCTTTCTGCTCCTTTTCATTGCTTGCAATGAAGTTATGATCTCAAACTGTGTTTCCATTGTGTGAATATAATTCTGGTTTTGCCACAGCTGTGGTGACTTTGATTGAAGATGACAATGAGGGGCAGGAAACAAATATCTCTGACCATGGCCGGTGCTGCTACGTGAAACGAGGCCGCACCTCCTACAACAGCCTCTACTACACCTGCCTGGAGCTCTTCAAGTTCACCATTGGCATGGGGGACCTGGAGTTCACAGAGAACTACAGGTTCAAATCTGTGTTTGTCATCCTGCTGGTGCTCTATGTCATCCTCACTTACATCCTCCTGCTCAACATGCTCATTGCACTCATGGGGGAGACTGTCAATAAAATTGCACAGGAGAGCAAGAGCATCTGGAAACTCCAGGTATGTTGGTTCTGTGAGGCTGTTGTCTAAAAAAAAGGTGCGAGGAGTCATAAGAGATTTCAGACAGAATCTTAGGAGCTGCTGTGTCTTCTGATTCACCTGAACACCTCCTACAAAAAGTATTAGTTCCTTTTCCATGTTTGTCCTAAGCAGACGTTCCCAGTGTTCCACAGATGTTCAGAATGTAAGAAGTGTTTTTGTAATTGGACAAAATTATATGGTCTTTGTATGATGGAAAATCCTGATCAGACTATGAAGAGACAGATTATGCAAGGGGAAAACCAATATTTACCAGAATCATGTTTTGTTTGAGGTAAGAAAGGGAACTTCATCATTTTATTCACAGCATTTTCAGTGACATATTAACTAAAGGTGATGTTGCAGAGTTACAGTGTCTGCTCTAAGATGTTGACAATGATAAAAACTCAGGGTTTTTAAAACAAAGAGAGAATTCAGGATTTGACTGACTTTGACCAGCAGCCCTGAGTGCTCTGCTTTCTCTCACCTGGCAGAGAGCCATCACAATCCTGGACATTGAGAACAGCTACTTGAACTGTCTGAGGCGCTCGTTCCGCTCGGGGAAGCAAGTCCTGGTGGGGATCACACCTGATGGCCAAGATGATTACAGATGGTGCTTCAGGTAACCTGGTGTTTGTGTATCAAGCCAACAAGCTTTTGTAGACAAACAACTTCAAGTATCTGGTGGTGGGAAGCAGAACTTTGCTCCTGGAGTGCTCTGAAGAGTAGAGCACTAATAGTGTCTGCAGCGGTCAGTTTAATCTGGTTTTGGGGTCACAGCTGAGGCTTGAGTGGTGACAGTTTGTGGTATAAATTGATCCTGGATCTGGGGATCCTTAAAATAGATCTTGGGTTTGTTGTTTCTGCAGGGTTGATGAAGTGAACTGGTCCACGTGGAACACTAACCTGGGCATAATCAACGAAGACCCTGGGTACTCTGGGGACCTCAGACGAAATGCCAGTTTCTCCATTAAGCCTGGCAGAGGTGAGGCTTTCAGGGACTCAAATCCTGGTGTGGGCTGCACTCTGGTGATAGCAGCAGCATGAATTAACTGACAGAGGGCAGTCAGTGCCATGCTCTTACTGATAATGCAGTGACTGAGTTGGTGGCTTTTTCAGCCAGCACAAAAATGCAAAGGATCAAATGGGCTCATTGCTCACAGTTTGACTCTCTGGAGTAAAAACCAAGGAGCTGCTCTGCTCCCCACCAAATGCTCAACATCCAGCACCAAGGCATTTAACTGTGCAGTCAGTACTTGCCAGCTGAAATATGGAAAACTTGTGGAACAGGATGGGGAAGAAAACCACGAAGTCCTTTCTTCCTGCTTCTTTCTTCTTTCATCAGCTCCCTGTTCAAACCACTTGTATGTTTTCTTCTGTTTCTGTGGAGGGGAAAAAAATTAACCATTCTTTTCCTTTTTAGTTTCAGGGAAGCACTGGAAAACATTGGTTCCACTTCTGAAAGATGGAGAGAAGAGGAGAGAAGAGCCTCACAAGCTGCCAGAAGAAGTCAAATTAAAACCTGTTCTGGAGCCTTACTTTGAACCAGAAGATTCTGAGGCGGTGAAAGAGTCAATTCCAAAGTCAGTCTAATTCTGGTTGCCTGGTCCTCACAAGGAGGACAATAGAGCACTTGATGTACAGGAGCAGGGACTTTTGGAAAAAGGTCAGAGGACTGAGGGAATTACCTTGTGCAAGGATTGATTTATTACACTAAGTGTGCTGAATAAACCATTTGTTGTTTAAGCTCATGTCTTCATGGTTGTTTTTAGTACAACCTTCTGTCTGCTTTTAGAGTCTCTTGTATTAAAAAATTATTTTTGTGAGCGTACTCAGGCCTTGATTTTGTGGCTTTGCTGCCTCGAAAACCAACCAACCAAATTATTATGACACTGGAAAAGCACTCATAAAAGAGCAGTAAAAGTCACCAAGGGCCCAGACAGATGTTCCTGTGGGGAAAGTTTCTTGGAAAAAAGATAAATAAATGGGGACATGGAAAGAATACAAAATCTTTTTCTCATAACACAAGAACAAACACACTTTGTGAGATTTTAAAGGTTGAATAGTCAAAATCAATGAAATAAATGTTTCTTTTACACTGTCTGAGTAAACTCCAGAAATTCACAGTTATTTTACTGAAGCTAAAAACTTAACAAGATCCCAAATGTGACATTTATTTAGATAACAGATGAACTTTGCACAAAGTAAGAGATAGTGGTTATAGGGAATATATGTTTCAAAGGTCAGATGTATAACAATGTGCAACAATAATAATCTTGAAATTAGAAAGTTTTTGTTCTTGACTTTGACAGCAATGGGGAGGAAAAATCTGGTGTTGAAAATCCACCTGGCTGGATTTATAGAGAGAATCAGGAAAAATATCAGAGGGAAAATAGGCAGATGTTCTGCAAATACAGATGGAAGCCTTGGAAAGAGAGGGAAGGGTAAGAGGAGCTTTGGCATCTTGAAAAGTGAGTAGGCATAGAGGAACTAAGGACAAGAAAATTGTTTTATTGACAGCTGGCTCCATATTTCAGTGCTGGGCCACAGTGCAGCTGGGCTGGGCAAGAAAAGGTGAAAGATTTGACTTCTTTCCTTAAATCCCTAAAGCACTTGGAATTAACAGCCTTTAACACTCCCTCAGAGTGCACACCCAACTCTCCCTGAGTGAACAATGTCTGTGACTTCAGCTGTTCCTGGGGTTTCACCTGAAGTACAGATCATTTTCATAATTGAATTTTGTAATTTTGCTACATTTACTGCAATACTGGGACATCCACTGCTTTTAAAGAGAAGCAGTCAATGTGTTTGTATACAGGCTGCCCTGTGAGATGAAATTTTGGGTTGTGTGACATCACTTCTTCTACTGGAATCAGGATTTCTCACTGTGGTCCTTTTTCATGGGGCACTACAGAATATATTTCAAGGAAATCTTCAAACATCCAGCTGCTTTATTTGAAATAGTAGCACCATCTAGAGGACTAATAATTCTTGTTCCTTTGGCTCACATCACTCAGGACAAATGTTATTTTATTTTCACAGTTTGTAGGGTATAACCAGAGAAAACTGACAAAGGATTTTAAAGAAGTGCTTGAAAAAAGTTAGAATTTGAACTGGAAATAATCAGAATTTAAAGTCTTTAGTGGACAAGGAAGCCACAGAAGGTGTTTAAAGTAGGTGTGTTCAGTTTCATATCTCTAAACCCTTGGTAGCCACTCAAGGTTTCATTATGCTCCATTCTGAACATGGCAAGAGGCAATCCACATGTAAATCAAGCACAGCTGAGTAGGCCAGACAAGCTGAGACAGTGAAATAATTTCTTATTTAAACTACCAAGAATAAACATAGAAAGGAGCTGACCAGAAAAACACAGTTGGTTGTCTCCATGCTTTGTGTGCCACAGCAAATTTATGTTTGGAAGGACACCAGGATTATGATATAGCTGGAAAACATTCATGAGTTTTCTGTTTTCCCTGGGAGGAATCCATTTTTCATAATTATCAGTCTGGGCAGAGATCTAATCCATTGCTTAAAGTCCACCCTGATTTACATCAAGAGCCTGTCCAGAAGGATTGATTACTGCCCTGTGTGAGCTGAACACATCCTACACCTCTGCCTTCCTGTCCTTCCTGCTCCTAAAAGAACACAAAGACTGCAAAAGGCTTCTTAAAACCAGAAATGCTGAAATACAGGCTGAAAACATACATCAGAATGATGTTGTGGTTAAGGACATAAATGCCCTGTATTTGTGGGATGGGGTGGTGCTGGTGGGGTTTTGGTTGCATTTCTAAAATCCCTTAATCTTCTCTGGGAAGCAAACAAAATTATCCCACTCTTTTAGAGAGAGTTATTACCAAGCTCTCAGAATTTCCAGCTAAATCATCACTTCAGTTCCTGCAATGGGCACAGATTTATTTCCCACAGATGGGGAGGTTCAGTTTGGCAGTGACTCCAGCTCAGGAAGTGTTTGTCCTTTAGGAATAGTTCTGCCAGGACCAGCACCTTTCTGACTCCTCCACTGAGGAGGAGCATGGCCTTGCAGTAAATGCTCTTTATTTGGGTTGTTTTGTGGAGGTTCTGCTCACCTTGACATATTTTGCAGGTCTTGATAAAGTCTTTTAGTTTGAAATTCCTGTAATTATTTCACACTGAACAAGGTTAGAAGCAGCACATGGCTCCTGTGCTGGTTTTTGAGGTTTGTAGGTGGTAAAAATCTGTCTTCTCCCAGTTATTAATTACATTAATTGTGTCTACACTTAATAGGAGATGATCAGGTTGGACAACTGTATATAAATATATTTATATATAACCCCCAGCTCCCAATAACCACAGTGGAACTGGAGCAAGAGAACTGGAGGGTGTTGGTGTGTTCACCTCCCATCAGAGGGTGACAGCTGTAATTAGCACTGACTGCCAAAGTGTGTGGGATGGAGATGGCAGGAAGGGGTGAGCTGGGCTGAGCTCCCCAGGGAGGTGAGAAGGGATCCATGAACACCTGGAAAAACAAAAACACAATCTCAGTATTGACAGCATTTCCAAACCTGAAATGAAACTGGTCAAGTTAGCCATGAAAACTGAGCTGTGCCTTTCAAACTGCAGGAATTCCTGAATTATTGAGAAAATCACACACCCTGCCTGAAAACCTTGGAGCCACACATCCTGTTGTTCATGTGGCCTCTGCCACAGCTGCACTGGACTCTGGATAGCCCCTGTCCTAATGAAACATGAATGTTAATCCCTCCTGAGGCAGCTTTTAGGGACCTCCACACCATGTGTGGTGCTGCTGTTCCCCTGGCCCCAGGACAGCCTCTCTTCCTCTGATGCCACTGTCCTGCTTTGCTGCCTCTGCTCACATTAATGGCACACAGGCAGATTTATCTGCTGAACACCAGCTCATTCTGTCACTCTTCTGTGGCCTGGAGGCCTCAGTACTCAGATATTCAATATCCAAACCCCACAAGGTGTGTGCTCAGCAGGTGCTGCTGTGCTACAAACACAGGGGATCCTGCCAACCCCACAGCTTTAAGGGATAAAGCCACTGCACTCAGCTTCTGAGGCTTGAAGTTTTCAGAATCCCATCAACAGGAATTTTACAGTGTTTTTGTTCAAAGTCTTGGGGTAAATCTTCCAAACTCCAAAAATTTCCATTAAAAATCCCAGGCAAGCTGGGGATCAGGCAGTGTCTTGGGTATTTGAGAGAACCCTCTTGCAGTGAAAGATGCTCCTTACAAGTGTCCATGTGTGCTCCACTGGGCACAGGCAAGGATTTACCAGGCCTGGGGAGGAAGAGGATTTAATTGATGCTGCCAGATGCAGCACAGACACCCTGGCTCTTCTTGATGTGGTTCTAGGGCTCTGAAGTGCTTCCCATCACCCTCACCATGCAGGCTGGGATTACTTTTTCCAAACATGGACCCAGTTTTTCCTACAGCAGATGTTAATCTTCCAAACATGTGGTGGGGAGCACTTATTTCTCAGGGAAGGAGGAGAAATCAAGCAGCTGAGCTCACTGGACTTCTCTCCTCCTGCTGTTAGTGATGCTGTGGCTCCATCTCCATTATTAACATTCCCAGTTTCCATGTGCAGGGCATGAGTGGGCACAAGGAGACGCCAACATTCACAGGATCATCGAGGTTTTTCAGGCTCCATCATCACCCAGAGCTGTGCTCCTCAGTCACTGCTATAATCAGCCTCTAAAATCAACATTTTAGTCACCTGCATGCTGGTATGAAAGGTGGAATTGCCGTGTCAGGCAGCAGGAGCAGCTCCCAATTACAGGAACTGGAGGAAGTGTCCGACTCACTGGGCCAGAAAGAGCAGTTTCCAGCCATGTCACCAAGTCCAAGTCACTTCTTTCCAAGCTGACAGAGGAGGTTTCACCCAGGCAGTTCCTCTTTTTCCACAGGAGAATGCGGATAATGAACCAGCCAGGGAAAAGGGAGCCTCAGTTCCTGTTAGTCACAGGGGGAAAGCCTGGAGTGTTTCATGGGCAAAGAGGAGCACACAAGGAACACAACATCCCTCATCACCAGATACAGGAGTTTAGGGCTGGAAATAGGTAAAGTTTTCTCTGGAGGATGATTTGCAAGGACAGATAGAAATAAATGTTTTTGAAATATGCACCAAAGAACTGAAAACTGAGAGAGGAGATGATTTGCATACTCAAAGAGATTTTAATTAGAATAATGAGTTGAAACTGAGGCAGGGAAAATACATCCTGAAAAGATAGTGGGGCACATATGATACATGTCCACCCAAAGAATTCCCTTTGGAATCTCTGGAAGTTTCAAACACCAGCCCATGGATGCAGATTTATCCAGTGCCCTCCTGACTGCAGGTTTTAGAGCTCTTGTTTCAGGGACCCAAAGCACCTGAGGGTTTATTTCAACTGGTGTATGTTCACCTTCAATTCTGCTTCATTTATTTGCCAGGAAGAACTTGACAAAAAGTGGAAGGTTTGTTACAGCTCCTGAGCACTTCATGTGCTGCTGCAGCTGATAGAAAGTTTAGCTCTCAGTGTAAGGCCTGATAGTGGGTGAATTTTTGTTCCCCTCATGTTTTTTACAGGTCTAGACAGATCTTTGGAGAGGGAATGGAAATGAACCATTCTCTGGATTTAGATGGATGAGGCAGATAAAAATATCTCCATTCTAAAAAGGGAAGTTTGATGTTTTTTAAAATCAAATGACTGAACCATTAGTTCTACCTGAATTTCTTACAACATGAAAGTTCCTCCCCAGTTATGGTGCTCACCCTCCAAAAACTACTTGAGTCAAGCAGTGGCAGCACAAACTCGAGCCAAAAAAAATGCAGCATTTAGGTGGGGCCATGCTTTCCTCATGTGGATTCCTTGAGGCATTTTCATGTTGCCTCATTCCCCAGCACTGCTCAGCATTACCAGAAACTTCACCACAACTGAAGAGTCCCAAACTGAGCCTGAAACAGCTGCAGAACAACCCTGACCTAGTTGGGAGTGTGAGGCTCAGCAGCCAGGAGAGGTCTGAGCTTTGGGATGTGTCACCCAGGAGATTTGGCTCCCTCAGCCAAGAGCCAATTCAGGTAAAGGTGCCTCTCTCCTGCTCTTAAAACTGATTTTATTTTTTCCTCCGAAGTTTTCATGGCCTTGTGAGCCTCCCCCCTGGCTGTGCCCAGCCTGTGAGCCACAGCAGCAGCAGGACAAGCTCAGGGACAGGGACAAGAGGAGCAGCCACCACCCTGCACATCTGGCCCTGCCCATCTGTGCAGTGAGGCTGGGAAAGGACTCGGTGGGTTTGGGCTCAGGAGTGGCAGGGGACACTGAGAACAGCACAAAAGCAGGAAAACACACTGGGAAAAAGCAACAAACCCATTATTCCCATTGCTTATCATGCTTAGGTAGCCCTGACACTTTGCCAGGAGAGATAACTGTGTCCTGAAGTCTGATATTGATGCCACTTATAAAGTGGATTTTTACTGCACTTATTTCAACTTAATCATGACTGAGCCCATCCCTGCAGAGGGAATTGTCAGATGTGGGAGTTAGGGAGACCCAGGTGGAAGTGAGGACTCTGTCAGGTGGGGAGAGGGGAGAATAAGGGAGGAAGGGAGGCAGCTTTGGCATTTTTGGTTGTGGCTAGAACCTGAGAGACAGGATCAGGCTTTTCTCTGCTTTTCTGTCCTCTTATTGTGAACCCTAGCTAGGATGCAGCAGGGCACTGCTCAAATGCAGAATAAAAATATTCCTTTTCCCTGCTGCAGAAATGAAGGCAACAGCAGAGAACAGACTGAGGAGTGTCATGAGTGGAGCTCTCCCTGTGCTGGGCAGGACTCTCAGGGCAGCAGCTGGAATTGAGTGCAGGAAGTGTAGTTTGGAAAAATAGGAAATAATTAAGATAACAATTTTTTTGCCCAAGCAGAAAGAATAAACTGCACAGTGCCACAGTTGCAGGGAATATATTTGTGATGGAGGCTCCAACAGACCTACTCCATCCCCTTGTGCATGGGACTGTTCTTTTCTGGGAGGGATCTTTGGGAATCAGATCTCCATGCAAAAATACATCACAGCTAAAGAGCTGGGACTTGTCCCTGCAGCCCAGACTGCACCAACTGGTAAGTGACATCCTAATATTTTCCTGGAATGATTTCCCACAGGGCTGTCTCCTGGTAGGTGATAGTCACACACTTACAGGCTAATTCATTTTCCTGTTGCTCAGCTGCATAGAGCAGCCTCTTATCTTGCAATTTATGAGCATAATGTATAAATATTTGCAAGTGCTACTCAGTTGTCTGGAGAGGTGTGAAAAGCTCTTTGTGTACCAGCACACCGAGGTGATCCCAGGACAAGTTTAATTCCAAGGGGAGGAGTGAGGAGAGGGACAGAGAAGAATTCTGGAGGACTCCTGTGAATCAATTAAACACTATGCTCAGGGGAAGGGGGCTGCTACTGGTATGCTCAGTGGTTTTATTCTCATATTTCTCATTATTTTTAAGGAGTTTGGGGAATAGAATGATGACAATAAGTAATTTACAATTATTCTTGATGTTACCCAAGGTAAAAAATGCACTTAGGTAGTGGCTTTTCCCCTTAGTGACTCTGTTGAGGTACTGAAAATCACAGAATTAAATATAAAATATGAATAATTTCTAATGTGAGCTTGCCTGGGATACTGTCCTGTATCAGCAGAAGAGCAAATGCAGCTTTGACTTGCTGATGTCAGATGGAAAATCTCCAATGCTCATTCTCTCCCAGCTGGGGTTTCCTTCATCTTGTTCATTTTGGTTTCTACTGAGCCTAACACTTGCTAGGAAAACAAAATAATGCCACATAGGGCTTCTGCTGCTTATTTGTGCTGCACACACTGTCCAAAGCTGAAATTTTCAAGTAATTTTGAATAGGAGATCCATCTTATTAATGTTCTTGACCCTTCTGGCATCTCTTCAGTAGCTGAAGCAGCTGGTGACTGCTGTAAAACTATAAAATGGTCATGGTCATGACAGAGCCTCTTGCAAAACCCTCCATGGCTCCTGAAAAATGCTGCCCTTGTCAGAAACACCAGGGTGGAGCAAGGAACAAAAAGGCTGAGCAGGTTAATGATTAAAACTGAAAGAAAATGTTTGCACAGATGTGACTGACTAGTCTATCCTCACAAGCAGCTCAGGCTCACAGCAACCCAAAATTCTGTTTTCAGGGAGTTCAGCCAGGCAGGGCTCCTGCTCCCTGAATCTGAGAGCTGCCCAGGAAAGGGCTCAGGGGCTGGAGGCTGCCCTGGCAGTGCAGGAGCAGCTGTTCCCAGAGCAGGCAGGATGCAGTGGAGCTGTGTGAGAGCTGTTCCTGCACCTCTCCATGGGCAGGCTGACAGCAGGGCTCTGCCTCTCCTGCAGCTTGTCCCAGTTTTCCCTCTCTGGATAGCTGCCACAACAGTATAAATAGACCTTGCTGCTAGGTCCTGTGTTCTGCTAAATCACACAGATCTGGGTGCTTTCTAAATTCAAAGTCCTGCCTGCTGCCAAACACATTTTCTCTCCTTAGCAAAAGGATTTCTGTTCCTGTGGTTGATCAGAGGTAAAGCAAGAATCCTCAAATGCACCTTCACCCAAATTTCATGTGGCTTTGCCTATTTCCATCCTCAGATTGACTTCAATTAAGGAGTTTCTCACAGCTTGTGTTGAGAGCCAAGCTGGTGCTCTGCCAGGCAGGAGGGGATGGCAGGATCCAGTCCTTATCCCAGGTCCTCACACCAGCAGCTAAAAGACCATCAAAGCAGCTGCCTCTGGCTTGTCACAGTTCAGCTCAGGTGTTTGGCAGGATGTGAACAACATTTCCTGGCACAGGGTTTGGAGCAGAGCAGGAATTTGTGGCAGGCAGAGCTGGATGTGTGCTCAGCACCTCCAACCAAAGGGATCCCCAGAGCCAAATCCAACCAGCCTGGGCACAGCCCCTCTCCCCACGCAGCTCCTGATTCATGACAGGAACTGTGCACTGCTCCTGGCATTTCACACAAGGTCTGAGGCAAATGTAACACCCAGCAGACCTGTTTTTAAAGATACTTTATGGACAGGAGGAGCTTACCTTAAGTTTGTAGATGTATTTTAATGCCATAGTTTTTGGATTAAAATGTCTGTGTTGTAGTATCCAAAGATATTTTGGTTTTACTTCCAAATTTTGAGCTGCCTCCTACCAAAAAACACCACCCAAACTTGGCTTTTTTTTTGCCCTTCTCTAAAGCTGAAAGAAGATTCCTGTTTTGCTGCCTACATAGTTCCTCTTAAATTCCTATCTAATAATTAAGTCAAGACCAGGAGCTGTAAATACACCTTGCAAGTCTGACTGCAAAGACATGGGAGTTTTTCACATCCTATTTCTGGTGATAATGCAGAGATTCTATAAAAAGAGCAGAGGAACTTACGGTCACTCTTCTGGTATGTCCCAGACCAGAATTCTGCATTCACCATTGCTCAACAGCCCCAAAGCAGCAAAGCTGAGAAAAGCCATTACCTATCACAGGGATGTGAAACACAACTGGTTGTGTTTTAATAGTCATTAAAAACTTTTACAGGTAGGGAAAAATTTAAATACACCCACCACCCTGACAGCACTGTGAAAGTAGAACATTTTCTAATGGAGTTTGTAAATTTTTGAAGTAACAGCAAAAAATTTTTGCTTGCTGGAGCACTTAGGATCATTTCCTTGTTTTTGCTTTCTGCCTTCTGAGGAGGTCCATGCTGTGTAATAAACTGAGCATGACACAAAGGTGTCATTTACAACCCAAACGCAGCTGCATCACCGTCCTCCCGTGCAAACTGCAGGGCACTGATCCTCTGAGATACCCCACTGCTGCCATGAAGTCACCTGTGAGCAAGCCAGCTTTGCTAACACTCAGTGTGTAATTACTGCCTGTGTGTCATCCCACTCTGGCAGCTCTGAAGTCAGGAGTTGTTGCCTGGCCAGTTTCTCCCTGCTCCCTAATTTCAGATGGAGCAAACCCCGGCCGGCCGCGCTTCCCTGCTCTGCCTCCCAGCTGAGCACACCTGCTGCCTGGAGCAGGGTGGGTTTGTGTTGTTTTTAGGATAGGCTGGAGCCTGAATGTGGTTTGGCTCCTTTGGCAGATGAGTTTTGGATGTTGTCGGTTTGATTTTCGCCGCCCGGATCCGTCCACGCCGGCATGGAGGAGTTGTGAGCAGGGTGAGTGCTCTGGGGTTTGGGGTGTGAGAGAGGGAAATCTGCCAGGGACAAGGTGAAACCCATCCTTGACACACACAGAATGTTTCTGCTGTGCTTGTTTCTGTCTTTCTAGTCTGTAAATGGCTCTCCTGAGCTGTGCCACACCATTTCCTTGGGCATTCAGGAGCGAAGAAGGACAGGCCTAATTTAATTTCTGTTTGTCTGCACTTCCTAATTCCTGTGCCAAGGGGATCCAAAATATCATAAAACCCAAGCTTTAATACATTCATCACCTTCCACAAAAAGTTTCAGCTACTGTAGTGACCACTGAAAGTCAAATATAAGTTATAGAATAAGTTATTTCAACTCAGAAAAATCTCTTTATTTACCTGCCTATTTCTGAATTAAACGATCTCAAATAATTTTTCCTCAGGGAAAAATGTTGTTTTATAGAGTTTTTTTAAATTTCTGTTAGGAGAAACTTTCATAGGAAAGTAAAAATTTCTCATCAAGAAGAGCTTTTTTGGTAGCACCTGAAGTCTATGAATGCTCCCCAAAAGTTTAAAAATCTTACAGGGAGATGAAGCTCTCCCTACCAAGTGTAACTTTCTGCTGATATGACCCATAAATAATGCAGAAAAGTCAGAATGAAGTTTTATCAGCTTTCCCCTCGGGGAGGGGATTTGTTTTTTATGGGCTGGTAAGAATTAGGTGCTGGAAAGTGTCATGGTCTGTTCTGAGGAGTCTGGGAATGAAACAACTCTTGGAAGTCACTTCCCCTCCTCTGCCCCCAGGGAAGGGGAGCCCTTTGTGCCACATCATTCTGATTTGTAGGATTCTCTCTTTAGCCACTTCATATAAACTGCTGCTGAGATATAAAGATACAGATAGGTGTGATTTTTCTTGTTCTCAGATGAGCAGAAGGTGAGTGTGTGACAATGTGTACCAATGGCAGAATCCCGTTCACCATCACTGAAAAATTCCCTTTTCTTACCCCCAGCACACTGGAGGTCAGATACCAACTCTTCAGATTGCTTTCAAAGTAATTCTTAATACTATAAATCAATGCAGGGGTTTTGTCTTGCTGGCCACTTCAAACAAGCCACTCCTCTGGTGGCCTGTGAGTGACAATTAAGGAGATAATGGAGTAGAAATAGTTATAACCAGAGACAACACTCTGTATCAGGCTACATAAGCTACTCTGCCTGGATCTGACACTTTTCAGGCTGCTGCACTATTTTTCTCTCTATGTCAGAGATTACAGAAGATGATAGTGCACTGGAGGCTGCTGATGAAAGCCCAGCTTAGTTTTGATCTCAGCACACGATTAATTGTGATTAGGAATGAAGCAGACGCTGCCTCAGCACGGTAACAAGGTGCTTCTGCTGTGGTGCCTGCAGTTATTTACCTGGGCAGGCTGAGAGCTCATTTGAAACACATTTTTTTGGCTGGGAATCACATCCCTGTGCTTTTGAAAGCTAGTCCCTCTGTATTTAAGGAAATCTGTCCTCTTTTCCTTTCCCAAATTGCTTGCTTACATCACTGATGCTTCAGCAGTCCTTCACCATCCAGCACAACTCCAGTGCTATCTTTGATTCTCTCCCACCTCTCCTCAGAGGTGCAGCCTGCTCTGGAGTCACTGCTAAAATCTCCGCGGTAAAAACCGACTGCAAACGGGGCTTTGAGCTGCTGCCCTCGCAGGAAGGTGTTGCCATCTCTGAGCAGCTCCAGCAGCACTCACAAACAGAAGGAATTCATGGATTTAAGCTTGGAATTTATTCCTCCAGCTCTTCATTCTACTCTCCCACCCCTCTGGATTCACACCCCACCCAGCTGTGCCCTTCTCGACTCCTTTTGTTGACTTTTGGACTGTTTTATCTGTTCCCAACTCTTCTCTTCCTTTAAGCCACTTGTTTGTGAAGTTATTTAATGTCCATCCCCACCATGGTCCCCTTTTATTCCATTTATGCCAAGTATCTCATTTACTCTTCCCAGGGATGGGAGATGTCTTTGCCCACACCCTGCTTTGTATTCTTTAAGTACTTGGTGAGAAGTAAATAGCAGAATTATTTATGAACTGAGCAAGACAACAGTAATTTGTTTTAGCTGTGTTTAGACTAAATGTTTATCAGTGTATTCACTGACACAACATGTGTCTGGGACTACGTGAGTGGCATTTCCAGTGGCACAGACAAACCCCCTGTCCCCACCCCACTGTGTCATCTCCAACTTCAGCCCTTCTCTGCATTTCCTAAAAGCTGTGGTGTACTTTGTATGCAAGTAAAAATATTTTTCCCTTTATAAATTATTTCTATGAAAGCTGTGATATGAATTCTTAGGGAATTAATCCAAACTAGGAATGTTTCCTAGTGTGAACACACCTGCCAATGGTAGCAAACACAATAAAAATTGATTTTCATGCCTGTTTCTTCAGGCAGCTTTTGCAAGGTAAGGAGTCCTTTCCAATATTTCAAGTTCCTATTCCATAGAGTGCCAAGAGATTACAGCTGCTCTTAGGAGTGTTTGGACCCTGTAAATTCTCAGTTCTCTGTACTTGGGATTGAAAATTGCCATAATTAAACATTTGTTGTTTATGCATTAATAGACTTTCACTCAAATACCAGGGTATTTGATATTCTTGGCTCCTCTCTCATACCAGGTGTCATGTCTTTTCAAACACTCTGAACAATCTGCTTTCTGTATCTTGATACTCCCATAATGAAGGAATCCTGGTGCTAAGGCACACTGGCAGCACTGTGACAGGAGCAGAAAGTTTGTGTGTGTTCATTTGTCACATTAAGGAAAGTGGAGTAGGAGGGGGAAAATGTGTAGATGATTTTGTTCAAACTTTGCAGGCAAATTATTTTTACCATTTGTCCTTGTGTATGGAGGCCACTCCCCTGATTTCCTTAGGAATGGATCCCTGACCTCATAAATCTTCCTGGGTGTACCTTCAGTGAATTTTAATGTATCCTGAATTCACCTTCTTGCTTTCACATTATCCTGGGTCATTTAAAATGATGCCCTTGAGTATTAGATTGAGAAACAGGGAGATAGTTATTCATTATTCCTTACAGAATTCAAGCTGTGGGTGTTCCCAGGCAGGTAACATGCATCAAGATCTTTTGTGTCATGTGCTGGTGATCATTTCCATCCAGCAGAATCATGGGGTTTTTTTTCTTTTTCCTGAGGAAATGTTGGGAAATCACCAGGACACAAATCCTGGGTGTTATCCATGTGATAATTTCACTGAGCTCACCTTGGGCATAATTTTCAGTCTGCTGCTTCTGCTGTTCAATGCAGTGAGAACTTTCAGGGATTTTTCTTTGTTCTTTTCACATCTGGAACCTTCCTTTATCCATTTTTTGCTGCACAGATCTTCCTGGAATTTACCACTTTTCTGAAATCATCTTGGTCAAGAGCAGACTGTTCAGATTAACTGTAAAGATGCCCAACTTCAGGGCTACTTATAAAAGTCACTGAGCTCTTTCTGCTTCTCTAAATAACACAGTCACTGTGACTGACAGGCTCCTTTCAGATTAATTTAGGCACATTTATGAATTTATGGCTGTCCTGGTACCACTTTTTAATGGCACTTGTCACTGACTGAAATTTAATGAGTCATGTGTGTAACCCTCCAGATTTGACACATGAAATGGTGGGGGGCTGTGCTTAAAAATGAGAAACTTTAGGGAAAAAAAGCATCAATATTTGTGTGTCTACACTTGAAGAGACTGTAAACAATTTGGTAATTTGGTCACCACACTTCCTTCAAAGAAACAGGAGTCAAGTAACTGATGTGTCTCCACTGCAGAAACATGATTAAAGAGAACAACGAAATTGTTCCACTCATGGGCAAGAAAACAAACCCACCTGGAATTCCCCCTGCAAACCAGCAAGAGAAAAAGGTGACTGAAGGCACTCCCACCAAGAAAAGGTAGGACTCCAGCTCGGTGTAAACCACTAAAACTCCCTGCTTTATCTCCTGAAATACCACCAGCATCTTTGTTCTCTGTAACCTCACAAAAATCTGATCTCCTGATGGTTATAAAGTATAAAGTGATTTTTTTTTAAGAGATCACATGGAAGAACACACCAGGTTTTATGTAAGAGATGCTGGCCTGAAAAAAGGGAGCATTGCAAGCTTAGCCTGACATGGAAATGTGACAGATTATGGAGAGGTAAAGGACTGGGAGAGCAGGAGGTTTGAAAAATCCAATCACAAACAGAATCCTGAATTCACTCTATTTTTCATTAGTCTGATTAATGAGACTTTTTTGCTGTTTTATGAAATATTCACTTGCATTCATAATTGATATTAGAGAATTAATAAAGGGATTGAGGGTTTGTATTTAATATGAGTGGGATAATATAAGCTGTAATTCCTGCCTGATACCATGAAGTCAACTAAGTTACTGTGGAGTGAGGATAAATTTTCATTCATAAACTTTTCATTCTGGATAATTACTGGTTATGATGGCAATTTCTGAAACTCTGAAGGCCTGGCCAGTTGTGACTGTTCTGACATTTATAATTCTCAATAATCAGAGGAACCACTTTTCACAGGAATGGTGCCATTAGTTATTTGAGATCCACTCCCTGGGTGGTCCAATTTGTCTTTTTGTCATTAAATTCACAAAGAGAAGCTCTTTGGTGACACATGGGGGGAGACAAGGTGTCTGAATGATACACCCAGCACTTCAAAAAGAGACAATTCCATGGCAGATTGTGGAGTTGTAGGAATATTGCCAAAGCCAAGCCCTCAATTACTTATCTCCTATCTGCCATTCATTGTGGCCTCAGGAACAGTAACCTTGGGCTTTTTCCCACCTCTCAAGGCAGAGCTCAGGGTGTGGCTGGCAGCATTCCTGTAACACACAGCACTGGTGACGTGGATTTTAACGCAGGGCTTTAAATATTCCATTAATTATATGTTGCAACGCTGCTTCATCCTGTTCCTTCCAAACTCTCCCTCCGCTGCCCCACCAGCAGCTGCTGCACTCCAGGGTGGCATTTCTCACTGAATATTGGCAATATTCACTTTCTTAAAACACGGTGGCATTCCCTGCTGGAAGCTCCTGGAATTTGGGTGGATTAAATCTGTAATTAGCACAGGAAATCCGAGGGGAGGAGGCTGCTGATGGCTCTGTGGCCACATCAGCACCTGGTTGTTTGATGGCATCCTGCTCTGCACCATGGCTTTTGGGGTGTTTTGTTTCCCTTCCCTGGATGCCAGAATTAACCCCTGGATCCATTGGAAAACGAGAGGAACTCGATACTGCAGTTTTTAGCAGGTTATTCAGTGTTCTAATAATACACTGCATTTTACCATCCAGGCAAGCAGTTCACTTCAACAGGATTTTTTGGGAAGATGTAGTTAGAAAAAAAAAAAGCCCTATGGACAAACCCATAAATAATAGGTGAATTGGAAAGGTTTTCCAGGTGACTACTGCAACATTTTAGAAATGTAAGGCAGTTTTTGAAGAGCCCCAGTGGGAATTGCTGCATCCACCACTGAAACTCCTTCCTGTGGTGAGCAATGTTTTACTGAGACCCAGTAAAACCAAGCCATCGATTTTTGCCTCTCAACCCTCTTTTAAAAGGTGAAATCTTTCTTTTCATATCACTTTTTCTGTGCTGTTCCAAATTTTATTTCTTTTCACCATAACTATTTATAAGGAAAAGAGTTAAATGCTGTGCTGGCAAGAGGACACATTCAGCCCTGGCTGGTGGAAATGCCTGATGTCACTGAACGTGTGACCTGTCAAACTTTCTGATTTAACCACTGTCACTGCTAATGGGTTTGAAATGATCCATCCTGATGGATGGAAGAGCAGGCACTGGGATTTAAAAAAAACAGAATTTTGTGTGGCTGGGCAGTGGCAGGAGCTGGGTGCAAGGCAGGTTTAGAGATTGCTGCTCACACACATCAGGATCTGATGCCATGTGTTCTCAAATTACCTTGGGAATTTTGCCCATCTGCCAGCCTGGAAGAGCTGGGCAAGGCTGGAGGTTGGGATCCCCTCAGGGGAAAGCAGAAAACTTCTGCTCCAGCTCAGGTTTAATGCCAGGAGACAGAAATTGTCAAGCTTGCCCTTGGTAGTTCTTTTCTTGTTTTATGGTTGGGCTTGGCATTTATCACTGATATTTGTTTTAATGCACTGTCTTCAACAGTTCCCACTTTTTCCTGGAGATTGATGGTTTTGAGAGCAATGCCACTCCCAGTAACACCTCTCCCCCCGTGTTTTCCAAACCCATGGACTCAAATATTCGCCCGTGGTAAGTGACAGATGCACAAGCAATGGTCCTGCTGTAAATAGATTTATTGTCTTCCCAGCAGCTTCCCCTTCTTCTCCTTGGGCCCCAGTGCCAGAGTTTCACAGGACTTTTCATAGCTTTGGTCACTTCAAACTTCACTGGAGATTTATCTTTGCTTTTACCTCCTGCTGTCGTTTCCATGGAATAAATCAAGCCTCAGATCTGAATAAATTTAAAATAAGTATTTTTTTTTTAATCTTAGCCTCTTATTTATGATGCATTAGAACAAACTCCATGCTGTCATTGGGGTGTTTTCTGCTGTGTGAAGACCACAGCCTAATTTAGAGCCCTGTTCCCAGCTGGCTGCTGACGTCTTCCCTCTATTGCTCATTAACAATCAAACGTGGAAATGCTGAATCTGAAATATTTAAAGGAGCCATTTATGCTGAATGAATAGAGAAAAATTATGACTGGGAAGAATACACTTAATTTAAAAAAAAAATATGTGTGGTGTTAGCAGCTAATAATTATGAGTAAGGGAAAAATGCCACAAATCTGGCACAAGTCCAGAATGGCCAAAGGTTTTTGGTCTGAGGATGTCTGCTCAGCTTTTAGGAATTGGCTGACAGGCTGATTTTGGTTTCAGAGGAGTGGTGCCCAAATTTCTCCCTCTCATTCAGGAAGTGACCTGCACATGTGCTTTGTCACCACATTACTCAGCTTTCTGCAGGGAAGAGACAGATGGAACAAGAATGGACTCAGAGCTCCCAGCTTTATTTCAGAGAAGGGAATACCTGCAGAGTAGTGCTGCCCATGCATCTGTTTTGCCAATAATTAATAGCTCAGGCCCTAAATTATTAACCTGAGGTAGTTTATTCAATCTGGACCTCAGTGAAAACAAAAATACAAGTAAGAAACTCATTTATCCTAATTTTTCTAAGTCAGATCAGCTTTAAGGACTGCGTGGAAATTATGTACAGCAATTACAAAATATCAATGCCATTGAAAATCCTTTAAATATATCACCTAAAGATCTATTTAGGGCCCAGTCCTCAATTTCTTTCATTCAAGTCAGCCACTAAACACTCCTGAATTGCCTACAGGGTTCTGTGTAGTAAATCTTTAGGTAAATCTTTCATTGTGGATTTGCAACCCACTCACTGCTACTGATTTAGCACTTGTTTTGTGCCAGATGACAAATTCAGCATGTGAAAAGGAAGAATGCAAGCTTCAAGCATTCAGGGTGCTGCATAAAAAGCAGTGATCATTAAAAAAAAAAAAAAAAGAAAACAAAAAGGTTCCCACGGTTTCAGGATCTATAGTGAAATAATATAATCAAACACAAAGCAGATTGCTTTCCTAATGTGATCTTTTTAAAAATACAATAAAATCCTGTGAGTCTCTTCATTTTTATCACTTTAAAATCCTTGTGGGAGATAAAATGATAGAATTAAAAGGCCAATGTCAAATTGGACTAATTTAAACTCTAGTGCACTCTGTCCTACCATTGGCTGTTTCTTCATGCAATTTGCCAAAATACCTGCTAATCTCTTGGCACATTTGTTTTTCTTTCTCTGCAGTGCATCTGGAAATGGGGAGGACATGGATTCCCCACAGTCCCTGCAGGATGATGCCACTGAGTACAGCCCTAACGTGGACAGCTGTGGGTGAGCAGAGACACAAATATTTCTCAGCACATTTTCTACTGATTAAATCTCTGATAGGGTAGATATTACCTGTTTTTATTGCCATGTTTTAGGAAAAAAGATCATGTGCATGCATGCCTTTCTGATCCTTCGATAATTAAATGTTGAAATAAACAACTCTAATCTCAATTTTCATATTTAGCGTGAGGATTCTTTGTGTAATGGGTGTTTTTTAAATGGCAATGCAGGACCTATACACCACAATCAGGCATGGAGTATTTCTGCTTGGGGGGAATATGAAATCATTCTTTTTCCAGCATAAGGGATGATCAGAAAGTGGTGTAAGATGTGAGGTGGAGAATTCTCTTTGCTGTGAGAGCAGCACCGCAGTCAGTTGTGGCAGAGCAAAGGAGCGTTTCTTAGCCTTTATTCTAGAAGAATAAATAAATTGAAAAAAACACAAAATGCTTTAAAAATGTGCTGTTTATAATAAAGCACCCTCTCAGCAGCACACTTAGCTGCAGATAAGCAATGTGAGAAATGTTCTGAGCTATCCATGGAAGTAGGGCAAATCCGTGTAGTCTGGGGCGAACAATTGTATTTGGTTTTACTCTTCCTAAAAAAATTAAAATAAACCAGGACAAATTGCACCAGCAATTTCATGGTGATTTCTTACAATTCAGTGCTAACACATGCCAAGGCCCTGAGCTGAGGAGTGCCAGGAAGAAGCTGAAGAGGAACCTGTTCAGGGCAGTGTCCGAGGGGAACGTGGAGGAGCTGCAGCGGCTGCTGGCGGAGCTGAAGGAGCGATCCAGTGCCTGCACCACCCTGCCCGTGCCAGGTGAGCTCTGCAGGCACCTGGGGAACAGCTGCCTGCTCTTCTGGCAGCTCAGGTGCAACCTAAACCTGGGAAATATCTTTATTTCCATGGGAATTTGGGGGTTACGGCACCGGGATGTCCAACAGGAAAACCAAGGTTGCTCGAGGTGTGAACAGGATGGAGTGATGGTTTGGCAAATAGTTTGTGTTCATCTGTATCCCTCAGGTTTCACTCTTAATGGACAGAAGTTTAATAAATAACAGGGATCTAATCTCACAATTCACTCTTGCAGATTACCTGATGAAAAAGTTCACGGCTTCAGACACTGGGAAAACGTGTCTGATGAAAGCTCTGCTGAACATCAACGAGAACACAAACGAGGTAGTGAACATGCTCCTGTCCTTTGCAGAGGAAAATGGCATTTTGGAGAGATTCATCAATGCAGCATACACAGAAGAGGCATATAAAGGTATTGCCATCTGAAAGCAGTTTCAGGTATATGGTTAAACATAAATAAAATAATAAAATAATGATGGTTTAAATTCCTTGAATCAACTTTTATTAATTATCACTGGTGCCATCCTTTTGTGAAACATCATGAATGTTTCTGAGTGTGCTTGGGAGACTCAGCCCTAAATTCCTGTGTCTGCTTTTTCAGGCCAGACAGCTCTAAATATTGCCATTGAGAGGAGACAGTATGAAATCACCCAGAGCCTCATAGAAAAAGGAGCTGATGTCAATGCTCATGCCCAGGGTATTTTCTTTAATCCCAAACACAAGCATGAAGGCTTTTATTTCGGTGAGTGGAATTGAGATATTTCTGGAAAAGTTAAGAAGGAATACCCAAAACTTCCATAAAATAAGATCCTAACCCAGTACAATCAATATATAAATGTGCTTTCATATATTAAGATGATTAAGACAAAGTTTTCTATTCTGATTTGAATGCTTGAAATAAAACATGACCACTTGTGCATTTTGTGCATTAGGTGAGACTGCACTGGCTTTAGCAGCATGTACCAACCAGCCAGACATCATTGAGCTGTTGATGGACAATGCCAGGACCAATATTTCCTCTCAGGATTCCAGAGGGAACAATATCCTCCATGCATTAGTTACAGTGGCAGAGGACTCCAAAACACAGAATGACTTTGTGATCAGAATGTACGACATGATTCTGCTGAAAAGTAAAGACAGAACTCTGGAAACAACCAAGAATAAGGAGGGTTTGACACCACTGCAATTAGCTGCAAAAACTGGCAAATTAGAGGTGGGTGTGATCTCAGTAGCACCTTGTGCTCTGACACATCTCTTTCCAGGCTGGTTATCCTGTTTTGTATCAGTATTTGGTGAGCTGATTTTGTTCAGAACACAAATATTTCCATTGCAGTGTTGTTTGTATGCTTCAAGGTTTTTCTGTAACTCACTCCCTCTGTTTAGAACGAGAAATTCTGCATTTACCACCAAACAATTTCAGAAAACTCACTAGAACTGCTCTGTTGTACTGCTGTAGAATTTGGTTTGCATAAATCAACTGCAGTGTAAAGAATTGGCAATGGGGTGATTTAGAAAGTAATTAAGTTCAAGGGAGGCGTAAATGAACACATGGAAAATTGTGCTTTCATCCTTTAGAAGAATATCTGACAGAAAATCTGAAGGCATTAAAAACATTGAATTTATTTCTTAGAGATTTTTCACATCCAGCACCCCTCACTGAATAGCACAATTATAAATACATTAAATTGCACAAAACGTTATAGGTAAAAGATGGAAGTTTGGGCAAGTAAATTCATGTGCTTTCTCCTTTCCCATGAACAACACAGCTGCTGACAAATGATCTGTGCATGTTTTAGATTCTGAAATACATCCTGAGCAGAGAGATCAGAGAGAAGCCAAACAGGAGCCTGTCAAGAAAATTCACAGACTGGGCTTATGGTCCTGTTCAGTCCTCTCTGTATGATCTGACAGAGCTGGATACCACTGCTGACAACTCAGTGCTGGAAATCATTGTCTATAATACAAATATTGGTGTAAGTTGCCTCTTTTTATATAAAATATAATGTTTTTTTTCCACCAGTATCCTCATTTTAGATGTGTCAGCCTTGCAAACAACTGAACACTTGTGAACAGTGATTTTTGGCTCTCTGTTTTTGTGTCAGGAGCAAGATAAATTTTATGCTGCTGCATAATGCCAGCTGTAAGCAAAGATGCACTCAACACAGGGTTGGTTTTTTGGGAGCATCTTTTCCTATATTGAAGCATTAATTTGACTTAGGAATATAAATACGGCCAAGCTGCTCAGACCAAGTAAAATAAACTTAACAGGTTTGTATTTTAGGTGTTTAGGAGTGTTTGATTTGCTGAATTCAAATCTGCTGAATTCAAATCCTGCCACAAAACTTCCATAGGGAGCAGGACCAGAGTTCACAGGAGAGTTTTAGCTCAGGCATAATTCACCAAGCAGGGAGTGGCAGCTTATCCCAGCAGGAGGAGGAATTGTCCCTTTGTCCCATCTCAGGGTGGTCTGGCACATCCCTGAGCACAGAGATGTTTCTGGAGCAGCCAGGATAGCATGGAATAAAATACACAAAATCCACACCTAAAATTCACTTTCCTTACAGGCAGCAAATTGAAATATTTGATGTTTTTATTTTTATTTTTTTCTCCTCAGAATCGTCACGAAATGTTGACTTTGGAGCCTCTGAACTCACTCCTGAGGATGAAATGGAAGAAGTTTGCCAGGCACATGTTTTTCATGTCCTGCTGTTTTTATTTCCTGTACAATGTGACATTAACATTGGTGTCCTACCACAGGCCTAATGAAAATGAAGTGAGTACAGCAGCTGAATCTCACCAAATTTTACTGAGAGTATTTCCTGAATTGTATTTAAAATGCTAAAACAAGAGCAGATATTGGAATATCTGGGTATAGAGAGTCCACATGACCTAAATTACAAATACATGATACAAAGTCTGTGAAATTCTAAAGGTGGGAGGAGAATATTTTGTTTTTCCTTTCAGAAAGAAACTTCTGGTATTTCAAACCCCTCTGTTAGGGATCTGATTGTGTAAATACAACAAGAAAATTCTCCCTGGAAGGGAAGAAATTGTGAACCCAGAGAGATGCAGGTGTGAGGGTTTCTGTTGCTTTGCCTTTTACTCTTTAGGGATGGAAATGAGATTTTCCTTCTCGATTTGTCTTGCAGGCTCCTCCCTATCCACTGGCTCTGACCCGAGGAGTGGGGTGGCTGCAGCTGTCAGGACAGGTGATGGTTATGTTAGGAGCAATATTTTTAGCCATAAAAGAGGTAAGATTTTTTTTATTAGTAACAAATACACAGTTAATTTGTAAAGAACTTGTCTAAATGTATGGATATGCTGCTGCTGCTATTGGCAATACACATGGAGTATCTTTGATAGGTGTAATTTTCAAATCTTGGGCACAATCACTTATTCAGAATGCCTCTGGTTATATATAAGGGTGTTTGCTTTTCAAATTGTCAATGCAGAGATCTGGTATTTCTATAATATCAGTATTGTCCCATTATTGGCATTCAGGACAAAGAACTGCAAGTTGTAATGGGAAAAAAAATCTCATTCTATAACTTTGCCATGTACTGTAAGTAATTAAAACCTGTCACTTAAATTATTCCAGAGATGACAGAATTTTAACTTTTGAATTTACATCCCTATAAAAAAATTATTCAAGAAGTTACCACGTCTTATCAGTAGATGGATAAGTTGACAACACTAGCTAAAT
Source organism: Catharus ustulatus (assembly GCF_009819885.2). Taxonomy (NCBI): domain Eukaryota; kingdom Metazoa; phylum Chordata; class Aves; order Passeriformes; family Turdidae; genus Catharus; species Catharus ustulatus. Next base: position 3,415,355 of record NC_046242.1, on the reverse strand, counting down.
TATTTTGAAAACCAGATTCTGAGGTCTGTTTTCTCTCCCACCATGCCTGTATTTTCTGTTTCTGCCTGCACAGAGTGTGGCCATTTTCCTGCTCAGGCCCTCAGACCTGCAGTCAATTCTCTCTGATGCCTGGTTCCACTTTGCATTGTAAGTCTGACATGCATATATATATATTTTTATTTTCTTCCCTACTATATGAAAAATTCTCTATCTCATGGTCACAGAGAATGTGCTCCTGTAACAGATATTCACATTTTCCCCTCAAAATGATCAGTTTTAGAGAGATGGATTTAAGTTTACCTGTCAGTAACAATACCAGGTTGATGTGCATGGAGTGGATTTTTCCCACCTGCCAGTGCCTTTCCTGTTTGTGGAAAATCTGTAATGATTCTATCAATTCCTTAAGCTAAAGCTGCAATTAAATGGCTTCTAAGAGATTGTAAGGATTCTTAATGTCTCTGTCAGCAAAATCTGCATTGAGCAGCTGTTTTGGGGAGAACAGTTTACATAAATTAAGCTTTAATAAATATAATCCTTATATATTAATATACTTATACCACTTGCACCAACTTATTTTATCATTAAACTATAATGCCAATTTCATGGGGAGAATAAAAAAGCAGCATGAAATTACAAATTAAGCCTAAAGAGCAAAGACATCTTGTTTTCATATTTTTCCATTCTGTTGTTGGTTTTGTGCTAGTAATTTCTCTTTTACATATATGTTTGTTTTTTAACAGTTTTATACAAGCTTTGCTTGTGATCTTCTCTGTCTTTTTGTACTTGTTTTCCTACAAAGAACACCTGGTGTGTCTTGTTTTGGCAATGGCCCTTGGCTGGGCCAATATGCTCTATTTCACCAGAGGTTTCCAGTCCATGGGCATTTACAGTGTGATGATTCAAAAGGCAAGTTTTTCTTTTGTTTTACCTGCCTGATGATACTCCATTGTTCTCCAATCCATATCAAGTATATTCAGCAATTATATGTATTTTATAGTTCATGTTGAAATGTCTTATTTCCAGTTTTTATGCATTATTTCAGCAGAACACGCTATTTGTCCTTCTGCAACAGCAGGAACTAGTTTGTATCTTAATACTGACATTTTTATTACATTAAATATGTGAGTAACTTGTGCTTTTTCCAGCTAATTTAGTTCTACAATGCAATTGTATCATAATCTGTAATGTCTGTACTGTGCAGAATTAGTTACTCTCAGAGAACACACCAGGCTTGAGATAAAAAATCAGACCTTTGGGTTTGTTTGCTCAAGGAAAGCAGTCTGATGCTTTAGTGTGTGCCTCACCTGTATCCCTGCAGAATTCAAAAGCACAAAACTAGTTCTGAATTTTAATTTGCCAACTGTTTCATTCCATTTTCAGGTCATCCTGCAAGATGTGATCAAGTTTTTAGTTGTCTATATGGTGTTTTTGCTGGGATTTGGCGTAGGTAAATATTACTGGAGAAAAGCACTGATGCTCTGTGTGAGTCAAGTTTTAGCATTGTTATGAATAAGAACCCTGTTTTCATGAGAGCTCATGCTGGGGTTTCTTCTGGATGTTAAATTAAGTTTAGATGTGAGCAGATGAGCCATTTGCCTCGCTCTCAAATCTCTGGAATTTCATTGGGATGTGGGATGTGGGCTCCTTCTGCTTCCTGGAACTGTCACCTGGCTGCTCTGTGTGCCCGGGCAGCTCTGGCTCTCTGAGCAGTTGGAATTCTTTGGGGTGAAATGCCCTGTACTCCTAAATAATGATTGTGACTGAAATTTCCTTGTGCTTTCTTCTCAGCTCTCGCTGCCCTGATCGAGACGTGCCAGGAGGGTGGGGAGTGCCATTCCAACAGCAGCCTGGGACCTGTCCTGATGGATCTTTTCAAGCTCACCCTAGGACTGGGTGACCTGGAGATCCAGCAGAACTCCAAATACCCTGTCCTGTTCCTCCTGCTCCTCATCACTTTCGTTGTGCTGACTTTTGTTCTTCTCTTGAACATGCTGATTGCGTTAATGGGAGAAACTGTGGAGGATATTTCTAAGGAGAGTGAGCACATCTGGAAACTCCAGGTTTGTTTGGGAGGTGCTTGGACCAAAATTCTCCTGCTGATACAACAACTCAAGTGTTAAAGATAATACTCATTTGGTTTTGTGTGTGAATAATAGAAATTAATAATTCCAGTATGAGAGAATTGTAATAACTTTGGAATTAACAATCCTAAAAGTGACCTCATGGGTTGGATTTCCAACCCATGCCTTTCATTCCCCTGGATATATCACAGATGATGTGTTTCACTATTTTTCCAGGAATCTGAATCCCTATTTGCACAAATTGTCAGTGATGTGCTGTTTTTGGTGTTGGCTGTGGGTGGAGGCTTGACCTGTTATGAACTGCAAACTGTGCATGCTGTGAAACCAGACCATGGCTAACCACACTCATTTTATTATTTACTGCTAATAGAGAGCCAGGACCATTTTGGAATTTGAAAAATTCTTACCAAAATGCCTGAGGAAAAAATTCCAGCTGGGAGAACGATGTAAAGTGGCTGAAAATGACACCAGGGTGTGTTTAAGGTAAAGCAAAGCTGGAATAATGTGCTCTCTTTATGCTGCTTCAAGGTTATTTCTCCTCAAAAACCTCTTTAAAATATTTCTATTATCTCTAAAAATTGTGCTAGATGCATATTTGGTAAGAAAGCAGATTTTTATCTTCATATGTTTTTACTGTTAGAAGCATCAAATCTGCTTGCAGTAAATGTCACTTTATCATAATTTCCTTTGAATGTCAGCTCAAAAGCCATCACAGTTAAGTTGATTGGTAATTGATGATTACCATATTAAAGAACTGTGCTGTTTAATGAAAAATACTTAAATATTTCAAGACTGTACTAACAATGTGTGAAATTATGAAGTAGTCTTGATATTATTCTCACCTTCCTATAGTGCCTGACAGTGCAAAAGGCACTCAGGCTTTTAGTGCCAGCAAAGCAGGAGGTAAAGTGTGACAGTCCCAGGAAGGAATAAAGGGGGAAGATCAGTGATGTAGCAGGGGGAGAATGCATGGTGATAACACAATTTATGTGCAATGCAAACAGGATTAATGAAGTGAAATGGACCGAGTGGAAAACCCATGTTTCATTTATTAATGAAGATCCAGGGCCAACAGGTACTGTGGAATTTTATGACACTCTATTTGCAGAATCTTTTCTTCTTAGAGATGTTTTTTTGTTACAGTTTTTTACCTTTAAAAATATAAACTCATATTAAACCACACATTATTGCTAGGGAAAGTAATAGTTAATATGGCAGTGGTGTTAAATTACTTTTAAAGACTTGGAGAGAGGGTTGGTGACAAACAAGTTTTGTAACATATGTATTGGATGACATCAATGTTGGCCAGGAAATCCAAGACATCCATCTGCTGCCAGGGCAGGAGTGTCCTGGAGAAATGAGCTCCCTCTGGGGTGAAAAATTGCTGTAGAAGATATGGTAGCAAACTGAGAGCTTGCTGTTTGAATAAAATACATGTTTTAACAACAAAAACAAAGGTGCAAAACTCTGATCTTACCTATGCAGTTTCTACCATATCCTGTTTTGTTTACAATGCATTTTTTTGCAGATCCAAGCAAAATTCAAGATAATTCAAGAACTAATAGCAAAAACACCCTGAATACCTTTGAAGAAATGGATGATTTGCCTGAAACTTCTGTTTAGTTGTGCTGTGCTTGACCTGTGGCTCTTCTGAAGGTTAAAAGCATCAGCAGTGGGTGCTGAAAGCTTTGTGGCTGTTTTGGACAGCTGTAGCCAGCTGGAACACACAAACTTTCAGTGACACAGTCTGATGGCTTGAACCCATTTATTCAGAGCAGCTGAGCTGAAATAAATGGGATTATTTCACTGGGTCAGTTCTGAGCCTCGCAAACTTGTGCTGGCCAAGTTTTCCTGATGCTCCTCAAACTTGGCTTGAGATGTTTAACTGGATAAAAAAGGTCAAATGTGAGATATTTATTCTTTTTCTGGAAAATTAAGGTCATCTTGAGCCCAATCTGCTGGGTTTTGGAATCTAACTCATGAGAAACTAATTTTGTATGCTGGGAAAAAAAGAGTTCTTGTTGTGGAGAAAAGCAAAGCATTTCAGTTCTGACAATGACTACATGAAGTGTGTTATTTTGAAATAACAAGGTTCTGGGTAATTTGCAGCTTTTGCATTGACTCTCAGTGTTACTGGAGGCTTGGTCCCTGAAGCTGGAAAAAGCCTCCTCAGGTCCCAGTGGCTTTTCCTGATCTGTTTTACTCTGTGCAGTCCCCAGGGTGTAATTGGAGTTTATTGCTGTTTATTTATTCCTGTGTGTCTGTGCCTCCCCATGAAATAACAGGGCAGAAAAACAGAATTCCTGATGGAGGAGATTTGCTCCATTCACAACATTACTTTTCCTCCTTGGCTTTTCCATGCTGTTGCATCTTCCTACATAAAAAGTTATGACACTGGAAGTTCTTCAGAAAAATCAGAAGTCAGTATTTCTTCCCAAGTTGAACAAAATCAGTTCAATGCAATGCAATTCCAGACCTTTTTTTTTTTTATTCAGAGGACTCTAATACATTTCTGTACCTCTTATTTCACTACCTGTGATGATCAAGTACTATGAATTATATTTTCAGTTTTCTATTTTATGTGTGTGTGTATATAAGAAGAAACATTTATTCTGTGTACTTTTAAATTTCAATGAACATGTGTCTCCAGTGTCATGGCTTTTCATCAGAATTATTCATGTGGTGCCTGTTTTAAAGGTGCTATTTTAGGTGAGACTCAGGGGAACTCAGTTCTGTGTTTGAATGATAATAAAAATTGCATTGGATTTTGCAGCTGTGGGCAAAATGATCCAAAAGACTTTCTTAAGACAGAAGAGAGAATGAGGGAGCCCTGCAGTGGGAAGGATAATGCAAAATCTTTACAGGGATGGTGAATGTGGGCCCTGCTGCCCAGCCAGCCTCCAACAGACACTGTGTCCTGATTTCCAACCATGGCCTGGAGGGATGGGATCCACAGGAAACCTCAGCTGTGCTCTGGCAGGGCACAGCAGCTGGAGGGGAAGGACATTTGTGCAGCCACAGCTCACCTCACAGCCCAGCACTGTTTGCCTTTCTCAGTAGGAGATGTGAGCACGAGGAGAAAAATTCCTGCGGTCTCGCGATCTTGGATCTTTGCTGCTTCATTTTGCACCAAAGCTGCCAGGGAAGGACTTTGCTTCAGGACTGCACAGGTCTGCCTGGATCCTTTCAGTGCCAGTTTTTGTACAAAGGGAAAAAAAATACCTCTTCACACACACTCAGGAACCAGGCTGGGCCACGAGGCTGCGGCCACTGGAAACACGACGAGACCTCTGGGCTGTGAAACAAAAAACCCTGCAAAAAACCCTACAAAAAACCCTACAAAAAATCCTACAAAAACCCCACTGCTGTGCCACTGCCCAGTACAAATCCATGTGGATGAACTCAGGAACGAGTTGGGGGCTGTTTCTAGAAGCTCCCACAGAGGAAATGCCCTCTGTGGCCACCTCACATCGACCGGGTGCTGTCTCCAGGCTTTTCCCAAGGAAACTCTGAATAAAGACTAGAACAGGTAATTCTGTGCTTTTTATACCATGTTTATTTAAATTAAGGAAATAAAACTTGTCATTCAATCAACATTCTGCCCTGTGTTTGTTTTTTTTTTAAATTTTATTGCTACAGGAGTTACACAAAGGCAAAAAAACCCCTTAAAATTTATTAATAAATGAGGATGGTATCACTTTTCAAAGGTAGAATATGACAGTTATCTGGACAATTAATCTTTCAGTAAATAATTAATGTATCCTTATGCAGTTCTTAATATTTATCACCACCACCTTGTCAAATATGTAAAAAACAGCATTAGAAAATTAATTAAACCCCCATTTTTTTCTCTTTTTAAGATGTTATGACAGGCTTTGTCTCTACAGATACAGAACAAGTCTCTCCATATGGAATTCTTCTTAATTTCCATCCTGGAATACTCAGGTATGGTTTGTGCACTGCTCTTCATCATAACTGCCTAAATCTTGCCTTAAATCAGAAGCAGCTTGAATTAATACAATTAATACAGTGAAATACACTGAAATGAGATGTAAAGCTTTTTAGAGTACATTTCTCTGAAATCCTGTTTTTAGCTTTTTTTTATGTTTGTAAGTATGGAAACAAAATAAACCCCAAGGCTTCCACTTCAGCACAGTGGGGTCAAGCCATATGCAGATAATGTCATTTATTTGTCTCTGCCCAGCTTTTCCTTTGTCTCACATTTTGTGTGTTTACCTGAGGAAGTCATTCCAAGGATCAGCCCATTGTAAAAAGTGTTGGCTATTGAGGTTTGGGGTTAAGAAGTAGAAAAGCTGTAATTTTTGTATATAATGTAGTGCTGTGGATGAGCTTCTTCATAAAAACTTCATAAAAATATTTATAAATTCTTTGCATTATAGGAGTCTATTAGAACAATAAAGAGTCATAATCTGCATTATGACAATAGATCTCAAAGTGCTCAGCAAAGTTAATTAAATTACAATTTAAAATTAGATTCTGCATTTATTTATCCCACAAGTTACTGCTGAATGACTCTGGACTTCACAAAGAACCCACTTTTAATATGAAAAATCTGTAACAAGCTCTTAGGAAGTGCTCTGCTCTGAGACTGGCAACCTGAGGTGTTTTGCAGTGAGTTTGATTTTCTCTGTTTTTACAAAAGCTTGTTTCTTTTCATAATATGCAGCTTCATTAATGAATGTTGGATAGACTGTACAGTTCCCCTGATATGGAATTACTTCTCCATCAAGAGTCAAAAATAGAGGATCACCATTCTTCAGTGGCTGCCAGTCTTGATCCTTAGAGAAAGAAAATAAATAGAACATATTTACTTTCAGGTTTTTGTATATTTGATGTGATTCTTGAGTTAATGCTAATTATGCTAATTTCTGCAGTTTATGGCAAAAGCTTTTAAAATAATTCCTTCTAATCTTAATAGATAATTTTGTGTGTCTGGCCCTCATTTTCAGAATTCATTGGTAAAGTGAACTAGAGGGAACTGCAGATGCTCACAGTTGATTGAAAACAGACACACTTTTAGAATAAAAAATTAGGTTTGTATTCTAAACTATAAACCATCCTATTGTCTCTTACTTTGTAGTGATTTTAGAGTCAGTGATTCCCAAGACAGTTCCTGAAATAATGAATGTATGACCTTAGTGAGAGAACTTAACCCTAGGGGAGGTCTAAAGTATTCAATAAACCCATTGGCAATATTGGCATTTAAAATATTTATTACTAAAACACACAACAATGTAGCAGAAGCAACACAGGAATAAGTAAAAAATATCACAAAAGGAAACTATTCTAGAATTTACCTGTAGTTTAGGATGAATTATTGCAATAATTTCACCATTCTTATTCCTGGGATAATCTACTTTCTCCATTATTTTAAAAACCTCAATTGTGCATGGTGGAAATTCCTTGCCTAGAAAGAATAAATGTAATTTCATGTCAAGATGAAAAACTGCCTGTTAAAAAGAACATTGCATTATTTATTCTCTGCAGAATGGCTCAAATCATCAGGTTGTTCCCCTCAAAGACAACTTGTAGAAATATAGTCCAGTCATGTATTGGGGCACATGAAGTTCAAATCTAAATTTGCTACTGAAATTTCTTTTCACTTAAAAAGATCTATTTTGTAGATGAGGATATCAATGAAAGTGTTGGACAGCACAGAGTGGTTCCAGTGGTATTTAAACTTTATTATTCCAAAACAATAATGGAAGTTCTGACATGCATAACTGCATTATTTTCTTTCTGTTTCAAAAAAATCCCCAACCCACTGACAAAATATACTCTGAAATAATTAAGAACACTTATTTTGTCAGAGTGTATTTTAGGTAGTGCACAAGTCTGACTTTAATTTTTTAATTCTCCCCCCACCTTTTACCTGTTTAACTGTAAAATGTTAGAGCCCAACCCATTTTTAAAAGTACACAGGATGCTGTAAGCTCTCGTTACCTTCATTAAAAAGCTGCACAAAATCAAGGCCATGTTTGACAATCTTCCTCATTTTGTCCAAAACATCAGCTCTGGCAACACCTTGTGGCTGGGGCCCCACCTCAACACCTGTTTGGAGATGAGGGAGAGCATTAATGTCACTTCATGTCCCCATCACACACTGCTTACACTGCACAGCAAAAACAAATGTCTGCTGGGTCAGTGTTTAATTCTGAGAGGGGTTGTGAGGCACAGAATTATGTGGGGTTTTAAGGCAAGCAAGTCCTTGTCATATATTATAAATATTTCCTGGGTTAATTGAGTTTAGGGATTTCTGTGCTTTGTAAGCCACAACTCTGTGTAAATCAGAACTCTTCAGATGAATGGATAATCACATTCATTCATTTTGGTAACTATAATGTCAAACAAACAGCTCCTGGTGCTCAGAGCACTCTGCACAAGGCATCTGAAAACAGCCACATTTCAAAATCCTTCCTGGTGAGCTCCAAGACCCTTTAAATTTGATATTTACCAACAGGATGTTTTGCCACAGAGCGAGTTGTTGAATATTTCAGGCTGGGATGTTCAATCAGCAGAGCAGGACAAGGTTCTGGAGCCAAAGCCTTCTGTGGAGATGGTTTAAAAATGCCTTTGTCATGCAAAATGCTTTAAAATGTTGTGCCACAAAAGATTACTGATGCAGAAGTGATTTACACAATGTCTTCAATATGTTGCCTTTATTTCAGGGCCCTCAAGGAAGTAGGACATCTTTAGAAAATGCACAAAGCTGTGTTTGTTGGTGTCTGTTCCATTAACTGATGCCAGGCAGCTCCAATGAACCAGAACTGAGCACAGTTCTAGTCTTGAACTGTGAGCAGAGAAAAAAATTCTCCTCAGCATGGTTCCAAAAGTGAGAACTGAAATACCATAAAGCAGTTTTCAATTATTTTATTTGGGGTTAGACTTCAGTTCTCTTATGGGGACACAGATTGTGAATTGAGCCTCATTTTAATCTTTATTGGCATTTTTGCTACTTGAGATTTCTTTCTTGATAACTGCCCACCATTACTCTTCATATAATTTGAGTCAAAAGTTTTTTAGATCTTCATATATTTTTAATAAGAATACATATAGTAAGAGAAAAAAATGTTTGAACAGACCTCGTTTCTAAAGGAAAAAAAAATTAAAATTCCACATCATTGGCCCAACCTGGATTCCATCAGTCACTGTCCAGGTCACCAGAATTCAAGCAAATTATGCTTAAAGCAGCACTTCTGCAAACCTCAATCCACCAAAACTTATCAGCTCCAGGAACAGCAGAATCAAAGAGCTTCTAAAGACACATCACTGATAAGGGAACATTGTCATTCCCTACTTCCATTATTTGTTATATCTCTTTATTTAATGAAATTAATGTTTAACTATTCAGCATGTGTAACCCAAATTTGTCCAAGTTCCTGACAGATCAGTGTGAAAGCAGATTAAACTGCATTAATTTTCATAGATGTTACTCTGAGTATTCCTCTTTGCCCATCAGTCTTATTAATGCTCATTTTAATACATGAAGATATGATGAGTTTAAATCTGAATTACCTGATATTAAAATCAAATTAATAATTGCTTCTGATTTAAAAAATTAATCCCATGAGTAATGAAATATTTTAGACAGTTTTGCAGAAGAAAAAATAGTAACTTTAGAGAAACTACAAAATAATACATAGTAATACAACATTACAACTAATAATCTATTTTAATAGTTCATTTAAATGAGTTTTACCTTGATATAATGAACCATTTGAATTGTAAAGTCATCCCTGGAGTTTTCAAGAATAATGGTACCACCCATGTTAGAAGTGGTGTTGTGAAGGTCAAAAATAAGGTCATAGGCATCATCACTACCTTTGGGACCAAATATATGATTGATTTCCTGAGCCCTCCTCACTTCATATGGAATATCTTCCACCACTGGCCTGCTGTTAACATCAGCACAAAGAAATTAGTAAGCTCATTCCATGGCTTTATAGTCAACAAAATATGTATTAGCCTTTTGTTTTCACTTTAAATCCGAAACTGACTGGGGTTGAAATCACCTGTTTAATTACCAAACTTCAAATTGGCTGAATTTGTTGAAGAAAGCAAGTATGATTGTCTAGTAATGCTTATTATTCTGTGTCTTGTGCAAAAGGGTATTATAATTATTAGATCAAATTTTGGCTGGAAACAATTTATTCCTCCTTACATCCCAGAACTTTCCCCTATGCATAAAACTAACTAAAAATTTAGCAACACCCTAGAGCACTTCCAAGACTGGATCCATCTCCTGCTGGACACCACATTCAGGCATCAGTCTGGACTTTTGGACATCACCCTCAAGGTTTTTTCTTGTCTTCTCATGATCTGATCAGACTTTTACAGTCTATTCCTTTAGGATTCTTAAAGCTCAGTGAAGATTTTGCTACCTCAAATCTGTTCCTCCAAATTCTAATTTCAGGAGACTCTGTGTATCACATAATCCACCTTTCTATTCTTCATCTCTACCTTTGAAATTCAACATTTCTTCACATAAAACTGTTAATTTATACTTTTTATTGAAGCCAATGAGACTGACACCATTGCTTGCAGTAGTATCAAGATTTCACTTTCCTTTTTCTTATTTTGTAAAATAATTTGTGATCTTGAAGGTTCTACACTTAAGGGACCTTCAAACACTCAGTAGTGCTGTCATAGGACCAGGCAACTTCATAGTATTTCCTGAGAAATATTAGTTAAAATCTGAAGGAAACCTGCAGGTGTCTTAATCTGGTGTTTTTTCAAGTGTTCTGTGTTCAAAGCAGCTGAAACCAAACAAAACTACTTTTTTTTTTTTTTTTGGTATGTTTTTCCAAAGTAAACAATTAAAAGAATGGCCTCATAGCTTATGTGTTAACATCTGGTTACCTTAGATGTAATAATCAACAACAAAATTCTAAGATGAAAAGCCAGATGGGAAGATGTGTAGGATAAGAATAACTGCCTGCAAAATATATACAGTAAGTATTCCTTTCTGTGATATTCACCTTTGCCACTAAAACTTTTCTGAAACAGAAGTTGCTGGTTAGCAACTCTACCATGAATGTTTATATAGCAAACTATACCTCTGGAATAGATGTCTCAAAAGCACAGAAATATCAAATCCTATTAAAAATTTAAAATCAGTCACTATTTTGCATAATTATAGACAGTGTTTCTTTTAAAATAATGAGTTAGTTAAATTACTGAGGGTTTTTTGCTATGCTTTTGATTTAGTATAGATTATTTCTAGCTTCAAGTTTTTCTAATTTCAAGTTTTCACCTTTTAATGTACATAACTAGAATTAAACACCCTTCCCTGGTTTCTGTCCATTCTTTCAGACACTCACATGTCTATGTTTAATTGTTTTATCTGCTATTTCTTGGAAGTCTAATTGTATTCAGAAGAGCTCCCAAACTGAATTGCACAAGACATGAGAAATAATGACTGACTCAGAACAGTGCTACTCCAATTCACACGAATGCAGCTCATCCAATACTCATTTGAAATTATGTTTGAGGTAATGTGTTGGTTTGAGACTGATTTTACCAGCAATAGAAGTGAGTCTGTTAACACATGCAATTTGTTCTTTTTTTGGGTTAAAGGTCAGTAATTTCAGTTATGTGACTGCACTGTTAAAGTAGTAAGGGAACTTGTGTTCAACATTTTAATCTGGAAAGAATTTTAAAACCCAGAAAAAGAGAAGAACAGAAAAGCACAACTGCTCTTACCCAAGGCTCTCGGGGTCAAAAACCCGGTTGAGATCACAGTCAATGTACCTGGTGCACCTCTCCACAGCTCTGGGGTTGGTGAGGAATGGTTTCACCTCCACTCCTGCTCTCTGGATCTCAGCTCCATCCTGCTGCCAGTGCCTGACCAGGAGCACCCCCGATAATTCATTGCCGTGAGTGCCCCCGAAGAGCCCCACGCGTCTCACCTGAGCACACGGGGAACTCATGCTCAAGGAAAGCTTTTCTCTCTGAGGGGAAAAAAAAAATAAAAATTCTTTCCAGTAGGAGAGTCTTTCTGCTGGTTAGGTCAGATGCAAAAGAAAGTGAATGGATTTCTCCCAACAGTTCTCAACTCAGTTTTGAGGCGGGATTTTCCAGCCTCCCTCCCCAAGGAGCCTCCCCTTCAGTTTCCGTATTTAGTAACATCTCCGAGGCTGTTAATGGCACTGTTCCACAGTCCAAAAGTTAACTCTGGGCACTCTTTATAATACATGATCTGTAGGGAAATCCTGTGCTAATGAACAGTGGAAAACACTGGTGTTACACTTAACTAGCAGGTATTTTTGTTCTTTAAACTAGGTGTAACAGGTATCCTGTGTATGTTTGAAGTTCTAGAAGTATTATATTATATAAGGGCAGAGGGATTTAAAGTGAGCAAAATCAGCAAAATAAGAATTGTATCTTGGCTTTAGTCCAGCACACAATGCTGAAACATCAAGTATTTTCATCTTAAAAAAGCCAAGAACAGCTAAGTTCCTCAAAGCACGCCCTGGCTTGTACGACCTTTTTTGTTTTAGAAATCCTAAGAATAGTGATGAGAAGGAACACAAGCTGAAATTACAGCACAATTTATCTGACTGACTTGCCCAGAGTTCTGGCTCCAGTTCTATCTCGGGATCTGCTAACACAGACCTCTAACACATTGAAACAACTTTGCCAGGGACAACCCTTTAACTTGTGCAGTCTCTTATTAAAAAGGAAACAGATCTAGACCACGATGGGACAACAGCTCTGTTCTCTCCCAAAAAATCTTTAGTCAGCAACTTTTCTTCCATTTCCAAAAGCGTTCAGAAAGGCTTCTGAAGCTTAAGCCAAAGAGCAGCTGTAACTTCCATCCTGAGAATCAAAATGTTTAGAATACAAGGTCTTATTAACAGAAAAAGAAGCTTTATTGCTGTAAACGACAGAGGTATTTGCAATTGGTATGTGACTCATGATATAAACATAACAGATTGCAGGAGAATAAAGAATGTTTATTGAACAATTAATTTCTATTAAGATTATACTCCAGTGACTGAGAGAATATTTGGCCAGTTCCTGAAAGTCTTTATAGACTGTAGGTCTAGGAAAAGCTAAGCACAGGATTTATCTAGAATAGTTCTGCCAGGAATATAATTTCTACAGAAGTTGCTCTCTTTGTTTCAGTTCATGCATTCAGATTTTGCTGAACCTTACAGCGAGTTAATACAGAGAGACTGTTTACTTAAATACTCAACTGTATTACTCTGTACTTAGGAGCTGTCAGATATTTAATCAGAATAAGTAATTTATTAAACAAAGCAGTAAAGTTGCATTTTACAGCACTGGACAGTCTGTACTGTCCTTTGACCCCCTTCTTCAGCAGCGCTGCCGAATGGTGAGTGACACAACACCCAAAAACACAACTCACACCCTGAATCTGGGTTTGCTGAATTTAAACACAGCAGCAGTTTGAAGAGTTAACAGGAAAACACAACATTCAGGGCTGGAACATATAGTTTATCTTTTATTGCTGCTGGCACTGTAATGGTTGTAATTCCTTCCAAAGCGCTGAATGAAACACAGAGATGTCTGTGCACTTACTTAACATGCAAGAAGTTTGTCTCCTAAGAAGAGTGTTTTTAGGACAGAGACAGTGAATTTCCAAACATGAGTTTAGGAACTAAACCCATGGAAGCTTCTTTTATCCCCTTAGAGCAGTTCCCATCCAAACACTTTAACTCCTGGTGTCCCAGGACCTGCCAGTTTGGGGATGAATGGGAATTCACATGGAAAGTTTTCACTTTTCATGGTTAAGCATTGGGAACCATCCCTTATTGCTGTGCTTTGCCAATACTCACACTCTCAAAAAGGATGTGGGATATTTAGTTTAGTAAGAATCCAGATTGGTTTGATGTGCTGCTTACAGATATTTGGGAGTGCTTCTGAAGGAAAAGTTTTAGTAAAACAGGACAAGATCCAATCGTGCCAAGCACTCAGATTTTAAACAGCAACCAGCCATGTGCAAGAGCCAGAACAGCTGAGGAGAGCAACAGGGTGAAAAATGCCCTTAGTTTTATTTACAGCCACGTTTGCATCCACACATTCGCGGACATTCAGGTTCTCTGAGGGTGACACTACACGGTTGCTCGGGGGAGGAGCTAATTAATGAGATCCCACCGAAGGGTGATTAAAGGCTTCTTGTGTCTCCCAATCACACCGAGGGGGTGATTAAAGGGCTTTTGTATCTCCCAATCCCAGCGAGGGGGTGATTAAAGGGCTCTTGTGCCTCCCAGCCGGGCCCGGCCGCTCCCGCCGTGCCCTCAGCAGGTGGGAACGGGCACCTCATCGCCCTCCGGCCTCTTCGCACCGGCTGAGGGGCGAGCGCGCGGGTCGGTGTCTGTTGTTTTTGGCAGGCTTTGCCTCAGGGCTGACCCTCAGGGCTGAACCTCAGCCCCATCTCTCAGAGCTGACGCTCAGCGCCATCCTTCAGCCCCGTCCCTCAGGGCTGACTCTGAGCGCCATCCTTCAGCCCTGTCCCCCAGGGCTTCGCCTGAGGGCTGACCCTCAGGGTTGTCCCTCAGCGCCATCCTTCAGCCCTGTCCCTCAGGTCTCACCCTTTAGCCCCGTCCCTCAGGGCTGACCCTCATCCTTATCCCTCAGCCCCATCCCTCAGAGCTGACCCTCAGTGCCATCCTTCAGCCCCATCCCTCAGCACTGACCCTTAGGGCCGACCCTCAGCCCCATCCCTCAGGGCTGACCCTCATCCTTCTCCCTCAGGGCTGACCCTTAGTGCCATCCTTTAGCCCCATCCTTCAGCTCCATCCCTCAAGGCTGACCCTCATCCTTGTCCCTCAGCCCCGTCCCTCAGGGCTTCATGTCAGGGCTGACCTTCAGCCCCGTCCTCAGCCCCATCCTTCAGGGCTGACCCTTATCCTTGTCCCTCAGCCCCATCCCTCAGCTGCATCCCTCAGGGCTGACCCTCAGCCCCATCTCTCAGAGCTGACACTCAGCGCCATCCTTCAGCCCCGTCCCTCAGGGCTTCCCCTCAGGGCCAACCCTCAGCCCCATCCCTCAGGGCTGACCCTCATCCTTGTCCCTCAGCCCCGTCCCTCAAGGCTGACCCTCATCCTTGTCCCTCAGCCCCATCCCTCAGGGCTTCCCCTCAAGGCTGTCCCTTAGCCCCATCCCTCAGGGCTGACCCTCATCCCTGTCCCTCAGGCCTCACCCTCAGCGCCATCCTTCAGCCCCATCCCTCAGCACTGACCCTCAGTCCCATCCCTCAGGCCTCACCCTTAGTATCATCCTTTATCCCCATCCTTTGCCCCATCCCTCAGCACTGACTCTCAGCCCGGTAAGCTCTGCCCCTCAACATGGCCCTGACCCTCAGCCCGCTCCCTCAGGGCCTGGAATCTGCAGAGCAGTGCCATCTTAGGCGTGCACCTGTGGATCCTCTAAATTCACTGTAGCTGCTTCTTTTTAGGGCTTGTGTTTGAAATTATGCCAGTCACTGAAGCTGCAGTGTTAAGGGAAACTGCCATAAAATTGCGTGAAATTTGGATGTGTTTGCAGAATTAATTAGTTTGCTTTGTTTATCTGACTTCCATACAGCAAATTTGGGGTAATCAATCCATTGCTGCCTGTTAAGATTCAGCAAAGAAATGAAAAGGAGTTTGGCTGAGACCTCGGCTCGCAGCACAGCAGGTACCAGCCCTTCTTATGTGCCTTTCTGTTCACACCTCATAATGCTTTTAAAATACATATAATACATTTATATAGGTGGTGTTTATACAGGATATTCGGTGTTTAGCCCTAAATCCCCATTTCCTGAGTGGATTTGCATGGGTTACCTGTTTATTGCAGAAATTTTAGATGGATTCAGGGAACTGGTCACTGAGGGAAAGGTTTCATTCATGGGATGATGTGCAGGACAGAGGCTGGAAATATAAATTCAGTGAGGGAATGGCCTGTTACCTGTTTATGAAATGTTTTATGAAATGTGTTAATTCTTATATATAATGTAAAATAATTAAGTAATTTTATTTACATGTTTTAAGTATGGATTGTATATCCTTCTGCTGTTAATATAGCATTACTTAAATTTTAATTTTAGGTTGTCTGCCTGTACCACTGTTCAATCAGAAAAAAAGAACTAGACAGCCTGTCACTTCAAATCCACTTAAAAATGAACCAGGTACTGGTTCTGCAACTCGGAGTTACGACTTTTCTCCCTCATCATTCGGTAAATAAGACATATATTTTATTTTTTTGCTGCCTCTAAATCCAAACAACTCTTAACATCCTGATTGTATTCTATGAAACCAGACATTGTCTTTATCAAGAACTATATGCATCCTTTATATCTATTTCTGAAAAGTTCATTATGTACAAATTGTCCTCCAGGAAATTTCTTTCTCCTCTGTACAATTGAGCTTTTTATACTTCTTGCCTAGAGGGAGTTTGACTCTTTGTGTGATGGAGAATGAAGTAGCACTGGCATTTAAATAGAGTCTCTTAAACTGACCTTTTGTTTTCAGTTGATTTCAATCAACATTCAAGTCCTGTGTTACAAGAAGAAACATTTGTAGGATTCTTTCTTGTAGCTCAGAAAGAAACTTCTGTTCTTCAAATTGGGCTTGGAAGGAACAGTGCAGAATTCTACTTTTAGTGCTTTCATAGTGTTTTACTTGTAATAAAGTTTAAAAGTTTTCTTATAACAAAGTCTCTGTTGCTAAGTTTAATGTTTGTAACTGAACCATTGTCTAGAGAAGCAACCTACTTGTTAGAAGTTGTCTTATAATTACAAATATCAAAGGATCACATTCCCCTTTTTTCTTTTTTCTTCCTCCTTCCTGTGTGAGCCTGTTTGTGGGACATTAAGCAGAGTTGGAGGCCTACAAAGACTTATTACCTTTCAGTCTTTTCCATTTGTTTTCCATTTTTGTCCATATTCAATCCTTTGTCTGTTGAAAATCAGGTTGGGGAACTGCAAACCCAGAAGTGGATGAACTACAGACAGCAGCAAACAGTGGGTATGTGAAAAGCAAGTTATTTGTTGTTTTTTTGATTTTTATTTGGGTGTTAATTGTTTCATGAACAATCCATGTGTTTTACAATAATTCTGATACTATAAACTTGTTTTTGAAAGGCAAGCAGAGCATCCAATGGCTCCTTCCCTTCTGAAACCACCAAATGCATCAAAGTTTAATTTAGCAAATGCTGGGAAAAACTTGTCTGCCTGCAGGTTGGTGAAGCCTTTAATGTCTATTATCCTTCCTTTTTGTTCTTATGTGAAAATGCATCTCACATTTTCCCATATGCCTGTAGCATTCAAAGAAACACTTTTAATATCCCTCTCAGAGGAAACCGTGTTTATTTTATTTTAGAGTTATAGAAATATGTGAATTTGGGTCAGATCCCTTACACAGGGCAGGGCAATAACTGAGCAGAGTTTTAAGTCAGATGGATTTATGCACAGGTGTAATCACTGTCCTGTGTATGGATCAATTTGGTGTAAACTCAAGTGAGTTTGGAGGTATTTAAAGCTAAAACAACAACTTATGGATTGCTATGGATTTATATATTTTAATCACATATCTGAGTGTTCAGAAGAGGTGCTGTGATACTGAACTGTTGTATTGCAGGAACAGAAATGAATATACTCCTTTAGGTAACACAGCAAAATCAAGATCTGATAATGGAACTTCTCGAAAGTTTGAGAATTTTTCAAGCAGTTTGAAAAGTGCCCAGCAGCAAAAACGCCCTGAGAGTCGTAACCCATCCCAGCTGACCAAAACAGACACTGCCAAAGGACAGTGGCCAGTGAAACCCAACACTGTGGCAAGAAATCTGCAGGATCATAGTCCGGCATATAAATTTAACCACAATACTCAGCAAAATAAAATGAAGAAAAAACAATTTGGTTGTGTCCCAGAAGAGAAAAGTCAGGTAAAACTTATGGGCAGGGTTAATGGGAAAGAGACAATGAAGAAAACAGTAAAGAAGGAAAACTGATGGAAGATGAGGTTTTCATCGGCCCAAGCTGCCTTAGTAAAACCTGGAGTGTCTGGAAATTTAGAATTGAGATTTTGATACTGAAATAAATTAAAATGCTCAGTAAACTGGCAGGGAGCTGTTTGTATATTCTGAACAAATGCTCCAATTTAAATGTGAATATTGCCTATTTAACATAATAAATAAATACCTATGTGCCCTTTAAAACTGCAAGTGTTTATGTCTAACTTAAGCTTTTGTCTTCATCTGCAAGGAAATGTCATCATCTCAAGTGAAAACGAAAATAAAAAAGAATTCTTTGCGAATCCTGTCTGCAGTCATTCAAAGTGTGAAGCACTGGAGCCAATATGCCTACAAAACTGCCCTGTTATTTGAAGTTTTGGGTAAGCATAGCAGATTATAATCATATAATCTGATAATAATGCTAGGACAACAACAAGAGAGAATTTTTCCATAGCTGAAATACTTAAACCCACAAAATACTGGCATGAACACCATCTAATTTCTCTTCTGTTCAGCTACCAAACTGATACAGGTACAAAATTAACAATTCAGTCATCCTCCAACATCAGGTCTTTCCATCCTCTTTCTTTGTGTTTAGAATAAGCTTTCCTGTTTCACAGGAATCTTCTGTAAAATGCTACAGTTTTATAATAATTTTTAATATAATTAATCTTGGAATGATTAATTTTTGCTTAATGGGGCAGGCACACTGGATTCTGCAGTCACACCTGGAGCAAAAGGGGCGAAGAACTTTCTTCTGAGAGATGGAAAGGAGACCCTGCCTTGTGTGTTTTATGAAATTGTGAGTATTCTGTGTCCACACATAACACAGTCACCACTAACTCCATTCCTTTTTATGAATGCAAAAAGAAAACAGAAATTTCCTGTGCAAAAGGCAAGCTGAATGTTTTCACCACATTGTTCCCAATTTAGAGCAATAGTCACTGCTTAGGTGTGAACAGCAGCGATCTCTTTTATGGTCTGAGATCACTCACTGCACAGTAGTGGTGGTTTGAGAGTTCTTATTTTTCAGTCTGGGCACTGAAGGAAGAGTTAGAAGCTGTTTTTTTGAGGTTTCCAAGGTTGTTTATTTTTACTTATTTAAGGAATTTTTTCTCTGGCTTACAGCGGTTCATCCTGCATTTTGTTGAAGGCTTTTTGCTTGCCCTCTAAATTACACATACATTGTTTATAATTAATCTCCAATATATGACACCTACATTGCATTGTCCAGTTTTTCTCTAGACCAATCCAGAATTGACATCCTGACCCAAAAGATGGATGACACAAAGAAGAAGAAAGACATATCACGCTGTAATTCCTCTATCTTGTGTTCAGACCCCTAATTCACTTTTCTGCCTTTTAACACTCTAATTTACACTTTACTTATTTTTTGTGACTGTGTAATTCTTCATATAAAGATGGTAATTTCTCCTAGGGACTTAAATCGAACTCACAGGGGTTTTGGGCACCTTGCCAAGGCATTTGAGCCCCCTGCCCAGGTTTCAGTGAAGCCAGGGGAATATCCTGGGTTTCCTCACTTAGGCATCCTTCAGAAAAGCAGGGAAGACTTCGAGTTTAGCTTTTAAGCAGTTGATAACAGTGTAAATCTTCTGTTTGATGTAGCCCTCAGAAAGCAGCAGTGTGGGAAGCTTTTATGGGAGGTGATCTAATTGTTTTCTGTGTTCATTGTGCTTTGATGAAGGACCGTGAGCTTCCCCGACTCATTAGAGGTCGAGTGCACAGGTGCATGGGAACTTACGATGCAAAAAGGAACGTTTTCAAGTGCGTCTCTGTAAGACCAGCAACTGCTCAAGAACAGGACACTTTCCAAGAGTTTGTTAAAATTGCAGATGTTGAGATGACAGCATATGTAAAAACTATAAATGAAATGTAAAAGTCAAAGTGGTCGTCCAAACCCCAGTTAGAACTAGTTGTTGTCTGGACATGCTACAGCATTTACCAAAACTGCCAGTGAAAATGGGGTTAAACATTTGAAAATATCACTGAGCTGTGTTATCCAACAAATGGTGTGTGGTGTTCATTGGGTTCCCATTTATGTGTTACCTCATTCATGTTTTTTAAAAAAAATAAATAGTCAGTATAATACGTGTATAAAATAACAACAGACCCTGAGGCTGTAGGAAGATTCCAAAAGACACAGAGGAAGTAGAAAAGAAAGAATTATTTGAACACAGAACTTCCTTGCCTTTGCCATAGAAACATCTTTCATGAGGGAAGGACCATGTACATGTTTATGTACCTTTGCCTTCAAACATTAACTTTCATAGATTATTCCTGCTGTTCCTATTTCCTTTTCCCCTGCTTCAGAAGCTTTGGAGCAGATCTATTGGGAATTGCAAAACAAAAGAGTTGTCAAGAAAATAGCAAACAGTATGGGGATTTTTTTTATTGTTTTATTATACAGTGTTGGCAATTGGAAATTTCACATTTAAAATAATTGAAATATTGTATCCAACAAGTCAAATACAGAAAACAGTTAATATTCTAAAAAGGAGCCAGCTAGTCAACGCAGAAACACATTAATGGAAAATACAGCTTTTAGTTACACTTAAAAAATTATATATTTGGAATAAAACTTGAACCTGTCCAGCAAATTGTAACAGGAGAACGCTTGTACACAGTTGAACGCGCAGACAGTCTTTATTTAAAAAAGTGATCTGTCAGTGTGAGCACAGGCAGTGCCAGCTACAGGTGAGATCTGAAGGATGTGCTTTACTGCAAGGATCACTGGAGTGAGTTACCATCACACCTTCAGTGTGAGGCAGGCTCACAGCAAGGAGGGTTTTGCCAATCCAGTTGTAGAGGTCATGTACACGTGTTTGATTCATTTAAATATTATAAAAATATTATAAAATGTTAAAGGAAGCTCCAGCTGGAAGCTTGACTCATAAAAGGTGCAGAATATTGCAGGATGCACAACAAAAGTTGAGCTTTAAGAAGTAAAAGATTTGGTACAGCAGTGTTGTGAATTGTGAGACTCTGCTGTTATTTAAAATTGATTCCAGTTAAGTGATTGAGGCTTCCAATTCTGCACACATGAAACTTATGTTAACAAGTAGTGACAGGAATAGGTCCTTGTCTTCTAGGTGTGTTATGGCTGTTAATAAAAATCTAAACTCATTTTACTTTTCAGGAAGTGTTTAGACCTTTGCAAAAGAAGTTTCTACTTGACACTAACAAATCACTTTTTCTAGTGAAACATTTAGTGAACAGTCGTAAACATTACACAAAACAGAAAAAACCCTACTCAATACAGTTTATACACACTACTCAACATTTCTCAGTTGTTGGGTGATTTTTTTTTTCTTGACCATATTGATCCTGTCTTGTATAATGGTTCTAGTGTAAAGGCACAGGTTGGTTAGGAAAGAAAAGCCTGCATCTCTGTCTCTCTACTTTGTGGTGATTATTTTCTTTTTGCATGTTGTTTGTTATTCCTCACTTTTCTGACTCTTACATGAAAATTATCAGTCTCAGCCATTCATTAAAAAAAGTGTAAGACATCACTGAAAAGCACATTAATATACAGAAGTGATTGGAATTTATTCTTCTTACTTTAGGGCATTCCTTCAACCCCATTTTGTTAAATATTTGGAATATTTAATCTCTCAGTCTGCTCTGCAGAGCACTCATGCTCTCTTTCTCAGTACTCAATTCTGCATTGGAATCTGCCTTTTCTAAGAACTTGCTAAGTTTACATACAGGATTTGCTTTTAGCTAATTCTTCCATGGAAATGTAACAACAGGACAATTATTTTGGAAAACAATGCAATGTTCCATTGAAGTTTAGAAGGGTGAGGAATGTAAACAAGACTGAAGTCTTTGATGTATATTAAAATAACACAGTGATTGTTCTGTTTGCATTTTCTTATACATCCTCAACATGTCTCTGTCTGTCCCTTCATGTACACCTTCCATTAAAAAAAATAAAAATTCAGGAATCACTTGGACTCAGCTAAGTGAAGAATAATAAATTTGATCACCTGGTTTGTGCCAAAATACAAAACTAAGAAGTACAACTCTGAATTAAATATAATCTATGTGATTTTTCTTTTTAATAAATAATAGAAAATAAAAGATGAGAATAGAATTAGAATTAAATTTTTATTTTAAATGAAAAAACACAACAGTGGTGTGAGATTAGAACCCAATGTTTCTTTTGCTTAAGGCAATCAAGTGCACTTATTTCAATGCTTGATAATAATGAACTCAGTGCTATTGTGTAAATCACACCTCACAAAATTTCCATACAGACTAATGAAATATGGCCATTTGTAATTCTGACACAGCATCAGGTTTTTGCTGGTCATGTTCAATAGCATTTCACTTCACTTTTTTGTTTTACAATCTGAATTGTAATGGAAATATTGGAATTAGTTGATTCTGATTATCACTACAGGTAAGGGTCATTGGGCACAGACATTTTTGTAAACAAAGATTTTTTTTCTTTTCAGCCTTAAACAACAAAACCCAAAATCTACAGCTCTCATAGTTCAAAACATTTTGTTAAAGTCCACCTAGAATTATCATTTAAGAAATACTGAAAACAAATTCTTAATATTTTTTTTCCCTGTTGTTATAGTATTAAATCATCATGAAGCCTTTGGAAGCAGTTGGAGATCTCAGAAAAAAAGAAATTTAAATTTTACCCAAGACTTCATGAAGATTGGCAATTAGAGCAGAAGTAAAAACTGTGCCCAGAACTTACAATATGCAGGTGTTGCTAACATATATAGATTGAAAAGAAACTTTTTTCTTGTATACAATTCTTTTTAGCTATCAATCTTAATTTTAGGCTGTGGCTACTAGTAGGTGCTTTTTTTCACTAATCAAAATAATTGTAACAAAATATCATTATTGATTTTAAAGTTACTGGGTTCATAAAAGTTCTGACATTTCACAATATATCAAAAGTGAATTGAAGCTTTTCAGACTCACAATTTTGAGACACAAAAGAAACTGGGAGGTAGACAGATGTTCTGAGGATAAACTGATTTATTTTTTTCTTTTTTTGTCTAAGGCATTATGCCATGATGTGTTTAGAGCAGTGGAAAAGCTGCTGATTAATCCTATTCCCATTCCAGAGCGTTCGCTGCTCGCGCTTACGGAAGACTTTCAATGCACTTTTGGTCTTTGTCAATCTGACCTTCTCTTCCCCATCTCCTCTCCTCTCTTTTGCAACACAGCCAACTGGAAGTGCTTTAATAATTTCTGCCCATGACTGTAGACAGGAATGTTCTGTTCTCAAAGAGTAATAAAATACTATAAAATAGTAGGTATTGGAGTTGGAGATATGTGCTCTTTTGGTGCATATTTTGCAAAGAATGGTAAAAAGACAGACAACATGACCCCAACAATTGCCAGCATGTACCCCCATCCAATCTGGCACTCTCCTGCATAGTAGATGTCTGAGTTCTCACAGAATCTCTTCACAGTAGCAGAGTTGAAACCAAAAGGGTAAACCAAAAGGCCAGAAGCCATTATGAACACTAGAGAGGAGAAAAGAAAAAAAATCACACCAGTTATTATCAAACATTAATTCCTTTGGGAAAAAAATAATCCTTACTTTAGAAAGGCAAACATATGTATTATATTAAAATCAATAGGAAAAGTCATAGCTTATAAAACCCCCTTGTGATTGGCAGATTATCCTCCTTTTCATAATTACCTCTTGTGGACAGCAGTGGTGGGACAAGGCAGCAAGTTGGGATTTTTTTCATGAGAACTCTTGCCATTAAATAACTTCAGAAACGCTGTGATCGAAATTATGTAGCCATGTAAAAAGTAAGATGGTTCAGATACAATGGAATCCAGAGGAGAAGAATTCCTAAGTAGGCAGATTCCAAACCAGCTTCACTTTCTTCTCAACAGCATTTTTTTTGCTTGAGACAAGCAAATACTTTGTTCTGCCAAATAGAAACTTTCAATGAAAGAGTTCAAATATAGTTTTTCAGATTCTGCTGATGAGGTTCTGATAATGTGAGACTCATTAGTACTGACTCAAATTATTCTAAACATCCTGCATTTGAACAATTGATGAAAAACAACACAATTTATATTATTTTTATTTATTTATTTGATGTCTCTTGACATTGGAAAGCCAGGCTTGCCTCTTGCAATTACCCTCCATTATCCATTGGCTTTTAATAGAACTTCACAGATTTTATTCTTTAAGGAATCCATGTCAATTCAAATATCCACTTATGCAGGTAATGGAATCAACAGCAGAACCAATTTTCCAACTTTGAAAATAAGACTGCCCATGAGTAAGAAAAAGATGCATTAAAATCCCCCAGGAGCAGCTCTTGGAACCTGATTGTGCCCACCTTGGCTGAGCCAGGCTGGTGTGAGGGCTTGCACCTCCTTTTGTTTGAGACAGCACTGAGAATCCACATTTTCTTTTCTATCCCTTCTGCTAATCAATTACCACTGCATTTAAAATCTCTGTTTTAAAAGGCTTTACTTTATCTACTAAAAAGATACCATGGAGCAGTCCCTTTTCCTCTCTTCCCTTTTTTCCAGGACAATGTTTTGTTCAAATTCAGGGTAGTGATTCAAGAAGCAACCAGTATGTTTGAGCTGATAGATAATTCATAACAGCAAACATCTAATGAAACATTAGGAGTATAAAACAAACACTGTGTGCTATTCTCTGTGTTTGTGATTGCCTTTCAGGTTGGGCATGTGCATATTACTCCAATTATAATATTGGAGAGGCTTAATCTTAAAAGTATCCACTAACAAAGGGCAATCACTCATTAATCTTTTTTAATTAAAAACACTTTAATAAGCTTGAGGGCTAGATGAAGTCAAAAAGTTTAACACACAGCCTGTCGAGTCCCTGAATAATTTGAATTAAACCTTTCCTTCTAGTCCAAATGGAACTGCTGAGTTAATCCCTTGTAGAAAACAGTAAGAAAATGGAAATTAAAAGGAGAGAAAGTGGAGCAGCAGCAAAGTCTGTTTCCCTCTGGGTATCTCACATGTGATACAAAGAGAAGCTGCCTGCCAAGAGGTGGAATTCTCTGAGAGCCAAATGTTTCACCTGCTCTAGATCCACCTTCTTTCCTTTAACCCTCAGGAATCATTTTGCAGTGGTTGCTGTGGCCTTTTCCACTTTGTGAGCACAAGGTGGGTGAAAGGTGCTGCTGCAAGAGCCAGGAAGGGAAAAATCCTTCCCAGCACAAGCAGCATCCTGAGCCAGGCTGACAATTCCTGCTGCTCCAGCAGCTGCCCCTGCTGGGGGTGCCCAGGGCAGGGGGAGCTCGTGGATCTGAGATTTCAGCACCTGTGTCCCTGCACTCAGGGCCTGACAGGAACCAAAGTTGTGTCATGCAGATCTTCCCAACTGCACATGTGTGACACCCCTAAAAACAATATAAAATGAAAATACAGTAAAAGTGAAGCTACACCAGAGAAGGACAAGGGGTGATAGTTTTAAATTAAAGCAGGGTAAATTCAGAGTGGATAGAAGGAAAAAATCATAATGAGTGTGGTAAAACACAGCACAGGCTGCCCAGAGGGTGGTGGATGCCCCATCCCTGGAAGCATCCAAGCTCAGGTTGGACAGGGCTCTGAGCAATCTTATCTAGTTAAAGACATCCCTGTTTGCTCCAGGGGAGCCTTCACAGCTCACTCCAACCCAAACTATTCCATAATTCTGTCATCTTGTTCAGAAAAGGTCACTGAGCTTTCCCCAAAGAGCTGAGGGGCAGCACAACCTGAGAGCCACACGACATTTGCACACCCAGGAAAATTCCTCTGGTGGCAGAAACATGGGAAATAAAATTTTAAAAGGAGATTTTTCCTACTACTGTTGTACACAGCACAACAAAACCCTGTCAGTGCACAGACCTGTGCAGCTGTAGGATCACTCTGACACAGCTGGGGTGAGAACAGGGGCACAGCTCAGCACAGCCCCACTGCACCCCAGGCTGCTCCACTGCACCAGGAATCCTGAAATAGCCCCGGGGTGCAAAACCTGCTGGGAAATGTTGGGAAAGTGAGCCAGTTTTACAAGAAACAGCCACTGCTCTAAGCAAGAAGCAGGTCTAAAATTAAAATTTCAGTTTGTTCGTCGTTTCAAAGCTAAAATAGCATCTCATTCGATGGAAAAAAAAAAAAAAAAAAGAGCAGAATTGGAAACAATCCTTTCAGTCATAAAATCCTTCCCTAACTGTTAAATTTCACTGTTTTTCTGACACTGTCTCAACCCCTTGCTCTGTTTCACATATCTGTTCCATATATGTTTTCTTTCTGATTGGGTTACACAGAATTGTTTTGAAGGCTGTGTTTTACAGTGTTTTGATTACCACTTGGTGCTGATGTGATTTAATGGAAGCAGCTCCATTTTTTTTTTTTTTTTATTTCCAAGCCTAGAAATAATCTGTCACAGCTGAACGTGTGTGTTCACATATCAAACGGGCTAAAAAGTTACCCACGGTTTTATATCCTCAGGCATGTCATAGAATGGCCTCATTATTCTCATTTAGCTGCCCTCTTTCTTACAAAGGCTCCAAATATTGAATAGCCCCGTTATTACCCGCAGAATCCGAGCTGCTAATGACTGCTTAATGGTGCTGGGACAGCACACAGAGCACCACTGGGGCTCCATTTCAGCCTCTCCAACAACAAACATCACTTCCAAAGGTGTCAGAACACAGCAGCGAGTGCATCTCACCCTTCTGAGGTGTAATCCTGCTGTCACACCAGGTGATGAGGCCACACAACATATTTGGGTGTGTTCTGCAGCATGAAGCCTTGCTGGTGAAATCCACACTTGAGTTTTTTTTTAACATCATTTAATTCATCTCCCATCAGCTATGATTCTGGTTTAAAAGTGCTGCTTTTATTTTTGTTTTTTATGTGCCCCACAGGTGTCATTGCTGAGTTCTCCCCACCTGAGCCCTCTGCAGTAACTCCCAGCCAGCCCAGACACAAGGCCAAGCACATTGGTTCAACAGTAAGTCACATTTTATTTCTGCTTTCTAATCCCACACACTTACAGTCTCACCCTCATCCTCTTTGCTTCCCTGGTGTCCTACAACCAGATGGGAAATGGCAGTTTCTCCTCTGAAGGGTTTGCTAGCCAAGGTTTGGTTTTATTTAAAAAGCAGGTTTCTGAATTGATTGGTTTCTAAATAGCATGACTTTAATAGGAATAAGGTATTACTTGAAAGGAGGACACATCTTTTTAGAGCAAACAGGACTTTTTGTAGGAAAAAATGTAAATTGTTGGTGAAAATGCTGAATCAATGACACTTTTAGTTGGGGAAAATAGCATTTTCTGCTATTTTTAAATTAATAATACATAGCTCTTTGTCATTGCAATGGTTTATTCATTTCATTAAGCTCCTGTACAACTGTTTAATTATTTAAATCTCTCACACCATTTTCAAGTTGATTTTAAACCAAAAGCAAAGCAATGCAGTTCTCTGGAGTGTGTGCAGAGGGCACCAATGTACAGCACTCTTAGATACCATGGCAAAAAAAGGTTATTTCCATTCCACTTCTTTTGGCAAGACTGATGGAGCTTCCAACATCTAAAACACAATAATTGAACAGTTTTCTGTATTGTGAAGCAGGAATGTTTAAACTGGGCTAAGCTTATGTTTGTCCTTCCATACTAATATTGAAATGGATGGAAATCCAAAGGTGGCTCACAAACACAGAGAACAAAAAAACCTGTTTTATTGTGTTTGTTTATATATTTAGGTGATGTGTGATAGTGAAATATGCTGTGTGCATGAATTCTCCTCCTGAAATTACCTGCTAGAAGAAGATTACTTTGTCTTAGAAATTTAATTTGCTTACTTTAGGAGTGTATTATATTCCTGATACTGGTGACAATGATGGATTAATTGCAAGCTTGTGGGACATATCAGACAATCATTGGAATTAGGGTTGAATTATAGGCTAGCAAAGGTTTCCAACCCTGTTACAGATTGTCACAGTCTTATGTCTTCATGGAAGATTTTTATTGACAGAGCTTAATCTACCAAAGCAATTTTCACTCATCTCATCAAGAAGTTTCCTCTTAGATGTAATCCATTACCTCCCTTATTAAACCTGGCAGTTCTTCATATGCACAATCAGTTGACTTGGAATAACACATTTCCTCTCAGGTTCATCCATTTTATTCACCTCATAATTTTATTAGCTGCTCTCCAGATTTTCTTTGTGTGATTTTACTTACATGATCATAAATGAGAAAGCAGGTGCTGATCCAAAGCCACAGACAGCTTAACCCCAAGCCAGAAATACAGAAAACCTGGCAGCCAGTAACACAATCTTCAAAAAATCACCTCTTGTCCTACTGCCCTGCACTCAATCCTTCCCAGAACTCTTCCCAAGCAAATATTTTTGTAGCATGCCTGAAGGGTTTCTATATTTAGGGTATTTTGGATAAATCCCCTTATACAAAAAGAAGGTACCTATATTTCTCTTCCATATCTAGCCCCTGAAGACAGTGCTAAGTAAGGTCCAAGATTTTTGTCAGTAATGGCTGCACATCAATGTACAAATAGAAACAAGATGGAATTCTGAGCTTATCCAAAAATTAGTGATTTCCTTTTGACTGCTTCAGGAAAGGAGGAATTACCCAGAGTATTTCAGGAGAGCTGAAATATATCTAAAATCAGCAGGCATTGTTCTAAATGCCTGTTACATATAAATAAAACAAACAGGAAAGTGACTGTAAAATAACCAGGGAAGTGAGCTCTCAGAGATAAAAGGATCCAGACTAAAACCCCACTGTTGTAACAGCTGAACTTTGGAGGATGAGGCAGACAGGGACACTTAAATGCCATTCTGCTCTGCTGAACTCATGGCAGGTGCACGTCAGGTACCTGGAGTTCAAACTCTTGGAAGCAGCCCCAGCAATTATTCCCTCCAAGGAAACCAAAAGGAAGAGCAGGAAAAAGGGATGATAATTCCCATATGCTTGGTATAAAGATGTAGCTGCCTTCCTTTGTAACTGAATAAAGAGCTGGAACTCCTAATAATGGCACAGCCACTTCTAACACATCACACTTTAGCTCTTCTTTGTAAAGAATTATTTCACTGGCATCATTTCAGTCAAACATGTTGTGATTTGAGGAGCTTCTATCAGTGCTGGCCTGGTGCCAAAGGGGTAGATTATAGCAGTTCCTTTTCTGGATTTTCTAAATGGTGCAACTCACAAGTTAGCAGCTGTAATATAAATGTAGTTATGACAGAGTTGTGTAGCTTGTCAAACCCTTTTGTAGCTAACAAAGGGAATGGGTTCATTTGTACAATGTCTCCAAACTGTGCTTAAAGAAAGAAATGCTGAGTCTGTGACTCCAGCTCACAAGCTAAGGAGCTGCATCACATATAGTAGGTTGTATTTTTATATTTGTACATACATGCAAAATTATGGGGAAATATGTGTATATCAAAAGCTGGGCAGTGTTTTCCATTTCAGTTTGTTTGGATTTAGCTGAGGCAGAGTAGGAATATGTTATTTTAAATAAAGCTAGCACTGAAATAAGGGCGTCCACACACCTTTTTTACACAAATGTATTCAGTGCCACTAAAATACCCCACTCAGGTTCTGTTGGCACAACTCCCTCATTCTACAAACAGCCTGTTTCAGAAATGTCTCACAACTGG
This sequence comes from Catharus ustulatus, assembly GCF_009819885.2. Classification (NCBI taxonomy): domain Eukaryota; kingdom Metazoa; phylum Chordata; class Aves; order Passeriformes; family Turdidae; genus Catharus; species Catharus ustulatus. Next base: position 3,385,641 of record NC_046242.1, on the reverse strand, counting down.
AGGAATAGCTGAATCTATCTTATTATCTGAAGGGAGTGGAATCTGACTATCCAGACTTTGGAAAAGAAATTCTCTGAAGCCATCACAGAGGTAATTGGGCTTGGTAATTACTGCATTAGCTGCAAGTTTATTAAGGGCCACAAAAGGAAATGCCATCCTGGTGACCTTTGGGGCTGCATTTCACAGCATGTTTTCTACATGAGAACAAATGATGAAACTTGACTATTTCTGCCAAGTGAGTGGTAGCCCTGGTGGAGATTTATTGCTGTAATCTGGTAATCTATGGGCCTAATCACACAGTTAGAGAGTTGTGTGTCATTTACTCGAAAAGCCTGAAATGATCTAGCACTGTGTGGACTGTGCTGAAGGAGTGCATTTTGTCATCTGCAAGGTTAGGAGAAATACAGCCTCTTTAGCAGACTGTAAAAGAGAGACAAGAGCTAATGTTTCTCAAAATAGCAGCATGTTACACGAAATTTTACAAGAGTCAGGGAGCTAAGAAATGGGAACTGTCAGATGTGTTCTATTTGGAAACCATTATGATTTTCCTCTTTTGTGCTGCTTCAGTAATTACATAGATTTTCTATTTATATAGTTTTTGGAAATTATTTAAGTCATGCTCACTCCATCTCTCTCAGAGCAGCAAACACAGATGCAGACTAATAATGTAATATTGACATATTTAAGTGTTGGATTCTTTAGCTGAGAGCAGCATGTGCAGAATGCAGCATGCCTGTAATGTGCCTGTGTTCCCTTATCTTTGTGTCACATTTTATTCAACAGTGAAGAAGTGCTAATAAAAAGTGCATATTTCAGTTGTTCTATTTTAGGTAAACATAACATGGTACACATTTTCTTAGCAATGCACATTGCTTAACTGTGCAACTCCATTTCTACAAATAGAAATCAGGGTGGCAAACGCTTTGCTTCTCTTCTTAATTAACCTATCCTTGCCAAAACTGCTATGTTCTTCAGTGAGAGCAGGGAATGAAACTGATGACTGAGAATTTAAATTAATGTTTTTTCTTGTGATCTTTTGGCTGAGAACAAGAGCAGCTTCCACCTACCATCTGATGCATTCCCTAGCAGAAGAAACAGTGTCAGCCTGGGTCTGTGTGCAGCTGGAGGGAGTGAGGGCACAGACACTTTTATATTGTCTTTGCTTCGGAGCCAGCTCACCTGGGAAGGGGAGATGCTGCCCAGCCTGCAGCAGAGCCTTGGCTCCTGCTCTGCCTGCCAAATCCAAGCTCTTAAATAGCTATTTAGAGCAGGGGCTGAGGTCCAAAAGACAGGCAGTGAGGTGTAGATCACCTGAAATGTCACGATTCCACATGACACATTTGCTCCCTTCTCCTCCCCACCTGCTCAGCCCACAGGTTTGCTTTAAATCAATCTTTTCACCTCTCCCAAGACTCACAATTTAAGCAGAGCAGACACTGATGAAAACAGATTTATAATGAAGCTGGTGGCCATTAAATACCAACCTTCCACCAGAGGTGACCTTATTGTAAAGTGTTGTAGAGTGAATTTATTTTGACTTTGCCCATTCTCTACCTTGTCTCACACTCTGGCAGTGAGGCAGTGGTGGTGGGAGGTCTGAGAATAATGCCCACGTCTCACTTCATTACAGCTGCACTTCACAGCCCAGCAACCTCCCAGCCTCAGGGATATCACATTCATTACCTCTCTCACAGACATGTATTTTACATATATGGCTGAAAGGTGATTAGAATCCCTGACACAACAGTGTTTTATCTGGAATGCAACCATGAAAAATACATGCCTTAAACAAAAAAGACATCCTGCATCCTTCTCCTAATTGATTTAAGCTACAAAGACCAGCTCCAGTTTTCCCAGGGCACAGGAACTACCAGGAAGACACAAATTGCATGTTTTCAAATCTCCTCATAAAAACTGCCTGACAGGGGGTTGAAAGCAGAGTTTTCTGTTTCTCAGATGTCCTAGCCCTGTGAATGTCATCAGTCAGCAGAAGCTCACGTGCCACCACCTGATCATAAAGAACAGTTCTGTAACAACCCTCATTTCATGCTGCTGATTCCAGCCCACCATAAATCAGCCACACCACGACTAATGCTGGAAATAATTGTCTGCTGCAGAGCTCCTCTCTCCCAGCCAGGTGCCACACAGCTGCAGCCCCTGTCCTGCTGAAGGGGGTCAGAGCAGCACTCCCAGCAGTGATGCTCCCTGAGTGCTTGGAAGATCTTTAATGCTGCACACTGCAACAGTGCAGGTGTGCCCATTCAGTGCTTTTAAAAACATTATAAATGCAGTCAGCTCTGGCTTGAACCAGCTGCTCTCTGCAGATGGAAAATGGGGTAGCAAATGCCTGGAAGTGCAGCAGGTGATCCCAGTGCTGATCCTCAGGTGCACTCTGATCCATTCTCTCCCACCCTCTTTCTAATATCCTCTTTTTTTCCCTGATGGCTGTTTGTGCAGATGAATCAGCACAGCACATCTGATGTTTTGACTTCAGCCTTGTTTGACCCCTGTGTTCTTTAGCCAAGTCTTACACAGCAACTTTGAGTAAAAACCTGTGGTCAAAACTGTCCTGGGCTGGTTGTGCTGCTCCAGCCACCCTCAGTTAACAGCAGACAGATCAGCCTTAGAGAACCCCTGCTACATCTCACACAAGAGCTTAATTTAGTCCAAAGCTGCTAGAAGAAAGTAGTAAAACAAAAAAACAAACAAACAAAAAATAAAAGTTGTGTTCTGATGCAGAGCTATCTAGATGAGAAAAATCACGTTGAAATCCAGAGCAGTGGTAGAAATGCCCCAAACTACCAGTTAAATGAAACTGGTTTGGGATAGCTGATCCTTCTTATCAGGTTGGCCCAGCTGCACAATTTCCCATCTCCAATTATACCACAAGGCCCACACTTCCTCCTTCATTAATTCATTTGAAGGATTTAATGAGTTACTTCATCAGGTTAATAAATCCCCTCAATAATTTTATTACACTTTGATACAGTTATTCAAAAGGTGCAGCTAAAAAATGATCATCATTTATATTTCTTGACAGAATAACTTAGTTAATAAATTTGGCCCATGAAATCCACAATTCATAAATAAACTATGGGGACAACTGTGTGAAGGAGGGGTGTTTTTTTCCTATCCCTGGTGAAGGTTTTATTGGAAATTCTCTGTCTCTTGTGCAAGTCACTTCAGGCTAAGGAGAACTGCAGGAGGTTGGTGCCTTTTGGCAAAGTCCTGCTTCCCACTGAGTGCTCAGGGGGAGTCCAGCTGCTGCAGCACATGTGCCACTGGACATAACCCATATTCATTTACTCCAGCACTCCCTGAGGTTTAAAACCCAGCTTCATAAAGGCTGTTCCATTCCTTGAGGCTAAACTCTTTAGCTGATTTTGACCAGGTGCAGTGACACTGTCAGAAATAAGCATTCTATTCTGGAAATTATTTTAAAACTGAATTGAATTGGTTGCCATGCCAGATTTTTTTTTATTCCTGTGGCATTGTAGTAAATGACATCATCAACAAAATAACCTTAGGGGCAAGGGTGTTTTCAGAATCTTAACCTCTGAATGGCCAGCAGTATTACAGCTTCCTATCACCAGATTAATAATATTTATGGTAGGTAGGCTGCAAGAATGGGATCATACTATTTATTTACTTACTGTTGAAAGCCACCTCTGGCAAGAACAAATTTCCCATTAATCACCACCTTATCTCTGTAAGAATGAGTTACTCTCAAGGACATGTGTATTATTGCCATTGTTTTATTAATACAAAAATAGCTCTGCTGTGGATTTTTTACACTGGGCTTTATTTATTTTCTAGATTTTCTTTATTAAGGGGAGCTGAAATGCTTAAGTAAACATTGAATTTTCTTAATAAATGAGCTACTCAAGGCACCAACTACAGCAATAAGATCCAGTATTTCCCTGAATATATTTTTATGGAAAGAAACTGCAAATCAGTATCTATTTCTTCTCTTTTTTCTCAGCTGAAACTCCAGTTATGCATTTTGAGTTTCTTTTGGGAGTGCAGATGACCTTGTTAAGTTGTGAGAGTGCCAGGAAAGCAGTGCCCTCCAGCCCAGGGGGTCAGAGAAGGGAAGCCAATTTCTAAGCTGGGTCTTGTAATCAAAAAATGCATATTTCTCTCTGCTTTCACATAGGCTTTAGCCAGCATTTGAAGCATTACCTATTATATTAGGCTGCAGGATGATTTGTTTTTCTAATTTTTCAAGAGCACTACATCATACATTTTCAATTTTACAAAAGAAATCAATGTGGAGGAGAGGACAACATCTGAAAAATTCTCATTCATGTGAGAGAAGCATTAATGGAAAGCCTTCCAGGATCCTTGTGCAGCACCAGAACGAGGTGTTGTGCCAGTGGAAGGGGAACCAATTAATGTTAATTTGCTGTTTAATTATGTGTTCAGTGCAGAACAATGGTGAGCCACTTGTGTGGGTGGGAGGAGCCCCTGATTGTCAGGTGGACACAGTCACCATTCCTGCCTCCCAAACTCGGGCACAGCAATTCCTCTGGAGCCTGTCAGCTGTGATTTCAGCAGGAATTTGTTTGCAGAGTGAAAGGTGAGCTTTCAAACAGAGCACAGGGCTCTGTCCTCTGTCCTGCTGCTCAGTGCAGTCCGTGGGGGTGTGAGGATGCTCTGGGAGCAGTGCCAGCCCTGCAGCTGGGGCTGTGTGACTGCAGCAGCCAGCCCTGCTCACTGTGCCCTGCTCAGAGCTGGGACCCCCTTGCCCCAGGCTGAGAGTGCCAACCCCACACACAGCACTGAGGAACACCCTGTGACAGGGGCTTCCTCCAGCACTGCCAAAAAACCCCCCCAGCCTTTCCATCTTGCTGCATTTAAATGTTTGAGTTAATAACATTTATAGGGCAGCACGGGAAAATGAACTTAAATAAATCATTTATCATCTCAGGATACTGAATTACACCATTACTGAAAGGGATACAGAGAAATGTGTCCAATAAACAGAGCACAGTTTGCACAATTTGCTTTGCATTTCCCACATCCTGCAACAAGAACAGGGCAGTCAGGCTCCTTAATGATGATAATGTATGTACAGAAAGAGCAGCTCCCTGAGGGCTCCTGATTAATCAGGAAAATACTCATTTGTTCTGCCAGAAGTGATGTGCATCTAGGCAGGGCAGATGATGAACCCTAAGTGCACACAGCAGCCATCAAGGGCCAAAAGTTTCCATTCATTTCACTCATTTTCCCTCTGAGAAATCAAACCCCATGTCTCAGCAGAGCACAGGACACAACAGCACTTGTTCTTGTCCCAGTTCCATCAGGGTTTTGTCTGACAAAGGCAGAAAGAGGCCCCACATCCATTTTAGAGACTCCCAAACAGAATTGCTGCTTGCTTAGATTCCCCATCCAGGGGAGGACACGAGGCCTCAGCTGCTGTGTCTGATCACTGTGCAAGAGACTTGGGAACAAGTTGGAAGATTTAAAGGATTTTTCACCAGCTGATCTAAATCCCTGCCTGTTTTTTAGTACCTAAGAAGCTGCCTACTGATTGCAATCCTTCCTCCATCAGAGCCATGTTAATTCTGTGGTTAGGCACAGCTGTTGCCATCTAGAAGTTTGCAGTGTGGCATTTGAAATCTTTATTTCAGATTTTATTTTCTATTCTGAGTTGGAAATTTGCTAGCAATGAGGTGAATCCTCTGTGCCTGACACGTATTTCCCTTGGTGTTCATTTTTAAATTAGCCACAGAAAGGACAAACTAAAAGCAGATGTGTCATATTTTTCCTTTGTGTGTTTGGAGTCTCAGTCTTGGAAATATCTTCATCAGATAAATGAATTCCAGGTTACTGGGATAAACAGATGCAATAAAATACTCGTGTGTGGAAGAAGGAAAAATGTGATCCAACAGCTCTTCAAGGAAATTGCCATGTAAGAGATCCAGCTTTGAGGCTTACCTCAGGCTTTTGTAGAACATGATAGTTACTACTCTAAACTAGAGAAAATGTGATGGGATCTTTTGATACTTTTCCCCTTGCTTTTTCAATTTCATGGGATCAGCAGAAAGGGAAAGGAACCAAAGCAGAATTAATTCTGTGCTTTTCCCTCCACCACTGCCTGAGCAGGGATTGCTTGGTGGAGAGCTGAATATCTGTTACCCTTCTTATGGGCATCTCACAATTGCCAGAAAATGTGGGGTTTGGACTTGTTTTCAGCACAGCACAAGAAAGAGAAAGGGCAGAAATAAATAAGAAGGCTGAAATATAATCAGAAAACAGTAGTTATTTAGTTTGGCTACTGATTTATTAATATATTATAGTTAAGCACTGAGGAATAAACCCTCACTTAAAAATGTTCCTCAGCTCTAGGCGGGTTTATTTACAGGAAATAAAAACAGTTAAAGAATTAGAATTAAATTCTGCATGCACTGAGTCAACAGAAATGTTGCCACAGAGCTCATTAGGCCAGGTTTTAGCCCCAGATATCTACAAAGAACCACAATTCTCTTGCAGTGTGACTACCAGATTAATATCTGACAACACCAGTTTATCTTTCCCTACACAATCCTTAATTTTTATGCAGCCAGCCTAAAAACTTTGCTCCACAAGTTTGAGTTTCAGAGCAAACCAGACAATGTTCCCTGCTCCTTTCAGGCTGCTTGCTCACTGTCACCATTCCCATTTGGCTCAAGCACCTCCTCAAATTATTATTTTGCCTCCATGTCTGTTATGAGAATATTTTTCCTCTGAGGTATCTGCTTTCTCAGCAGCAATTTTAAGGCATTTCAGGCTACAGAAGAAATATAAAATAAACCCTGTGCTCCTGTATATCATAAAGAACATGATCCTTTAACCCTGTCCTTGGGCATTTGCTGTACTTCAGTGGTTCTCCATATGCTTCTGCAAGGAACATTTTGCACCTGCCAGCACAACACAGGACAAACAGCAGCGTTGCAGGAGGAAACCTTAACTAATTTCCAGCAAGCCTTAGGTGGTCCATTAGCCCTTCATAAAAACAGGAATGTGTAATTACTGCATCCACGGACACAATTAAACTCGATGGACTACAAAGAAGCAATGAGTGAAACAATTAACAACAAAGCCAAATAAACTGCTCTGATGGGAAGACTGAATGGTCTGACAGCGCAGCTTTATCTCTGCTGCCCCCAGGGATGTGTCCACCCCAAACTTTTCACTCAGTGCAGACAGGTGAGCTCCTGCCAGAGTCACTGCTGATCCACTGCAGGTCGTGTAGGACACAACCAACAGCCAAATTACCTGCTCAGCACAGGAGTACCCTTCTGGCATCATTAGTTTTATCAATCCATTCTTTCTGCTGTGTCTCTGGACAGAGTTTTTGCTCCTCCCAGCCTGATGCCATTGGAGGGGGATGCAGCTCAGTGGAGCACTGCTGCCAGCGGGGCAGTGCAGCAGATGCTGTCCCAAAAGCTGGAATAGCTGCTTCAGTGCATTAAGGTAATTGCAACTGCTCTGTGTCACAGTGCACAGTTACATTTGGGATGGCAGAATCCATCCAAAAGAAAAGCATCTCCCCTCTGCAGCTCTCCAGCCACACAGGTTAATTGTGAGCACTTTGCAGTGCCTGCAGTAAGGCAGGAACCTGGGGGGGTTCTGTCACAGCTTCCATCCACAATTTGATTTAATGCCCTCCATGAACAATTGCATCTCAGTGCTTGTAATAAGGAAATGTCATAAAGGTACCTGCTGCCTGGTCCAACATCTTTTGGCTTTGACAGCTCAAATTTACAGCTTTAATTCAGCAGCCTGGAAGCTTGGTATTCTGTACACACACAGTGAAAGGCTGAGGGAACAATATTTTATAAAAGTTCACCTGTGTTCAACAACTCATGGAGGATATAACCCCTTGGACCTTGTGAAATGACTTGCAGACAAATTCACACTCCAGATTGTCCAGTAGCAAATTGCAAAGTTCTAATCAAACCCCAGTGTGCCTGGAATGTTTTGCTTCTGTAGCATAAAGAGTTGAACTTTCAGCAGCTTGAACAAGTGCTCAGCAGGGTTCTCTCAGCCATGAGCATCCCCAGCAGGAGGAGGAAAAGGCCCTTCAAAGCAAGTCTGATATCTCTGCTCCTGATACCCAAGTGAGATAAATCCCCCAAAGCAGCACAGCTGAAACACAGAGTTAAATGTGCCCCTGTGAAAGGCGCTGCCCCACCAGCCCTGCCCGGGAGACTCTGCACAAAACAGCTGCGGGATTTCTGTGTTGTGCTCGTGGCCAGGACAATGCCACCCTGCTGAGCACTGCAGGTGGATGGAGCAGAGGAAAGGAGGAGACCCCCAGGCACTGCCCGGGCTGCTCTTTGACACTCTGCTCCTTTTGCAATCCAATTTACATCCCCCTGCTCTGTCCCTGCTCTGCTCCCAGGGGTCACGTTGGGGGCTGTCACAAACTGCAGGCTCTGCAGACGTCCCCAATCCGGGCAGGAGATGCAGCTGTTTAATGAGCCCTGCTGTCATTCCAGCGAAATGACTCAAGGACTTCCTTAAAAAAGCCTCTTATTTATAGTACCATAGATTACCTTAATGTCTTTTAACTGGGAGGTGCTTTGAAATACTGCAAAAACATACAAGATGGTCCTGAAATAATAGGAATTTAAACAGGATCTAACAAGGAAAACATAAATATTGGATGGAAAGAGAGAAAAGCATTTGTTGAAATCTTTTTCTTAGGAAAAGTCTGCACTTCTGAGCTGGAATTTTACAGCACATCTTGCACATGGGAATCAGTGCAAGTGTGTGCTCTGGCACAACTTTTGCATTGCACCAGTTTTTATTTTATGGCATTAGTTTTGGTTTGTGCTTTAATCTGTAGTGGAGAGATGGAAAATCTGATTTGTACAACCTCTCTGTGTGTCAGTGCAGGTTTTCCTGTGCCAGATAAACAGTCTAGAAGAACTACAGCTACACATCCCTGTTTGAACAAGAAAAATATTTAAAGTATCTACATGGTGAATAAAGGAGATATCTGAGACATTCTGATTTAAACCTGGCCAGGTCCTTGAGTTTCTACAGGGGATAATTATAGGTGAGATCTTCAACGGAACTTTATTAATCAGAGTGGGATCATCTGCCAGTGCCCTTCCCGTCAAAACTCAAACAGCAGCAAGGAAATGAAGCAGTAATGACAGGGCTTCCATTTAGCCATTAAATCTCTTTTCTTAGGTATCCATATTTTAATGAGATTTACGTGCTTTTAAAAGTAGGAGACGTTTTGATGATCTTAGATACAGTCTGTAATTAAACTTTCTGTAATTAACCTTGGTTTATCTATGTCAAATGCCAAGGAATTTGAGCAAGCCAGGTTAAGCCCTGCTTTTAGACATTCAGGGAAGACAGTGCCTAACACCAGGCTTTCCAAAGCTGCCATGGGAGCAGAAGGATGTCCCTGCAGCAGAGATCCCTGCTCTGTGGAGCACAGAAAGAGAAGCCCAGGCTGATGCTGCTGTGTCAGGGCTGGATGTGCTCCCAGCCCAGCAGCCCACGAGCCTCTTCCCCTGCTTTGCTTGGAAATTCTTGCCTCTCTTGACTCACTCAATTTTTTCCCCAACCTTTGATGAGTTTCCCATATGGGATGTGGCATCTGTGAGCCACAGATTACTTTAATCTGAAAAGAACTGCTTGGAAAATATACAGCTGACATAAATATATTGAGCTTTGAATGTCTTCATTCTCACATGCCAGTGTATAACACTGCATCCAGAAAAATACATTTAAAATAATAATTGTAATGAATTTGTCGAGGGTCTGGCTCCTGTCTCCCAGACAGATCTATTGCATACTCTCCTTCGCTTGCTACATCTGTGAAACATCCATTATTTTTCCATGGTGTAAATGATCTCATTTCTGTTGCTTTCCCTGCAATACAATGCCACGTTCATTCCTCCTTCGAAAATTTCAGGAAGAGAAGCAATTTGTAAGAATGACAGGAAAATGGCTTCTCATCTGTGTACACCACAGCAATCTGACACAGAAAGAGGCTCTGGTGAGATACACAAATCCTAATTCCCACTGAGTTTCAAGAAGTCAACATTAAAAAAAAAATAAAACAAAAAAAAAACCTGACATCAACCAATTTGATCATAAAGATTCTAATTCAGCACAGGTTAATTGAGAAGTCAGATTTACTGCTATCACTTCTGGAGAGGAGGGAGATAAGCGAATACAATGACTCTTTATCAACAATATGGGGACTTCATTTAAAGAGAGAGCATTAGGTTACAGGCTGGAAGATTAGTAGCAATCAGCCTGCTCTCAGAAAAGAAAATGCACTGGGTGATAAAGATAGAAGGCAGGAAGCTGGGTGCATAGAAATGAGGTTTGATGCCAAATATTGCTGGTCAAATCTGAGCTATCTGTCACGTTGGCAGTGATCACTGCTGATGCACAATTATTATTACTCACCTGTGAGCAGGTCATTTCCCACTACCAAGCCAATGGCTCCTCCCACCCATTTCATTTGTTAATGGCATTTTAATGAAAAAAAGTCCATCTAATATCTCTCTGAGATGACTAACCATTGTGTAATAGTACATAATGGTATATGAAATACATTTTCTTTTTCCCAATCACCCATTAAAAGATATCAGCTGTTATTCTGCTCGTTAGCCACAACCCCATAAATCTGAGTGCAGTTCTGCCTTTAGAGGTGGCAGGCTTATTTTTCCTTTTTCTTTGTGTGCCATGTGTTTTCCATACCAAAAAGTGCCTGTTTTGTTGCAAGTGACAGAAGGAGAATTTAAAGGGATGCTGGAGGATCATAAAGACTCCCCTTTATCCAATCCCAAGCATGCATTCCCCTTACTGTTCTGCTGACTAAAGAATTGGAAACTATTAATATTGTCTCTGCTGGCAGGTCAGAAAAATACTTATTCTGTAGTGGAGCAGATTAATCCAAAGGGGGAAATAACCCTGCAAAGCCCTGCAAAAGCTGCTGTCTAACCAATCCACTTTCCAAAGCCAGATGTTTCCAATCTGTTTAAGTGTTAATCTCATGATACGTCTTTTTATGCCTACTGAAATGATTTCAGCATGTACTGAACTCTTAGAGAACTCATATAATTAAGGCAGCTCTTATTCATGAAGGTGCTTTTTGGATGAAGCCCTATCAGTGTGTTTGTCAGTCATGTGCTCGTGGTAATTATTGAGGCAGGGTGGGATCTCTCCCCATTAGGTTTTTTTGATGGGCTCTGGATACTGCCCATTTCTGGGTACTCTTTTTAAAGAGAATTAAAGGCAGGATAATAGTGGGTAAGTGGGCAGAGCTTGAGGTCAGAGCTACAGTTTTTTAGAGCCTGTGATGGGTATGGAAAGCAGATTTGCAAATGAAGGCACTACAACCCAGCCTGAGATCTACTCCAGCAAAAACAGGGTGACCATGAAGGTGGTTTGTCCTGAGAACTGGAGGGGTCTTTTTCCTTCTTACACACACCTCCTTAGATCTTTTCTTGGCGTGACTTTGGTTTGAAATACTCAGCCAGACTGAGTTTTTTAGCTAAGACCCTTTCCATGACAGGTGCAGTGTGGAGAATAATGGCTTGTGAGAGGGAGGTCACAGGAAGGGTCAGGAGGCAGCTCAGGAAGCCTTGCATTTCATGTCAAGGATCTTAAAGGGTCTAGGAGGGCTGCAAAAACTTTCCTCTGGGGCTGCTGACTGACAGATCAGTGTCGTGATTATAAACTGATTTTGATAAATCATGTTGATCTACTGTTTAAGAGAGCTGGTGGTGAGCTTTGCATTCCTGTGGCATCCTAGAGCAAATCCTTAGGGGGAAAAGTGGATAGTGCCTTGCTCTGTGTCCTGCTGGCACCATCAGGAAGGAGCACCTCCACACCAGGAGCTGCCCAGCCCTAAACTGCTGCTCTCTCTTCCCATGTTGTGAATCTCCACAGACATCCCAGTTCCCCAGCAAAGCCCCTCTGCCTCACAAGCAGGCAGCAGATTTTGGCTGTGGGAACTGGCTGGCAGAGAATACGTGCAGTATTCTGCATCTGTGCTTACCCACACAGGGTGAGGAGTTTATCGTGGGGCTTAAGGATGATTCCTTTGTAAGTGTGTATGAGATGAGGAAGAGGAATCAGTTTAAAATTTAAATGAGGATTTTTCAACTCGTCCTTAATATTTATAAGGCTCCTTTTGCCTTACAGACAAAATCCTCCAGGAGAAGATGGAAAGCTGTTCATCTTTATTTCTTGTGCCTTTAGTTCAGCTTCTCATTGTTTATATTATTCTAAGCAAAATAACTGTTCTGGAAATGCAGTCATTTACAAAATCCAGTCTACTAAGCCTTAAACAGCAGAGACATGTCCTGCTATGCTTGTTCCTTTGTTGTTGCTATGGCATTACCACACATTTTTCCATGTAGGAAAGGAAATCCCGTGGAGACCAGATAATAAAGGCTTGGATTTCCAGGGCACAGTGTCCGTCTCGCCTCTTGACCTGTTTGAAACCCTCTTTCACCAAACCTGCATTCACTGAATCCAAATAAACAGCCAGCCATCAAAGGAAATACTTAAAAAGGATTGTTCATGGTTAGCCTTGATGAAATATACATTGGAAAAGCTGCATTTTAATCACGTTTGGAGTTCTGCATTTCAAAAATGGTTTTGTTTAACTACATCAGACTTGTCATTCAGGGAAGTTTCCTTCCGTAGGATGCCTGCATTTAAAAGTCAAGTTAACCAAACCCAAACAAATTTCCCAGGAGGCTGCAGCAAACCAGACAGGCGTCTCACAGGCACAGCTCTGACCTCTGTGCTGGACCAGGTGTATCCCTGCTCTCTGCAGGATCCCAAGATGCTGCAAGTTTATAAACATCAGCACTTCCCAACAGGGTGTCCTGAGGATTCATCACAATCACTGCACATCACTTGGAACAAGCTTTGGCTGGAACTCCCCACCTGGCTTGACATTAGTTTGCAAAGATTAATCCTGTGTCCCAGTCAGCCTGCCCTGCCTAAATCCCCTGATCACCCTGGGTTGCACAGGATTGTTGTGCCTTGTTTTATCTTAGAAATAACTATTTCATGGTGTTACCTGAAATTATATTTTGCATGTAAGTTAGAATTGATGAATTCATACAAGTTTGTTAAACTGTCCAGGACATTTATCCTACTGGAATTTTTCAGTACCATTATCTTCAGCTTTACTTTAATGAAGATCTAGCTATAATTACAGCAAAGGGTCACCTGTTGATGCAGTTATTAGGGAAGAATGTGCAGTTCAGAGCTGACTAAAGAGAAAATATCTCAGAATTGTTTGATGCAAAATGATGTGGTTATTTTGGGTCAAACTTCTTGCGCTTCATTTGCTGTGTCTCCCACTGCTGTCATTTTTGTGTGGCACAGTTCAAAGGCACAGGCAGATTGAAAGGGCCTTGCACCCTCTCACATATCCCTACTGCACACAGGATATTGCAGCCAGAGCACACAGCCAGCCAGCTCAGGATAATGTGCCACATACAGCTTGTGGCCTTCCAAATTCTTCAGACAGCACAGGAAAACAAACAGCAGCCTTGCAGACTTAATGGACTTCTAATGCATTCGATGGATTCTGCATCAGCACTTTCTAATGGAACATCTAAAGAGGGAAAATTCCCTTCCCATGGAGATTCTGAGGAGAAAATGAACTGACAGTGCAAAGATTTCTCTTTGCAACTCTTGGATGCTGTGCAGGAGAACTCAGTGGCCAGACTCAGTCTTTGTCTCTTCTGAACATCACTGAGATTTCCAGGGTCAGGAGCTGAGCCACAGGCTGGTCACAGCAGTTCACAGAGGCAAAAGGCAGCAGAAAACTGTGACCTCCTTGGTCAGGACCATTGAACTCAACTGCCCAGAGCTGGTGAAGAGGAGGCACAGAAACTGGAGCTGGAATTCTGCTCCCATGCCCAGGGGGAAGCTGTGGCTTTAGACACAGAGTTGTTCTGCAGTTATCAGGAAGAAGACAAAACCTTAAATTCTTTTGTTGAATCCATATAGGCAGCAGTGTGACATATTCCTCCTAGTCACATATCTTGACTTTGTTACTTTTGCATAATCTTTAAACTTCAGCTATTGATAAATAAATTGGTTTACAAAGCAGGGAGTAAATCACCTTTCACTGCTGAGCTGCTATTGTGCCACTCATTTGTAAGGCAGCTTTCAAGCTTTTTTTTTTTAATCAGTTTGGCTTGACATTTTGTTTTCCTACTATTATTTATGAGCTCTGTCTTATGAATGGATTATGTAAAATAGTTTAATTCCAGTTGTTGCAATTTCTCAGATGTCATCACACAAAAGCTTGCTTTGAGTAGAACACTCAGGTCCAGATTTTGTTCTCAGCTGTGCTAATAACAAATTAGACCATCATCTACAGGGATCAGAAGGGTTTTCCTCAGATTTACAACTGTTGTGAGCTTTTAGGAAAAACATTTGAGCAATGCTGTGCTCAGAGTAAGCAAAGGGACATTTCTGCCTTTCAGCAATGTTCTGCAGACAGGACCAACCCTCTCAGCCACTGTCCTCAGCTCAGAAACTGAACTGGTGATTCTTCCTGCAAGGAATTATGAGCTGCACTCAGCTGTGACTTGGCTGCTTTTGTTATAATGGCAGAAATGGGGATGATGGGTGGATTTTAGAACAGTTGCTTTCTAAGATTTTGGATGCACTCAGTCACTTCAAAGCAACTCAAACCTCGGTAGCTATTTAAAGCAAAGCACTTTAGTCCCCTTTTGATGGCAGGTGTTAGCTCTTCTCTGAGACAGCAGGCTACTGCTGTAGTGAACCAACAGCTCTTAAGCCTTTTCAGATGACAAAAATTGTGCCAATTATTACTCTCCATTTCACAGGTTTCTCTGATCTCTCAGCATCTGATTTTGCACCTAAGTGTGGAGCAGAGCCCGTGTAAAAACAAGAGCTTTGTTGCTAAGGAGCTTTTGGGATGTACTATTGCTATTTATTTCCCTATACAAAATGCTACTTCATTTCCTGAGATGAAAAATGTGATGTGGCCTGCAGCAGGTGCAGATAAGGTGCAGGATTGTGCAAAGGAGAGAAAAAGAAGAGTAACTACAAATTTCTGCTTTGTGTTGTTGCTCTGTGGTTGCCTGGACTCAGGGCAGTGGGTCAGGAGCTCAGCTCCTGCACTCACCCAATGTTTTATTGGAGCCCAGCCTGGCATCAGAGTAAGAGCTGGTCCCTGGGAAGCCTCAAGGAGCCAAACAGGTCACATTTGTCATCTCAGCACACAGAACCAGACATGGCTCATTGCTGTGACATCCTTGTGACAACACAGAGCCACAAAGATGACAGATGTCACCCCAGCCATTACAGGGCAGTTTTTCAATGGCTGCAAACACAGAGCAAGGCAAAAGACACCCAGTTGTGTGTGTGTAAATGAAGCAATTACACCAGGAGGCTGCACCTTTCAATCAGCTCCCTTGGCTGAGCTCCACAGCCCTTCCAGGTGTGCCTGGCTCTGCATCCAGGCAAGGAGAGCAGGCAGGACCTGATGGCCCAGACCCAGGCCAACGAGTTTTGCTGGTGCTCTGCTGCACCCAGCACAGCTCTTCCCTCTTTGAACCACACAGGACCCAAAGACCAAGCTGTTCTGGGGGCAGGGAGTAGTCCTGCACAAAGCCTTTAGTGATTTATCCTTCTTTAGAAAGACATGTTATTCTAATGGCATCCCATGCCTAGCATGATACAGCTGAAATGTTCCTCACTGGTTACAAATGTGACCTTCATTAACTCGTCTTTGTGCACGGAGTTCTACAGGAACAGCTCATTGCATTTTCAATTTAATTTAATTTGAATGATAATTTAAAAGTTGTTTGATGCAAATGCGACCATCTGCATCCCCGCAGCTGACACAGTTTTAAAGATGGGTTTGTCAGCAGGGGTGGGGGGAGCTTGATGGGGAAGAAGAGCCACGAACTCCCAGGAGCAAACTGGGAGTGCCTGGGGGGGAAGGAGAGCAGCTAAGGCAGGCAATTGGTGGTTATCAAAGTTGTACGTGACTATTAAAGTCTGGAGTGGTGATCACAAGTCATCAGACCATGCCAGCTCATGGCAGCTCTTGTCTGAGCCCTGGTATGGGCTGAGCAGACCTGTTGTGACACAAACACAGGGAAATTGAGGTGCCAGGAGGGGCTGAGCCAGGTTCAGCCCTGCCCTGTGCCCCTTGTTATGGCTTTAATTACTGTCAGTGACAGCCTGTCCTCAAACCGAGAGCTCACAGTGACTGGGATGGAGGGGAGGGAGGTGTGATGCAGATAGGAGCTCTTGTTTTGCTGTGATTAAATCTAAGCTGCAGGTTTCTGAGGACAAGTGCTGGCCTGTTCCTCCCCCCTGCAGTACTGGATGCTTGAGGGCAGTAAATAATAATAATAATAACAGTGATAATGGCTGTTTGTTCACACTTGCTACTTGGCTGGATAACTCAGAATAAAACTAAAACCCTGAAGTGTTGCACTGACTTTTCCAGAACTTGGTGTGGGCTGACTGCTGATTTCTCCCTAAAGCAATATGATAAGATGGGCTGTGTCCATTCCATTCTGAAAACGAGCCAGAGGAAACATTTTGCCCCTGATGCTTCCCTGCTGGCAGCCTTGGTCAGGTTGGATGAAAGGAGCTCCTTGTTGAGTCCTCACTCTGCAGCAACACTGCTTCTACCCCTGCTGGGACCCTGGGCATCCCAGGTGGCTCCAACAAACCTTACCTGAGCTCTGCTGCAAAGGGAAGGGAGCTGCACCCTGGAAATCTTCTGTATTTCAAAGGGTGCTTTCTTTGGCACCTGTGTGCAACAGGCTCTGCACTGGGGTTGTGGAAATGTGGTTGAGAGATTCCAGCTAAATAAATATGCAGGCATCAACTCCCCTGCCAGTGGGAGTGTGAGTGAGGGAAATGGGAAAAATGATTCTCTCTAATCAGGAGGAGGGATTGGGCTGGCACTGGGAGACCTGGCTTTGATTTTTCTGTGACCCTGTGTTCCTGAGAGCTGGATTCTCTCTCCTGATTTGTAGTGAAACTCAAACTGCTCCTGCAAAAGCAGCCCATGCCAATCGCTGGCATTCCCAAGGCAGATCCCTTATTAAGATGAGTGTGCAGTTTATTGTCTCACACCTAGGAGCTGTGTGAAACACTGTTAGAAAAACAGCACTTTCTGTTGCAGACACTTAACTACTGGTGCATTAATCTAACACTTTTCTCACCCTTCATTTAAACCATGCTTTCTGCTATTTCTCTTGAGCTCCCTACACTGTGAGAGATCACAACAACTTTGACAGCAATTGCCTAAAACTCCCCACAGGGCTCAGGTGTCTTTTTTTGTGGTGTTTCAGGTGCCCCTGAGAGCTGTGGTAGCAGTCACTCAGGAATACCAAAGCCTGGGGATACCTGGGGATGGGGAGCAGGATGCACAAATTACTCTGTTAAAACTTGGTCCCATTTGAAGTTCACCTTACAATCTGAAAATAGAAAATAAATGCAGCAACCCGATTTTTAATGGATGGCTTTCTCTGCAAATAATATTTTAACTGTGTTTATGGGCATAAAATATTATTTAAATCAGTTTTTAGGAACAAGCATGAGAGTTGGTTTTCTTAAGTGAGATCAGACTGAGTGGATAAGGTGAACAGAGAACTGAGAAGGTGGTTGGGAGCAGAAGCTTTATATTTCCTCTGTAAGGCTGATTTCTTCTCCTTCTGCTCTGTGTCAGTGCTGCTTCTCTCCAAGCCCATTAGAGAAACACTTAACAGAAAAAGGCAACCCCCTGGGAGAGCCTTCCACCTCCTGGAGAGATTTGGAGGAGAGCTTGCATCTCTCCCCATTAGAGAAAAAGTACTTTTAGCTTTTAAGTTCAAATGATGGATCCAAACAACATATGCTAGGAGTGAACACAGTCTTGCTGGGAGAGGACTTGCCAAATCTAAGGCTGCTCTAGCAATAAATAATAATCCTAATTAGGCTCCTTCCCTCAGGAGCACCCAATTTTGTGATATTGATACAACATGGCATTGGAGCCTCTCATCTTAACAGCTATTCAGAACACGATAGAAGTGTTAAAAAAATCCCACCACACAGAGAAAAACACTTTTCTTGAAAACAGACACTTAGAGAAAGTCACATTACTTGTGACTGTATTTTCCTATCACTGTGTATCAGCTACTTCTGAAAAATAAGGGGAAAAAATGAAACAGCAGCTGGTCTCACTACTGCACTGCTATGCAAGACAGGGAAAGCAGCTGTCAGTAATACTGATTTTTACATGAATACTGATTGCAGAGGGAGAAAACTATGGACACTTCAGTTTTC
Organism: Catharus ustulatus; assembly: GCF_009819885.2. Classification (NCBI taxonomy): domain Eukaryota; kingdom Metazoa; phylum Chordata; class Aves; order Passeriformes; family Turdidae; genus Catharus; species Catharus ustulatus. The sequence continues at coordinate 3,367,329 of NC_046242.1, read as the reverse complement.
TCACAACACTCAGTTTCCTGGTATCAAACATCTCTGCTATAGAAACCTCATAGTTTGGCTTTCAAGAGGCAAAATCCCTTTAACTGGTGTGTTAGAAAGACTGCAGATTTCATCTGTCACTGAAAATCCTTCTGTGCTTCCTCTGCAAACATCCAAACATCAAATGGTGCAGCTCTTCCAAGGCTGTCAGCTCAAATCTCCTTTTCTGGCCTGGAAGATGCTTAGAAAGGGAAGTTTCAGAAACAGAGATGAGAAAACTCCAGTCCCAACTTCTCCATCCTTGTTAAAGAAATTCCCACTGCATGCATTGCCCCTTGCTGCTAGTTCAGCTGCAAGGTTGGGAACTCATCTCTTTTTTTTTTCCCTCTGGATGTGTGAGCTTTGGCTCCCTGCTCCAGATTCACCTTGAAAGGAGTGAGAGGAAATGAGTGATGCTTTTCCAGCAGCAGTTCTGCTGGAAGCTGTGGCTGACATGCCATGCACAGCCAGCAGTGCTGCAGCAAGGGGGCCTGTTAGTGCCTTTGTTGTAGCAGAATTTCAGCACTGCTGGGGTAGGAACCCCCCAACAGCTTGGTAACTGAGCCTTCACCCCCTTGTGAACTCATAAATTAAACATAAAGCAGCCTCCTGCTCCTGCAGACAGCCGTGTTGTAATAAATCATGTAAATAGTCTGGGAGATTCACTGCCCTTTATTTCACTTGAGTCCTGTAACTCAGCTGTTAATTGGATCTGGCATAAAAGCTGTTTTACTGCATGTTCCCTAAGCAGGATTCTGTAAAGTTCTTTCTAGAATAACAACCTGCCTGCTTTGTTTTGCTCCTGTCCAGCACAAGGAGAGCAGTAAAGCAGCACAGCCAAACTCAGGAGGATTTTCCTTGTGGCTCTCCCTGGAGTGTCCCAGGGAAGGTTCATCCTTGGTTTTGCAGTGGAAGCACAGCTGCTGACACGGGGCTGCTTCTGCCTCCAGTCCCAAAGCAGTGGTTCCCAAGGGGCCTGGCAAAGTGAAACCCCTTTGGAGCAATTATCCAAGGCTCTTCTAACCAGCAAATATTTTATCCTAATGCTTTTTTCAGAAAGATCTTGGAAAATTCTGGTTTAATTGACATAATGCACCTTTTAATGAAACAGATGTGGGGTGTAAAATAAAAAAGGCATTTGGAGGGTTTTTTTTCCCCTTGGGAAGGTGAACCTCAAATATTTTTGCCTTTTTGCTCCTTGGCTTCCAGTCATTGCATCACAGAAGAAATTTGAGGCTTTTTTAGGACAATTGGTTAAAGAAATGAATAAAACCTCTACCTATGGAACCGAGGAAAGATCAGCTCTTTTTTTGTTTTTGTATTTTCGCTAAAAATACAATTCCTAGAAATTTCAGGGAGAAGATTTGCTGTGAGCTCTCTTGTTTAGAGGTTGTCACCTCCGTGTCCTGTCCTGTGTGTGGCATCAGCTCAGGATGTGGCCCCTGCTCCCTGCCAAGCACAGAAAGCACCGAGGGCACTGACAATTGAGTTTATTGTTTACAGACCTAACCTGAACCAGTATCTAGGAGCAACAGCAACATAATTAGCTTTGGCAATTAACACTGCTTAACTGAAGCTGCTGCAGGACCAAAGGCACTTTTTTAGTCTGCAGAAGCAGCAATTAGCATTTCATTAAGGTAACAAGCCTGGCTAAGACTCCTGAGCCTGCTGGGGTCTGCTGATCTAATTTTGGGATCCATCGATAAGCCCTAGGGACATTAAAGTGAGATGCATCAAGGTTTTCACCACCACCAAGCTGGAGAAGCTGAGTGGAAAGTGGAAAGGTTTTGTCTTTTCTGTGTCAGTTAACAGTGTAGGTGTGAGGTGTCCCTGGGCAGCACCAGCTCTGGAAAGCAGTTGGGGCTGTACAAGGATTGAAACTGGGGCCTCATGGGAAGCACAGGTGGTTCAGGTTTTACCTCTCATTTCCTAGCTTATCTATATCCCCAAGCAAACAGCTCTTTGTTCATTTTCTGGAGGAGAATCTAGCTCTGCACCAATTTCACATTCAGTTCTTTGGCTGGTTTGAAGCATTACACATGTGTTGGGAGAGAGACATCCTTATTTTTGGTGGCTTGTGAGGCTTTTTTAAGCCTTGCCTGCAGCTGTGTCTTGCTGGTTTGTTCACCTTAAATGTGAGGTCAGGGAAAGGAGCTGCACACAGGTCAGAGTGACCAGGAACAGTCTCTGCTGTTCCTCCACTGGACATTGGGGTGCTGGGGGTGCATCACATGCACACAGAGCTTCAGAGCACCAGGATTCAAAAGGCAGGAGCTGTAACACAGTGCACATCCCTCCCTCCCATCATTCATGCACATTAAAATCCAGCAAATAGTGTTTTGTGGTTTTTCCAGGAAATACCACCATAGAATCAGCAGAAAATACCTTTTTTTTTTACTCTTCTTTGGGACAAAACCCATCCTGCTCTGATGCTTTCTGATGCTAAGGGTTATTACCCAGTGCAGCTGTTAACAGCCTGTGCTTTATGTAATCAGTAAATTCCAGTAATCTGGAAGTTTGCTAAAAAGGTAGGCACAGACTTGTACTTCTGTGAAAGAGACTGATATGATAAAATCAGGAACTTTCTAAACTGCAGTTTTATTGGAAAATGTTTCTGTTGCAACAAGCAGGGCTTTGGTGTCTCTCCTGAATCAAAGCTGTTGGAGTTTGAAGAATCCTTGCTATAGGATTTGCACTTTGCATTTCCATAAAGACTTTCTCAAAATAGCATGCAAGAAAAGTAGGAATGCTTTCCTGTTTCCTAAAAACTTACTAAGGAGGACAAAGTGTGCTCCTCCATTCAATCTTTACTTTGATTACATGAAAAGTTTTACTTTATGTCTGGTATATCTGGATTTTTGAGGGGGAAGAATAAGACAAAAAGCTCTAATCTGGCTTCCAGGGAGTTTCTGCCACTGAGCTCATGGAGGGGAAGGAGCCTGGCAATGGGACACCCATTCACAAGCTGGGGACAGGCTCCCTCCCTGTGATGTTGGCGTTCAATGCCCTCTGAAACTCTGTGACCCCAGCGTTTGTCACAGCTCATTACACAGCAGGAATGTGGAAGCCCAGTGACCTTTCCCAGAGGGACAGGCAGAAAAGCAACAGCACAAAAGAGGCAAGAAAATGTTGTACACTTTAGAAGATAAATAACTAAATGTTATTGTGATAGAAAACACTGGGCTGACAATGGGCAGGGACAAAAATGTTCCTTTGAGGGTGTTGGTTCTGGGATTTGGATTTCTATTTGTTCAATTGGGTGTTGCTTCCCTTGCTGCCCTCTTGGCTACCAGGGAATTTCAGCAGGCTGGGGAATCACTCTCAGGTCCAAGTTAAAGTGGGATGTGGGGGATCTGAGCTCCTTGCTGATGCACTGGGGCAAGGATCAGAGGTGGAGAGTCTTTCCTGGCCTCCTTCTGCCAGGCAAGGGAAGGAGAGGCCAAAAGTGACATTTTTAAACCTATTAAAAAGTCAAGGCAAACTTTCAGCCTTTGTCCTCAAAGCTCTCCAGCTTCTCTAGTGGGGGACTGGAGCTGCTGGGACTGCTCCCAGCTATCACTCCAGACTTTCTCCTTCAAGCAGGTCCAGGTTTCCAACCATCTTGTTCCCCCTTTCATTTTACTTCCAGTTTTTATTTAATCTGACTTCTCCAGTCTCCTGAGACAAACTGATTAATTCCTTTCCCCTTCGTAGTCCCCTGAGTCCCTTGTTCAATCTTTCCTGCCTCAGTGAGATCTTAATAAATGCTGCCTGTGGCTGGAAGTGGGATTGGGTCTTGGCACTGTAATTAATTCTTTACTTCCTCCATGGCTTCAATGTGCTATTTACAGCTGTCAGCCCCTGCAGGAGCAGAGGTTTGCAGAACTGCCTCCAACTTTTGCCTCTGATTAATGTGTTATATCTACCTTGCTTTCTCCTTGCTCTTTTGCATTTCTTGCTTTGCCCTGTATCCAGTTTGGTGTTGACAGAGGAAAACCCTGATGGACTTCCAGGCAAAATGCAGCCTTGGAGACAGCAATTGCCAGGCTTTTCTGTTTGCTTGTGCTCTGTTATTTGAAAGCCTCTTAGTCCAGGCTGCCTGCTTGTGGCAGGACATCCAGACCCTTGCATGACCATGCTCTGGCTGCAATCTCCCTAATTGCTTTCTGTAGCCTCCAGCAGCAGCTTGGGGGACTGCATCTCTGTGCTGGAATTATGTAGGCTGATACCACAAAATATAAATAGGAGTGGATGGAAATGAATCTGGGGATAATTGGGCAGAGTGGGGGAGCTGCTCCTTGCTGGCTGTGGGAGCTCCTCCAGCAGGGAAAGGAGCCCCAGTGCTGACCCTGTTTTATCTTGGGGGAAGTGTCTCAGCCTGGGACCTGCCCAGGGTTTCAGCAGTGAACTGGAAAGCTGCATTCAGTATGCCAGTGAGGAAGCAAATGCAAATTTCCTCCTTCTCTCTCTTTTGGGTGAGATTTATGCCACCTCCACACGCACAGCCTCCTGGCAGCAATAAATCACAGAGGGGGAGGGAATGATGCAAGGAACAGATACCCTGCAGTTTGTGTGTGCAGGGCAGGGAGAAGGGATGTGTGGGGATCAGCAGCTGCTTCCAGGCATCACAAACCTGCTGCAGAATGCACTCCCACTCCTTCCCAGCACTACACTGGAGACCACCCACCAGAACCTGGGGATTTACTTTACAGTCATCCCTCTTCCCTCCCTCCTGTGCCAGGGCTGTGCGTGCCCAGTCTGGGATGGAGCCATCAACCTCATCTTGGCAGAGGAGCTGACTGGAGATGAGTCCTTCCCCTGCTCCATGCCAAAGTTGTCTCCAGCATCTGATGGATCCCCCAGGATCCCAGGCCTGGGCTGCACTGCAGAACTAAGCTAAGGGTGAATCCCCAGTGCCCTCACCCCTCAAAACACTCCTGGTGTCTGGTTCAGCCCAGGGAAAGCAGAAGAGCCACACAAGCAAAACAACCAAATGTACCCCTTGAGTATCTCTCATCTGGGGGCTGGAGAAGCTCCAGCAGCCCCTGTCCTTGGGCACTGGCAGTGCTGAGAAAGCTCCTTGTGTTTCCCCAGCAGCCTCAGCCACCTCCTGGCCTTACCTTGCAGCCCCTGCTCCTGGGCTCTGGCTGGGAGCTCTCAGCTCTGGAGGCACAGGAGATGCTGAATCCCTCACACTGGCCACGAGCAGCAAGGACAGGAAGGCACAGGAGGAACAAATCCCCTCCAGAGCATCGTGCCAGGGCTGTGCCAGGGCAAGGAGCCCTGCTCCAGGGAGCCTGGCTAGATTCTAGTCTGGGAAAAGCATTTGGCTGCTGCTGGAAGCACCTGACCATGCTTTAATCCTGTCAGTGCAGAGCTGTGCCGAGCCCCCAGCAGAAGTAGGACAGCTAAAAATACTCAAGAGCACAAAGGAAGTAGTAATTTGGGCAGGAGTGGACTGAACTGATTGATCTCAAATCAAAAGGTTCAAGAGGTGCAAAACGTGGTCTCATCAGGACAAGCATCAGAAAAGGAGCAAAGATGTGGCCCAGTGGCAGAGCTCAAGAAAAGCAGCAAAACCAAAAGATTTTGCTAAACTTCACAGCAAGAGCAGCAGAGCCTGTAGCAGCAGTGCAGGGAGGTGCCTGCTGATTCCCCCACCATATGCTGACTTTACCTTTACTGTCAGTCTAAATTCTGCCAATTATTAAATTATCCAACTTGCAGCAGGAAGGCAGCTAGATGTGATCCAAATGGTGTCACTACAATTATGGTAATTATCTGAAAACAAGCCAATTACTTCCCTCCTCCTCGTGCCAGTTGGTACCAAGATAGCAGCTGTTCCAGGCAAATTTGTTATCACGTTACTGTACATTTGTTAAAGGTTGAGGTTATAGATTCTAGCCTTTTAAATATTAAAGATGCTATAAAGTCATGGAGTGTATAACATATTAGGGGTTTTTTTAAATGTCGGGAAGGGAGAAATTTCTTTTATATGCCAAGAGAACCAGTGGGAAAATGATTTACTCGTGGTGGCTGACTGGAAATGTGTACTTTGCAATCAGCATACAACCAAGCTATAAATTAACCTGTGTCAACTCCTTACCTCTACCCATGCAAAATGAACTAAATGCAGAAGTTTCCTGAGGATCTTTTACATTTCACATCTTTCTTGAGTATTGGCATTTAGGATGTTCCACACATCCAAGAGGCATCTTGCAGGCTCTACTGGATGCACTTTCAGCAGTTTGTTCAGTTTGTCAAGTGTTTTGGCTCATTTAATCATGTGAGAAACAGCATCACTCCCTCGTGGAGAGTGAAGGCAAAGGAGGGTCCAGCTCTGCCCAGGCAGAGAGAGTTGGGCAAACATTGGGAAACACTTCACTGTGAAGAGCCTTCTGAAAACTCCTGTTATCAAGGCATCTTTTATTTTTGAACCTGTTCATATTAAGGACAGCCTTGCTGGAATTGCTGAAGGTGTCAAACACACAAAGCCCAGCACCTGCAGCTCCTGCCAGGGGTGCAAATGAAGCCCCCTCAGAGCACAGGCCAGCGTGGCCTCTTGTTTTGCACAGACCTTCCTTGTGAAAACCAGAGTCTTTCATCTCATGTCAGCCCCCATATCTTTGCTTGGACTGACCTTAAGGTTTTCTTTCCATGTGATGTTTTGAAACCTTTGCCTTTGATGTGGGTGAAATACTTCTTTCAATAAATGTCAAGAGCAGATTAAAGAAAATTAAATGGCAGAAAGAAGAGATTCTGCCTTTTGGCTGGAACAGCATTTTCATGACAACTGAATGAATTGACTATGAAAAATGTGAATTTCTCTCTCTGTGCTCAAGGTACATGCCAGTGGGATCTGTTTCTATCCATGAGCTTTGCACACATCCCCATGCATCCATAATTCCCTGCAGCTTGTGTGCAGCTGTGGAGCTGAGGCACAGGGCAGAGCTCAGTCCCTGGGAGCAGGTTAGTGGCATTAGCCTGCTGCTCTGCTTGAAATAATTAGCCATGCTCACAGATGACCTTCTCAGCAAGCCCTAAAGGCTGACAGATTTGGGTTATATTAGAGCAGTAGAGGGAAGCACGTTGCAGAGTGCTCCTCCTGCAGAAATCCTGCTGCTCTTTCCCCAGCAGCCCCAGGAGCTGGAGCTGGGCACTGCAGCACCCACACCCCTGCACTGGGGGGTTTCTCCCTCCCACAGACAATGGATGCAGCCACTGGAGTTCATTATTTCCCTGGACATCCCTGGTACCTTCTACTGTCCTTAACTGATGCCATCTGCTTTGCTTTTCCTTTCCCAGAAAGTTCCTGTGGCTGTCAGAGCTACATGCCAGGACTCTCCTTTCTCCATTTGGAGTTGTATCCAGTCCCTACTCCCTTGGCACACATGAAATACCACCTCACACAGGACAGGGTAGGTTTTTTTTAATTCCCTCCTGAGCACCACTTGATTCTTCCTTAGTGTCATTTGAGATTTACTTACTACCTTTATCCTTTTCTTCACATCATTTTCATGTTTGTTACATGTTAAAACTGCCTAGTTCAGATTTCTCCCAGTTAAGCAGCAAAACATTCAGCCAACAAGGATTACATTTGATAGTGTTTAAAAAGAAGAAATTTAAAAAATAATCCAGGCAGCTGTCTGCCCAGTTATAGTATTAGACGAGAGCGAGTGTGTAAACAGGTTTCTGCTTATCAGTCCTGCTGCTATCTGCTGCACACAAACTGCTCAGCCCCACAAAATCCAATTTCCAAGAGGTTAGAGGAGGGAACTGTTTGCAGAAACATAGCAATAGAAATCTCCAAAGCCACAGCCCTCATTACACTGACACTGAAGAAACAAATGATGCTTGACGACTGCTGGCACCCAAAGCCGACATTTACTTCTGTGGCTTTGATTGGAATCGGCCCAGCTTTGCCATGGGATTGTTTCCTCTTGTTTTTCCCTGCTTGTGTGGTGGGTGGGAGAAAGAAGCTGGGCAGGCACTGGGCTTGGGGGGTCTGCAGTGCACCCTGGCCCTGCAGCATAAACATCACCTTCTAGTTCCCATAAAAAGCTTGGGAACTCCAGTTGGGAACACACAGGAGAGACAGGGACACAAGGCAGGGAGGGAGGGGCCAGGCTGTGTGTCCAAGGTACAATGTTCTGAGCCTTCTCCCAAGACCTGGATGTGGAGGATGCTGCAGCCCAGTCCTGGAGGAGCTGAGCCCTCCACGTGGGAGGAAGGAACACAGCACTGGGAACGCTGGACATTCTGGCCTGGCTGCTGTAGGGGAGAGCAGGAAGGATGCAGCAGCATCCAGTGGCAGCAGGGATGTGAGATGTGGAAGGAAAACGTCCCTCAGCCCCTGTCACAGGCAGGAGCTCTTTGTTTATTCCCAGATAGAGCCATCAGGAGCTGCCCACCCACCTCCCCACACCTCCTGCAAAGGGCTGCTGCCCAGAAGTTCACTGCTCCAGGAAAACTGCAAACTGTGAGCTGATTAGATATTCATAGATACTCTTTCTTGATTAGCTCACCATTAATATTTCAATGTCAGAACTGGATGCAGAGTGCCTCCCTGCTCTCTTCCTTCCTGCTTAATTAATTTTGACCATTGCCAACAACAGCCTCCGACAGATAGCAGAAATTGAAGTGAGCTGTTCTGTGACTTTGCTTGCTGTAAACAGCTATTTGCAATTCCTTTTCATACATCACCCACCCATGACAAAGAGATCACAGTAGCAGAAAATAAGTCTCCCTCATAAGGAGTTCAGAGCTCTGAGAGAACATTTGCTTATTCAATAAAAATAATCAAATAGACAATGCAGTAAGCACAGTTCAGCAACAAGATTGGTGTCTCACCTAGCAATCAGCTGGCTCTTATGCCATTAAATAAAAAGAAAGGGAGAGAATTGTTAATTCATCTTTAAAAAGAAAGGGCCTTTGATGTAGGGTAGCTCATAAAAGCTGTGGTGTGGGCCAGCTGTGAGGAGATGTGATAATCACTGCAGCCCCAGTAGTGGTGGGAGCTGCATTTAACAAAATGCAGGTTGCATGGCTGCCTGATGCCCATCCATGGCTGATAACAGGACGTGCTGCTAATAGTCTGTTTGATTTTATTGATGTGCTCAAGATATACGGGGGCAGGAGTTGCAGTGAGGCAGAAATGATACAGCTGTGTTTGTTCCACCCCAGCCCAGGGGACTGTCTGCCTTCATCCATCCACCCCCCTCCTGGGCCTGGGAGGATGGGGAGCTGGAAGGAAGGGCAGTTGTCACCTCCCAGATCCACAGGCTCCTGCCACAAGGCACTGGGGTTGCTGTCAGGATGTGCCTACCTGGGCCAAAGCAGCACTGGATTTACAGAAACAAAATTTTTGCATTTTTGTGCTGCCACCTGAGCTGCAAAGCAAGCCCTCTGCTACTGGACATGCTCCACATCTCCACATTGCTGCAAACCATCCTGTCCCAGCCTCCAGCCTCTCCTTTCCTGGGGAGTACACCAGGATGGGGACCCAAAGCAAGCAGGAAGGCAGGAGCAGCAGGTTGGAGCTCAGCTCCATCCCCTCCATGCCATAACTCAGGCTGTTAAATGCCTGGCCAGAGCTTGCCATCTGCTTCCAGTCTTCTAGGAATAAGCACTGAGTAATTCAATCAAAAAGGAGAAGATCCTTGTTTCACTGAATCTTAAGTCACTCCTGGAGTAATTATAATTTTATACCCCTATCAGGAGCAACAGGGGCTGTTCATTTTATGGCTTTAGCAGCCAGAGCTGTGCTTCTGCCAAGGTTATGGCTGGGAGGAGAACCCAATTTCACATTTTCTCAGCCATCCAAGGCTTATCCATGTTTTTAGTTTTTTGGTTGGGCAAATAAATGAAGCCCTGCAGGACTGAGGCCTTTGTTCAGGAGTGCTGTTACTGTAGAACACAGAAATTGTGCTGGCTTGGAGCAGAAGAGCTGACCAAACCAGCATGATTCCCACTGCTGTGAACATGCCAGGTCTGTCCTTCCAGGGTTTCTGCAGCACAGCAATAGCTGCTAACCAGGGAGGAAAACCCTGTTTCTGCAGTACAGCAATAGCTGCCTGACCAGGGAGGAAAACCCTGCTTATCCCTGCCAGCAGCTGGAGGACTCATGGGGCTGCATCCCTTAGAGAAGGCAGATGAGATCAGTCCAGGGGAAAAACCGACCTGCCTGCTCCATCCAAAGTGCCTGGGATGCAACTCACAGGGCTCAAAAAACTCAGTTTGGAGCCTCTTCTCCTTTCTGTTATTCTCTTTGGGGTAATTTCTCCACTTTGACATTTCTCTGTTGTGCAGTTTGTGCCCTCTGCCTTAGCCCCACTGTCCTTCCTAAGCTTAATGCTCCACGTGCTCTTTCACTGCCCCAGATGTTCTGCCTTTTAAACAGATTTATTCCCTTGACTTTGCAAAGGGCTCCACCACATTTCCATCTGTGTTTACACTCAGTACAGGGTAAATTTCTCCTGCAAGCAGATCTGTTCCTTACCAGCAAAGGAATCCTGCTCAGCACAGGCTCAGACAGGAAGGCAGAACAAAACATTTCCGAAGCAGAGCTCGCCTGGGAGCTGTGCTACGTGCCCACAGGAGGACAGAGACCTCTGCCAGACTCCCTGCATTGTCAGGCTGTGCTAAAAGGAAGTGGATCTGGCCCAGAGCCACTGCTCCTGTGGCTGTTCCCAGCGCTGGCTCACCCAGCACCACCTCCCAGTTATCCAGGACACTGAAACCAAATCAGAGCAAGCAGAACAGGACTGAAAGGTCCCATGTCCCACCAGGGGTCTGTCCCACAGTCAGCCAGGACTGTAGGTGTTGGAAGAACCCATTTGTCACATCTTCATTGCTCCTTTCTCAGGGAAATCCTCTTTCTTTTTACCCTGCTCCTAAAGCCAGACTGGCTGGTGCACAGACACAGAGTTTTGAACTGCCTGGGATACAAAACACAGCAAGCAGCTGCCACCCAGATTTATCACTGACTTCACCAAGGCTGGGCTAACCAGGTCCTGTAATGGCTTCCAAGGTGGATCTTCCAATGTGAGCATCATCTAATCTCAGCAAAACAGGTTTTCAGGCACTGGGATGCTCACTGCTTCACTCTAAATTTGATATCAATGTTTAGGCTTTGGGGCAGCATGTTGGTGTTGCCAGGTTCTCTATCCACTGTCCTGCTCTGTGTCCTGACAGGTCCTTGTCTCCACTTCCAGATGCCTTTTTAATTACAGCCATCATCCAACCAGCCCCCCAAATATTTATATCTCCCCCCAAGGACTCTCTCCATGTTGCTAATATTGGTATTAGCAACAGGTCAAAAACTTGAGCATTGCCAGAGATGCCTGGGCACTGGGGCTGCCCAAAGCTCCCTGAAACACATCCCTGAGCAGACTGAACTGCAAACTGCTCCTGACAGCCCTCAGCTCCCTGCCAGCATCACAGAGGACAGGGAAGCTTTTTCCCCCAGCATTACACCCTGAGCTCAGTGCAGATGGATGAGTCAATAAAGATGATGTGGTGTCGGCACAATTGCTTCAGGATGCATGAAATTCAGCTGTGAGCTCCCTCCCCACAGCAAGGGAGGACGTTCAGGTGGCCCTGGAGGAGAGCTGCAGGGGTCTGCTCCATCTTCCCAGCAACAGCCAACAAACATGAACAAAGCAAGGAGGGGGAATGGGAGAAGCCAAACTGTGGAAAGAAACTTCAGCTGAACACATAATTACACAGTGAGGAGGTAAGAGGATGTGATCCTTCCCAGCACTGTGGGCATGCAACAGGCAGGCTGGGCAGCCACTGATGACAGCTGTTAAATGATAAATGCTCTCAAGCTTTGCAGGATCTGGTTTATTATGCAACCTGAACTTGCAAGGGAAGGAGGACCCTCTCCTGCAGTGGTTCTCTGCTGCAACAACCAACAAGCTCAATTAAACTTCATGAAAGATGAGCCATTATCAAAGCCATCCCTCACCAAAAATTCAAGGAGGAGCCTGCTTGGGAAGATTTGGCTTGAGGAGCGTTCTGTAACACCCACGAGTTGCACCCTGCTGCCACCAGGTAAATGTCCTGTGCTGTAGAAGGAGCCTGTAAACTGAAGGAAGAGTCACAGGCAGAGGGAATCAAATGAAATATGGATTTTCCCATCTGAAACACGTGGCTCTGGCACAGTGCTGGGCTCCTTGGGGCTTGTATTTCCTCAGGGACAGCAGTGTTGGAGTCCCAGTGGCACTTGTTATTTGTAGTTTCCATTTATTACAAAGCACTGATATTATTTACAGAATATACTTTTTTATGGACTGTTACTGCATCCAAGTGCAATAACTGGTCTAAGCTCAAATCCCTGGGAGAACTGTTGAAAGAGAAGCAATTCAGACACATATTAATATGACAAGGATTTCCCTAGGTTTAAGGGAATAAAAATATGTTTTGTACAAGTGAAATAGTTCTTTCTTGCGGTATAAAGCTGCTCTTTTCTGATGATAGCAATGAAAGAATATTGCTTCTGTCACTGATGCCACTGGAAATGTATTGCCCCTCTCCAAAAACCCAATGAAAGGACATGGCTGGTTTATTCTCTAAATGAGGCTACTGAGAAATGCTCTGCTCCTGGCATTAGCCCAGGCCAGTGCTGCTGCTGCTGCTGGGACCTGGCCTGAAGGGAGGGCAAAGGCACCAAGGCAGCAGCTTGGTGCCAAATGGCAAAACCCACCTGGAGAGAAACAAAGCACATTTTGAGAATTGGGCAGAGGAAAAGAAAACTGTCCAAATGTCAGATGGAAATGAATCTCTATCATCTGTCACTGGGGTGGAGCAGGGCTCAGCTGCTCTACAGCACAGCCAGGCTCTGGCCCCTTGCCCTTCAGCAGCTCTGGGCCTTGTGTGAAATGAGCTGAGCCCTGGGGGAGGCTGATCTGCACTTAACCTGTGGCAGGGAGCCTGGCTGTGAGGAGAGCTGCCAGCCCCTCTCCTTCCACTGCTGTGTTTAATGGCCTGGCTCTCCCATGAAGATTTTAGGTTTTGGAAGTAAAATCATGAAATTGTTCTCAAACCAAGATGATCTGTCACTCGAATGTATGCACTGGAGTGAGCACAGAGAAATTACTGTTTCAGCAGAAGTGAAAATTTCCTGAAAGGCTGAAGTTGATGTTTGTGGTTCCACTGTCTTGCCTGTCAATCTGCAGATCTGACAAGTTCATTTTCCCCCCTGCAACATCCTCCCAGGCAACACCTCCCAGCTGGGAGGTAAATGGAAAAAAATTAAAAAGTCAATTGCTGCTTCTAACACAGGAGTTCATCAAATTCTTAAGCACAAGGAGACTGATGGAATAACAACACCTGGGCTTGGTGCTGGTGCCCAGCATCCCCACAGGGTTCAGAGCAGTCCTTGCTCCAGCACAAACCACCCCAAGGATCAGGATGGTTGTGGTTTTTACTGAGCTGAATCCTGGAGGAAATTATCAAAATACGTAGCAGAAGAGGAGTTGTATCAGTGCAAATGAACAAAATGAGAGCACAGGTAAGTCAGGCATGAGCAATTGCTGGCTCTGGAGTGAGCACTTCTCAGGCTGGGCTGTGACCCAGCCCCTCCTCAGCTCCCTGGCACTGAGCTCCTACCCTCAGATATTTATTAGTTGTGTCAGGAATTAGTGAGAGTTCACTGACTGAATAATAACGTGCCAAAGGCAGTTTTTGGACTTTGCTAATCTAATTAAAGAAAGCAGAGGAGGGGAAAGCCTTGTACCAGGGGCAGAACCAGGGCTCCCAGCAGTGTGAGTGCAAGGACAAGATGTGAAATGTGGAGGGGAGAGGATGAGGATGGCAGTGAGGACCTGAGCAGGGAGCAGGATCATGCACTTGCTCCCAGCTCTGATGGCAGCATGGCTCTTGCCAGAGAAAGACAAACGAGCTGCCCTTGCAATTCAGGAGCTGGACACATCTCCAGGCTCAGGTTTGATGCTGCTGTGTTTTGCTTTTGTGCCCAAGCAACTTGCAGGAAGATTGGACTTGGCTTATTTTGGGAGCTTCTCTTTGAGGAACCTTTCCTAAACGGGGAAGCAGCTTTATAGCAAAATTTTCTTCATGCTGGTCTGATGATTGAACACATCCAGCAATGTCACTGAGCATGTTTTCCAAGAAGCTACTGCCACAAGAAGAGGGACAGCATGGGCTCTGTGATAAAAGCCAAGATGCTATTTTTAAACAGGGGTAGGGGAAGCTTTGGGTGATTTAAAATCAAATCAATGCCTGGACAACAGGGCACTGCTTCCCCTCTGCCAAGTTCCTCTTCCTAATCCCAAGGATGTCTTCTGACAAACAACAGGATGGGGCTCCCGGGCTGCCACAGCCCATTAGGAACAAAAAACACCCATCAGGAACAAAAAAACCCGTCAGGAACAAAAAACACCCATCAGGAATGAAAACACCCGTCAGGAAAGCAGCTGTGGGTCTGGCAAGGGCTGGGAACAGCTCCCACCCTCCTCTCCTTGGCCACTCCTCAATATTTTTAGTGTCACTTGCAGTGCTGGGCTCCCAACCCCGAACTGTCCCCTGCCTTGGGGAGGTGTCTGCTCCAGTTCTGTCCCCTCCAAGCAGTGCTGTGACACTGAGCCCAGGAGCAGAGCACTGTGCCCCTTGGAGGGGACACTCCAGCATCCCCAGCAGCTGCAGGTGCCACAAGGGAAGGGATGTTTGGCAGAGTGCCTTCCTCGTGCCATTATCCCAAGCAGGATTTCAGGATGGGAGGGATCCAAGCCCTCACAGGTCACTACAGGGAAGGGAAGAGCTGCTGTGACTCAATGGCAGGGCAGCAATTACCAGGCAGCCACGACCCCTCTGCAGCTCCACAGACACTCTAACAAAGGTTGGAGCTGGCAGGCAGCTCCCTCCTGGTGCTGGTTTTATCTAAGTTACTAATTACACATTACCTATATGTCAGCAGGCTGATCGATGGCAGTGTGAGGGATCAATGTGGATGCTGCTGTTTGCCATTCAGAGCCTGCACAAGCTGGGAGAAACAGGGCACCATCGATCCCAGAGGTGGGCTGGGATGCAGGGAGGGGGAAGGATCACGTGCTGCCTTCCTAAATGGCATTGTGACATTGGGACAGTGTCCTAGCCAAGGAGCTCCTGTGGCACTTCTGTCCACAGCCTGCCCCAAACCTCCCACCCATCCTGCTGCTCTCCCTTGGGGATGCCACAAACCATTTTAATCTAGGTGGGTTTTCAGTCCTTGGGAATTGATACATTTAGAAGGTTCACAGTGATCTGAAAATGAGCAATTCCCTCTCTTTCTGTGTTCTTGCTGGATGATCAGTGTCTAAAGAACAGACAAAAATCACAAGGTCTCCTGAATTTTACTCTGCTGCTTAACTGACCAAAAGCTGAGGCCATCTCTGTGATGCCATCGTGCTGCTGCCAGTAAGAGGGATCTTGGCTGCAGAATGCAATCAAATTTTCCAGGAAGAAGCTCTTGGGACTCCCGTGAAACCTGGGATTATGGTGTGGCTAAATGAGGGAATTGCATAACTGGGGGTTTCTGCCTGTCTTGCTGGAGTCTTTGACTGCTCTGATTCTGTCGTGGTGATGCTGGGAAATTACTCCTTAAAACCAAAAGAACCTTAGAGAGGCACAGGCAGGTCAGGATTGTTTGCCCTCTGGGTTTATCTGGAGCAGTGAGTTGATGGGGGTAGGATTGGACAGAGAGCAGTGTGGGGTGAAAATAAAACTCTCCCTGAAGGCTCCCTGTGCTCTGTGCCCTCACTGGGGTGCCCAGCTCTGCATCCTCCTCCTGCCAAGCCACTGGCTTGGATCAGCCAGCCCTTGCCAGGAAAGCCTGAACAGAACAAAAGCAACACAGTCCTGGCTTTATTGAGGTTTTTAGGGATGAGGGAGGCTGCTCATCCTGCCTGTGAGGACTTGTTCCTAAGCACAGATGGACCCAGCTTCAGTGCTGGAGCGTGGTCACCAGCAGCTTAATCCTACAGCACACCCATAATCCTTCCCAAAGCCCCCAAAGCAGAAATCTGCCCAGATTTTCTGTTTGATGGGGTTTACTCAGTTGCAATCTCAGTTTTCATCAGTCATGAAGCTCACTGCCCTGGGAAGGCCATTCCCAAGGGAATGAGTGGGAATCCATGCTGGAAACCTGTCAGAGGCTGCTCTGGCTCTCAGCTCCTGCAGGTCCAGGACACTCCTGTGAGGCAGTGACACTGCTGGGGGTTGTGTGGGCTGGGACAGCTCAGAGCAGAGCCTTGGGGTCCCCAGGGCATCACCCCCAGGCCCTGTGCTCCTTCCAGCAGCCTCCCCACTGCCAGTCACTGAAAAGCTGCTCTGGGAGCCTTGCAGAGATGAACTGTGATGCCCAGCTATAAACCACAGGCTCCTGAGCAGCAGCTGGCAGCCACCAGAGAGGTTGTGCAGCCCTGGAGAACATTCCCTGTCCTTCCCTTTCAGCCCCATGCAGCAGCAGACATTTCTTCCTGGAATTAACTCCTGTTTTTAAAGCCCCAGCAAAGAGGCTTTTGCTGAAGGACAACTGGCAGGATTTCAGCTGTGCCCCCATTTGCCCTCCCTGTGCCTGGGGTCAGCCCCAGGACTCCTCTCCAGCAACAGCAATAGATTGCAGCTGAGGGTTGGAGCATCCCACACATAAATGGGCCAGCTTGGCTGTCTCAGCCTCTTTGGAGGTGCTGCCATGCAGGTTTGGGAGGAAATTTCATTTTAGTGAGCCTCATCTCAGATCTCTCAGGGGCAGCTTTGACTTTGTAGGGTGTGAGAGCTGAGCAAATGTTTCTTTATCCTTCCTCCTCTCCCTGTTCCTCATTAACTCTTTCTTAGGGATCATCCTCTTGTTGTTTGTGTGGATATGTTGGTTTGTTTTTTTCTAAGGAGTGGATGCCAGGCATCAGGATTCATGTTTTCAAAGTGTGGTGGCAATTAGCCCAGCTCTGAACCCTGATGGCCTGTCTGCATCTGCAATTAGTGCTCTGCTCTGTCTGCATGAGATTTTGATCTCCCTCCCTTCTGGGGCTGCAAAAGGCACAGCTTGGATCTCCAAATATACAGCAGGAAAGTGTTAAAGCTGCAGCTTGATCCTGGCTGCCCTTGCTGTGGGGCAAGAATGGTTCCTGTCTGGTTCAGGGATCAATCCATGGCCTCTGCACCTGGATTTATGGGAGTGCAGCTCAGGGCATCTTTCTGAGACAGTGCAGAGCCTGTGGGAGCTGATTCTGGCTCTGCTGGTGCCTCTCTCCTGCCCTTCCTGGCATGGTTTATGCTCCTGGCTGAATGCACCTGGCTCTTTATTAGGACACTGGATTCCTGATTCAGTGTTTTATAGAATTCAGTTTATTTATCATACCTTTGGTGCTCTAAAAGAATACCTCAGTTAGCTATGGGAAATGAGAGCAAAATTTGGATTTCAGTGGGAAAATGTCTGGTCAGACAGAGGAGAGGTGACTGTGGGACCTGGAAACCTGGGATTTGGGAGAAACAAACCCCCACTGCTCTGCCAGCATCCCAAGGGGTCGCCTTGGCAGAGCACCCACCCTCAGAAATCTGCTCTACCAAACCTCCTGGGCTTTCCTTCCCTCCCACACAACTTCATCTACCCTAAAATCCCTGTTTTTCTCCAAGCTAATGTGATGTTTGAGGAGGAGTTTCTCTCCCTGTCACCTCGCTGCAGCTGATTTCTATTGAAAAGCTTCTTCCTAGGGAGGGAGGGGGGAACAAGGAGAGAAATTATGGAGGGGCAGCATTTCTGAATCCAAATACATTAAACCATTTAATTCTGTTGACTCAGGGCTGCCTGGCTCTGAATGGGAATTAATCCACAGTGCACAAAATTAAAAAGCACAAGACAAAATGCTTAGCAGGCAATGCCAGGGTTTAAAGCAGCCCATTAGCTTGCTCAAACGTCCCCAGTAAATTTTCATTTGTCAATAACGCTTAGAGCCTACAGTTTATTTACAGCCTGTTCAATATTACCAGAACCCTTGCAGTGCCTCATTTGTATTTATCTGCCACAGCCAGTTTCCTTCCCAGGGACTCTTCCTAATCCTTTGCTTTGTGTCTGCTCCAGACACAGGGCACCCCCAGGCCAGGGTAATGTGGGGTTACCCTTTTTTACCCTGATTATCTCCTGCAGGGGGGATCACCTGCAAGTCACCTCTCAGGACCCATCCCTGGGGCTGAGATTGCTGCCATGGGGCTCCTCCAGCCTCTGTCCCACAGCAGAGATGGGAATCTCCAAACTGGGAGAGGGGGACAGGAACAAGCAGCTGGCTCTGTGCACCCACAGCCTGGCTGAGCTGGAGCAACCAAGGCTAAAATCTGTTCTCCTCCATCTGTCCCAAGTGGGATCCCATGGGATGAGCCCTGGAGAGTGTGTAACAGGATTTCCCCTCAAAGCAGCTTGAATGCTTCAGGCAGAGAACAAAGCCTGGCTGGCCCTGAGAATTTCTCCAAGAAAAGGAGTTTATTCTGGGGCACAGACAGGAACAGGCATTAATCTCCTGTCCTGGCTCGTGTCCAGGTGGAGAGGTTTGGTCCAACACTCAGGGACATGGCTCCCTGCAGGGGTGACAAATCTCCAGTGGGGTTTGTCCCTCCCCAGCTTCCTGCCCTCTCCCTCTGCACTCCTCCAGGCAGAAGCACAGGCAATTGCAAAGGAATTTTGAGTGTGTGCAGCATCACAAGGGGTGCCTGGGGCAGATACAGGACAGGCTGGGCAACCCCCTGTGTCAGGAGTAAAGCTCAGAGAGGGAAATCCTCCAGAGGCTTAACCACCAAGATGGAGCTGGACATTTCACCCCAGCAGCACCCTGCCAGCAGAAAGTCACAGAAAGCCACAGCCCTTGTCCTGCACAGCCTCCTGAGCTGGGGACAGTGGCTCTGCCACAGAGCTGTGTCTGCTTGGAGGAGATGTCCAATAGCTCACCATGAATGCAAGAGGCAATCACTAAACTGAAGTGCCACTTGCTTTTCTCCCAACCTCAGTTAGGCTTTGCAAGCTCCACGATGCCACCAAAGGACACCCCACCTTTCCACCCCAAAGAGCAGAGCCCCACCATCACTTGCCTGCTGCTGTCTGCATGTAGCCAGCCAGGGTGCAGAGTCGGCGCTCGCAGGCTCCGCCGGGCAGCAGGACAGCCACGATGGCCAGCAGGGAGCTGAGGGCCAGCAGGGCACAGCCACCAGCACACAGCACAGCGCTCGTCTGAAAGGACACAGGGGGCTGTCAGAGAGGTCACCCCAACCACCACACCCGCAGAAATCCCCTCTGGCAGTGGGGAGTGGAGCCTTGCCATGGGTGGCTTCTCCCACCTTTTCCCTCCCACCTTGTGTTGCTTCAATTCACGGTTCAGCCTTGAGCCCCCCCTGCTCCCAGGGGTCACTGGCACTGGGGCTACAGTGACAATTGCAAGGGCATGACATGCATGAAGGGCCACGTCCTGAGATGTCTGAGATGTGCCAGTGCCTCTTGAGAGGTGAAATGGATCTCATGGCAGCACCAGCCTCAGCAGTGAGCAGTTATTTCAGGGATCCCATTGCTGTTCTCTTGAGCTCTGCTGCTCCCACCCCCAGCAGCCTCAAAAACTGGGAAAAGCACAAATTCCTGGCAAAACAGCTCTCTCTTGGGTCCAGGTGTTCAGTCAGTGCTCTGTTGCTGTTTCTATTTCTGTCCCCATTGCAGGTGACTGTTTCTGCCATGGGGATGGCACTGGCAGCAGGGTGGTCCCTGTGCCAGCAGGGACATGTGCCAGCCCAGCCAGGGGACCTTCCTGCAGCACCCAGCCCTTGACAGCTCAAACAGCGTGAGGACACCTCAGTCCCAGCACTGCGGCAGCCACGTCAACTCCTGTCACATCCCAGCAAATTCCAGGGAGCGCTGCTGCCTCTGGTGAGTCACCCTGCAGTCACAGCCGGCCCAGCTCCCTGGGGCTGCACAGCTCCCGGGCAGGGCTCACTCCCATCTCCCTGAAAAGCCTGGCTTTTATAACCTGGATGAGAGCTGCTCTGAGGAGCCCAGGTCCCACTTCCAGCCTCGCCCAGCCCTCCTGTCCTGGTGAGACATTCTGGTTAGCAATGCAGTTTTCCTTTTTTATTTTTCCCCTTCTATCTGAGCTTTTGGGCAGCCATGGTTATTACAGAAACAACCCCCAATAATACAGGTTTCCATTTTCCTCCTCTCACCAAAGTTACAAATAATCTATTACATGTAAATTAGGGACTACAGGCAGGCTGAGCAGGGGAAGAGGAATTGGATTTACCCTGTGATGCCAATGGGGGTCCAAAGAGCTAAAAACCCCTTCCCATAGTGGTGCTGGCACTGCCCTACATCCCCCTCTGTCATTGACTGCTGAGCTGGTTTAGCAGCTGGACTGGCTGCTGCTGGGTGACACAGCCACTGCTCCAAGAAGGGACACACTGGTGTGGAGAGGGACAGGCCAGGGCAGTGTGGGCACCACCTGACAGCCTGGTGTGAGTGCTTCTCCTGGGGCTGTGCATGATTAGAAATCAGCATCTTATTTGTCTCCTATTTATGCATTGAGCAATGCAAATGCTGTCCCAGCCATAAATGAATTTCTGACGTGCAATGCAAAAGGAGCAGCAGTGCAAACCCCTGCCCAGAGAAATGGAGAGGGAAATCTGCTCCTCTCCAGAGCCTTCCAAGCCACTGAGACCTGAACAGACAAGTGCTGATTCTGGGCTTAAGATACAAGGCTGGGAGTCCCCCAGCAGGGACCCCTGGAGTTTGGGATGGGATGGGATGGGATGGGATGGGATGGGTGCATGACCCCATTGCACAGACACTCTCCCAGCCCTGCTGCCCCCACTGCTCCCAGGGCAGCAGCATGGCCAGGAAATCTGAATTCATAACAAAAAAAATGGGATTATTCTGCCTGGCGTCTGCATTTCACCTTCCGCCCGGCAAAACCATCCTCCTTTGCAAGGACCATTAATTATTTAGAGCAATGAATTTTTCAGCAGAAAGGGGTCTTGTGAAGCAGCCTGGTTCCTCTCTTGTGTGAAGCATATTATTTTTAATGATCTAGGTTCTCCTTAATTGTGGTAGCTCAAATCCCCTAAAAACTCGCAGTTCCTGCTGGAAGCAACTGATGAGCTGTTCAGACTGTAAATCCCTATGGAGGAGTGTGAAGGTCTTTTTCAGGGCAAAGTGACAGAAAAAGGCACAAACAGGATGGGTGCAGGTGAGAGTTGAACTGGCAGAAGAGCTGCTCTGGTTTGGGAGGGTTTGGCAACAAGACTGAGGGGTCTCAGGGCTGGCAGCATCCTGATGTGCACAGGGGTGGCCAAAACCCCACCAGAGCCAGCCAGGCCTTGGCAAAGGCAGCAAATGTGAGAAAATTCAATGGTGAGGTTTGGGTTCTGCCATGTGGGCCAGGAATGTTGAGCCACTGAACAGCTGCCAGGCAGCTCTTGGGGACAGAAGGTGACAGCAGCAAAGGGAACACCACTGCTCTCTGCCTGGCTCCCACATTCTGCTGGGTGTGTGCTGACACTACCTGCCAAAACGCTGCATGTGCTCTTGGAAACCAGAAATTTTGCTTCTGTCATAACCTTTCCAGGGCCTCAGCTGGGAATTATCCCAAGTGCTCCTGCCCTGTACTGGAGTTGCTCCTGAAAAGATTTAAAGAGAAATAATAAGGCTTAAGTTTGAAGAAGTCCATGAAGCAAAGGTACCAAAGAATAGCAGCTGAAATTCCTCCCCACTGTGCAGTACCCCCCTCTCCTCCCTGTTCGTGCCTGTTGCATCTTGAGCAGAAAGGAGAGGATGCAGGAAACAGATGCAAAGGCTGAAACCCAAAAATAGACAGGGTGGGGAGGAATAACAGCGATTCAAGAGGCTGCCTGTGAGAGACCAGCTCAGGCAGGGCAGGAAAAAAAACTTTTATCCCAGTCCAGAGCCCAGCTCCCAGTGCAAACCCTGCCAGGCAGGACAGGCTGGCATTGCTGACCCCTGGCAGTGCCAGGGAGATGCCCCCAGGGAGGCTCTGAGCCCTCCTGCCTCTGCCACGCTGGGAAAAGACATAAAACCGTGTCAGATTTTCTGCTCCCACTCCCAGGGAGATTAATTGTTTATCCCCAAACAAATTAATTGTCCCCTGGTGGGACTGTAAATTTGCCTTTATGTAGCGTAATAAATTCCGATTAACAACAATCCCCTGCCCGTTATTTCAGTGTTTTACAGGTCTGACACATGCCATGGCTGGGCCATTCACTTAGCAATAAATCTGCTGGAGATGTTGTTTCATTCACCAGAAAAATCCAAATTAAAATGTCACATAATGGCCGCCCTGGGAAGAATTCCTTAATACCCCTAATGAAAACTTTCTAAACTCATCTTTGAAAGCCAGCATTGAAGCAGGAAAGAGGAAGGGAAAATAAACTCTCCAGTCTGGTTTCTAGTGCTGAGAAACACTACCTGGTGTTTGTTTCAGCAGAGATAAACCAACCTGGCAAAGCTCCTGCCATCACTGTGATCTGGGTCATGGTGCACGTTAGTTTATTAATGCAATTTATTAATTGGCACTTGACCACCTCCAACAGCTGCCATCCTGGATGGGGCCTGTGGCACCCAGAGCAGCAGGCTGAAGTTACAGATCTGAGCCCTGCTCAGATGCTTCAGCATCTTTGGAAATGGTGCAGAAAATAAATGCCCTAAATAACTGGGAAATAAAGCCCAGGCTCAGTGAGAAAAAGAAAGTGAAGGTTGCAATGTGTCTGACTTTTTGGGGGTATCTGTTGAGAGAAATTATCTAAGAAACCCCAAATGAGTTGGAGAAAAACTGTAAAGTCCAACTGTAAGAGAAGAAGAGGCCAAATTAATCCAACCATTTTCATTTTTAAATGCAACCCTTCCCTGTCAGAGCTCTGGGAGATCAAACATTCCTTATGGGAATGTCTTGGGGTTAAACCAAGCGGTGTAGAAACCAAATGGTCACGGAGATTTTAACCTTGTTAAAAAAAAACCCCAATGAGTGCTGATGGAGGTGCTGAGCTGGGGCCGAGCTCTGGGGGCTGGCAGCAGCCGGGAGGGCGATGCAGGAGTGGGCAGGAGCTTTGTCCTTCTCCTCCTGAGCTTTGAGCTTTGTCCTTCTCCTCCTGAGCTTTGTCCTTCTCCTCCTGAGCCTTCTCCTTCTCCTCCTGAGCTTTGAGCTTTGTCCTTCTCCTCCTGAGCTTTGAGCTTTGTCCTTCTCCTCCTGAGCTTTGTCCTTCTCCTCCTGAGCCTTCTCCTTCTCCTCCTGAGCTTTGTCCTTCTCTTCCTGAGCTTTGTCCTTCTCCTCCTGAGCCTTCTCCTTCTCCTCCTGGTCTTTGTCCTTCTCTTCCTGAGCCTTCTCCTTCTCCTCCTGAGCTTTGTCCTTCTCCTCCTGAGCTTTGTCCTTCTCCTCCTGAGCTTTGTCCTTCTCTTCCTGAGCTTTGTCCTTCTCCTCCTGAGCCTTGTCCTGGGCAGGGGATGCGGCAGGAGCCGGGGATCTCCACCTGGGAGGCGCAGAGTGAGGGGTGGGCGGATGGAGCCTCGCAGCTCGCTGGTGTTTCCCCCACAGCAGGCACAGAAACAAACATTCGCCATCTGGGCGGCATTAACGCGACGGCCAGGAAGAGGATCCCACACATCCTCGGCTTCTCCTCGCCGGCAGTTCCCTTCCTTTGGGCGCCTCTGAGCCATCTCCTGCCCGTTTGATGTTCCCAGTGCATCCTGCTCCCAGCAAATGCCATCCATGCCCAGGAGTGCTGGGACCCGGTCCCCAAAGCAGCCAGGACAGAGCTCTGAGCCACAGGGATGCAGGAGAGGCTCCAGCCCTCATTTCTTCCCCTTCAAATGCAGGATTTGGTGGATGGGGATCTGCCCACACCACAACATGCACAGGGAGTATCTCTCTATCAGATTTGGCTGATTTTATACAAAATTCAACAGCAGTTCCACTCAAACAAAGCTCAGCCAGTCCTGGCCTTCCAGGCAACTTTTCCAATTCCCAGCTCACCAGCATGTTCCACACCAGAGGGATTAATGGCCAAACCGATTCAAGTGGGGGGAGGAAGGCATTTTTTTAATTAGAGAGAAAATAAGAGACAGATAATATGTCTGATGAATTATGGCTGTCTCTCTTTCGGTGCCACTGCATCTGGGGATGCTGGAGAGCAGTTCCTAATGGCACTGCTTTATCTAAGAGGATGATGGATAGTAGTGAAAGGCAGAAAAAAGGGGAAAAGTAAGACATTAGCACATCAATGGTGTGCCTGTGACCTCCATCAAGGGATTCGAACCAACTTAATGAAATTTTAATTAGGCAGCAAGCAGTGCAGTGTGCTGGGTACCCGATCAGCCCTTCTTCCCCTCTCTCTGTCATTGTCCTTCCCTGGGATCAGCCCTTTCCTGGCGCTGGCAGCCAGGGCTCACCCAGCTGCCTTTTCTTCACAAAGCCAGAGGAGGAGCCTGGGCACGGTGGGGTTGGCAGCCTCGGGAGGATGGAGGGGATGTCCCAGTACCAGAATGTCCCTGGCAGCCTGTGCCAGGCTCTGCTCCGGGCCCTGCAAAGGGGAAAGGCAGGGCTCACCCTAAAGAGGAAATGCAGGGTTCACCCCAAAGGGGAAATGCAGGGCTCACACCAAATGGGAAATGCAGGGCTCACACCTAAGGGAAATGCAGGGCTCACCCCAAAGGGAAATGCAGGGTTCACCCCAAAGGGGAAATGCAGGGCTCACACAAAGGGGGAATGCAGGGCTCACACCAAAGGGGAATGCAGGGCTCACCCTAAAGGGGGAATGCAGAGCTCACCCTAAAGGGGGAATGCAGGGCTCACACCAAAGGGAAATGCAGGGCTCACCCCAAAGGGGAATACAGGGCTCACCCCAAATGAGAAATGCAGGGCTCACACCTAAGGGAAATACAGGGCTCACCCCAAAGGGGAATGCAGGGCTCACCCCAAATGGGAAATGCAGGGCTCACACCTAAGGGAAATACAGGGCTCACCCCAAAGGGGAATGCAGGGCTCACCCCAAAGGGGAAATGCAGGGCTCACACAAAGGGGGAATGCAGGGCTCACACCAAAGGGAAATGCAGGGCTCACCCCAAAGGGGAAATGCAGGGCTCACCCCAAAGGGGAAATGCAGGGCTCACACAAAGGGGAAATGCAGGGCTCACCCCAAAGGGGAAATGCAGGGCTCACACCAAATGGGAAATGCAGGGCTCACACCTAAGGGAAATGCAGGGCTCACCCCAAAGGGAAATGCAGGGTTCACCCCAAAGGGGAAATGCAGGGCTCACACAAAGGGGGAATGCAGGGCTCACACCAAAGGGAAATGCAGGGCTCACACCAAAGGGAAATGCAGGGCTCACCCCAAAGGGGAATACAGGGCTCACCCCAAATGAGAAATGCAGGGCTCACACCAAAGGGAAATGCAGGGCTCACCCCAAATGGGGAATGCAGGGCTCACACCAAAGGGAAATGCAGGGCTCACCCCAAAGGGGAATGCAGGGCTCACCCCAAATGGGAAATGCAGGTCTCACACCAAAGGGGAAATGCAGGGCTCACCCCAAAGGGGAATGCAGGGCTCACCCTAAAGGGAAATGCAGGGCTCATCCCAAAGGGGAAATGCAGGGCTCACCCCAAAGGGGAATGCAGGGCTCACCCCAAATGGGAAATGCAGGTCTCACACCAAAGGGGAAATGCAGGGCTCACCCCAAAGGGGAATGCAGGGCTCACCCTAAAGGGAAATGCAGGGCTCATCCCAAAGGGGAAATGCAGGGCTCACCCCAAAGGGGAAATGCAGGGCTCACCCCAAAGGGGAAATGCAGGGCTCACACCAAAGGGGGAATGCAGGGCTCACCCCAGATCCCCTCTGCCATGCCCAGGGGATGCCCTGCCAGGTGCAGGGTTCAGGATTTGCTCTTTGAGGAGCTGTGTGGGCAGGTGATGCCCTGTGGCCTGACAGCCCCCAGCCCTGCTGACACCTCTTTGTTCAAGCAAAGCAGCCCCCTCTGCCTCTGAGAGCAGTGCACAGAACTCATCCCAGGAGCAGCCTGGCTGCATTTTCAATCAACTTGACCTGGCATACCCCACCCTTAAGCTGGTCCTGTCTCAGCACCCCTTTCAGCCCAGCTTAGCTGAGAGCAGGTCACTGATCCCAGTGGGAGTTTTGTCTTGGGCACTGAAATGTGCCCAGAATTCCACAGGAATTACAGGTTTCCCCAGCACCAGGTATTTTCAGTGCTGTTAATGCAGGTCAGAAAACTCTGGGTGGCTGATGGAAGCAGATAAAGTCTGCTCTGGGTAATGTGCACAGAGGTGGTGATGTCAAGAATTCCTTACACTCAGAGCTTACAACTCTCGCCAGGGTTGTGTAAGTGCAATTAAAAATCAAATGGACTGGCAGACAGAGTCTGGTCTCTCGGGAAGTTCTTAGGATGAGGATCTGAAAGTTGATTTCCTGATAATCCCAAGTTAATGTGCTGGCCTGATACACGGCTCTGGAGGCAGAGCAGACTGAGAGCCAGCACATCCATGAGTCCCTGCTCGGGTCACACTCATCCCTCCCTCATTCCAGTGCTAAAGAGGAGTGACAGATTTTGCACAGAGGGACAGATTTTGCACAGAGGGACAGATTTCTCCCCATCTCCATGAGCACCCCACGTGCTTTTTCCCTGGGATGGAGGCTGGTGTGTAACTGCTCTGCAAACCTGGCAAACCCCAGAGGACATCAGGGAGCCAGGGCTGGACTGATGCAGTGAGGAACCAGCAATGGAGATTTAACAAAAGGGTAAGCAGGTTTGTTGTACATTTTCATTAAGCTCTACTGAATCTTTTCAAGTCTGGCTTTAAAACCCAGGAAAGACCCACTCAAGGGACTGCTGGGGTTGGGCAAAGCCTCCCCCCTGTCCTGAGCAGGTTATTTTGGGTTCTGCTCCAGCATGGCATCACTGGCTCCATAGGTAAATGGTCCATGTAGTTTTAACCTGAATATTATGGGCTGATCAGCTTCTTTGATATTTTAGATTACATGCTTGGCAAAGCCTGAAAATAATTGGAGACTATCTGGAAAAAATAAAAATAGAAATTTGAAATGTGGCAGCAGTAGCTTCTGAAGTGCAGCACTGAGACAGGAACCCATGAGCCAAATGCTCCCACTGAAAGAGAAAATAAATTAGCTGAGGATGAAGCACTATTTTGCACGTACACAGTGATCTGGCACCAGGAAAAAGAAAAGAAAAGTCGTGAGATGCAATGAAACCACTCAGAACTGCAAAGTTCACCTGTTTTTTTTTCCATTTGGCCTCCCAAGAGCAGTCCCCTCTCCCCAGGGTACCTGCACACCTTGGGTTGTCCCTCTCCAGCCCTCACAGTCATCCCACAACAGATCCTGAGGGCCTCACTCACAAATTGGCTGGGCAATGTCACCATCACCATCCTTTCTCCTCTCTGGCTCCAGCCAAACCCTCTCCAGTTTCCATCAGGTCCTGCAAGGCCACAACATCTGCAGCCACCAGGGATATTTTATTATATTCCACCCCCTCAAAAAACCATCGTGGTGCTGAGCTCAGTGCAAAGCCCCAGCAGCACTGACAGGGTTAAATTAAAGGTACCCATGATATTAGAGAGCTGCAAAGTAATTATGAAAGGAAGCAGAAAAAAGCCAGCAACTCTAAGCAGACATGAAGGCCCTCTTAAGAGAAGAAAGGCATGTTAATTAACCTCCAGACATGATTCAAAGCATCATTTGTAGCATGATTAACATAATCCCCCAAGTGCACACACAACTGGCATTAAGGATCGTTTGCTCCCCCACCCCTTCCACAAATGGGCACACTGGAGCAGGGAAACACTGCAACAGCAGCGAGCCTGCAGGAAACAAAAAGAACGATGTTCCCCAGGGATGGACATCCTGGCTGCGGGTGGGCATCCCCCCAGGTGTGTTCAGCATCCCCAGGTGTGCTCAGAATCCCCCCAGGTGTGCTCAACATCCCCTGGTGGGCTCAGCATCCCCCCCCAGGTGTACTCAGCATCCCCCCAGGTGTGCTCTGCATCCCCCCAGGTGTGCTCTGCATCCCCAGGTGTGCTCTGCATCCCCAGGTGGGCTCAGCATCCTCCCCAGGTGTGCTCAGCATCCCCAGATGTGCTCTGCATCCCCAGATGTGCTCAGCATCCCCCCCAGGTGTACTCAGCATCCCCCCTATGGTGTGTTCAGCATCCTCCCCAGGTGTGCTCTGCATCCCCCCAGGTGTGCTCTGCATCCCCAGGTGTGCTCTGCATCCCCAGGTGTGCTCACCATCCCTCCAGGTGTGCTCAGCATCCCCAGGTGTGCTCAGCATCCCCAGATGTGCCACCAGCTCCACTCTGGAAAAGCTCCTGAGCCCCACATCAGCTTTAGGTCCCTTTGCCCCCGGCAGCCCCAGCTCCCACCCTCCTGCCAGCAAACTCCCCTCCAGCAAACGCTGCAGCTCTTCCCAGGAGCCCCCAGATTGCTGTCCACGTTCGGCTTTCATTTAAAGAGAGAGCTGCCCATCAGATCGCAGGGAAGATTGGAAATGAACGTCAGGGCTCTGAAAGCAGAGCCACGATTTCCTCATCTCCAACAGGAGAAATCTCCTGCCTGAAGTCGTGGACGGTTCCCAGCACTCGGCTCCCCCCGTGCTGAGCACCGAGGCGTGCGGGCTCCGGGGCTGCTCATGCAAGAAAGCCAAAGCTGTCGCCTGCCTCAGCAAAGCTGTCAGGACTGTTTTATTATATTCCAGCCCATCAAATAACCATCACAACAGGTATTCTCCCGCTCATCATGGCAGAAAGCCGGGAAGGGAGCACTCCCTGCTGAAAGAGTCTGCGCTGGTTGTTGTTCATTCATTATTTGGGTGGTATTAATAAAGGTGACACGGACATGTCGCCAAAATGCCCTGCAAACTCCCCTCAGTGCTGTGATTATTCATCCCTTCCTCAGCCCAAATTCAGCAACTCAGAGACTTTGTGCTACATTATATTCTGGATCTCAGTTTTCAGAGGCTGAAGCTCGTTCAAATGAGTCACTGCTGAGCTTCGCTCTTATCTTTAAAGTTTGTTATTACTTGGAAGTGTTTATCTGCATCACATTTGCAAAAACATCTGAACAAAGGCCAGCCCATGGAAACAAGAGCATTTTTGCACCTTTTTATATAAATAGGAAGGAGTTTATACAGCTGGTTCTTTTCTTTGCAATTCACAATATTTGTCTCTAATGCCAATTTTAAGGACTGTGATGGGATTTAAGCAACCACACGCAGACCTGGTGTCCTGGGAGAGATAACAGCGCAGCTCCATGGCAGGCTGAGAAATGCGGCTGCTGACAGACACCCTTTGTGGCGACACAGCCGCGACCCGCCGGGATCCTGGTCTGGGGATCCTGGTTTGGGATCCTGGTTTGGGATCCTGGTTTGGGATCCTGGTCTGGGGATACTGGTTTGGGATCCTGGTTTGGGATCCTGGTTTGGGGATCCTGGTTTGGGATCCTGGTTTGGGATCCTGGTTTGGGATCCTGGTTTGGGATCCTGGTTTGGGGATCCTGGTTTGGGATCCTGGTTTGGGATCCTGGTTTGGGGATCCTGTCTGGGGATCCTGGTCTGGGGATCCTGGTCTGGGGATCCTGATTTGGGGATCCTGGTTTGGGGATCCTGGTTTGGGATCCTGGTTTGGGATCCTGGTTTGGGGATCCTGGTTTGGGGATCCTGGTTTGGGATCCTGGTTTGGGGATCCTGGTTTGGGGATCCTGGTTTTGGGGGATCCTGGTTTGGGGATCCTGATTTGGGGATCCTGGTTTTGGGGGATCCTGGTTTGGGATCCTGGTTTGGGGTCCTGGTTTGGGATCCTGGTTTGGGGATCCGGCCCCTCTGTGACCTGGAGCGAGTCCCAGCTCGTGTGTTCCGAGCAGAGGCAGGGATTTCACACTCACGGCCTCGGGGTCAGAAGCTGAGAATGAAGGGAGAGGAGGGAGAAGGGGCAGCGGGATGGCGGGGCCGGGCTTTGTGCGGTCCCTGCACACACCAGTGTGACGGGCGGCTCTTTGTCACCCCATGACACCATGGCCGAGCGGGGAGGTCTGAGCCTCCTTCCTTCCCAAAACCTGGCAAGGGCAGCACCCCGAGGGGCCGGGCAGGGGGACAGCCACGGTCCCCACGCCCAGGCTCGATTTGTGGCTCCACGTGTCCCAGGAGCAGCAGTTTCAGCCGCCTCCCTGCTCCCTCCTGTGCACCGAACTCACCCGGGGAGTGATGCCCAGCACACAAACCTCTCCAGCTGCCCCCCGAGTCCCTCCCGAACACCCAGCGGGAGCCTGCCCGGGCAGGGCGAGGGGATTTGGGGTCCCGGCAGGGCGGGGTGGCCGGGTCAGCCCCGCGGCACTGCCGGGACCTGCACCGGGACTGCACTGCACCCCGAGAACAGCCAAGCATCCCAGAAAGGGATGTGACCCCACAGGGACCACGGGATACCCAAGCGGTGCTGAGGAGATGCTCAGAGGCAGGACGGGTGGGATGCAGAGGATGGAAGGGATGCTGGAGAGAGCGCGGGGAGATGCAGAGGATGCTCGAGGGCAGCGCGGGGGATGCAGGGGATGCCTGGGATGCTCTGGGCAGGATAGGGATGCTGGAGCCGGTCTGGAACACAGGACAAGGGACGCTGGGGTGATGACAGGAGGACCTTAGGGAAGCGAGGGGGACAGAGAGATACTGGGGAGCCTGGAGCAGGTCTGGGGGGAGGCCAGGAGGTGATGGGGAGCCCGAAGCACGCAAGGGGGGATGCAGGGGAACTGATGGGGGATGCCGGGGAGCTCGAAGCAGGCGGGGGGAGGATGCCGGGGAGGTGATGAGCGATGCCGGAGAGCCAGAAGCAGACACGGGTGATGTCGGGGAGCTGCCGGGAGATGCCGGGCAGTCCGGGGAAGGGCAGGCGGGATGGCGGGGAGCTGACAGGGGATACCCGGCAGCCCGGGAGAGGCGGTGGGGGTGCCGCGGCGGGGAGGCGCTCACCTGCCAGGAACCGGAGGGGATGTCTCCGAAGCCGCCGGGGCCGGCGGAGCCGTGGCAGCCGCGGGGCGGCCCGGAGCAGCGCCAGAGCAAGCCGAAGCCGGCGGCGGCGCGGCCGGGCGGCAGCAGCCAGGCCGGCGAGAGGAAGGCGGCGGCACAGGCGGCCAGGAGGCCGGCGGAGAGCAGCGCCCAGAAGCAGCCGACACCGCTGCACATGGTGCGCCGGCGGGGCAGGGAGCCCGCGCCCCGCGCCGCCCCCGCGCCCGCCACCGGCACCGGCACCGACAGCATCGGCGGCGCGGGGCGGCCGGCGGGGCCGGGCGCGGGGCCGGCAGCGCTGCCCGCGCCCCTGCGCGCTCCCTGCGCGTTCTCTGCGCGCTCCCTGCGCGTTCCCTGCGCGCTCCCTGCGCCGCCCCCCCCGCGGGGCGCGGCTGAGCACGGGCGCGGTTGCGACACCCGCGGCGGGCGGGGGAATCCGGGGCGGGGGCAGCGGGGTCACCTGCGCGCACGGATTTTGGGGGTTTCACGCCGTGTCTGCCCGCTGCAGGGTCGGGGTATCCCTGCGGGGAATTATTTTTAAGCCTCCCTCCGTGCGCGCAGCGGCGATGCTGCGGCTCCGCTCCTGCAGGACACGCGTGGGGTGCGGGGAATTCTCAGCGCGGGGGATTTAAACCCGCCTGGCAGGGAGGGCTCGGGCTCGGGCACTGTTATCCTCTAATCCCGCAGTTTCTCCGAGGTGCTGGAGGCAGAGCCTGCGCTTACTTGAGGTGTAAAAGCTGCGCCTCCCAGTGCAGATGGATTTTTATAACAGTCATTCTAAAAACTTCATGGATCAGGTTTGATTCGTGCTAAACCTCCCGGTGCCTGTGCAGCACGGATTGATGTACTGATGTCTTAGGTTTGTGCCTCGCAGATTTTACGGATTTTCTCCATCTCCACGAGCTCAGCTCTTCCCCTGAGCGGTCCCACTCTCCATCAGCCGCATAAAGAATCAGACCCTTTTTTAAATCTAGCAAAAAATGTCTTTATCGTGCGCTAAAGTCCTCAGGCGGGTTTCGGGCACTTACTGCCCATAGCGCTGAAACAGTTAAAGACATTTGGGCAGATTTTGACCAGAAAAGAAAAGAAAAAAGAGGTTTTCTTTTACATCCAGGGTGCATTGGTTGGTGTGTTAAACGCAGCGCTCCGAGTGCTGGGAAGCCCGTGCGGATCCCGCAGCAGAAGCCGGGAGCTTGGCACCCTCTCCTGGTGCGCGCCCGGAGTGCCGAGCAGCGATGGGAAATCCTCCGCTCCCCTGAAATCCTCCGCTCCCCGAGCTGAAATCACGGGCAGAGCTCGGGCAGGGTCCTGTCTGCACGCAGCGTTTGTGCTTCGTGGGGCTGTGTCTGTGTCCGATTTTAGAAACGCCGCGGATGCTGCTCGGAAAGTTCGGAAGGGACAAAATCACACTCAGCATTGGTTTTGTCCCCTGGTTTGAAGAAACACCCGATTGCTGTCATGTGCTGCATCGCTTCTTGTGCTCCTTGAGGCATCCAGAAAAGCAAAAGGTGAGGAAAAAAAGAACGGGGAAACAGAGGACGCTGTTAAACTAGATGATTATTTTTCAAGTATTTATGACTCCACAGAATGGCCAAGAACTTGAGGAGAACACTGTGGAGTGGAGAAAGTTCATCTGAGGTGAGTCCCTCAGCGCTGGCGATGCCATCTGGGCAGAGTGGAGGTGCCAGCGAGCCCTTGGCTGGCACTAATTCAGAATAATTCCGGAGTGGCTCCGAAGCCCTTCAGAAAAGGCTCCGTTCCTGCAGGAGCAGCCTGGGACAGGGCTGGGAAGAGCTCAGGAGCTGGAGTCGGGGATTTTCTGCTTTCTCCTGCTCAGTGCTGCTTCTCAGGTCACCAACACAGCTCTTCCTGCTGGCACTCTTTTTATTTCTTTTTTTTTTTTTTTTTTTTTTTTAATACACCCCAAATTTACTCTTCAAACCTCGAGTTTCAACTCACCCAGTGAGTCAGGCAGACTCTTCACCCCTTGCTTGTGCCCAGGAGGAACAAACCTGCCTCGCTGGGAATGTGCTCAGTGGAAGGAGACAGGGAGGGATTGCAATGTTTCAATAAAAGCAGATAATTTGTGCCAGGCTGGGACGTGGGAGAATTCCCTTCTTTGAAATGCTCAGCGCAGGTACCAACCCTCCCGTTCCCATGAGGGCTCAAGGGCTGAGGTCAGCCACAGCCAAATTTGCCAGGAATTTTGTGTGTGCATGCAGACACTTGTTTCCCCATTAAAAAAAAAATAGGAGAAAAATATAAGTCTCTAATTGAAGGCATTGTGAGTTTCTGTGCACCTTTTTTGTGCATCTTTGGCTCCTGATGTGTTTAAGACATTATTATTTATTCTCAGCTGTTAAATCCTTACTCATATAATTTTGGGTATTTGTATACCCAAAGTAGTGAGAATTCTATATATGAGGGAGAATCCCAGCATCATGGGAATAAATGGACTGTCCCAGAGATGGGAGAAATGGCCTCTAACATTTGTTACATTTGTGGTTTTGTGCTGTAATGGAGCAGAGCACTGTCCTGTGATTAATTATCAAAGGCAACAAAAAATTCTACTTTATTGTATCTGTCCAAACACGATCATTCCATTCAGATCTTTTCAAATATTAAAGTTTCCTTATTTTTCAAGCTGTGGAGAGGAAAAAAAATCAAGGAGTGAGACAGCTTTTTCTTCTTCTTTTTTTTTTTTTTTTAATTTTAATTTAGGGAGGAGTCCCTCAGCTTCTCTGGCATTGGCCAACCCATGTCCTGAAGTCACATTTAACTGATTGCTCAGATAATTAAACTGTCATGTTCTGTTAAAGACTCCAGCACCTGCTGTCGCTCACACTCCCAGGTCAGATCCAGATCCAAGGCTGAATGAGCAACTCTGGATTGGAGCTCCAGCCCTTCTGAATTCCCAAAAATGAGAGGAAATTTCAGTGCAGAGAAGGTAATTAATGTCAAACTCTTGTATAAATCATTGCATCCTTGTTCAACCCCCATGTATACCGTGAAACCCGAGAGGACTGGGTGCAAAATTTTTGGCAGAAGATGTTAATTTGGTGTTCCCTGAGTCATCCCATTCTTTCCAATTCGCTCATCTTCTGAATGTTTTAGTCTATTAGCAGTCTCTGAGGTTATGTGCCAATTAAATAATTCCATTCATTATGCAGAAACCATATAGAATAGTTCATTATGCTCCAGCCAGCCTCTGGGCATGTGTACAAAACTGTATCAAAGAGCACCAGTTAACAAAAATAATATCAAAAGAGAAAATGCGGTTGCTAGAGGGTGTTGATCAGCGGCACCATCCCGCCCAGGAGACGCCTCCATCCCTGCAAGATCCCCGTGTACTTTTTATGTTATTTACAATTGATGAGTCTTAATTACGGAGTGTTTGTAAAGAGCTTTGGAATGCTCGGATGAAAGGCGGCGCAAAGGAACTCCCGCAATGATCGTGAACGGCACGGCTCGGGCACGGCTCGGGCGGCACGGGGGGACCCGCATCCAGCCGGGTGGCACCGGGTGACACCGGGTGAGACCGGGGTGGCACTGAGTGAGACCGTGGTGGCACCGAGTGACCCCAGGATGGCACTGAGTGACACCGGGTGACACCGGGGTGGCATTGAGTGCGACCGGGGTGGCACCGAGTGACCTCGCATCGATCCGGGTGGCACCGGGTGACACCGGGATGGCACTTAATGACACCGGGGTGGCACCGGGTGACCCTGCATCGAGCCGGGCGATACCGGGTGACACTGGGGTGGCACTGAGTGACACCAGGATGGCACTGAGTGAGACCGGGGTGGCACCGGGTGACCTCGCATCGATCTGGGTGGCACTGAGTGACACCGGGATGGCACTGAATGACACCAGGGTGGCACCAGGGTGGCACTGGGTGACACCGGGGCGACACCGGGTGGCACCGGGATGGCACTTAATGACACCGGGGTGGCACCGGGTGACCCTGCATCGAGCCGGGTGATACCGGGTGACACCGGGGTGGCACTGAGTGACACTGGAGTGGCACCGGGTGGCTCCGCATAGATCCGGGTGACACTGGGGTGGCACCGGGGTGGCACTGAGTGACCTCACATGGATCCGGGTGACACCGGGGTGGCACTGAGTGACCTCACATGGATCCGGGTGACACCGGGGTGGCACTGAATGACACCGGGTGACACCGGGGTGGCACCGCTGCCCTGCGTGCTCCAGCTCCTCACACACAAACCAGCATTCAGCATCAGTCCTGGCGCACTGTGTGTACAGCTGTGAGCTCAGAGATCGCGGGTGTGCACCTGAGCTCTGTGACACGGTGACAGACGGCCCTGGCAGGTGAGGGAAGAGCAGATCTGCCTCGGGAGGGTGATTCAGAGGATTTTTGCAGCAGGATTCGGGGCGCAGACGGAACTGACTTATGGGACATGGATCCCGTGTCCCCGCAGGGATTTCTGGCTGTGCTGACACAGGAATGAAGGAGCGGCAGGGACGGGCGGGTGTCCGGCTGTCCGTGCGCCATCTGTCCGTCCCCATGCCCCAAGGGGACATTTGGGGACACGTCCCTGAGGTCTCCCTCCACCTCTCCCGGCCGTGCCAGGGCGCTGGCTCGCTGTCCCCCGTTTTCGGAGCTCTGTCCCCTGCCCTCGGGGCTCCTGTCCCCGCCGCCCTCGGGACTCGCCCAAATTGCCGCAGCGTCCCCAGGTTGCCCGTGCCCTCAGCCAAGATGGCGGCCACCGCCTCACACCGCCCGGCGCCCCCGCCCTGATCAAAGATGGCCGCCCCGCCCCACCTGCCCTCACCCAACATGGCGGCCCCGCCCGCCCCCACAGGCCGGCGGGCGCGACGCCGGGGCGGCCATGTTGAGTGCGGCCGTATCCCGCCGTGCCGCGCGGGCGGCGCTGCCGGAAGCGGGCGCGGGGCCGGTGTTGACAACATGGCGGCCGCGGGCGCCGCCGCGGGAGGAAGAGGCGGAGGGAGCGGCGGCGGCGGGCGGGCGCTGCAGCCTCATTCATAGAACCCGGCGCGCTGTCCTCCCTCCCGCCTTCCCCCGCCCCGGCGGCCGCCTCGCCCCCTCCCCGGCGCTATGTCCTTCTTCAGGCGGAAAGGTAGGGGGGCGGCGGGCGGGCGGCCGCCGGGCTCGTCCCCCGCGCGGCTGCCGGGCCCCGGCCCTGCCCCTCCGGGCATCGCCGCCGGGCCCCGCGAGGACGCGCGGGCCCTGAGGAGCGGCGGCCCCGCCAATGACGGTCAGTACCGGCAGCCGTGGGGCTGGGAGGGCTCGGGGCCGGGGCCGGGCGGGGCTCGGCTCTGGGCGCTCCGGCGGCTCCGGACGGTGCCCGGGGCGGGAGGGGGCTGTGGCACCTCCCACGCTCCGTGCAAGGTTTGAGCCTCTGAGCCCTTTACAGGTGATTTTTAACAACGCTGACATACCCGGCTTTGTGAAAAATAGAATGGGCTGAGAATGTACAGCAGCAGCTGAAAATGTCAGTGAGAAAGGGACCTCAATGCACTGAGCTCTCCGTGAAGCCAGAGGAGTCCTTGGCAGATTATTCTGCAGTAGATCAACAGATCTGTGTTAGGGAGCACAAGCTGGGAAATCCAGGGCTCCTGAAATATTTATGGTACTCCAGCAGCACAAATGGGTGCAGTTTAAGTGTTCTCTGGGAGTGCAGCGTTTTTAAAGCACTTTGTGCTTGTGCTGCAGGCAGGACGCTGTGCTCTCAGCCCACCCAGATGTGGTTTGGATGGTTTTGGTTGTGAGTGGGACCTTTTAGGAAGGGCCTCTTGGGAAAGTTCTGATTCCTCGTGATGCTGTAGCTCAAGCAATGTGAGCATTGATCTTCTGATGCAGTGCTGTTCTAAAGCCTTTCTGGGTTACTGAACCCAAAATGCACATCCTGGGAGGCAAGAACCTGGTACCTGGGGTGATGTTGATGCTCTTGGCTCACACATCCTCGGGATCTTGCTCAGCCAAAGCAGCAGCTTTGAAAATGTCACTCTTTGGGGAGCTTAGTGCAGTAGTTGTGGGAGAAATGAGTCTAAACTTCTGTTCTTATTAGCAGATCTGAAGATTCTGGAAGCCACTGAGGGCTTTGCAAGTGCCGTAATCCTTTTTGGGGTGTTAATATGCAAATATTGGGCTGCAGAATAAAACTTTGGTAGTGGTTATAAACTCTTCCAAAAGAGCTCCTGCTGCTTCGTTGATAATTGTGGAGCTGAGGTTCCATCCTGACGTGGGATCACAGGGACAAGGTCAGCTTGGGTAGAAACTTTCTCAGGGAGAAAGCCATGAAAGGTCTGATTATCTGAGAAGTGTAATTGAGGATCTGTGTTCCTTTGATTAAAGCATCTTTGGTCAGAGAGGCAAATCAGCACTAAATGCCCGAGAGAGACTCTATGAAGGAGAGGAGAAAAGCAACCTTTCATCTGGGCTGTGCATAAAACAAACACTGCTTGGTGTGATCTCTGGTTTTAGATTTGGCTTTTAGAGAAGATTTGAACTGAAGCTGTGAGGAAAGCAGCACATTGAGGCTTAGGATAAAACTCTGGCCACGTGCAGTTCAAAATCCTGCAGACACCAGTGTTCCTGGGGTGAGCTGTCATTGTTTAAGAGGATATTGCAGTGGGTAGAAATTAAAACTAATTTAAAATTAAACCATAGCAAGGATCATAAAGCAATTGACCTGTAGAGAAATCAAAACTGAAGGTAAAGTGTTTTTACAGCTTGGACCTTAAAATAAAGGTCTGGCAGGCTGAGGGTTATGGGTTGGGAAATAAAAGTGTAACAGGTGAGCTGGGTGCTTGAGGGCAGGTTATGAAACTGCTGCCAGTGGAACAGCTCATCCCTGGGGATATCTTGGGAATAACGTGCAGTCCCACAGCCTGGCTGCCCTCAGCAGTTTCTCTTTGTTTATTGTGTGCTGTTGACACACTGTGAATGGTTTTTGAGTTTGTTCAGAGCGTTTCAAGATGCGAATTAAAACTCTGGAACGTCACGTGCTGGCTTGGCAACCTTTGGCATGGGATTGGCCACTGGAAATCTCACCCTCAGTCCCTGTCCTGTGGTTCCTTCTGGTTTCACACAGGCACCACACAGCATCCGCTTTTTGGGGGAAGTGAAAGTGAATTCATGTGGTGAAACTTCACTCTCTACAGTTTGGGCTTGTCCTGGATCAGAGCTGAGTTTGTCCCCTCCTGTTCCTGATGTCGCTCGGTCGTGCTCAGAGCTGCTGGGGACAGAAGCAGCCTGTGTGGGAAAGGAGTTCATATTTCCAGTAGTAAGTAGGTATTTAGGGAGGAACTGAGTAGCTTGGAAAGAAGGAAGAGAGGTATTTAAACTGAAAATAGGCTTATTGTGTGAAACCCAGGAATTAGTGCTGATAGCTAGCAACGGCTTTGGTGAAATATTGGAGTGATTTGGGGGAGATGGGAGTTTGTAGAGGTTGCTTGGTTCCCTCTGTGCCTCGGTGATTTGTCTCCTGTTATGTAAAGGCTGCTCACCCTTGCTGCTGCAGGAGGTCAGCGTGGGGAGAATCCCTCTGTTCATGGACACTTCAACCCCTGTGTCACAGAACGTGCTCCTGGAGCTGATATTTTCCACCCTGAGCTGCCCATGTGCAGCCCTGCAGCGTTCGTGCTGCAGCCACCGGGCCGGGGCAATTATGTAACCGGAGCCTGGAGTTCCCCTTTGAAATATTGAACATCCTTAGGTCGGAATAGGAACGCTTTGGGTGGGTTTTTGTGGATGTGTTTTGTGATGTAAATGTGGGGTTGTGCTGGGCTGTGCCTTGTGGTTACCTCAGGAAGGGCTCCACGGTCTGTGCAGGTTTGACCTATTTGTAGTAATAATCCTTACCTGGAGCAGCCTCCCTGGCACATCACATTCTCCAATATCACCTCTGCCATCCTGTTTGTGTGCTGCTTGGGCTTCTTTATTTTTGTTTTGAACACATCTCCTCCTTCACTTCCTTTAGGATCTTCCTTAAAAAAACAGTAATATTAAAAAAAAATAAATCCTCAAAGCGTTTTTCCATCACAACTTTTTACACTGTTATCTCCCCATTAGTTGCTCACCAGGGGTTTGATGATGATTAAGCAAGACTGTTTGTGAGAGAATTAACTGTTTGCAGGGAGTTTCCAGAGCATTTCTGTGCTGTCCATCATGTGCATGGAAGCAGCTCACATCTCCTCAGTGTTGGGTGTTGTGCTGCTCTTCCTGTAACACAAGTGAAATGTTGTTTTTAGGTGATTTTTGGTTCACCTGCCAGTGCTCTGCATTTAAAACACACCTTTCCCACTCTTCTCAGTGCTGTTTATTAAAGTCACCCTGAATGTGGCTTTAATCTATAGACAGCAAACATCTTCCTCCATGGAAATTTAACAGACTGTATTTCATTAAGCTTAATTAATGGATGATAAGGTTTTGCTTTTGAAAGTAAGTCAACAGAAAAGCTTTGAAAGCCTCTGTCATTTACTGGATGTGCAATTTGAATGAGAAATCAGTTTTAACAAAATTATAGTTTCCATCTGCCTCTGATACTTGCTGATGTTAGGAATTCTATGTCCATTCTCAGGTAAATGCCATCAGTGACCCAAAATAGCATTAACATTTTCCCTTGTATTTTACAGTGAAAAGCAAAGAACAAGAAAAGACCACAGATGTGAAAGCAATTAAAAGTAAGATCAAACTTCTGTCTGTAAATTCAGATCTCTGCCATCATCCCCCATTTTTATCTTACCCAACAGGATCACTTCCTTACTCCTGAGCACAGATCTGACCTGTGCATCAAACCCAAACCAAACCCAGAAGTTAATTCTGTTTCTGGCTATTTATAGTAACTAATCTTTCCTCCTCATCTTGCTGAATCTGTAGGTACAGAAAGTTATTAAGTTATGTCAGGCATGAGCTTTAATTCAAAGTGATCAGCCCGGTCACCTTGCATGTGGTGCTTGTTCCTTATCCTCAGCAAATTGCTCCTGAAGTTTCTTGCTCAGGTGCAGTGTCCTTTGGAGTTTGCAAAGTGCAGCTTCACTGTGTCTGATTTGCAGAAGAAGCTGCAGATTTAACTTGGATGGGGCTTGTGAGGCTGAAGATCCAAATCCTGAAGGAGCCATTCTGCTGCTGCTCTGGGTGGTGCAGAGGTCTTGTACTAAATCTCTTAGGAAAGGAGAAAAGATCTTGCTGGAAAAGAGATTTATAATCTGTAGGAAAACAGTTTGTGTATCCAAAGCAGATTTTCTTGCAGTACTGAAAGGAGATGAGGTAAATGCCAGAATCTGATCTGTTACCTTTATACCCTCAGACGAAATCCTGTTTTCTGTATTTGGTAATGTGTTATCTGCACATCAAGAGAAAATTCAGGCTATTTTCACCTTGGTGGTCTCCTTTCAAATCCATTTCATAGCCACACCTTACCTTTCAGTGCAACTAGCAGTTTGGTGACTGAAAATAAAAATAAACTTGAAAATTTATAATGTGGCACGTTGTGAGCTGCTGCAGCAGAGAACACTTTTGTTTATCCTTGGAGTAGAGCACTTTTTTTCTCAAATGTCCATAATATAAAATTAAATTTGAATCTGATTGACAGAAGCCTGTAGCATCATGAGGAATGTGGCACCACAGAAGTAACCTCCACCAAATTTTCCCACTGCTGCCATGCCTTGGCCTTGTTAAAAAGGTATTTTCTCCATTATTGCTGGTATAAAATACCCAGAGGCTTTGTAAGAAGCAGCAAGTGGTGTCTTGGTGTCCAATCCTGCAAATGCACAATAATTTAAATGTTTCCACTGCTCCTGAGGTATCTGTGCTGTGACATCTAAGTGTGAAATTGTCACTGCTGTCATAAAATTGGCAATAAAAGTAAAGTGCTGCAGCATGGAAGTCATGAAGCCCAAGCTGCCTGACACCTTGATGGAACACATCCCTGGGAGGTGCTGAGATAATCAGCTCATCTGATGTGCTTTATTTTTGAGTCAGAGGTGTAAGGTGTCCCTGCATGACCATCCTCATCTGACACAGCTTCCTGAGAGCTTTGGAATCTGCTGTGAGCGTGCTTGGGGGGTTTTTCAGCTTTGTCATCAATCAACAATTAGCAGAGTTTTTTGTGAGGAAGTTCTTATTTGTTCTTTTTGAGCTCCAGCCACTTGTGTCCTAAACAGCCAGAGGGGTTTGAATTTATAACCTGGGTTTCATCAGAGGTATTTCCTTATTGCTTTTTTTTGTTTGTTATTTTTTTTTTTTTCTCTTGCCACCAAGCAGAAGCAATAAAAATATTTTTGAGAAATAATTCATATTAAACCTCACAGATAGCTTTGCAGTTCAGGATTTTAAAACACATTTTAGCTCTCAAAAAGGCATGGAAATGGATTGGCAGGAGCATTGGAATTAAACTAAATTGTTGACAGAGTATAAAGTTGTTACAGTAGTGGTTATCAAGGAAGCAGGAAGGGTCAGGAATATTTCACTTGCAAACTTAGATGTGGCATCTCTTGATTTGCTGCTGAATAAGGAAAACAGAGGTGGATGAGAGTGAGTTTATTCTTGCAATAATAAAACTTGTGGTCTTTAATCAGATCTTTGATCAAAGATGACACGCAGTGCTACAGTGAGGTTTTATTGAGACTGACTCTTGCCACCTCCCTGGTGTATTTTGGGGTGCTTAGAAGAGCTCTTGGGGTCTTTGTGCTTTAACAATTCCTGTCTTGATTGCAGCTCCAATGCCAGTACATTCCCCTCA
The DNA here is from genome assembly GCF_009819885.2 of Catharus ustulatus. Classification (NCBI taxonomy): domain Eukaryota; kingdom Metazoa; phylum Chordata; class Aves; order Passeriformes; family Turdidae; genus Catharus; species Catharus ustulatus. The sequence goes on along the minus strand of NC_046242.1, from coordinate 3,325,554 downwards.
GAGAAGCACCAGGAATCATGCCTTGCTGGAGGCTGCAGGACCAAGCCATGTGGCCATCAATGCCATCTCTGCCAACATGGACTCCTTCTCCAGCAGCCGCACAGCTGCCCTCAAGAAGCAGCCAAGTCACATGGAAGCTGCTCACTTTGGAGACTTAGGTAAGGCTGGGATAATGGCAGCTTTGCTTTTTATTCTCTGTATTCCTGGTTTTACATATCCCTTGGTTTTAGGTAAACAAATGGGTAATGAAGGTGTGGCTGCTGTTACAGTAGCATCTGTGTTACCCTGGGAGGGTTTGAAGGGAGCAGACAATTCCTTTAGTTTGTTATTGTGTTGGAATTGCCTCTTCACAGTTGCACTGTTTTAGAATCCAAGCCCCTCGTGTGTGTGGTACAATAAGGACTCACCCCCTTTCACCTTTTCCTTCAGGCAGATCGTGTCTGAACTACCAGGCTCAAGAGACCAAATCAAGCCTTTCCAAGACCCTTGAACAAGTCCTGCAGGACAGTGTAGCCCTCCCTTACTTCATCCAGTTCATGGAGCTGCGCAGGATGGAGCACTTGGTGAAATTTTGGTTAGAGGCCGAGAGCTTCCACTCCACCACCTGGTCCCGCATCCGCGCGCACAGCCTGAACACGGTGAAGCAGAGCTCCCTGGCAGAGCCTGTGTCCCCCTCCAAACAGCAGGAATTGGCCTCTTCTCCTCCTGCTGGGTGGCTGGAGGAGAGGCTGGAGGGCTCTGGCACGGCCCAGCTGCTGCAGCCCCAGCCTGACAGAACTGCCAGCAGCCAGAACCACGCGGGGCTGCCGGGGAGGGAGAGCCGCAGCAGCGCCGCTCTGCCTCTGAGCAAACCAGACACAGGGACTCACTCTCTTCCAGCTGATCAGCAAGAATCTTCCAAGCTTTCAGTATCAAACAGAAACAGCCCCTCCTCTGCACTAAAGGACTTGTCAGGAAAACTCATGAAAAGTAAGTGCTGTGTGTTCCCTTTGGTTGGAGAGGGGGGAAATGGGGAATGGTTTTGTGCAGGGAGCTGCCTCAGTTCTCAGGTCCTTAGCAGTGTGATGTTGAAAGGAAGAAAGTTTTATGTATCACTGATGTTAACTTGCTGCTGGACAGTTTGAGCTGTGTATTGTTTGACTTGTTTAAAAATAAAAAAGCTGCTGAAGAGACTTCAAAATCATTGTGTACTCAATGAGCTTAGGTTGCTTCTGTTCTTCCATGTGTACTCATAAGAAAATTAGTGAACATTGCTATGTCTAGTTCTTCTCTCACTCATCCCACCCCACCTTAAAAGAATTGCAGAAAGTTTGGATGGTGGGGCTCAGAAATGATAATTAACTTGCCATGGAAGGTAAATATCCTGTATTACATAAAATGACATAAGTGGTTGTGGAGATTTATGTGTGGAATGTACTGTTTTTGTTCTTGGATTTATTTGATAGAGTTCCTCCCCTTGTAACTGCTTTGTTGTCATTTGGATTCCACCTCTTCAGAGGCTGCTGGAAGTAAGAATGAAATTAAAATATTTCCTTTTGGTAGTGAGCTACATGCACAGTAACATGTTTCTCTACTTTGCATCTACTCAGTCCTCCCTCATTTGTGCAAGTCCACAGGCAAAAAGGAAACACTTCTTTCTTCATATTGGTTCCTTTTGTTTGCCCAACTGTTTCCTCGTGTTGCATCCCTTTCTCTTGCTGTTTGTCTTTCTCATGTAGTTATTTATCATGTGCCTACACAGTAACCTCAGCCCCAAAGTCACTTAAACAAAGAAAATGATGTTTTAGTCATCAAAGCATCTCTGCTTTCTGATGTCCAAAAGAATTTGAAAACACAAGGTCTTATTGAGAAATCTAAGAATTTGAGTGTAATTTTTTTTCTCTCTTCCAGAGCAGAGTCCCAAGTCTCAAAAGCTGATGTGTAAAGAACACAACTTGTTTGATGCATATTATTTTTAAGATTTTTTTCCTAGTAATTTCTGTATAATTCAAATGATTTCTCTGTGATGAGGGCTAAAAATTGGGAATTCCACTTGCCTGGAAGGTGTTGCTTCTGGGACTGTGGTGTGCAGCTGAGGAAGTGGGTTCTGCCCTGTGTAGTGGTAGGGAAAATTTGGAGCTGTGTTGTTTTATTCCATCTTAGTCCATGCTGGGTTTGTTGTGATCTGGTTGGAGATCACACAGTCCCTGCAGCTGGTCAGGAGCAGAATATGAATATCCTGCAGTGGAAACATCACTGAGAATTAGACACCTGCTTTTCTGAAGAGCAAATGTTTGTTACTCACTCATACCAAGGGATTCCAAGTTTGATTCTGTGTTTCTTCCCTACAGGTATAGAACGGGATGCAGTTAAGACTTTTACCAAATATATTTCTCCAGATGCTGCTAAACCAATCCCTATTACAGAAGCAATGAGAAATGACATAGTTGGTAAGAATGAATAACTGCTTCCTCACTTCAGAGGTGCTCTGTCCCCATAAAAATGTCTCTGATACTTCACTTGTATTTATCTTGAATTTATCTTTACTTGTATTTATTTTTATGAATTTTAAAGGCAGCTATAAAAAGATAGGAGGTTACAAGTATCAGAGGACCTAACTTTCAGCAGTGCTGTGAATATCCTCATAAAAACTTTCAGATTTTGTGTAATTTAGGGAAAGAATTCTTGGTGGGGATCCAGATATGAGTCTCAATCAGATATTTTAGCCATGTTGTTATTTGGCCAGCTTTGAAAGCTGGCTCAGTCAGAAACCAGCTGATTTGAACTGCAATTTTTCATTAACTAGTCCTTGCTCATGCCTTTCAACCAAATCCATGTTAAAATGAACCTGCTCTTGCTTTGCAGCAAAGATCTGTGGGGAGGATGGCCAGGTGGATCCCAACTGCTTTGTTACAGCACAGTCCATAGTGTTCAATGCAATGGAACAAGAGTGAGTTGCTGCAATGCTTTGGGTTTTTGTGTCTCTTGGGCTAAAGGTTCTGTTCAAAATGTTTATGGAGACATAATAATATCAGCACTTTCCTGCTGTATTTGAAACTGCTCAGCTCCCTCCTCCAAATCCACTCTTGCTGAACTTGGCTGTTCACACTGTTGTGTTCTTTATCTCATTTCCTGCTTGTTTTGCTTTTATCCAACCAAAAGTATCAGAATTCTGGGCAGTTGCTGATTGGTTCTGAGGGTCCTTGGGTGCTGCTGACCTGCTCAGTGATTGTGCTGTCTCTGTGCAGGCACTTTAGTGAGTTTTTGCGGAGTCACCATTTCTGTAAATACCAGATCGAGGTGCTGACCAGTGGGACTGTGTATCTGGCTGACATTCTGTTCTGTGAGTCAGCCCTCTTCTATTTCTCTGAGGTGAGTGTCAACATTTGGGTTTGCTTTTAGATGCCTTTCTAGCAGATGAAAAAAATCTGTTCATTCCTTGATGGCTTTAGGGTGGATGTTGGGAGGGAATTGTGAGGTGGGGAGGCCCTGGCCAGGTTGGATGAGGCTTGGAGCAACCTGGGATAGTGGAAGGTCATTTTTAAGGTCCCATTCCACCCAAAAAATTCTGTAATTCTATGATTCTAAACATAATAAAAAACTCAAGGTGTATTTTTTTTTTTTGAGAGAAAATGCATTGAACTTTTTTCTGCCCCCACACAGAACTAATCCAAATGTTCAGACCTGTCCATTGTGTTGTGGAATGAGTATTTGTGATTTCCTCTCCAGTTAGTGAGTGCTTCTCAGAGTCTCTTTGCTTTGTAGAAACTTTGACATTGTCATCTTGATCTTCACATTGTAGTGACTGTAAGAGCCTGAAGTGTTACTGCAGGTGACAAATCATAACCAGTGCTATGTGGAGAGGGCACCTTTAGTGATGTGATAGGTTGAGTGAAAGATTTCAGTTTCAGGCTCCTGCACCTTTAAGGAATCAGCTCTTGGCATGCTTGTCCTGACAGTCTGACAGGCTGATACAGTTTGAAACTGCAGTTTGGGAAGCTGAGACAATGTGCTGAGCTCAATGTAAGCTAAATGTAGCATGAAAATGGTGTTTCCTGTCCTAGGATCAGACAAATAGTTTTTTGGAAACTAAGTACAGAAAAGAAATGTCAGAAGTTCCCTTTTTTTCTTTTTTTTTTCCTTCCAAGCAAGCTAAATATGTCTGAAACAGAAATTCAAAAAATGATGTCTTGGTGACAACTTTGCATCATTAATACATGCCCTATGTTTCTTGTTCTAAATGGGAAGAAGGAAGTTTAAAAATTATTAACAGTTTCTTGCTAAAACTTCTTTAATCTCCTCTTTTTATGATTTCTTTTCCAGTACATGGAGAAGGAAGATGCAGTTAATGTACTGCAGTTCTGGTTGGCAGCAGATAACTTCCAGTCTCAGCTTGCTGCCAAGAAAGGCCAGTATGATGGGCAAGAAGCACAGAATGATGCCATGATTTTGTATGACAAGTGAGGGACTTCTACAATCCTTTGTTTCTGTACTTGTGTGTTGTGCTGTGCAAAAGGAATTTCTCTGCACTCTGGGGCTGTTCTGCTGAGGTGCATTTTATCAAGGTGGCTTTTGATGTGTTTGCACACATGAACTTTTCATGTGTTTTGATATATATGAGGAGAAATCCTTACAAGGATTCCATTCTTAAACATAACTCAGGAGTTTCAGGACTTGATTGCTTTAGTTTGGTTGGGAAATATCAAAGCTGATTGGTTGACATTTGAAAATGGAAGGGGTTTAAGCCTTACAGCAGATACAGCTCTGCAGAAAAACCTTGATGTTCAGATACTGTTAATCCCTATAAAGTAGGCTGTAGAAACTGTTCTCACATGTATTAAAAGCCAACTAGTGCTTGTTCTTACTAATGTGAAATATTTCCTTTTTTAAGGAAGCAATCAGATCTTTTTTAATATCAGACTTTCAGGAGAGGAACTTTCTTCCTGTACTTTGTGCTTCACTGTAGCAATAAGACAGCTGGGAGACAGACAGCACAACTGCTTCCAGGAAATGTTTGTTCTTAAGTGTGAGGCTTTACCACACTTGAGTTATTACCCAAGGAAGAAATAATAATTGGAGAGGAAGCAAATGCTTCACTCAGAGGTTCATCAATCATTCCCCCATCCAATGAGCACTGATCATTGTAGAGCCAATGCTGCTTTGGAGTCCTGGGTGTTTCCTGCTCCATTCCTGTTTTCCATTCCCTGTTTTTCATCTTTCAGGGCAGGGCTCTCAGATCTGTTTCTGGGAGGGGGGTGTCTCACCTGTAGTCAGTGAGGACCAGTTTTTTTTGCAGTATCTGGGGGGCAGGTGAGCACTGAGCACTTGCAGAGCTTTGCAAATCCTGTTTGTGTTGTTTCCTTGCCCTGCCCCAGGTACTTCTCCCTGCAGGCCACACATCCTCTGGGGTTTGATGACTCTGTGAGGCTGGAGATTGAATCCAACATCTGCAGGGAGGGGGGGCCTCTCCCCAACTGCTTCACCACTCCCTTAAGGCAGGCATGGACAACCATGGAGACGGTGAGATCCTTCTTCAGAGTGGGGTTCACTTAGTGAAGGTGATGTGGGGGTTCCACAGTGTGCCCCTGATTTGTCCTGTTCCCTCACTGACTTTCTGTTACCTGGAAAATCTGCCAGACTCTTTTTCCCCAGCCTGATTTGAAGATACCACCCACTGGCTGCTGTTAATGCTCTGTGAAATGTTTGTCTTGGGTGATTATTGCAGTTTAATGGAAGTAACAGAATTTCCTCCCATGTGAATTGCTATCAACAGCTTATTTTATATCTTTAGAAAATTTTCCTTCCTTTTGGTAGGAGTTGTTTGCAAGTCTAATACAGTGCTGTGGTTAATAATGTAACTCTGGGATACCCAGATACCAGAAATGAATGATTTGATTCTGGAGCTGCAGAGAATTGTGAACTGTGAAACAGAATAACTGTAAAGCCTGTCAATGGGGGGGAAAACCTCCCTGAACTTCAGTTCCAGTTACTGGGGGATTTAATTAATAGGCAGTTGGGTTTGTTCATTTTGCAGCAGGATTGAAATTTAAAGCAATGCAGTTGCTAATCCACAGTAATTCCATGCTTGGGTGCTTTTACTTGTGCTCCATCTACACCAGGACTGAGATGTTTGTGTGCTCTTCTCTAATGATGCAGCCCAGCCTTGATTAAAGAGAACTTTTCCTATCTCTCAGGTTTTCCTACCTGGTTTCTTGTCCAGCAACCTTTACTACAAATACTTGAATGACCTCATCCATTCAGTACGAGGAGATGAGTTCCCAGGAGGGAACACTGCACTGAGTATTCATGGCCCTGGTAGCTCTCCTGACACTGATTTCATGGGGAGCACGGATGGCTCTGCCTCCCAGGTACCAATTTGGGTTTTCTGTGTCAATATCCACATTTTTACCCTGTTAGGAAACACCATTCCACTTTGATTTAAAGCCTGTTTTGTGTTAGGATGTGTTTAATTTACCTGCAGCTCAGTTCTGTCAGAAGTGTCTCTGCTGCCTGTGCTGCTCTTATTTCTTTACATCACTGATGTCTTTATTAAGCTGTTACTATTACTGAAGATTTTTTCATGATGCCATAATATCTAAGAATGCTTATTATTAGAAATAACATTATTTTGTCAATACCATAGTTACAACTTTAGGTGAAAATTGACACTTGTGAATATGCTACCAAATTTAAATATAAACATGTGAGCTTTGTGTGCATGGTTATTTTAAAGTGCCAGATCTTCTGTCCTGTAGAATAAACTCATTTCCAGAGCTGGAGGGATCAATCTGTTCAAACACAGAACAGATTCTGGCTAGCCTGTAACCAGGGCAGCTTGGAAACTGCAAGGCCAGCTGAGAACAGAAGAGCCAAGCGAGTGCTGCTGTTACTGAACTCTGCAGGGCTACCCTGAGCTTCAAATCCAGTATCCACACCAATGTTAGTCATGTCCTGGCTTTCCAGCTACTTGGAAGCTGTACTACCTGCTTGTACTATTTTTAAACCTCCTAATTTGCAAGGAGGGAATATTCCTTCCCTAGCTGTGAAGTGGGGAATAAAATCTGAGTTCTTGAAGCCTCCTGCTGCTTGATCCTCTGAGCAGGAGGAACTGCTGGTAATTGGCTGGGCAATTTAGGAAATGAGGTGCTGCTTTCTGTGCTGTGCATTCCTGTTGTGTGAATAGGAGAATCTCTGGGTCTCTGCATATTTTTGCATAAAGAGCAGCAGGAAAGGAGCTGCCATTGGTGCTCCTGCTCCGTGCTGAGGCGATAATGGATCGCTGTGTGTTGTGCCCTCCCTGCTGTCGCTCTGATGTTTCCTTGCCTTTTTTTTTTTTTTTTTATCTTCCCTTAATCTTATATAAATACTCCAGGCCAGAAGATAAATGTTTGTTCTCTGTGCATGGGGGAGGCATCTGTGTTTGGGAATTGAGCAGGAGAGGGATGTTGCAGACTCACAACAAATGATTTGCGAGCGCACACGGATCTGTTGAGCTGATTGTGCTGACCTGGCCTTTGTGCCTTTGCCTCTGCCCACAGAACTTTATCATCCCTCTGCTAAAAACAGTGTCCTGTGAGTTGGGAATTCAAGGCTGTGTAGACACACTAATTCTTTTATACTCTTGGAGGTTTATCAGTGTTAGAAGCACTAAAATTGCAGTTTTGTTAAGAAGCTTGTAGTTGTCTGCATTGGGCACTAATACTTAGAATTTTTATTTGTAGTCCAGTGTCAAAAAGGCTAATGTTAAAATCCTGAAAAATTTTGATGAAGCAATAATTGTAGATGCTGCAAGTCTGGATCCAGAATCTTTGTATCAACGAACATATGCAGGGTAAGGTTCATTTCAGTGTATTGTTTCCTTTCTGGTTACTTGTTTCACCTCTGTTTCATTTTTGCTGTGTCCCCCTGCATGGAGAGTAGGCCTAAATGCAAGATCTTAGTCCATGTCTTAATATTTGACACTAAATTTATTTCAGTAGTGTAGTTTAACACCCAGGAAAATATTTCTAATTGGTTTTTCTCTTCCTGTTAGTTATTGTTCCTCTTTGATTCCAAAATATAGCCAAGTATAGCTTTCCATAATGCCAAAGTCCTTTAGAGCACCCACATGGTTCTTCTCTCCTCTCCTCAGGAAGATGACATTTGGAAGAGTCAGTGACCTGGGACAGTTCATCAGAGAATCTGAACCAGAGCCTGATGTCAAAAAATCAAAAGGTTTGCTTTGCTCTTTCTCTCCATTTCTGTAAACCTCTGCAGAGCTGCTCTCTTCCCTGCTGGAGTTAAGATAGGCAAAGTGTTTGACTCTTTCCAGATCTGTTTTAAGCCAAATAGAGATGCTGTTAGGGGGTTGGCCTGTACTGAGGCAAAACCCATCTCTGGCCCAGTTTCCTATCCAAATTCTGCTTTTCTGGTCCAGCTGGACTCTGGGGAGCATGAGCAGCCTGTGGGAGTTGGAGCTGTTGATGGAACCTGGCAGGGATGGAAGTGTCAGCAGCTGAGCTGCTGATCAAACCTTCAGAGCTTTGGTCTTGAGATGAAAAAGAGCTGCAGCTCTCCACATGCTTCCCACCCAGGCTGGGACCTGCTGCTGGTGCTGCTTTTCAGCTCTGGGAAAGGCTCAGTGTCCAAATGGCTCCAGGCAGTCCCTCGTCTCTCCTGCCACTCCTCCATGTCCTTCTTGCAGAGCAAACCCTTCAGAAGGGTGGCAGGAATCAGTTTTGTACCTCCTCTGCTGACATAACTTGCTTGCTGTTTCTATCTCAACCAGGGTCCATGTTTTCACAAGCAATGAAGAAATGGGTTCAAGGAAATACAGATGAGGTGTGTCCCCTTTCATGTTCTTTTTGTGACTTTACACTTTAGATTAAGAACATCAATACTTTATTTCTCTAATCCTGGCTGTTACCTCTGAGTATCTTTTTGCTGCACCAAGAACAGGGAGACTCTGTGTGCTAAATATAATTTGATTGCATGTATGTGTGAAACTAGTTTGGTCTTTGCCAGTGCTTGCTGGTTGAACAATTAAGTGTGTGCTTGCAGTCAGGGATTTTTTTATTGTGGTTTTATATATCTGTAAGTAGGGGTGGAAGTGCTGTTTGATTTTTATGGTGAAGTGACCACTGCACATGGATTCCAGGCTGCATTCTTCCCCCTCTGAGGGGCTCTTGGGCAAATCACCAAGAGATAAATCTAAAATCTCCACTAACTCTCTTGGAAATTGCATCAAGCCTTAAGTACAATAATTGAACTTAACTTCTGCTTGGAATCCAGGTGCGTTTCCATCAAGGGAGGAAATGTTTGTACAGGTTATGGAGTTGTGAAAGTTACCCTGACTCCAAGGCTGTGCTGAGAGCACTGTGTTTGGCTTTGAAGAACCTGAAGCTATGTGTGTTTTGGGCTGTGTTTTTCAGGCTCAAGAAGAGATGGCTTGGAGGATAGCAAAGATGATTGTCAACGACGTCATGCAGCAGGCGCAGTGTGAGCAGCCTTTGGAGAAGGTCACCAAGGTAGGGGGTGGAAAGGCTGCTGCCTTCAGCTGGCTCCAGCCAGGCTGTGGGAGGAGCAGAGCTCTCACTTGCCTTCCTCCTGTGGCTGAAACCCACGCTGGTAAACGTTCAAACCAGCAGAGCATAAGAGGAAGGAATGAAGGTTGGAAGTGTTTCGGCCTACGTGTGATGTAGGAATTTCTCAACAGATGCTGTGGTGGTTCTCCTGTGCAAGCATTAAACTTGTCTTAGTTTGAGTCTGCAAACTGCCTAATTAGTTAAAAGGGTGATCTGTGCTGCTGGATGAAGTGTAATTCCTTACTTGGCTGACACTTGCTGTGTCCTCTCAATCAGTAGTGATATTTCTGCTTGAAGTGTCAGTAAAACCCCACAGCTGTGAATTTCTCATTGGGTGCACTCATTTACACCGTTCTGTCTCCAGCCTTTAAAAAGCACAGGAACCCTGCCCATAGGTTTGTGTATTGTTGCTGTGGTGTTGTACAGCCCATGTGTTCTCTACCTAAAAAAGCCCAGTTCTGAGGTAGCAGTTGGATTTTGTGAAATACTGGTGACAGCAAGTTAATTTTTGGTACTTCTGACTTTCAGGCATGTGAGTTAGTAAAAATTAACTTGCATTGTGTTCAGTTATTGAAGGTAAACATGTGCCAAAGCCCAGTTATTGGATCCAAATGGGTGGATCCATAGTTTCACTGTGTGAGTGTTTTCTTTCTAATAGAGAAGTAACATTTAAATGACTTGTGTAATGATTTCACTTAATAGCTTGGCTGCAAATGATCCAGTTCCAGTCTGCCTGGATAAAAGGTCACTCAGCAGAGTATTTAGAAATCTCAAATGGCTGCAGATGCTCTGGATTCAATTAAGCAAGTAATCAAAAGGTTGAATGTGTTTGGATTAGGTTTGGGGCTTTTTCTTCCCCAAACTCAAACAAAACTGGCTTAACATTTTTAAATACAAAATGTCTTTCTGTTGAACAATTACCTTGCATGTTTTAGGGTAAAATGAACTGTTTTTCCCTTTTCCAGCTATGATTTTAGAAACTCCAGGACAGGAAATCTGGTTTTCCACTTTGAGAACGAGTGAACTTTCCCCATTTGTGGATTCTTTAACACAGCCAATAAAAACAAAGCACTGTTACTCCAACCTGGAATCTCCCTCATTTCTAAGGAAGAATGAAAAAGAAGCAATCCTGGACCTGCACTGTAGAGAGTGAAGAAACACTTTTCCCTGGTGTATGTGGCATTCACAGTAATGATGATTCTGAGATGAAGATGCAGTTTACAAATGTGTCACTGAGAAACTGTGATCGACTTCACAAATACTTGACCCTGTCTCAAAAAAAAGACTTTTAAGCAAAATATCTGGAATGGGACACAGAGGCCACAACAGAGGGGAAGGTTTTGCTGTAGTTTCTAGTTCTACTGCTTGTAATTTTTAAACACAGAATTGGAAGAGCTGTGGGGTGAATCCATTGGCAGTGAATGACCTGGAACGTTCTAAGTTTAATTTTCCGTTACTTGAAATAGATGAGTATTCAACTGTAAGATAAATGTATTTTACTTCATAACTGCATTAACTTTGAAGGCAGTGTAGAAGGGTCAGGAACTCCTCCTTGTTGAGCTCTTCCACCTGCACACACACCACACACACCTCCCCTGCTTCCAGCACGGAGCAGATCCAGGGCTGGTCCTGCAGCAGGTTGGACCCTGCAGGCTGCTCCACCATCCCACGAGCAAGGAAAAAACGGAATTGCTGCCATTCTCCATCGCTTGTCATCCTCCACCCAACATAGTATCTAATTCCAGATGTTTGGTTTACAAAGAAAAACAGTTTTTAATGACCTCTGGCCTTCTTCCTGACACTGTCAACACTTACCATGTTACACAGCACCTGGTTTTTTTCCCCCCAGCAAATCGATTTTGCAGGGTAGCAGAAGTACTCAGTGTCTCACCATTACATTACTGCTGCATTTTTAGTATATGACACTTTTATTTTGGGTTTTTTTTTACTCTAATGATTGCTTTTTTCCTCAAACTTGTGCAAAGAAATCACTATGCGAAGAATTCAAATCATTTCCAATGTTCAGAATATCTTGATTGACTAGAAAGTGTTATTCTGTTGCAATATTTGATTGTATAGAGACACACTGTATTGTTATGAAAAAGCAAAAAAGGCTGTGTATAGGTTTTTGGTACTATGTACCACCTCTTATTTCTCTCATACCCAAGCATTCATGTACTTAAAACATACTATATTTAATTGTGTTTTGATTTAAAATATATAAATATTAAAATTTGTGTTGATTTTCTGTTTTCATGGGGTTTGAAGGTAGGTGGGATGGGGTTTTTTTTGTGTGAGTTTTGCCCACGTTCTTAATGGATTATGTTAATGGCAGTGTGGTGAATATGATTAATTCTTATTTAAATAGTAAATAAGGTGTTCAATCCCAGGCCATGGCAGGGTGTAAAGGGGCAGGGGTTGGTTCTGAAGGATAGAACCACACTCAAGTCTTGCCTGTTTTAGTGCACCCCTGCCTCAGTTTCCCCCCTGGGCAGGATCCTGGCTGTGTTTATGGATTACAGGTCCCAGATCTGGGTATGGATATTGCTCAGGGCTGCGTTTTCTTTAAACTGGCCGGATGGAGTGTGAGAGGCTCTGCCTATCTTGAGTCATTTTGGATCAAAGCGGTGATTTCCCCACGGGAGTTGTCCCTGGGCAGCCTCGAACTCGCGGCCCCGGCGGGGCGCAGCGCTCACCGCCGGCCGCCAGGGGGCAGCAGCGCCGCGCTCGGGGGCTCGCGCCGCTTCCGGTGCACGTGGGGAGCGCGCACATGGCGGCGGTGAGCGGGACCGGGACCGGGATCGGGACGTGATGGGGATGGCCGGGATGGGCAGCACCTGCAGGCTGCAGGGCTGGGACTGCTGCGGCGCTCAGGGGTTTTCTCACCTTCCCCTGGGGCTCCCGGCGCGGTTCCTGCTCGGTGCAGGGCTCTCCCTGTGGAGGTTCCTTCTCCCCGTGCGGGTCTCCCTGCCGGGGTGAGGGGCTGTGCCCGCTGGGATTCCACTGAGCCCGCTGTCCCGCAGGACATGTCGCCGGACGAGGAGGATGTGCAGCGGCTCCTGATCCAGTTCCGCGATGAGGCGGGGGAGTGCCTGGGCTCCCCCTTCGACGTCCCCGTCACCATCACTCCCGACAAGCTGCAGCTGGTCTGCAACGCCCTCCTGCAGAAGGTGAGACCCTCCCCACCTCCCCGGCACCGACCCGGCGCCGCCCTTCACTGCCTCACCTGCCCCTTCTCCCGCAGGATGAGCCGGTGCCTCTGGCCTTCTTCGTCCACGATGCCGAGATCGTGGCGTCGCTGGAGAAGACCCTGGCAGGGCAGAGCGTGGAGACAGAGAAGGTCCTGGACATCATCTACCAGCCGCAGGCCGTGTTCAGGGTGCGGGCGGTGACGCGCTGCACCAGCTCCCTCGAGGGACACACCGAGGCCGTCATCTCCGTGGCTTTCAGCCCCACGGGAAAGTACGAGGGTCTGGCTGCAGGCGGGGAGCAGGGAAAGGCAGCAGCTGCCATTGTCCTGTCCTGGGGACGCTGTGCTGAGCTGTTCCTCCTCTCCCAGGTACCTGGCGAGCGGCTCTGGAGACACCACTGTGCGCTTCTGGGACCTGAGCACGGAAACGCCGCAGTTCACAGCCAAAGGTGGGTGCTGGGGTGTGCCAGGAGGGCAGCCTGTGACTCCCTCCCTCATGGACCCCCTGTCTGCCTGGGGGGACAAGCAGAGCAGAGCCTGCTGCTGTTTGAGCTGTCCAGGCTGGGGCTGTAGCCAGGAGAGGGAGTAGCTCTCTTTGGCAAAGTGGAAAAAGAGGGTCCCGGCTCTCCCCTCACACCCACTGCGCTCTCTCTGCCAGGTCACCGGCACTGGGTGCTCAGCATTGCTTGGTCACCTGATGGCAAGAAGCTGGCCTCGGGCTGCAAGAACAGCCAGGTACCCTGGGCTGCCTCAGCATGGGGCTGGGGGGGATTAGGGGTGAAGCTTGTTTCTCCAGGGGTGTGAGGGTGGATCCCATCGTTTGAGCAGGATTCCCATTCTCCAGAGCAGCTCTGTGTCTGGATGGTGTTGAGAGAAGCATCTCTGTGCCAGGCAGCGCTGTGACACTGTCACCTTGGGGAGCTCTTGCTGCTGAGCCCTGCTGCCTTGTGGCAGATGCTTTTCCCTCTGTACAGGAAGGAGTCCAGGCTTTGGATGTGGTTCTTGGCAGGCAGCTCCATCACGAGGGAGGTGTCTGGAGTGAGGGAGGGTCAGGGCTGCTGTTGGCGTGACCCAGCCATGCAGCAGCAGCCTGGTCACAGTGTTCCCACGTGGACATGGCTAAATTCCCTCTGACAGGAACAGCAAAGGAGTTCAGCCCCCACCATGGGGCAAAATTCATGTGCTTGAAGTGCAGAAATGCCTGGGGAGGCAGGAGTGTGTGGTTAAATGGGAGCTGAGCTGCTGAGGTCAGTTGCCATGGCTGACCTTTGCTGCCAGAGTTGAGATGCCAATCCCAGGGAAATGTCCTGGGCCAGGCTGGTTCAGCCATGGTTTGGTGCTGGTCTGCCTTTAATTGAACCCAGAGAGCAGTCTGTCCTCCTTTTCCCTATTTCTCCCAAGTTTTTAAGTAGGAGATGACTAATGCCTTGGCTCTTAAGATGAACATTTATGTAGAGAGAGAATCAACAAGAGAAAACCAGCATGTGTCCCACCCACAGCATCCGATAATCAGCAGCGTTTAGTGTTTAGCTGTGGCTTTTGCTGTGCTCTACAAACACTCACAGAATCTCTGGCACAGGGTGGCTTTTTGGGGACCTGTATAATTTTTGAGTCAGATAACTTTGTAGCTGCAGCTCTGTAGGCAGACAGGAGGGCAATCAGGTCTCATTCTTTTGGGTGTCAGCTGATGGCTGCAGGGATTTGGAAAGGCATCCAGCCCCCTTTCCCTGCTGCTGCCTGCGAGTGCAAACACGATCCCAAGGACACCTCTGCTTTCTAAATGGAGCTCCAATATCTCTGGGATTCACATGATGTCTGTGGCCTGACGCAACCCCTGTGATTCCTCTCTTGGACAGATCTTTCTCTGGGACCCAGCCACTGGCAGCCAGATCGGCCGGGTGCTCTCTGGCCACTCCAAATGGATCACATGTCTGTGCTGGGAGCCGCTCCACTTGTAAGTGAAGGGGCCAGCTCAGCCCTTCCCCTTTGCTCCTGTGGAAAAGAGCAGCCTGACCTGAAGGGCATTGCTCCTGTTTGCCTTTCTCCTGTTACAGGAAAGAGCCTGTGTAGAACAGCTCTCAAGGTGAGCTGGGAAGGATGTGTGCAGCTGGGAGCCAGAAGTCCCAGCTGCTGCTCACAGTCCCTGTGAGTTGCTGGGGAATCACTGCCAGGCTGTGTCTCTTTTCCCCTGGGAAAACACTGCTTTTGTGGTGCTGCTCCAGCATTGCTGAGGTGGGAGCAGGGAAGCCTGGTGGTGTCCAAGGGCAGAGCACTCCTTTCTGCTCTTCTGATCCTGCTGGCCTCTGTCATCCCATTTGTTAATAATGAGGGATGATCAGCTGTACAATCCCCTTATCCCTTCGATCAGCTAAAGCTCCCTCTGGGAGAGGTGGGTGGAGTGGGACAGTTGTAGCCATTAATCCAAGACGTTACAGAAATAAATAAAAAAGAATAAGGGCCCCTTCAGAGCAGATCCCTGCAAATTGAATTTGCCAGTAGGAAGCTCCAGCTATTTTCAGACAATTAACTGGATTAGCAAAAAAATTATTGTAAGGAAGATGAGGAAATGGAGAGGAGAGACATGACCCTCCCAGAGATGCAGTTCTCTTTCTTCAGCCAGTTCCAGTGCAATGGGAGGGGCTGTGCTCTTCCTCACTGCTGGTGATAAAGATGTGTAAAGGACAGAGGGTTAGGACTGCCCTGTCCTTGCTGGGTTGTGGCCAGCTGCTTCCAGATGTGTTCAGTTTGTCCCCTGAGGCACAATGGATGTGGATGGACATTGCTCCTTTCTGCCCTGTCAGCACAACAGCACTCTGTCCCAGGCTGGAGATGAAGCATGGCAGAGGAACATCCAGCACATTCCCAATGCCATGGATCTGTGCCCCTGTGTCAGGCTGATTCCCTGCCCAGGGAAGGTGCCAGTTCATGGTGACCTCGTGGGTTACAGCTGTGCAAACAAGGTCATCACCAGTGCCTCAGCTGCCAGGTTTACCCTGCATTGATTTCTCCAATTGCAGCCCAAGAGTTGGTTTGGAGGAAGCATTTGTCTGCCTCTCCCCTGCTTTGTGAGACCTTGTTCTCTGTAGGTCAGTGCTCTGCCTGGCCTCTCTGATCTTAAGCCAAAAGAAAGTTGCATTTTATTGCATCCTCTGGGGCTGGTGGGGAAGGAGCTCGGGGGAGCTGCACAAATGGATTTGATCTCTTTGCCCAGAAACCCAGAGTGCCGTTACCTGGCCAGTGCCTCCAAGGATGGCAGCATCCGCATCTGGGACACGCTGATGGGCAGGTGTGACAAAATCCTCACGAGCCACACGCAGTCGGTGACCTGTGTGAAGTGGGGGGGCGATGGCTTGCTCTACTCCTCCTCCCAGGACAGGACCATCAAAGTCTGGAGGAGCCAGGATGTAAGTGAGGGACTGCCCTTGGGCTGCTGGCAGAGGGAGCTGGGCACACTGTGGGGTGGCTTTGTCTGCTCTTCCTGGCACAGCTTGTGCTCTGAAAAACAGAGCTGCTGTATCTTCTTGACTTGTCAGACCTGTTGCTTGGCACTATTTGCAAGAGGTAGTTGTTGTGATGTTTTCATCCTTAAGAGCATTAAATGGGGCTAAAAGCTGGAAACATCCCTGGAGCAACCTGAGCTGATGGGTGTTGTGCAAGGGAAACTGATTCCTGAAGCTCTGCAGTGTTGTGTCTTCCCTGCTTAGGCTGCCTGCAGCTGGGGCAAGCAGGTTGGCAAAGTTTGGGGTTGATCCCTGCAGGCTGGTGGGTCTGGTGGGTGCTGTGCATGCTTGGCCTGTCCCTGACTTTGGGGTGGCTTTGTCCCCAGGGGGTCCTGTGCCGCACCCTGCAGGGCCACGCTCACTGGGTGAACACCATGGCCCTGAGCACCGATTACGTTCTGCGCACCGGCGCCTTCGAGCCCGCCGAGGCCACCATCAACCCCCAGGATGTCAGAGGCTCCTGTGAGTGCAGAGGCTGGGGGAGGACTGGTCATGCTGGAAGTCAGGGTTTTTCTTGCCCATGCCAGGGTGGAGCAGTTTGGGGGATGGGGTGGTCACTCTGTTTTCAGAGGCTTTTGCTCCTGAATTGCCTTTGGCACATTGAGCAGTCACAAATCCTCCTGCTAAACCTGCAGAGCCAGGATTGGAATTGGCATGACAAGGTTATAAAGTTTCTTTTCATGTAAGGATTTCTAATCTCTCTTTCACCCTCCTTTTCCCTTTTTCAGTGTCAGAACTGAAAGACAGGGCACTGCAGAGATACAACCAAGTCCGGGTAAGTCCCTTTTGTCCCTGCTGTTACTTCTAACACCAACACTGGTGTACTTCCAGGCTCTCCACACCTGGCTTGTACAAAACTTGAGCTCTTTCTTCCCTTTTTCAGGGCCAGGAACCAGAAAGGCTTGTCTCGGGGTCAGATGATTTCACCCTGTTCCTTTGGAGACCAGCAGAAGACAAGAAGCCACTGGAGAGGATGACAGGCCACCAGGCATTGATTAACCAAGTCTTGTTCTCCCCAGACACCCGGATAATAGCCAGTGCTTCCTTTGACAAGTCCATAAAGCTCTGGGATGGTAGGACAGGAAAGTGAGTTGGTTTGTTCTGTTAGAGGTGGTGCAGGTGTGGAGTCTGTGTGTAATGCTCAGGGCACACAGGGCTGGGCCCCAGTTCATTGCCAGCAGCTCCCTGGTGTGTTCAGCATCTCTGTAGCCTCAACTCATACAAAGCCACTGCTGCCTCTGCCTTTTTCTGCCCTCAGGAAATCTCTTGTCCGGCTTTTCTTGTGTCAGGGTGTCTGTGCTTGGCTCTGTGTGTGCTGCCCCACTGTGACTCAGCCACAGCACTGCCTGGCACCTGTGTGCTCGCCCTGTTGCTGCAGGGTCGCTTCTCTGGGGCAGGCGCAGCTGTGGTGGGATGGGATGTTCCACTCCACTGATCTCCTGAAGATGTGTGTGTTGGGAACTGGAGACTGACCCAGTTTAAACAGTTCTTGTGCCAGAGAACAGCTTGTTCTGGATGATGCAAATTCTTGTAGTTACAAGTATTGCTGCTGGTATTTGGATGCTCCTGTAATCCAGCTTTTAACTTTCAGCTGCAGTACTGGTGAGCTCTTGGAGGCAGCAGTCCTCCCTTGCAAACCATCCTTAATGCTCATGAGCTTGGCTTTCATGTCAGTGATTTTAAAGGTCCTTCTAAATCTGGGCTGCTCAGCCAGAGAGGGAAGGACACACCTGTGCAGTGAGGCTGAAGTGTTGCCTGCTGGATAAGGGTTTCTTGGCAGAGGGTGTGAGATGAGAGAGGCGTCCTCTAGAAGGTTCTGAGCCCACTTGGGAGGGTTTTTGGATAGACTCTGTCTAACAATTGACTGCCTGGGGTGTGCTGGTGGAGGAGAAACATGAAGGCAAAGGCAAGTTTGGAACAAACCCTGCTGCTCTATCAGCCTGTCCTTGTCCCCAGGTACCTGACATCGCTGAGGGGCCACGTGTCAGCCGTGTACCAGATTGCCTGGTCAGCCGACAGCCGCTTGCTGGTGAGCGGCAGCAGCGACAGCACCCTCAAGGTCTGGGATGCCAAGACAAAGAAACTGGCCGTTGATCTGCCTGGCCATGCAGATGAGGTGAGCTGCCTGCTGGAGCTGAGGTGTTTGGGAGGCAGGAGGCAGTGAGCCCTCCTCCCAGCAGAGGTGACTGATTTCCATCACACCAGGTGTACGCAGCGGATTGGAGCCCGGACGGACAGAGGGTGGCGAGCGGAGGGAAGGACAAGTGCTTGAGGATGTGAGTAACCTGTTTGTCCACGAGGATGTTGCAGCTACTCCATGTGTCCCTGCTCCTCCGTGAGACCTGTGTGGCTAGGGCATGATCTCCTTGCAGGGAGCACAGCACTGGGTCAAATTCCAGCTTGGAGACCTGCCCTCTCTCAGGGCAGGAACTTTTGCTGGGAAATAACTAGAAAGCAGAGCCCCTCCAGCCCAGCAGTCAGGATGAAATTTGACTCGGATATTTTGACTCCTGGAGAGGGGAAGCACCAGCTGGTCAGGTCTTTCTTTCTGACCTTCTTCCCTTTCCCAGTTATGCAGACAAATTCCTGGGAGCTGGTTGCCATTTGGCTGTGTGTGGTGACCCAGGTCCCTGCGGTGCTGCTCTCCTCTGGTGCCTGCTGGGCCCTGTGGCAGAGCCCCACCACAGGGACACAGCAGCTCTTTCCCTTTCCAGATGGCGTCGATAGAACAGTGACATGGAGCTGCTGGTCCTGCCCTCAGCACAGTCCTGGGAGATCTCCAAGGTGATGGATGAAGAGACTGACCCAAACGTGGCTCTGTGTTCCTGTTGGCAACTCTCCCTCATGGACTCTTTCCTTATATTTATTTAAGGAAATTTTAATTTTTGTTCTTATTAAGAGCTGTGCGTTGCAGGGTGATTTTTTTCTGAACATCACAGGAGGGATATCTCATCTGCCTCCATCTCAACTGGCTTTTTATTGGAATTTCAGCCTCATAGTAGCCACTGCCCTGGAAGGGGCAAGCAGAGGGTGGAGACTGCTCGTGCCCTTTCTTGCTCTGTAAAGAATCCTGTGAAGAGGGTTTTAGTGGGAACAGAGAGGGTTGTCCTTGTGTGGCCTTCAGAGAGGGAGAAAAATGGGAAATTTCAGCACATCATTACATTGCAGAATTTTGCTTGGCTGCATGTCTGGGACAAAGATCTGCTGAGAATGGGGACTTGGGGATTCTCATTATTCCAGAAAGGTTTTGCCTTTCCACAGAGCCCCACTTCCATGTGGGCTGTGCTGAGCATTGTCTGCCAGTGATCCTCTGCACCCACAGCAGATTACTCCTTTGCTAATCTGGGGTGCACCAGCATGGACTTCAAATGACTGCTGGAGCTGTGCTGAGTTTTCAGGTTTCAGCAGCTCTTGGGAATGGGGAAATGAGAATGAACAGGGAGAGATGTCCATTTCCCACCCACCCCTGACTCAGGTGGAAGGAAGGATAGGGTGGGGAAGGGGAAGAATGGAGCAGGAATTCTGTGTGGCACTTGTCCCTTGCCCTGGATACGTGCTGACACAGAAAATGGCAATGCTTCCATTGCACAGAGCTGGCTCCTTCTGGAATTTCTCAAATGCATTTACTTGCCCAGTGGGTGAGAGGGATTCACACTGTCAGCTGAGTATTTCTAAGTTTGCTTATGAGCCTTTTTATCAGTCAGGTCAGGCTTCCAGCCATCATGAGGTGAATAGACCTGGACTAAGTATTTATTTCCAGGGTGCTTATGAAACAGAGAAAATCAAGATGTGTTTGATAAGGAGCAGAAATAACACTGTCAGATTTAGTTGCAGCAGGTTAACATGAAGGTCAAAACATTCTCCACAGCCCTCACACACAGTGATTACTACAACTCAGAACAGGAGTTTGGGTCTCAGATGCTTCCCAGCTGCAGAAGATGAATTTTAGGACTATCCCTGCTGGCAGGGTTGCTTTGGAGAATTAAGATTGTTTGTCTGCAAGTGCTCAGGTGAGCCAAAGGCTGGAACAAAGGGTTAAATCTTTAATATGACTGAGAAGACAGTTTGTGGTTCCTGTTGCTGTTAGTATCTCCTGCCAGCCAAGTCAGCAGGGATCTATCTCTGGGATCTTTTGGGAAGAGCTCAGTATCCCATACCTGCTCTTTCATTAGGGTGCTTCCTCCACCTGGTTCTTGCTGACAGTGAGGGCCACGTTGTGGCCATCTGCATAAACAAAATTTGTAATTCCCTGAGGTAAGTGTGGGACAGGGTGGTTTAAAACCAGCTGCTAAGTCTGCCCTGGGGAGGAAGAGGAGCAGGTCACTGGTGACGGCCAAGAAGCCTGCCTGGTTTCCAGGTTTTTTGGGGTGCTTGTGCTAAAGGAAATGACCCACCCTTGGGAGTTCAACTCTCTGACCCCAGGTCTGACTTGCTGCAAGCAGCAGCTCCAGGTTGCAAGCTTCCTGAGTGAATAATCATCATTCTCTGCTTCCTGCTCTGGAGTGCTGCTCAGGGTCGCTGTCAATCCGTGGTGTGTCTTGTGTTGGAGGCAGAGATGTAGGAGAGCTCAGGGAAGCAATTCTGCCTGTGGGAACTTGGCTTGGCTGTGTGTGTAGGTGTACCTAAAATATCAGTGTACTTTGCCCACTGATTTCCAAACCAAAGCAATCACTGTGCCCTCAGACCTGTCATCCCTTCAGACTTGGCTTCTGTGCCAGAAGCCTGATTAAAACCTACCTTTCTAATGCTGCAGCAGAAAGATTTTCCAAAGGGAAGTGAGACCACCTGAAGACAGAGAGGGCCTTGCAACTAAGTTTACACCAAATTAAGCTCTTGGCCTTAATCTTCCTGTGGTCTGATAGTGGGTAGATTTTTGAACCACACTCTATGATGGCTTTGCATGTAAACCAAATTGTATTTTCTTATCTAAGCATCTGCTGCTATTTTTACCATTCATACAGCACCAGCCTCCATGCATACTAAGTGCTGGCCCCGCTCCAGCTGTATTCCTAAGCAATTCCCTAACACTCCTCCCTCCCAGTTTTATTTGAATGCGGCATTTCCCGGGCCTGGCTGCAGTCTCCTGCCTGCTCAGGCTCTGGGGAAGGAAGAGCTGCTGCCCTTCCCTCCAGAGCTGCTCCTGCTTGGCAGGAGCTGCAGCGAGCGCGTGACCTGCCGGCGCTGGGGACGGGAGCTTTAATTAGCTAATTTGGGCAATTGCAGATGCAAATTTGGGTTGATGGCGTTATTAATGGGGGAGATGTTACTTTGTGTTAAGGGACAAATCTAGGAGGTAGGCTGGAGCTTTCTGATTGCTTCTCTGGGATCAGCAGCACCAGCCTTACAGAAAACCTGCTGAAATGCCTGAGCTGTTTGATAGGAATCCTGGGATCTGCTTCCAGTTCCTCCTGAGTTTCTCATCAAGCATCCTACACAGGTTTTCTTACCACAAGGCTGTTATTTTTCACTGGTAATACAAGAATCATTTTAAGCATAGCCAGAAACTGTCCTGCAGAGCCCTCTGACTTTCTCCTTTAAAAGCTCAGCTGATGCCACCATTAATTTTGTTACAAATCCCAATGGGAGGACAGTGCTGATAAGGACTGGGAAGTGTGCCAGTCCTCTGAGGAAGGTTTACCTGTCTAATGAAATCCTGAATGTGATGGAGCAGGGAAGGAATGATATGGTAAGAACACCTGGAGTGAAGTCAATAGCTCTGAGATGAGCTGGATGCTGCCAGACTCCTACCTTTGGGAGCTGATTTAAATAAGTGAGGCCTTAAAACTCTTCTTGGGGCTGTGTCCTGCTTATCCATGCAAGTGGAGTGTGTGTTGTGTTCCCTGGGTCCTTGAAGCCACATGTTCCTGTCCTGGTCGACTCAGATGATCTCTTGAATATTTTCCCAGATCTGTAATTTAATTTCCATGTGCAAGTTTATAGCCTGGGGAGAGAGAGAGACAAGAAAAATCTTTCAATGAATTGCAAGAAAATGAACTTCATTCATTGTTCTGCATGGAAAGTAGGAAAAGCAGCCTTGTTCTGCTTTTTTTTTTGGGTCAACCCAGGCGCTGTTCAGGTGATGTTTCTACCTCAGGGCTGCATTTTGGTAGTGTGGTATGGCAGAGAATGGCTTGCTGTGAAGTCCATTAGTGTTTTTGAGGATTAAAGGTATTAGGAAAACTCAGGGCAGTGATGTCTGTGTTCTGTGGAGCTGCTACCAGATGAAAGCATCCTCTCTGCACTCAGACCAGCAACCTGCAAGTTGCTAATCCCCTCCTAGATGTGTTTCTCTTGTGATCAGAAGTCCTGGCTCACAACTGAGGGACTAATTTGTCTGAAGCAAAGGAGTGCAGCTGGGAAGGAGCCCCAGAGCCATGTCCAGCACTGCTGTTGTGTTTTTCTTCACTCTGTGAATGGTGGTTGCAGAACTGTGGGTTGCTGGTGGTCTCTCTCAGTGGGCTGCAGCTCGTGCAGAGCGTGATGTTAAAAATGAACCAACGCAGGACACAGTGCTCTGTGGTTTTGAAGGATCTCTGAGGTCGATCAGGCACACTGGTGCCCTGGGTGTTTTAGTGTCGTGCTGCATGGTGAGAGCAGAGCATCCCCCCGGGTGCTGCAGGATACAGGGCTGAATGTTGGATATCCGTGTGTAGGAGCAGCAGGAGCCCCACGGGCTTATCCTGCATCGCTCTCCCAACATCTCCAGCAACGAGGCTCCCTTTGGGAAAGGCGAATCCAGCCCGTTCTGCCTCTGAACTCTTCCAGCATCGAAAGCGAGTGAAGCTGCTGTTTGTAGATTCTTTGTAGTGTGGATGTTGGAGTTGGCGACACCCAGCAGCTCCCGCAGCCGCCACTCAAGGACCCAGCTGGGAGGAGTGACCCGCATGCAAATCCCGCAGCCTCCAGCGAGCGCTGCCGGAGCCCTCGGGTGCCGCTGGGTGTTTAGTTATTCCGGTCAAACCTCGCTGCCGCTCCTGCCTGCTTGTCCTTGCTGTGCTGAAACAAACCTGCTCCAGGGCTCCAGCCCCATTAGGAGGACAAAAGGACATCAGGCAGTGCTGCTGCCGAAGGGAAATGCGAACCGAGACATTTCCCGACACAAGTGTGGTGCAGAATGGGTGGCTGTTGTGACTTCTGTCTGTTCAAAAAGGCATCTTCTGAATGAGTTTTTTTTTTTTTTCCAGCTTCCCTAAAGTAGCTTGTGACATTGATTTTGGGGTGAGGATACACGCTGATGCTGAGAGGATTAATACTGAAGTGAGAATTGGTGGATGAAAATAAACAACCAGTTCTGAGGGAAATTATTTTTATGAATCAGAATGTTTAACACATGGAGGTTTGTGGGCTTTTTCCTGATTTAAAGGGGCACTGTGAAGCATATCACAAAGTGTCTGTTACTACCAACACTTTAATTTATGATTAACTTGGAATATTTTTACATCTCATTTATTCTTTCCAGAGGGGTGTTCCGAGCTGTTGAAATTATTGGTCAACTCCACTTTCCTGGGGTTGTTTCTTAGGGTAGTGCTGTGGGTGGATTTTGGATGGGAGCTCAAAACTTCACCAAATAAAGGGGGGGATTCAGTTTTGAGGGGTTTTAAAGCCCTTTGGTTCTCTTTGGCACTAAACAGATTTCTTAGGATTCCTCTGATAGCTTAAAATGTCCATCATAAAGTTGTCAATCTTTCCTTAAGAATCTCTTGCTGGATATTTTTTTAATCTAAGTGCATTGCCTGTAGAGAAGTCTTTAGCTGAGGAGGTGATGACATGGCACACAGCTCCAGTAGCCTGGTTTTCAGTGCTGGAAGGCATGGGGAGATAAGTGAGGAATGGGGAGAGGCCCAACTGCACTACTCTTTGCTCAGTCTCTATTTTGATCTGGTGACGCTGAAAGCAGAGCCTGTGCCACGTCAGGGAAGGCACAGCACAGCTGTGTGGGGTCAGAGGGGTCACACCTGCATCCACTGGGGCTTGTGGGGACATTGGGGAAGCTGAAAGGGTCTGAAACTGGGATATGGAGGTGGAGGGATGGAGAATGTGGATACAGAGCAGGGGAAGGGAATAGTGAGGAATGGAACGCAGGGGAACGGAGCACAATGATGTGAACCTGGAGGTGAAGGTCAAAGGCTCCATGTGACTGTCGTTCGGTGGCTGGTTGAGTTTTTTTTAATGTTTGTACGTGCTGTAAACAGCCCCAGGCTGATCTAAAAGTGCTGGGAGGCAGGGGCTGTAAATTACAGGCGTTGTTCTCCTCAGAAAGGGAGCCAACAACTGAGGTGTCTTTGGCTCACAGTGCTTTGTATGCCTGTGCCTCCACTGCCTCTCCATTCATTGAAATTCCTTGTGTCAGGTTTGAGGGAGTGAATTGCTCACCACTGGAGCAGGGGATAGTGTGAGCAGGCTGAGAGTGTGACCTGGAGCAGGGGATAGGGCTGACAGTGTGTGACAGGGCTGACAGTGTGTGACCTGGAGGTGCTTTGTAAGCAATGCCACTGCCTTGGAAACCTGGGATGATCCCATACCTGCCTTCCCACTCTGGCTGCTGACTGTCCCAAGCTCTTGTCCTGTGCGACTCCAGTCCTCCCTCTTCCCCTGGCGGCCCCTCAGCGTTGTCCTCAGTGGTGGGTGCGCCTGAGGCGGCCGAGGGAAGCGCTGAAGTGATGGCCGGGCTGAGTTTGGCCTCTCTGCCCCGGCTCCAGCGTGAGGGCAAGGGTGGGCCCAGGGGCACCGAGCTCCCTGAGGGGACGATTCAAGCGGGGTCCCGGAGCCCTGCCGGGACGGGTGCGGGGCCGGGCAGGGCTCGGGGGGGGTCCCGGGAGGGCTCAGGGCAATGGCCCCGCTCCGGCCCCGCTCTGAGGCGCGGGCGGCGGAGGCACCGCCGGGTTACCCGGGGTGAGGCACTCTTTGGCCGCCGGCGGAAGCACCCGAGCATCCAGACCTGCGCACTGCGGCCTATAAGAGCCGCGGGGCGGTGCGGAGGGCTGGGCACTCGTAGCCGGCGCTGGCTGAGTGCGGATCTCTGTGGAGGAAGTGGTGGAACGGCAGGAGCCCCGGGAGGCGCTGGCGGCCTGAGAGACCCCCCGTCCGCACCCTCACTGCTTCCTTCCCTCTCGCAAGGGCTGCGGCGGCGACAGCGACAGCCACCCTCGGAGCCGTGGGCCGCGCCTCCCCGTGCGTCGCTGGATGCTCTGGGGTTCGGTCCCTGAGCGGGGCCGCGGCGCCGGCAGCCCCCGCTGTGGCGGGGCCATGGGGCCGGGCAGCGGCAGGGCACGGAGCCCCCTTCCCCGCTGAGAAGGCCTCTCGTCCCGGCGCCGATGCCGCGCTGTCCCCTCACACCCAGCCCCTGAGATTCGCCCCCTTTCCCCTCCCCATGCCCGACGGAGCCCCTCGCCTCGGTGACGCCCTGCAGCAGCCCCGCCGGCCCGGGCGTCTGCGGCGGTATGAGAGGAGCTGCCCCCGGCGCCGGGGGCAGCCAGGACCGGGGCAGGCTCCCTCCCCGCCGCCGGCTGCCGTGAGGCGGCTGTAGCTGGAGGAAGAACCCCTTTGTTTTCCCTCCGTCCTTCCCGGGGGCTTCATGCCCCGCTGAGGGATGATGGAGGTGGTGGGGGACTTTGAGTACAGCAAGAAGGACCTGATAGGACACGGAGCCTTTGCTGTGGTCTTCAAAGGTCGCCACCGCAAGGTAAAGAGCGCAGCCGGAGCGGGGCTGGTTACACAACCCGGGGCCGGAGGAGCCCCTCGGGTGGGTGACAGCTGCGGTGGTGGCGGTGGGGTTTGTGTCCTTTGGGGAGTTTTGACGTGGTTTGGGTGTTCGGGGAGAAAAAAGAGCTGAAGGGAGGTGCGGGCTGGGCTGAGGCCCGCGGCCCTGAGCTGGGATCCGGCCCCAGCATCCATAAACATTTTATTTTTTCCTTTCCCTCAACCCCACCGGCCTGCCCGCGGTCCCCCCGCTCCTCCCCGCTGTTCGCAGCTCCTGCCATAGCGGCGAGGGGAGACTTGCAGCTGTAGGGGAGGCTGAGCCCTTTGTTTGTCGGGAGGGTCATGTTTATCTCACTGGATAACGAGGGATCTAATGGAAAATTGCCTCCTTTGGGATTGGCTGAAGATTTCTTAAATTCAGAGGTGTCTGGTTTCCTGGCGTGCCTTGCTCATCGCCCCGGATATTCATAGTTACGTTATGGTTTCTTGATGCTGTGAGTTTATTCTGGTGCCTAAAGAGCTTTGCTTTCCAGAAAACAGCCCTTCAGATTTAGCGTTTTGGAGGATTAAGGCAGCGCTCAGGGCTTGGAGAGGCACGGTGCAGTGATTTTGGGGTTAAAAACAAAAGGGGAAAAGGGAAACGGAAACTTTAAAGGCTAATGGAGGTGCTCCCACCTCCCAAATAAATAGTAGTTTATTTTTGGATAAAATATAAATAGACGATATATGAAACAGAATGAGTTTTGTGCAGTTTTAGTCTGCAGAATATAAAAAAAGCTGAAAATGAGAAGTCCTTAAAGGACAGTAAAAGTAAAACTTGATCATTGTGAGAGGTCTAAAAAAGCAGAAACATAGCACTGCCACCAAAAAATAAATGGGATATGATTGCTTTTTATTTTTTTTATACTTTTGAATCCATTGTAATGCAGTGTAGCTGAAGTTGGATTTTAATAGCTGTCTAAGCTATTGTGGAATGAAATAGTTCTTGGTGGTGTCACGTGGTGAAGTAATAACTGGTGGGTAGAAAAGGGGTGATCTTGCAACTTTTTCTCAGTGTTTTCATAGATGGTTTTTAGAAAATAAAGTTTTTTTAAAAAGTAAACTGATAATATTTTTTTTTGTTCACTTCCAGAAAACTGATTGGGAAGTAGCCATAAAGAGTATTAACAAAAAGAACTTGTCCAAGTCACAAATCCTACTTGGAAAAGAAATAAAAATCTTAAAGGTATGTTAATTTGCAGTGATTTTTAAAGCTGCTTTGCTTGAAAAGGAAAAGAGACTTCTGACCTAGTTCATTCCAGGTCATGGGTGTTATCACAGTAATTGCTCTTGTGCTGTTTCTTTGTTAGGGATCCAAAAATAAAAATACTAAGAAAAAGAGAAAAAAAAATACATCTTCAGTTGTGGAAATGTCTCAGAACAGGTTCTGAGCATGCTTCTGCAGCTAAAAGTAGCAAATTGTTGTGGAACTCATCTCTGCTTTGCTTCCTGCACTCGTGGAAGAGTTTGTCCTTCAGGATGGCCCATTGGAACCTTTTCCCAGCAGCTCCTAGCTGAGGGTGAAGCATCAGTCTTTGATCTTCCTTCATCTTTTTTTGCTCAAAGCTGCCTTGAAAGCTGAAATCACTGAGCTGACTTTAATTCCTGAAGCAACTGCCCACTTCTGACTTGTGATAAGTGCCTTAAAACAGGACTGGAGTGTGGCTCTAACAGGCAGATGGAATGGAGCACCTTTCAGTTTTTCAGTGTTATTTTATAGAAGCATCTTTTGGGGTGGTCATTTAGCATTCCCTGCTCTCTGAATTTCACATTTCACATAGCTTTGCAGGAATGCTGAGTGCTGCTTTCTTCCCATGTTTCTGAACTTCTTGAGATACATCACTACTTCATATACTGTTATATACATATTATAATCTTATTTATTTATTATATACCAGAATTAGTGTTGGGTGTACTAGTGTGCTGCAACAAAACAAAAGTTTTTTGAGCAGCTACAAATAATTCATGAGGTGTTCCATGAGTTTTATTTAATGTTATTTGGCTTAAATTTCTTTGTATTATGAAAGTAAAGTTGATTTGAACATGGTCTAGTTGGTCTTCACTAAGCAAGAAATTGTGTAAGAGTAGAAAATTAGATCTTGTTAGCTTTCAGTGCTCATTAGAGGATCTTGTGCTCTGGTACTTTCTGTAACAAATCATTGACATTAAGTTCTGGAACCAAATGTTTTAATGACCTCTCAAAAATATTGCCTAACTTCCTTATCCTGTAAATATTGTCTAAACAGCTGGGATTTCTTCTGAATTCCATCTGATCATCTTAAAAAGATTCTCTTTGAGTATTACCAAATGAGCATCAGCAAATTCAATTAATAATATTAATACTAGTAATACTAATTATTAAATTAATAAATTTTGTTTTGCAGGAACTTCAGCACGAGAACATTGTAGCTCTTTATGATGTCCAGGTAAAATATATTTATTTTCATTAAAATTAATTTATGAAAATACAGTGACTATATATAATGTATGCCAAGTAGAAGATTTTGAATGGATTTATTCTGAATTTCTGAATAGTGAATCTATTTTGCTGCTGTCATCAGTTTGGAATTTGGCAAAACCAAGTGTCAGCAAGAGCAGCATCTTGGGGATCCGTGTGACAGAGAAATGTGGTGTGAGCCCTGTGTCTCAGTGAGGAGGAACTGAAGGAAGCAGAAAACCACAATCACGTGTATCTGGTGCCTGTGTGTTCAGAAGGACAGGATACAGTGAAAAAAGCCAAGCAGACACTTGGATCTTTTCAATTCAATTTATTCAGATTGTCTCCCTCTCTTTATTGCCAGGGTCCTGCCTGCTAAGGTGGAGGAGTTACTCTGCAGCCTGTCCAGGGGAGTGTGTTCTGCTTAGGAAGTACATTTTTGTGTCCTAAGGCCTGCCAGTGTTGAGCAGAGCTAAATAAGACAGGAGGTGGCTCATGCAGCCATTTGTTATGCTTGAATAAGAACTATACATTTATCTCCTGGGCTCTGTTCTGATTTTAAATACAGACTTAACACCGATGAAAAAAATTTACTGAGGAGCACCTTTGGGCCATTGCATAGTCAAAGCAACACAAAAAAGAGGTTGTGACATTCAGTGTTTCCTGTCTTTACACATTCACATGCTAAAAGCTTTTAGTTTGTGTGGATGTGGATCTTTTGTTGTAGAAATCTGTGTCCATGGGACATGAATTAGGTGGGCTCAGGTTTTCTAGGGCTGTAGAACTCGAGTGCTTCTGGTACAAAGCTGTGATGTTCCTGTAGCATCAAAACTTCTAGGTTCAATCTATAGATTCTGTTTTTCCTGGAGCTTGACTTCAAAATTCTTCTTTGGAATGATGTTATCTGCTCTGAGAGGGAAAGTGTTGTCTATTGTGCTTCTTGACAAGACCAGGTTTTCCTGAGTGTTGTTAAGTGGAAATAATCTCAGCATCCTAAACTTTGTAGGTCCAGACATCTCAAAAACAACTGGAATTGTTGACTGAGGGTGTTGGTGTGTGAGTAAGCAGCTGAATTTCACATTTATTATTTGCAGTTGTTTGTATGAGAAGGTTCCTTAGTCAGCTCTGCAGCTCAGCCTGGACTAGTTAGGTGTTCTGATGATTTAACATCTGAGCTCTGGAGGGACTCTTGTTCTTTTGATTTATGCACAAGGAGACTCCAGACTCCTACAATTGTCTGTGGTTTCTTTACCTAAAGGGTTTTTATAAACATAACTTTTTAGGCTTTTCTGTTCTGCCCCAGGAGAGGGTGGCAGGACTTCTTGAATGATCAGTGCTGCTGCATTTGAGAAGGGGATGTTGCTGCTTGTCACCAGCTGTTGTGTTTAAATAAAATGAGCAGTTAAAGCAAAGAGCAGGGCAAACCTGTGTCCTGTACCTTGATATATTCCAAATCCATTCACAGCAAACACAAAGCTTGGCAGCAGGATGCTGCTTCTACAGAAGGAATTGCTCTGCAAAATGTGGTGTAAAGAGTGTGGCACTTGCACAAATAAGCTTTTCCCTTTCTGCTGTGTTTGTGAAGTGGCAGACATCATTAGCTTCTGTGATTACATTAATTTATAACCCAGCAAGAATGAACACTATGCAAGGCATTCACATGTCTAGTAGGCTGTTACACCTACTAATTTTCTTTAGCGTTTCATGTTCTAGCATGTGCTGCCCTTTTTGTTTGCCAGGGTATTGTGAACACAGTGATACAGTCCAGCAGATAAGACTTTAGGATTTCAAGCTATTTCTAAGTTTACAGAAGCTATTTTTTTTTTCCTCAGTGCTGGAGCCAGTGGAGTCTGTGTCACAGTAGGAAGTTCTCAGTGTGAATGGGAGTCTGTTTTATTTTTGTAGTTCTGTTGGGCTGAAGCTTTTCTTAACCTTAGACAGATTGAAATAAGAAAATACTCCTGTTTCAGATGCACTTTGACAGATCATGTAGCTGAATAAGCCAAGAGCTGATTGTTGCTCTGAGTTTTCAGACAGAAAAGATTTGCAATGAAAGTGGCAAAACTAAATGAAAAAAATGTGTAAATTGATTGTGATGAAGGATAAATATTTTCACATCTCCTAATATTAAATTAATGGCAGTGCTTTGAGATTAAAGCTGTATCCCTGCATAGCAATTTGGAATGTATCTTTTGGAATGAATGTACAGTTATTATTTTATATATTGCAAAAAGCTTCATTTGGGTGGATTCTCAGAAAGTAGCTAGATTCCTTCTCCTTCCTGTCTCTTCATTGATGGTTGTGTTCCTGTTGCATGACCACTCACAAGTCAGCATAATCAGGATAGATGCACCATGAAGGTTTTAATTAAATCCAAGAAGAGCTCGTGGGCCACTCTGCTGATTGTGCATGAACATTTTCAGACCTTCTCCACTGCTGATCCCTCATCTCCTGTGAGCACCATTTTGATATGTTATTAGTGTGTCTGCAGTTCAATTACTAGAAGTGCCCATTCATCTGGAGCCACACCCCAGTGAACTGGTGTGTGTGTGTTAATGGTGCCATAAAAATGTTTTGTTCTGCAGCCAGCAGGGTAATTGCCCTTGATTTCCGTGTGGTGGACGTGCAGCTCTGGCAGGTTTGAGCTGCAGATAAGCATTTTATGTAAGCAGAGCACTCCACTGCTCTTGGTGCCACCCCACAGGCCTGGGTGTGGAGGCCATGGTGCTAAAGCTGAAGGAACTTGTAGAGGTATTTAAATAAAACCCCTCCATCTATGAGGGACAAGTGTTTTTCAGCAGTAGGGCTCTGGAAGATAGCTCACCTCTAAAAGTGAAATTAATTCTTTGGTGAAATGCAATAGATGGATAGCAAGAGAGACATTCTTCACTTATCTTCTTGGGCAAGTGTTTGATTGTCTGTCATTCAAGAATAAAAAAGCTCCCAAATCTCTGAAATGTTTTAAGGATGCAGTTCTTTTCCTGTGGTGGTGCTGTGGGATATCATTCATCCTGCAAAAGAAAATCAATCTTGGATCCTGTTAATTGGGGAGTTGGAGCCATTGTTACTCAAAAGCAAAAGGAGTCTGAAATAGCCTCTAACTTACCAGCATAAAATACACTGAGATCCTTGGATAAAGTATTCCACTGAAGTATGAAAGTATCAGAAAGTTATTTGGAATGTTCTATATATAGGGCATGAATTTACAGTTTTGTGCAGTTCATGATCCCAAGCGTGTGCTGAGCAGAACTAATCTCTTGCACAGTGCCAGACAGTGCCTGTTTTAGCAAATAATTTAATTCAAAACCTCTCTAGAATGTTAGCCCTCAGAATGAAAGCCTGTAATGTATCTTGGAGATAACATTTTAGGAGAGTGAATTAATGTCCTCACTGTATGGAGTCTGAAGTTTGCTATTTGAACAGTAGTTTAGGGAGAACTAATTTCTAGAGTGTTATTGGAGAAACAGTATCTGGATAAAAATTGTTTCTTGTCTTAGCTTGTTGGTACAGAGCAGACAAAAAACCTGCAGCTGCTTCTGCTGTCCTTGGAAGCAGAGAAAGCCAATGGGAAGGGAGCCAGGGATCCTTCTGGGACACACAGCTCAGCTTTGCTTGTACACAGAGCCCAGGAGTTCTTACCAGGAGTGTTGAGGGGAAGAACTGTTGTTCTAGCAGGAATTAAATCCCTCTGCTTTAGCCAAGGACTCCAGTTGGTCTGGTACTATTGCATGTGTTTCTTGAGATATTTGCTCCAGGCATCCTGTGTGTGCTCCTGATGTCACTCCCAGCAGAACAGGGCATGTCTCAATATCTTTATTTTTGTCCCCTCAGCTCCTTGCTTAAGGCCTTTGTGTTTATATCCATCCTCTGTGTCTGTGTGGAAATCATCATAAGAGAACATGCTGTTCAGATAAAAAGGAAAATCCTGCCCTGTAGCAACTGTAAAAGTTTTGAAACACTACCTGGCAGCTGATGCCAGCTGAAAGGTTGGTTATGACAGTGCAGGAATGATGCCATGAAGATGTTGGAGGCTGGGGACAGCCAGGATTAGAATTTGTTGTGGCCCACAGAGCCAAAGAGTTGGAGTTACTACTCAGGCCTTAGCTTACCTGCTGTGCCAGGATGCTGTAATTTGAATTTCAGACTTGCTAGACATTCTTTTGCTTACCTACTGTGCCTGGATGCTGTTAATTCGAATTTCAGAACTGTTTCACCTGGATTTTTAGTACACAAAATGTACTGAACCTTTGTGCTGAGAGCAGCTGTGCCTTTCCTTGGTGCTGGGCAGCAGAGCTGCCCCTTTGCCCTCCTCCCCTATATTGGTTAAATACAGCATTGCACATAACAGCAAATGGCTGATCCAGTTCTTGTGGTTCATTTCTCCATGGCTGATTGCTCTTTTATGTGAATAATTGGCAGCATGCACCCTGTTTGAATCCTACAGGCACATGTCAAGTGACATTTAGTCTGAGATTTAACATTTTGTCAGAATTAACAAAATGTTCAGTCCTTGGGGTGATAGAAGCTGAACACAGAAGTTGCTGCTGTTTTGCACTCACAAAGTAAACCAAGAATGTCTGTAATAAACAGCCTTTAAAAGATCTGGACCTGTCCTTTTTCACTGTATCATTAGAATTTTTGCCAAATGTATTTAAAGCCAAAAAAAAGTGTGTGTTGCTGGCCAGAAAATTATATCCATTATAGCACAAATGAACATAGCAGAAAATTAATCAGATAACAGCAGTGCACAATCTGTCAGGTTAACTCTCCTGCTTTGGGGACTCCCATCATGAACTGCAGTGAAATAAAATCTACAGACTGGAAGCAAAAAGAGAAGAACTATTTGCCACAGTTTCTGCTTTGGGAGCTCACTAAGCTCCTTGCAGATCTTCAGTTCTGAAGGAGGACTTTTGAACCAAAATGAAATCTAGGGAATGTTCCTGCCAGTACTCCAGAGATCCAGCAACAGCTCTTGGGAGAAACCAGGGATGTTTTGACTTCTTTTTCAATTAATGACTTTTTAAGTGGCACTACTGTGCTGAGACTGGGATTCAAGTTGGAACTTTTCATCCCTCAAGGCAACTGGTGGAAGCCTTGGAGTAAAACATAGCAAGTTTTAGCAAATATATTACCTCTTAACCTCTTTCTCTTAGGATTGTCTCTTTACCTTTCAGAATTCTAAGTTGGTTTACTATTAATCTTTGCTTGCAAGTAAAACTTAGATTCAGAATAAAAAATGAGCAAAAGCAGATTTTTGTCAAGAAAACTTTCAGCAGCAAAACAAAGATTCCTGGGTGAAACTGGTAATTGTTGCAACACAGCAGATATTTGTTTTGCTTATTTATCTAGGTAAAAGTGTGGGTCAGAACAACTCCAGCTGCACTAATTTTGTGATCTGTACATCAATGCAAATTGTTGAAAGCTTTGTTATCTGTTCCAAGAGGCAGTTTAAAATAACTTGCTAGATCAGCTTTATTCCTGAATGTTAGATCTGAAACATGCTGGTTTTCTAATCTTTCCATTTTGAGCACTTTGCTCTGCTTAGCAGGTCAACAGAACTCACAAGTCTGGGAAATGTTGATAGGGATTGTTCAGAAAAATAATTTAGAAGGGCAAAATGTTTGTCCAGAACTGACTTGTCTTTTCTGAATGTATTCCCAAAATGGAGATCACATTCCCAGGCAGGCTGGCCAAGAACTGTAAGGCAAAATTTGAGCAGCTCTGAAGGGCTGAGCAAGTTCAGCTGTTTTGAACTAAAGCTTGTGTTGGTGGGATGGTGAAAAGTGTTTGGTTATGAGTTCAAGTTGGGACAAGTTGTGGCTGGGGAGGTTGGTATCAGTTCTGTGCAAACTATTACTTCCTCACTGTGAATTGGAGAGGACTTTTGAGTCTGGGAAAATGTCTTTGTGGAATGTCTAATCTGATTTATTAAAAAAGGATTTTCTAAGCTACATCAAGGAAACATGCTCTGCTTCTTACTCTGACTTTACCTGGTGATTTCATTTCTTATTTTTCATCAAGAATGGATAGCAATTAAAAAAAGAAAAGATGAGTAATTGCAGAAATGACTTTCTAAGCAGGTGAGGGCTGGCACAACAGAGCAAATCATCAGCTCTGTGTTTCTGAAGAGAGCAGTTCATTTGAGAGGACTTTGTTTCCAAGGGAATGCAGCAAACACATCCTCTTAGCTGTGTGATGAATAAATGTCTGTCATGAGCTGAGCATTACACGCTGCTGGTTTTGTGCAGTGGAGGCTCTGATGCTGTGGAACATCTTTGTGATTCATGGATTGCAGTGCTGGGGTGGAAATCCAGGAGCTGAGCTGTTTTCTTGTCACTGGAGGATGAACTTTCAGTGCTTCTTAGCTGGGTTGTTCTTTTCCACCTCACAGTTGTCCTTTAAGTGCTGTGGTCCTCAGCTGGCAGAATTTTTAATTTGATAAATTGAGATCTCAGAGCTGCTGTTTGGCATCTTTGGGATTCCTAAAAGCTTCTGTCTTGGAAGGTGTTGCTGCAAAGGAACAATGCAGAAAGGATCAATTACATATTTTCAGTAATTTGCAAAGCAAATACTGCTGGGTTTTTTTTTTGCTTTGCTGTATGCACTGAGGTTTTGAGGTGTTTAGAGGAATGTAAATTATGGTTCATGTTGGCCACAGCTATTGCAGGAACATTGAACAATTGGGACTTCCTGAAATGTGATCTGCTGCTGCTTTAATATTCTGTATTGGTTGGAGTTTGCCTGCCATTCCCAACAGATTTGACTCATGCTCCTAGAAACTTGCTTTCTTTGAAGCTAATTTCCAAATGTAAACAAATCTGCAAAATGTGCTTGATGTTTTGGGCTGGAAAGAACCTTAAATGCATTTCTGTAACACAGACATGAGTGACTAAATGCTTCCCAAAAGTGAAATAGGCTAATACAGTCTAGAATTAACCTTCAACCAGCCAGCTCATCCTGAACTGGAATTATTACCATTATCTGTAGCTGTCTGTGATGGGTTGTGCCATCCCTGACCTGTGTGGTGTTCAGGGTTGTTGCTTTCTCTAGCCTGGGCCCATGGGCCCATTTTTGCTTGTATTTCTGTTTTTCAAGCTTTCTAACATAAGCTGTTAGTGAACCTTTGACAATGGCACCCTGGTGGTAATTCTTGCCAGAGTGGTCAAATTGAAATCTGCAGTTCCAGTGCAAGCACAGAGAAAGGTGGCTGAGTTCACAGCATTCATTTTGCTCTGCAATGTCCCTTTTGACTTTCTTGTCACACTGTTTAGCAGAATTTAGTCAGACTGTCTGCAGTCCCACTTCCCACTGGGGCATGTGCCTGGCCTTGTCTGGTGCCATCTCACTTTTTTCCTTTAACTGCCTTGAAAAACATATTTTCCCTCAATCTGTCAACCCTTGTTTAAGTTTATTTTTAAAGGAAAAGGGAGGTAACACACTGTGTAACTAAAAGCATCATCCTGTTTACTGTACACTTCCCTTAGTTTCCTTCCAGTTCTCTTTGTGTTCTTTCAATTCTTAATCAGTTCAGATGGAGAAAAAATACTTTTACTTTATAAAAACTCTCAGAATCTTTAACTTTGTAGACCCAACAGAACTGTTTCATGCAAGAGACTCTGGAAAACAATGTTGATAATTAGCACAGACAGGTCAGGCCTTTCTTCCCTCAAACAAAATAAATATTTGGAAAAAGGATGCATGTTTTTGTTACAGTCAGGTTTAAGCACAGATTTATTCTTGTAACTGGATTTGTGGAGTGTGTAGATAATTTGCAGTTGAAGTTAGGCAATCTGTCTTTCAGGAAATAGCAAGAGAGGGAATTCAGGTTGCAGGTAGGTCATGGGAGGTCAGTGCTGTGGAAAATCTGAGGAGGGTGGACACAGCTCCCAGCTCTGCCATGAGGAGCATGGCAGGGATGTGCTGCTGCTCAGGGAGACACCTTATTGAAGTACTGCCTGGTGGTTTTATGGTTTTGCAGTTGAAAATATTTTTGAAAATGTAAAATATCTCACAGTAGAGAATCTATGCTCTGAAATGATCTTTTGTATGCTCTGAAAGAGTGACTTTACATTGAGGTGTCTCAGTGATTGAAAAATCCCATGTTACACTTGGTTAATGCAGGTACAGATTTTGTCTTCTCACATCCTTA
This sequence comes from Catharus ustulatus, assembly GCF_009819885.2. Classification (NCBI taxonomy): domain Eukaryota; kingdom Metazoa; phylum Chordata; class Aves; order Passeriformes; family Turdidae; genus Catharus; species Catharus ustulatus. The sequence goes on along the minus strand of NC_046242.1, from coordinate 3,288,998 downwards.
AATCAGTTTTCTTCTCCTCTTTTAGGAAATGCCCAATTCTGTCTTCTTGGTCATGGAGGTATGTGTTAACATGTATGTTTCTGGTTGATTTTAAAGATTTTTAGACAAAATTATTCCTTTGCACAGCTGCAAACTACAGTAATTTCACCATTATAAGCTGCACCATTTTGACTAAAATTTTGGTCTGAACCCAAAGTGCGGCTTATAATCAGGTGTGGCTTATATATATGGACAAAGAATGAAAAGTTGCTGTTTTAGTTTGGAGGACAGGTGTCTGCTGAGAAAGGCAGGAGCTTCTCTTTGAAATGGAGAATGTAAACCCCCTCCCTCCAAATTATTATAATTTTGAAATCAAGGAGCTTTCAGGCAAAAATATGGGAATTAGGAATAACAGTTCTTTTCTAGGGAAATTAAAATAGAAATACAGCACTACAAAGAACAAACCCCAAACCCTGACACAGTCAGAGTACAACCTGACACCCGTCAGGCAGGGTGTTGGCAGCAGTCCCATCCCATGGTGGCTGCATCCTCCTGCAGTGACAGATGTGGCTCAGTTGGAGCAGTGCTCCTGTACAAGGTGCAGTTTCCCTCCGGAGCTCCAGTGGGGATGTGGAGAAATCCAGTTTTACTTTGAAAAGTAAATTCTAAATTCCGTATGCCCCACTAAATTTATCAGCACTGTTTGTTTCATAAATTATTCAGTTTCATGTTATGATACTGCAAGTATTGATGAAGTGTGACACCTCAAGTTATTAATTACAAATAATTAACAGAACGATGTTAAGGCAAACAGCTGGAAGGGATCTAATTTTCATTAAGAAATTACAAAGTAGGAATGATGTAGCAGATGTTTCAGTGCTTGTATTTTGAATAAAACCCTTTGTTTTTAACAGTACTGCAATGGTGGGGACTTGGCAGATTACTTACAAGGTAATTGGTTATTATATTTCCTTATTATTTTGCTTTACATGTTTATATTCTGTATTTCTGACATCCGTTGGTGTTTCTCTGAGATTTTTTTTTTTGCTTGTGCTTTAAATATGGGTGAATGAGGGTGAATGTGATTATACACAGACAAGAAATGCATTTTTTGGTTGATTTTTTTAAATTTTTTTTTGCCACAGCTGAATGTAACATTCCCTTATTTGACAGTGAGGGAGAAGCTGTAGTTAACCATAAGTAGCATGCTGAAAAAATGTGTGGGTTTCTATTTCTAAAACTGCATTTTGGGGGCTGTTCCCAGTGTTTCAGTTCCACCTGGTTTTATTTTCTGAGATGTGAACTTAAGAACATTGATTTACTTATAAAATAATGCTCTGGAGAAGGAGGCAGTGCTGGCTTAGGAGAGATTTTCCATGGCTCTGCCCAAAGTGAGGACAGAATTTATAAATCATGACAAATGGATTTTTATTCCAGCTACAATTTGGAGCAGAGATGTTAATCTTCATATTTTTCATGATGAAAATATTCTACTTGCCCTTGTGTCTCAGCCTGTTGAAAGAATCTTTTTTGTGCACTGCTATTGTTATGGTAACTGTGTGTATTAAAAGCCTAATTCACTTGCCATTAAAACCTTTGGAAAGACTCAGTGAAATCCTGCTCCTGTGTTTAGTGCTTTTTTGGGCTGCAGAATGAGATAATACCTTCAGAAAAGACTTTCAAAAGTACATCTGATGTTTTTTCCTTTCAAAATAAGTTTTATCGTGGATGAAATTTCTGAGCAGAGTGGTTCTCAGCATTCCCATTACCATTTGTTTAAAGAACAAATTTTATGGCTTCAGCTTTTAACATGATTTTTGGATCCACTTAATGTGAAGTTTTATTTTCTTGTCTCCTTTGCCTTTTTAGTCAGTTTGGGATTTAATGGCGATGGAGAAGTTTTACAATTACAATTCTACCAAGTTGAATAAAATATTGGAAAAACAAATGATTCAGAGTTCTGTAGCTGCTCTAAAACTATGGTGATGAGAATATTTACATTTGTAGAAAAGCAGTGGAGCCTGGATCATTCTGAGTGTAATTCACTCTATTTTCAGCTGACCACTGTGAAGTTCATTGCTTTTACCTAAAGCTCTTGATATTTCTTCTCCCCCCTGCTGCTGTGTGTGTCCCTGGCAGCTAAGGGGACTCTGAGTGAGGACACCATCCGAGTGTTCCTGCAGCAGATTGCAGCAGCCATGCGCATCCTGCACAGCAAAGGCATCATCCACAGGGACCTGAAGCCCCAGAACATCCTGCTGTCCTACGCCAGCCGCAGGAAATCCAGCGTCAGCGGCATCCGCATCAAAATAGGTACAGTCACTGTGGGGATCCAATTCCTCCAAAGCCATCTTCCCCTGGAACTTGCTGTAATACATAAGGGTTCCTAGATACCAAGGCTGAGCCAAACTCCTTAAGAATTTGGTCACTCTCTAACACATTGAAAGATAATTGGTTAAAAATGAGTTTGTGTAATTGGTCAGTTCATCTTTAGAACTTCTCACTTAGATGGGATGCTGTTCTTTGTATAAACTTTTATTGGCTGTAGTTTCAATCCCCTCTAAACCTATAAATATGACTGTCTCTCCTTCATCTCTGAGAGATGCTGCTTGACACCCTTCCCATGAAATAAAGATTCTTGTGGAACTCATCAAGCAAAGCCTCAGGTCTTCCTCTCCTGGCTGATGTGAGCTCCTGAGAGATGGCTGATCAATATTAGCAATCTCAGGTCCTGATAAAACAACTACCAGGGACAAAAAGAAAGCTTACAGTGCACCTCATTGCAAGGGGAAATCTGCCCTGGTGGGTTGTTTCCCTCCTCAGAAATACCTCTCCAGTTCAAGTACTGGATGTGGAGTGTGTTCAGTTGATGCAAATCAGACAGCAAGTCAAGAATGATGAGCTTCGTGCTGTGCTGCATTCTCAGGATAAAAAAAGGTTGAATCATAAAGACCTTTTTGGTTAAATTTGCAGGACAAATCTGTCTAGCTGATGTTTCTAGTACTAAACTATTTTAATTAGGCATAAATCTAACTTTTGAAACTTGAAGTAGCCTTTAACCCATTTCAAAACTCTTAAATGCTAGACTCCAATTGCAGTTCCAGCTGTTTTCTTTTTTAGTGGTAGATCCTCCCAAGGTTTAGAAATGAAGGTCATGACCTATTTTTGGCATGGCAGAAGGGAGATTTGGCCTTGTAACAGGGGAGACATGGGAAATGTTCAAGGTAGTACCAAACTTTTCTGCAGAGGCCACTTCAGGAGTTCTAATCACTCCTTGTTAAGTGTCTATTTAAAACTACCTTGTTTTTAACAAGTTTTTTCCTGTGCTTTTCCTCAAAAACTGCACTGGGAAGACAAAGCTTCTTACTGTCCTTACTTGGTACTTCAGATGCTCTTGCCTGCATGGAAAATTCAGGCACCTGAAACTTGACTTCTTCAACTTGTACCTGATGTGATTTCACTGCAGGCAGATTGTATATTCATCACTCTTAATGAGCCATTTATATTTAGCCAGTGACTTTAATCCTTTCCTGCTGACGCCAGACAGGCTGTTCTGCAGCTGGGGAGGTGCCTGAGCAGCAGTTTGTGCAAATGATGTCACTGCTGCTTCTTGGCTGGCTCATTTGAAAGAGAATACATTATTCTTTCAGCATGACAAAGGTTCTGCTATTCCATGTAGCTGGCTACATATTAAACCTGTCCTTTTTTTTTTTTTTTTCAATCCCACTGTTGATTGTAGCAGATTTCAGTCAGAGACAGGTGATTTTTAGACTGTAAAAATTTGGAAATGATCTTTCTCTGCATTGACCAAGGTTGTTCTTTACACAGCTGACTTTGGGTTTGCTCGGTATCTGCACAGCAACATGATGGCTGCAACTCTGTGTGGTTCCCCTATGTACATGGTAAGGGATATTTCACATTATCTTGTTTATCTCAAACATTCTTCTGCCAGGACAAAATAATTGACTGCTTGCAGCTTGGCAAAAGCCAAGGATCAGGGACAGAGTATAGTTCCCCTTTCCATACTTTTACTACCTTTTTTTTTTTATCCTTGGGATTTGGACATCATGATTGTTAAAATCAAACATCAAATATTTCTTAGTGGTTCTCTGTCCAAAATAAGAACTGCAGGAGCCAAGTAAATAACATTTCCCTCTTCTTCCCAAACGTGCCAAATGCTTCAGAACATCAGCATTTCTAATTTTTTGAAACACAACTTTCATTTTATGTGGAGCTGGTGTCTCTCAAGCCATGTGATGCACATGAAAATGTTAATTTTCTCTTACTATCAGGTGGTCTCTGTTAATACTGCTCTGACAGTAGATTGATACTGCTGTGGTTTTCCATTTTTTTTCCCTTCTGAGTCTTTGCTGTTCTTTCCAGGCCCCTGAAGTGATTATGTCTCAGCACTATGATGCTAAAGCAGACCTGTGGAGCATAGGAACTGTGATTTATCAGTGTCTTGTTGGAAAACCACCTTTTCAGGTAACACTCTCTTTTCTTTTTCCCTCTTCTCAGTCTCAAGGGCATTCCTTGGGCTCTTGCTTCTCATCAGGAAAGCAGAAGCAAATGATGTCTGAGTGTTGGTGCTGAAAAAGCTTGACAAGACCAGGGGAGAAGTTGTTTTTGCTTAGTCTGCATGATGAGTGTGCTCAGTCCAGAGGAAATACATAAATAAGGATCCTCAGTGCTGGAGTCACTGCTCTGCTTGGTGTTTTCTCCTTTAATGCCCATATGCAAAAGTCTCCTTTTTGTGTATGTGTGCTTAGGTACAAAGGCTATTTCCTCCATGAAACCAAGCTTTAATTGATGTACTTTTTTATTTGACAGGCCAATAGTCCTCAAGATTTGAGAATGTTTTATGAAAAGAACAGGAATTTGATTCCTAGGTATGTCGCTGTGGCCTTTCCTATCACTTACACTTGTTGATTGAGCACTTTTTCATCTTGGGGAATGCCTGGGATTCATAAAAATATTTGCTGTTGCTATCTTTGCACAGTGAATCATGTTGCATCTTACCTTCACTGTACCTAGCTGAAACTAAGTGTTCTAGGGCTGTAAAGCATGGATAGTGATGACTTAGGGACATGGCTGAATGCTGATTTCCTGAAATTCAATGTGCTATGCATTATTCAGTGCATGCATTACATTTAATGCATGTTTTACTTCCTCCTGTGTGCAGCATTCCTAGGGAAACATCATCTTACCTGGCTGACCTGCTGTTGGGTTTGCTTCAGAGAAACCAAAAGGATAGAATGGACTTTGGTATGTATTTATTTTTCCTTCTTGCTCTTTTGACTTTCCTTGTTAGTTGTATTCATGTGACCAGAATAATTATCTTGACCTTTTGGCCACAGCCAATTACATGAGAAGTGAAGTGGGGTTTTTTCCTTCTCTGTTTTCATAAGGAAGGCAGGGGTAGCTAAAACAAATCACTGGATAACTGCTGTCAGTACTAAGTGATGCACATAAATCATGACCTTGTTTTTGAGTAGTGAAATATAAATCAGTTTAATTCTTTCAATTGTGCCCTTTCCTTCAAGGGCTCACTGCTATACCTTAAATTTCATGTTGAAGTCTTATTTCTGTTACTTTAACTGGTGGGAGCAAACATTTCTCATCTCCGTGTTCTGGAAGAAGCCACTTTGGAAACACACCATTGAAAAGTTACATCTTGATTAATTCTTCTTAGCTGCATCTTGTATGTCATTATATTCATGCTGCTTATTTAAATTTTATGGCACCACTTGTTAATGTAGTTTTATCACAGCTGCCAGGAAATGTTAATGTTAAAATTTTAGTTCAGATCCAGAAAAAGCTCACGATAATTGGGTAGAGTGTCACAAATTATATTTACAGTATCCAGAGGTCAGTATATAAATCTCTATGTGTAGCAGAAATAATACATCACAAACATGGACTGTGAGTAATTGATTCCACTCTGCATGTGCTGAACCCTCCAGTTTCTTCAAACATGGGAAATTCACTGTATCACTTGTGGTGGTGGGAGAAAGCGTTTGTGCTTCGAAAGAAAAATAGAAAGCGGAATGGCAGTGATGAAAGTCATGTTTTCCTTGGCTGAGCCACTTAAAGGGCCTCAAAGGGGCTGCTCTGGAATGTGCTTAGCAAAGGGAGTGAAAGGGAGAGTTTATAGCAGAGCCCAGTTGCCTGTTGTTAAAGTAAAAATAGCACTGGAAATGTTGTTGATCTTCCAGCAATATGAAGTAGAACAGCAGGTGTTATACAAAAGCTGGAGAGCACCTGATCCCTGTGTTGAAGTTAATAATTACATTATTCAGGCATTACAGCTGGATTCCTTCCCTTATTGGGTCATGGAGAAAAGTGTTGCTGAAGGAAGGGAGATACTGCAGGCCTCAGATTCTTTCTCTTTTTTTTCTCCTTGTTATTTACTTATGTCTGAGGCACAGCATTGTTTTTCCTCCAGTGTTAGGACATTAAAGTTCACTCAGCTCAGCAGCTGGCTCCCACCAAGCCTCAAATTCCCTGAACCAGCTGAACACTTCTTGCAGAACAAAACTTTCCATGTAACCTGGTGGCCAACTGGTTATGCTCAATTAAGAGTGTCTCAGCATATCCATTTACAACAAAAGCAAAGTATTTCTAATGTAACAACAGTGGGTTCACTGAGGTAGCTGTTACAGAAATGGTGTCTAATTCTGCTTTATGCCATGAACTGGCTGCACAGGTTGTGTTCTGCTGTTGGGAAGTGGAAAGGAGAATGGCTCTGCTGTGATTTTTTTTTTTTTGGCACCTAAGGTGTAGCATTAATGGCTTCAAAAAGAAATGTCAATCCTTGGGAAAGGCAGAGCTGCAAATACTTTCAGTGTCTGATGTGAAAAATGCTCAGTGCTTTGAAGAGCAGACTGAAAGTGAATTACTGCCACAGAAAACATAATTTCCTCAGCAGCATAGGGAAGTTTCTTGTGTACATGACTTGTAAGTGCAGTCACAAGATTTCTTCTAGTGATTCAGTCTGATTTGCCTTGCTGACTGATGGTTGAAGTTATTCAATTGATTCTTGTTTCCTTTCCAAACTCTATAGCAGCACATACCATGGAAAGCTTTAATCTTTTATAAGCTCTTCACCCTCTGGCTCTGCAGAGTTGATTCTGGGAAGGCAAGCATTTATCACCATCTGCACTACAGTCTGTAAATTCTGTCATTTGTACATCTACTCACAATGGTGCTTGTTTCTTCTTCTACAGAAGCATTTTTCAACCACCCTTTCCTGGATCACGTTTCAACAGTGAAAAAATGTAAGTAGTTTGCTTTTTTTTTTTTTTTTTCACTTATTTGTATGAATGATGAATGTTGAGGGCTGGGAGGGAGAAAGATCTGCCAAATATCACACTAAGTGTTTATGAGACATTTTCCCCAGCCTGCCTGTTGTTGTGCTCTATTATGAGCCTGAGTGTTGAATCCTTTCTTGTATTATGCCAGACTGAAATGTGATACTTATTTACTTGTTCTTTTGACGTTTGCACTGAACTTAAATACCCTCGTGTGATTGAGGATGTGCTGTTCTTATGAACTGTGGAAGGGCTTATGAATGAGGAGCAGTGAGGAAATTTGTTTGAAATTCAGCCTTTTGAAGTCTTAGTCCCTTTTTTTTTTTTTTTCCCCTCTGTTTTTTCTTTCTTCTAGCTTGTCCTGTACCAGTGCCCACATACCCAGGCTCAGTCTCTGGCAGTTCCTGTGGTAGCTCCCCTTGTCGCTTTGCTTCTCCTCCAGTAAGTTCTGTGTTACACAACAATCTCCAGAAAATGTTTTCTGTAATGTTTAGCCAAGAATTCGTGAATTTTTAAAGTGTTTTAATACTTGAACACTGTAAGCTGTCATGTTCAGGAGCAAAGAGCAAGAAACACCCCTGTCTTTTCCTTAAATGCCATTAACACTTTGGTGCTCTCTGCTCCTTGTGTTGTATCTTGTTGTTCTTTTTGGTAAAGGTAAAAAAATACATAGAAATATCAAATGCTAGAGCAGCAAATCTTTAGATGTTCTGCTTTGGTTTGCAATGTAATGGCTGTTACAGATAAATTTTGAATTGTTTTTTTCTAAGGCCCCTTATTACAAACCAATTACTTCAATTGTATGTGACATTTGGAACAGGTACATCTGTATCACCAGGAATGATTGAATAAATCACAATTGTTTAAACTCACAACCTAATCAGCCTAGAACTAAACTGACACAACAGGGTTATCCAGCATTTGAAATGTCATAGTTCAAAAGCATTTCTACTTTCTGAATCACTGGATTTTTTAACTTTCTTTTTCCCACCACCCCCCTCCAGTCTCTGCCAGACATGCAGCACATTCAAGAAGAAAATTTGTCTTCCCCTCCACTGGGTCCTCCTAACTATCTTCAAGTCTCTAAAGACTCTGCCAGTACCAGTAGCAAGAACTCCTCTTGTGACACAGATGACTTTGTTCTTGTCCCACACAATATCTCTTCAGACCATTCATGTAAGAACCTTTCTTGTTTTTACATCTCAACCCAATTTTCATTCATAACACACTTCTACCTCCTTTTGTTCTTTGGCTCTCTTTGCTCTAAATGTGTCTGAATTCAAATTGAAATTAATTTATGTAGTTTGATTCCTTTTTGGAAGGAAACTCTTTGGTACTGCACATCCATCTGGGATGTTGTTATCTTCAATTGAACAGCCAAATATGCAATAGGGGTGGTTTAAAGTCATGGAAAATAGTGGGGCTTGGCAGTAGAAGAAGAGAGATTCAGTTGTAAACAACTGCTGATAAAAGACCCAAGGATTCTCTTGGAATTCTTTGTGGAAGCAGGCACTTTGTTTTCTCCACACTCAGTGAACATTTATAACTTATGCTCTAGAGCTTTAAATAACAGGTGTAGATAAAAATATAAAACACTTCTAACATGAAAGGTACAGCATCAGCCTGGGCTTGCACAAAGGAAAAACTTGGATGTAGCACTTTATGGCACAGTCCCAACCTGAATTGCACAAAGTCAGCTGATTTCTGGATGATGCCACCAACTTGTGGTAAATATTTGACTAAAGGACTGCCTGAAGGTTTCTACCATCCACTGTTATAAACATCCCAGTGCTGATACCTTGTACTCCTGAACAATTGAGTTTATTTCAAAACTATTAATATGGCAAAAACCTGCAAACAAACAGCAAAATAACTTGGTCAAGAACTCCCTTCCCCAGTTCCATTTTTGTTGGGAGTCACATTTGAGCTATTTACCTACACAAAACCTTTTGTGGGAAACTTTTGCATGTTGAAATGTTTTTCTCTACAACAGCAATGTGGAAGATGTATTTTTTTTTTCTGATTCTGCTTGCTGACGTGGGTTTTGCATGTGTTCCCTCCTGCAGATGACATGCCTTTGGGAGCAGCTGGCAGGCGGGCTTCCAGCGAGTTCTTGATGTGTGGAGGGTAGGTGTGCTGAGCTTCTTCCAAAAGAAACCTCTTCTAAAATGGGTGCTGCAGCTGCAGAAGGGGGTTCTGGGCTTTTGGCACTGGGTTATCATAGCTCTGGGGGCTGTCTGAAAGATGAAGAATTGAATTTGAGTATCTAAACAGCTTGAGTTCAGGAAGTTTTGCTGCCAAGTAGAGTTTCTCTGGGGTGAGGACCTGTCTTGACAGTGGTTTTTATTTTCACAGGCAGTCACCATTAACTATTTCTGGAAGCTCAGGAACTGTACAGAAACCATCCTCAGCCTCTTCTCGAAGTGCTGCTTCTGGCCCAGCTAACAGGTGTGTGATGTGGCCTTAGATGCTCTGCTGGTTTATGGTTTTGGCTTTATTTATTTTAATTTTTTTTGAATTGTGAAACTTGACTATAATAGAAACCAGACTCCCAGGCTCTCTACCTTCATACCTTCTCTGGTGCATCCCAAAAAAAATTCTGTAAGGAGCTGGGAGCATTCTTTGTCTGTTCACATTTAAAAGCAGAAATTTAGGGACATAACTGCTTTGTCTTCTTTGGTGTTGGGAAGCACAGCACAGCCTTCATGTAGTCAGTCAAGATGTTGAATGCAGATACATTTTGAGAAGTGGTTGTGAGAGAAGAGGAACTTTGAAAGCCCAGATTGCTGAGGATTTGTGTCTCGTGGCTGGCTTGGTTTGTCTGGTCACTGGGTGTGGCTTTTGTGCAAGTGATTATTGTGAAGTTGATGGTTGTGTCTCACCAAATGCCAGAGTCACATGAAAGAGCTAAACATGTATTGCAGGTTTTCCATCAGCAGGACTGGTAATTAGTCCCCTTTCTTCCACATGGCTGTAGGCTTCATTTTCTGCTGATTTAAAATAGAACTGATTTTCCTCAGTGTGGCCTGAAAGTTTTCCTGTGTCACATTGGAAAATGTAAAGCTTAATTATGATGTTTAACTACTCATGGGATATCTAAGCAGAATTTGTTCAAGTGATGAATTTCATGATGTTTTCAGTACAAACAGAAAGAGGATGGGTGGCTAACTGGGGAATAAAGCTATTATGTTGGGTGCATTTTTGACTTGTGCCAGTGCTAGAGGGCTGCAAGTCAGCATTATTTGTTTAGAAATGCTTGTCACAAAAAAAGTTTGTTACTTTGTGCTGATCTTTGTACAGTTGGTGAAATCTGCTGACAGAGGCTGTCAATACAGCTTTTAGCCTCATGTTTTATGTTTAAGGGCAGATAATGGGGATGGTTTTCCTCTAGAGATCCATTTGCTCTGAACTGGCCATGTACAGTGTAGTACAAATACACTGTTCTTTCCTTTTTTGTGTCAGGAAGGGTTTTTAGAGTTTGAAATTTTATGAAAATATTCCAGTTGTGGTACCTGTACACTGCTAAGAGCTAAATAGTCATGTGATTAGAAACAGGTGTCTACTATTCACACTCTGTTTGTGCTATAATATTTTGATTTAATTACTGGCTGAGTTAATTCAGTTACTGCATTCAGGGCTGCATGAGGCATGGTCTGAAGAAAGCAGTGTGTGTGTCTGCTATTCTACAAGATTTTGGTTTTGGTTTTGGGGTTTGGTTTTTTATTTCCTGACAAATATTCTTTCATTGTTTGTGGCTTGGTTTTTTTTTCAGTTTTTTGGTGTTTTACAAAAGGTTATGCCCTGTGAAACAGTGAATCTTTCTGATTAGCTGATGAAACAGAATTAATTGTGCCCACAGTGCTTTGTTCACAGACAGAATCCAGCCAGAATGGGCACACTAGGTCAAGGTGGTTCACTCTCCTGTGGTTTATTACCAGTTTTATCCTCTGGATCTCAGAGAAACAAGATTTACATGCAGCTCTGCACACATCTGTATTGCATTTTCTCTGACTGGTAACAAACCACATCAGACTGGAGGATGCTGGGCCAGAGCTCAGCCTGCAAGGCTGTGTGAGAGCAGGGAAAGGCATTTTCTGTGCTGAGTTCTTTAAAAGCTGAAGTGCCTTCATGGTCTCCTGAGTGCCACAGTTTAAATAACATCTGCTTCCCTCTCCTGGGGAGAGGCTCCCTGTGCTCCCTGAATGTGCTGTGTAGTCATGGCAGGCTGCCCACAGCCTTCCTGTGGTTTCCACTTGGGAGTCCTTCTCCTTGCCTGGAAGTTTTCAGGTTTTCTGCTGACTGTGTGCCCACAGCCAACTTCCAAATTACTCTGTGGGATCCAGAAACTGGGTGGCAACAGCAGGACAAATTTATTTTATTTTTGCTAAGGAAGTGTGCCTATTTGGAGCTAATATTTCATTCTAATTGGTAACAAAGAGAATAGGACAATTACAGTAAAAAAAACAGATTTCTGTTCAGCTGGAGCCAGACAGGGAGTCTTGTAACTGCCTGTTTTCCTAGAGAATTTTTTCACATTTCTTCTAAGAATTTATAATCTGTCCTTAAAGACATGGTCAATAAAAGGCCAGATAGTAAAATGATTATCTTCCCAACAGCCCATTTGTTTGAAATTCTTTCCGGTGAGTTGTGTTTTCCTTTAAAAGTGTTGGTTACTGATTACATGCAGAGTTTGAGTCCCTTATCAGGAGCCACACTGGGGCGAGGCAGGTCCCTGCCACTGCAGCTGAACTTGGGCAATCTGCACTTGGAATCTGTGGATTAATGTTCAGGTGTGTGGTTTGGCTCCTGCTCTCAGGAGTTGGTCGTTACATTACATAACATGTTTTCCTCCTGCAAGTTCACAGTGTCTCTGGGGATATCTCTGCCTGTGCTTCAGTGGCTTTTGTCCACATTCCAGTCCTGCTCTGAACTTCCTGTCCCTGGCGCTCTGGGTTTTCCTAGAACACTATTTTCAAGTGTGGTAAACACAGCAGGCGGCTTGGCAGGGAGTCAGAGGGATCTGGAGATCTCAGTGATGTGTGACCAAGGGCTGAATCCCAGCTCCATGTGATCCCAGCCAGTGCAGGGAAGGCAGGGAGTCCTGACCAGCTCCTGATCCTCCTCAGTGCAGCGCTGGAGCTCGGTGAGGACAAACCGAGATCGCAGCGCACCCAGGGAGCACAGAACTTGATTTGCCTGCTTCCTAGATTTTCTCCAAATTCCTACAGTACAATTCTGAGAGAGTGAGACCAGCCTACCTGTACTCATCTCCTGTCTCCACACCTCCCAACCTCAGGCACTGTCAGCCTTCCGTGTCCCCCCGCAGCGAGACGGCGCCGATCCCGGTTCCCACGCAGCTCCGCAATTACCAGCGCATCGAACAGAACCTCTCCTCCACTGCCAGCCCCGTGTCAAACCCCCACGGATCACCCAGGTGAGGCTGGGCTTTTTAACTCCTCTCTCTTGGGTCTGGTTGGTGTTTGTATCCTGGAAGATGTCTCTGCTTTCTCGCTGATGTCTTTTTATTTTTTCCGCGCTTGAAGAGATGTTTCAATGATAACAAATAAAAGCCCTTCACAATCTCAAGATTGTTGGATGGGCACTTGAAATATTTCATGAAAACAAAATGAGCTTGTTCTTTTACTCAAAATGCAACCCAAGAAGGTAAAAAGATGAAGCCTTGCTTTTTTGCTGCTCTTTGTGTATTGCATGGCATTACATCATGAACTGAAATGTCAGTAATAAGTTATGTTTTGTTTTCACACATGTAGTGGTGAGATGAATGCTTTGTTCTGTAGAATATCAAGGAAACAATTTTTGGCATGCTGATTAACCAGCTTGTCTCATTACAAAGCTCTAGTGAGCCAGACTTACTCTCTGCCTTGTGGTCTGCAGGATCAGGCTGGTGAAGGTCAAAGACTCATAAATAGACTACTCAGAACTCTGGAGATCTTTACAAAAACAAATTCCAGGGGTTTTTGCATATTTTTTTTCCAGGATCCCTGATTTGATTATAGTTGCTACATTCAGGGAAATTACTTTCCCTTAAATAATCTGTTTTCAGTTATCTGATTTGGATTCCAGACCCAATATGAAATTTTTGTCAGAATCTTTGCTGATTAAAAAATGGGAATATATAGCAATAATTGATTGTGAAATTAAAAAAAAATTGATTATCAAGTTTTTTGAAGATTAGGGTGTACTAAGGGAAGTCTGTTTTAATGTTCTCCCCTGTTAAGGCATTGAAAGTTTAAAAGTCTGTGAGAACAAAGGGAATTAAATCTTATGATCGGTATGGAAAGCTTAACCTAAGTTCTTAGCTTTCTCTTGAGACACCAGTATTTCCATTAACTGATCAGACTCCTCAGGGGGGATTGTGAAGCTCCTCTCAGGGAGCCATGAGCACAGTGTGTGTGACATTATTCCCTTGGCAGGGCCGGGGTTGTGAGGCGCTCCAACACCAGCCCCATGGGGTTCATGAAGATGGGCTCGTGCTCCCCAGTGCCAGCTGACCCTGCCCAGGGCGTGGGCCGCAGGCTGTCCACAGGATCTTCCAGACCTTATTCTCCTTCTCCACTAGGTGAGCATTGACATGCTGGAGCAGTCATTCAGAACTCTTAATTCTTGCATGAAATTAATCTTAAACCACAACCTGCCCAGCCAGGTCACTTATGCAGAAATCATTTCTGTTAAATGGCTCACAGAAGTAAACTAACTAGGTTTTCACTTGCTTTATCTTTGTAAGTGAAGCAGAAAGTGTAAATCCACATTTTGATTTTGTTTGCATAGTTGGAACCATACCTGAGCAGCTTGGGCACTGTTGTTGTGGACAACTCCAAGGACATGAATCAAGGAGTAGAAACTTCTCAGGTGAGTGGCTTTGGACCATGCAATCAGCATTATTTTCAGAGAGCATTTTGTGAAAGGAGTAGGAGAGCCAACACACATTAGAATGGGTTAATAGGAGACCCTGAGATTTTGTGGAAACATCCCATTTGTAACCTGGGTGACACCTTTGCCCATAAGTAATTCCCTACACAATAAAACAGCAACAAAAATTTCTTATTCTCAAGATGGAGCAACACCTCTGATGTAGCCTGTCTTGCACCAGGGCTGGTTTATAATGAATGGTAGTAACATGCTGCTGAGAATCTGGTTTTGATAGACCAGCTCTGTCATGCCAGTTCTCAGAAAGGGGAGGCAGAGCTGCCAGTGCACAGCCTGCAACACATTTTCGTCATTCCCTTGGGAAATCAGCTGGGATTTGATGTTCCTGTTGCTAAGCAGTCAGCAAGCTTTGCAAGTCACAAATTATGATGGCATGCCAGCAAGAAAAAAAAGAAGTCAGGAAGAAATAGGACTTGAAGATGTTCTGAGACTGTTAAAGATGGAATTGCACTGTAATGCCAGAAGGATTTGGTATAAGAATGTGTAATTCAGCAGCTGGTTCTTCTGCTCTGTGCACATTTTGGGTGCATTTCTTCTGCAGCTAAAATACTAGTTACACTTTTTATTTTGACTTTCTAAGGTGTGATAGTGAAACTGCATTGGGAGTTTTTCTCCTATTTAAACACTTGTCCAAAACCATCTGGACATGATAGAGCCTTCACCTCTTGGAGTGGTTTCATCCATATGAAATAAGTTCTATCATGTCTCAAAAATTGCCTTTATAATTGCTGTGCCATTGACTGGCTCAACCAAAGGAATGAGTGAATCCTTAAATATGAAATGGTATCTTAAAAAGTGAAAAAGGGGGTGTGTGAAGAGAATACAAAGCATTGTGTTTGCTTTTCTTGTTGCAGCTTTTATTTGGATAGAGTTTTGTCAGGTTCTTGGTTTAGTGCCTTTTGCCAATATCAAACTAGCTTGTAACACAGCAGAGCACTGTTTTTATGGCTGGCAGGAGTTTTAATGTTTCATTTCTTCATATGTTTTCTGCATTCTTTTTCTCCTTGGTTTCACTTCTTAATTTGAAATGGCTGCAGTGGTATTTCTGTTTGTACAATACCACAAATTGCAGTGGGTCTGTTTCTCAGCATTTTAAAGGGTATGGGAAGCAGTTTTTTGCTTTGGGTGAGGTGAGGTCATCTGAGCTGAGATTTTTCTAAGGACTGAAGATGTCTTTTGTAACGTAGCTTCTGAACTAATTGAGCTGTCCTTGCTGCCCGTGGCAGCCCAGGACACACTTTTAATTCAGAATCCTTCCCTGGGGTGGCAACAACACTGGAACAGTAACCACTGAGATTTCAGACTGATTCTAAAACGACAGGTGAAGACTTCCCAGTGCTCTGAGACAGACAAGCAGAGGGATTTCAAGCAAGCAAATCCTTGGCTGGAAAGTTAATGAGGAATAGACTTGATCCCTGTGCTAGAGCTGCAGGCAGACAGGCTCTTCTGAAACATACTGCCTAGTGGAGTGGAATGAAATCAAGATGAAGTAGCTCATATTCAAAATCCAGCTAGCAAAAACATGGGCTTAAGAAGGCTGAAAGATGTGTTGTAACAGCTGGGCACTTTACTGAGCAAACTACAAGAAGTCTGGGGTGGTTTTTTTGAGCAGGCATTTATGAAATGAAGCCTCTCTCAGAGGAGTCTCGTGGCCAGCTTTTAAAAATCTTTTCTAGTTGTATGGTTCAATTTTTCCCTCTTTAGTTTTTTTTTTTAAACATGAGTGAAACTCACTTCAATGTCAGTTTTTTGAGGTTACAGGCAGGCATTTTCTCTGGGAAGCTGTGACCATAAAACTGAAGTCTGATGTACTGTTTGTAACTTTGCACAGTTCCTTATCATGAGACACAAAAACATCCACCAGCAACAGAACATTTCATCAAATTTCAGGCCTAATTTTGAAAGAGGAAGATCATGGAGTAGGTGAGGTGTTTGTAAGAGTTGTTTCCCCAAAGCCCTCTGTTCAAATGATAACTTAGAGCTCTTCCATTTGCTTTAGGTATGAGTGCAGCTTCTCCTCAGTGTGGACTTCCTCTGTCAGCTTTTGAAAAAAAATTCAGTCTGACAAGCTAAAAAGTAAACAAGTGCTCAAAGTAATGTCCCCAGACTGTTCCATCTGAATAATTTGGTTCTTTTAGTACCCAGTTTTCTTGCAGGAACATGGGCTGCCTTTGTGTCTGCAAATGAAGTCATTACACACAAAACAAGTCGTTAACATGCGATGTCGCATTCACGCTCTTGTTTGCAACAATATCATTCCAGGCCTTGAGAACCTCTATTCAGCTTGGAATTTCACTGCTGGTTATGCCATTCCTGCTGAATCCAGCCACTTTATTTGTCTTGCTGCAGGTTGCCAGACATAGTGCAGCTGCCAGGACAGCTGTCAGCCTGAAATGGTGCCTGTTTGGCAGCTTGGAGGGCTCATCAGTGTGGGGCAGCAATAGTTCAAATAATCCATGGGCTAAATCTGTTCCCCTTGCAGTTTAATGTTGTTCTCTGGAACTCTGGGATTCATCAATACACTTTGCAAGCACTGCAAGTAGAATTTTACCCTATTGTTTGTTGTCTGCACAGGTTCTCCTATTCCACCGTCTCAGTCTCCACAGTCACTTTTGATGGGAGCGAGGCTGCAGAGTGCTCCTACCCTCACAGATATCTACCAAAACAAGCAGAAGCTCAGAAAGCAGCATTCAGACCCAGTCTGCCCATCCTATGCTGGCTATGGATACAGCCATTCTCCACAGCCAAGCAGGCCAGGTAGCCTGGGAACATCCCCTACCAAGCACATGGGATCCTCCCCCAGGAGCTCAGACTGGCTCTTCAAAACCCCACTGCCAACAATCATCGGCTCTCCCACCAAGGTTTGTTCAGTTTGCAATTCTCAGTAGCACAGTGCCTGAAACCAAGAATATTTTGGGGTTCTAACTAGGTTTTTTTTTGTGTGTTCTTGCTCTTCTTAAAGGCAACAGCTCCTTTCAAAATACCTAAAACTCAAGCGTCCTCCAACTTGCTGGCGCTGGCAAATCGCCAGGGCTTGGCTGAAACCCCACTGCAGCCTAAAGATATCACTGACCCAAGGGACTTCACACACTTCCACTCCAGCCAGGCAGCTGACAAACAGGCAGGAGAACAGCACAGCAAAACCACCTTTGGCAGGTAGGCACCACCAGGAACAGAACATCTCATCAAAT
Organism: Catharus ustulatus; assembly: GCF_009819885.2. Lineage (NCBI taxonomy): Eukaryota > Metazoa > Chordata > Aves > Passeriformes > Turdidae > Catharus > Catharus ustulatus. The sequence goes on along the minus strand of NC_046242.1, from coordinate 3,271,570 downwards.
TTCAGGGCTGATTTTGAAAGAGGAGAGGCATCTTTGGGTAGGTGAGGTGTCTATAAGAGAGATTTCCTCAAATTCCTCTCTTTAAATGATAACTTAGAGCTCTCCCATTTGCTTTAGGAGAAACTTTGCATCCCTGGGGGAGGCAGCTGGGCAGCAGAACTGAACACAGCAACTCTCAAAGAGTGAAAAAGCTGTGAGGGGATGCTGAGGTTTGGTGTATGCAACAGAAACATTTTGTACTGGCTATAAATATAGCTGGGACTTCCTGGAGCACTTTGTGTTACTGTCTAGTTCCCTTTTGTTTTGATTAACTGAATCTGGAATTTCATTGCCTCTGTAAAGCCTGTTCAGTTTTTGCTTGAAAATCTCTATGACAAAATTTGCAATATAAATTTTTCAAGAGTTAAAGGTCTTGTTATTTTTATGGTTTGCTCTATTTTAGAAGATCCATGATAACAAGCAAGATTTCAATACTTTCTCTATTTTTGTTGAAAAATTCTCTGTAGTAAATACCAAGAATCTTAGCTATCCTTAGTTGCAGGTTGGAAGATATTCCTGGATGAATTTTTAATTTGGGAATTCATGTGTTTTCCTGTCCAGGTCTGTTAGTACTGGGAAGCTGTCAGATCAACAGGTAAAGACCACCCTTGGGGGCCAGTTATACCAAGGCAGTACAGACAGTCTCAACACAGAGAGGCCAATGGATACAGGTAAGGATCAGTGATACATCCAGGTTGTTTCCCTGTGCCTGGGTTTTTATGGAATACCTTCTGCTTCCATCTTCAAGAATTGGTCCTGATAGTCAATTTTTAGCCTCAGCACAGAAGGCTTTTTTTAATGTTTAAGGGGATCTGTTCCATTTCCTTAGCATAGCTTTAAAAATAACTGAGACAGGAAAACACTTATTTCTGTGCTAAACACAGAAATATCTTGACTGCCTGTGCTGGCTGGAGGGGTTTGGGATTTTCTGGTTTGGTTTTATTTTTAATTTAGCATTTGTGGCTTTTCATTTTCTAATTCCACCTTGATTTCATATGAAAACAAATTTCTGTAATTGTGGGTGTTTGGTTGGGTTTTTTCCTCCTCCTCCCTGAGCTTGTCCCTTGCCACCAGAAGTTCTCCCTTCTGAGCAGTGGAAGGAGTTCTGCAGACTGGGCTGGTCTTTAGCCTCCAGACCTGTCATGATCTGCCTTTGGAATTTTTTCTGCTGTATCTTTTGCTGCAAAACTGACATCTTCAGGCTCTCAGGGAGTCTCTGTTGCTGTTTTCTGGCTAAGAATAGAACACTGAGATATTGAAAGTAAAAAGATCTGTTAAGCTGCACCTTGACTTTGTTTGTGTCTCACCAAGACTGTCCACTCAGCTTCTTTTATTTCCTCTGAGAACCTCTAACCAGTCCAGGGCTTGGATCTGCATCAAAGCACGTTGTGTTGCAGTGCTCCAATTTGCTGCATGTAATTACTTCTTGGTGTGATTATATGGAATAGGGACTAAGCTGCTGCAATGTTCTCTCCCAGCTCCAGCAGGAGCCTATGGAATTGCAATGGCAACTCCAGCCATGGGAAGTGGGGCAAGTTCTCGGGCTGTCATGTTCACTGTGGGGTCTCCTCCAAGCAGTGCCACCCCTCCCACCTGCACCCACATGGTCCTCAGAACCAGAACCACCTCAGGTAAGACTTTCCTGCCAGTTGTCTGGACATTTCTCAAATTTTTCACTTGGGCTTGTCCACTTCTGGGACCTGATTGCTGCCTTGCACAAGGCCTACAGTAAAATTGCTCTGGAAAGTGGAGATGAATATCAGATAATTTCTGCCTTTTCCCCCCTAAAAAGGGTCAGAGGCACAGATTTACAATCCAGCAGTGAGTAAAGTGTACACAGCTTTACTCCCTCACTGGGAGTGGGAGCTCTATGGCAAAGGTGGAAAGGAAAAGTCAGAATTCTGATTTTTTGCCTGCTGCCTTGCATTGTCCCAGAAACAGCAACCAAGGGTGGGAACTGCCTGCATTTTGTCAGATATCAGAAACCTCAAACTGAAGGGCTTCATGTGAGCAGTGTGAACCGCAGCACAACCTGAAGTCCTTGTCAGCCATGAGGCCCAGAATCTTTCAGGAGTTGTCACTGCTGTTACAGCACAGTGAGCAGAGCCTTCCACAGGGCTCTCTGTGCTGCTCCTCACGTGTCACCCAGTGCTGAAATCAGACTGAATGTGTGTGTTATTTTTCTTGTAGTGGGATCAAACAGTTCTGGAGGGTCTCTGTGCTCCACTAGTGGCCGTGTTTACATGGGCTCTCCTCCTGGGATTTACATGGGCTCCTCTCCTCCGGGGGCCGAGGCGGCTCCGAGTCTGAAGTACATCCCTTATGGTACTTCCCCGCCCAGCCTAGAGGGCTTTATCACTTTTGAAGCTCCTGAATTGCCTGAGGAAACTTTAATGGAGGTATAGAAACAATCATTTCATGTTTTCTAATGTGTGGTGTTGCTGAAATAGGTGTGGGGAAAGCAGGATTGCTCCGTGTGCTTTGTAGTTTCCTCTGTGCTGTCTCACATGTTGTTTTTTTCTTTAAGATCTTGAAAATATTGCTGTATCTGTAGTTGCCAGTTTCTCTTTGGTAGTTCTTGCTGGCATTTCATATGTTTGAATAGGTAACCAAAGGAACTTCACTACTTTTGTCCACAGAGCCTCCCAGAGAGGGCTCAGTTAAATGCCAGAGGATGTGGATGCTGACAGTAACAAAGTCCCTCTGGGCACTTCACTGCTTCTTCACACTCAGGGAAAGATCTTCAGTCCTACTTGTGGGAAGACTGTCCTATATTTTTTAAAATGTGTGGAGGAGTGACAGTTTAGAAACACAAATTGGGGTGGTCTTTCACCAGAATGCTATTCTGGGAGTGTACATTTCTCAAGACAGATTGCTGTTCTGGTTTCTCATTCACATCTTGCTGGAAGGTGTTTGGGTCCCTATGGAATATCTCTTACAACATGAATGCTTACCAGTACACTGTATTCTTCCCACAGAGTTTAAAATGTATTCAGACCTGTATTACTAATAAAAATATTATAAGCATTGCTAAGATATGTTTGATTAGTTTTGAAGACTTCTTTTTAAGGAGGAACTCTGCATGTGTACTGTGTGTTTTACCGACAGAACAGCAGTGAGCTGTTCACTCCAATTGAAGTTTTTAGCCTAAAGTGTAAACTTTGGCAACAGCCACCTTTTACCACAATTTAATTCCAGAACCAGGTGTAAATTAGAGTGAGGCAGATCAGTTCTTTTGCAGGTATTAAGTCTATTACACAATAAAAGCCAAATGTTCCTCCTGGCTGCTCACACAAGTGCCAAGCATACTTTTGGTGTTGCTGATAATATAATAAGTAATTTGTCCCACTTGTGATTCCTTCAGTTCCTCAGGTTTCAACACAGAACTCCATGTACCAATTCCTTTGGCTTTGTTGAAAGACTCTTAAGTATAAGCTACAATATCTTGAATTCATTTACAAAGAAGAGAATGAGTTCAGATCTGTTGGGGCCCATTTGGTTCTGTCATCCCTAATGCTGCCTCTACCACACTGTGATTCCTACACAGAACTGACAAACCAAGAAATCCTGAAATGATTAACAAGAGTTTTAAATGTGGCTGATAGCTCAGAGTGGTTAAATTGCTGTCATCTTTCCCTCTGGCAGAGAGAGCACACAGACACACTGCGTCACCTAAACATGATGCTGACATTTACAGAGTGTGTTCTGGATCTGACAGCAGTGAGGGGAGGAAACCCAGAGCTGTGCACTTCTGCTGTGTCACTGTACCAGATCCAGGAGAGCATCGTTGTGGATCAGATCAGCCAGCTCAGCAAGGAGTGGGGGTGAGTGTGCAAACAGAGAATTAGTGAAGATCCAACACATCAAACTCTGCCCTTTTTGCTGGGAGTGATTAATTTCCTGTAGAGAATCTTTAGAGGAATTATTTTTTTCACAACTGAAGACTGATAAGAAAGAGCAGAGACAAAAGATTTTTTTCTGATCTGCCACTTTTCTGAGGAAAGTGTTGAGTTCAGGCTTGAGGTGCAGCATGGAAATTTGTGTACCAGCTTCTGGCAGATGTGAGCCCTCATCCCTTCCTGTTGACTGAAGCTCTGAGGTGGAGGTTGGGAGGGGAGAAGAAGTGTCCAAATTTGGTTTCACTGGAAAAAAACAGTCAATCAGCTCCAATACAAAATCAAAAGCAAGGAGAAATATGAGAAATTTGAAGTGGTGGGAAAGGGCAGTTCTACTTCCTGCCTTCTTCCTGAAGTAATAAAAATCCAACAGAAAACTCCTGTAAAGTGTTTGCTTTTCACAACTGAGAATTCCAGGGGGATAGGAAATGAAAAGTACACCCAGTCACTTGTGGTGAGACGTTAACCTGGGGCACAGAGTCCCCACAAATAAGTGCTCCTTTCTCAGATGTCTGCATTTAAAGCAGTTTGTCCTAAATGAGCAGATGTCCCCTCACCCCATGACAGAATGTTTGTGAGGGGAAGGGAGGGGAGGGGTGGAGCTGCATTTTAAACATCTGTCTTCCTTTTCTGCTGTTGCTGAGTCCTGTGATTAAAAAGTAGTGTCTGGCCCTGGCTTGAATGCATTCTAAAAAGGTATTTTGATGCATAAATTATTTTTTTCCCTCTTCTCCCTAGACAAGTGGAGCAGCTGGTGTTGTATATGAAAGCTGCCCAGTTACTGGCATCTTCTCTGCATCTTGCCAAAGCACAGGTCAAATCTGGGAAACTGAACCCATCCACTGCTGTTAAGCAAGGTAGATGCAACATCATCTAATTTGCTGTGCTTGTGAATTTTCTTTGCCGATTACATCAGAAAATTCAAGTTGCAATATTTGTTTTGTTTTTCTTTGCAGGAGAACTGTAGATATGTACAATTGCACAATTCTGGTAGTAAACAGCCAGAAACAGTTAGGAAATGGGTATTCATTAACTTAAAATTTGATATTTGATAGTTCTCGAGTCATAGAAGTGGTGGAGTAAATAAACATTAAAATTACATGTTTAAACAAGTTTACTTTGCAAAGCTGAACTTGGGCTAAGTTTTTGTTTGGGTTTTTTTTTTTTTTAATTTCTTCTTACCTTTCTCCTAGTTGTGAAAAGCCTCAATGAGAGATACAAATTCTGTATTGGAATGTGCAAAAAATTGACAGAGAAGTTGAATCGTTTCTTTTCGGATAAGCAAAGGTTCATTGATGAAATCAACAGTGTAACTGCAGAGAAACTCATCTACAGCTGTGCTGTGGAAATGGTAAATCCCTCCTCTTCCCTGAACTGTAGCAACTGCTGTCTTATCTCACATCTCTCTTCTCCATAACCAGAAAATAAATTGATATTTTCACCACAAAGGAAATTTAACAGCTTTAGTGATGAGAGGAATTCTTGTGCCACACAGAAAATTCTGGTGAATGTTGTGCTTAGCCCTGATAATGGTGGTGTTGTGCACAATTAATTAGTTTCTTTACAAGAGAATTCAGATGAATGAGCATATTTATTCATATCAGAGTGCTTTTATAGATTTTTTTGGTGCAGAATATTCTCAGCACAGGTGCTGCATCCTCTCAGAGTCACAGAATGGTTTGGAAGGGACCTTACAGATCCACCTTCATTTTGTTGTCTTAGTTACAGCAACACTTCAGCTAAATCAAAGCTGAAAATTAGTTTCTTAATGACACTTTTAGGTGATTCATTGTGAATTTTTCATTTTGCTGCTTGCCTAAGGGAGTTTCTGAGTGTCCTGACTGATTGCAGGTGCAGTCAGCAGCTCTGGATGAGATGTTCCAGCAAACTGAAGACATCACATATCGATACCACAAGGCAGCCCTGCTGCTGGAGGGACTGACTAAAATCCTGCAAGACCCTGCAGATATAGAAAATGTACACAAGTGTAAGTTCAGCTGAATTATGAAAATTCCACAGAATTAACACATTGTGCAATAACTCTGATGATCAATCACCTGTCTTGTGCCTCTCTCTGCAGATAAATCCAGCATTGAGCGAAGGCTTTCTGCACTCTGCTACAGCACAGTGGCTGTGTATGAGCAGTAGGAATATCCTGAGGACCAGATGGTGTGAACATAAGGGACCACATCAGTGATACTGCACTTTTTTCACTACAGCTTCATTGTTGTCCTTGTTCTACCCCATGTGGAAGATGATTCTTACATTTCTGTGGTGACTACCAAAGAAACAGCAGCGTATTCAAAGAGGAGAAATTCCAAAAGTACACTTGCCTTACTGATCCAGCAGCTCCTTTTCCTTCCTAGCAACAGAATTTAAAAGAATCTCTCTTCACATTTCAAATTGATCCTTGTACATGTGCTTTGAACTTGAACGATCAGGGTTTGTTGTTTTTTCCTCGTGAGGTTTTTAGAGAGCGGATCCTTCTGCATCAGGTACAAAAAAAAAGACATTTCCCTCAGAAGATTCCCTCAAGAGTTTTTAAGTTGTTCAGTAAAACGTGGCTGAGTGAATTTGGGAAGCCCTAACCACGTGCAAGTGCTGCTTGAAGCTTTTTTGGGGCTCGGCTGCCTTGTGTGGGAGCTCACCTGTTGTACACATGGCTCAGGTTGTCATATGAAGGGATGGCAAACACACTCTTACCCCAGGGCAAAAGTGGGGATGGAAGAAATTCTCTCCATCTGTGCAGAATCCCCAGGGGGTTTTCAGCTGATGTGGATACAATTTGATGATCTTCTTCCAAAATATTTTGTTTTGCACTAATTTACTAAAGCAACTGTATATTCATTTTTGAAGAACTATATTAAAAAAAAAAATCTAGAGAAAGAAGGCACAATGGACTTGGCTGAATTTCATTTCAGTGTACATAAAATTCTTTTCAGAATTTCAAATGTAGCTTCTAGAAGACTTTCAAACAAACTGTGTAAAAACTTGTATTCATGTGAACCTTTCCATTTTATACCTATTTGTCTAATACTTGAGTAACTACTGCTCTGGACTTTCTCAGTAATAGCAATGTTGAGTTGCTGGTTGTTTGCTTTTTCTATAGATTTGGTTGCATCTTTTGTTGTGCATGCAATATGTGCATTAATGCCTGCAGTCTTTAGGGGTGTAATGACAGTTCTCTGTAGTTTGTTTCTTGGGCAGTATTACAATAAATACTGTAAACTGAAAGGTTCTGCAATGAACCATGCAAAAAAAAAATTAAAAAAAAAACAAACCAGAAAATAATGTTGTGGTTTGAGATGCTGATAAAATGATGTAGAATCTCTACATATAGAGTGTGTGAAAAATCAGGATTATTTTGTGTGCATTTGAGGGGAGAGGTGGGAAGCTTCATTTAGCCTTATAGGCATTGTCATTTCAAGCATCCCATGAGATCATCAGGACAGCGATTTGCAAAGTGTTGGGGCAGATCAGCTTCTCTGGAAATGGTTCCTATACTTTATTTTTGGGACTTTTTTGTTACTCAACTGCTTGAATACTTGAATAAACCATTCTCCAGGACAAAATCATTTTAATCCTCTTAAACACAGTGGTCTGAACTATTTGACAAAGTTGTACAGGGCTTACACATCAAACTATTGTTTCAGTGTTGGGATAACCATGTGTTTCCTTTACTTTGACAGAGTAATGTACTTTTTACCTTATTTATCTGTATGAAATTCCAACAGTTAATTTGAAAGTGTTTGTTTATATAATGTTTGTATTTTTAGGTCTTTAATACGGTGTTTCTACCTCTCCTTTGTAATTGCATGCATTATTCTTGGAACTAGGTAATAACTCACTGAACTGTTGCGTAATAGCCTTTTTATTATGGCCTGTATAAATGTATATTAAGGTAAAAAATAAATACTGACACTAGAAGTGTTTCTATGGTACCACTGAGTTGCTGTGTCTCTGTGACCAGAGGTGTTAAATTTAGGAAAACTTCTCTACTTGATTGGGTAAAGAAGTTGCTGAATTCTCTCCTCCCCAGAACCTGTCAGCAGGGCAGGATGGGGCAGCATCCCTGAGTTCTCTGGCACAAAGAGTCCCTGAGTTTGTTTTAACCTGGCTTTAGGAAGACAATTTACCCTGCTTCTTTTTTTTTTATTTTCAACTTGGGTTGGAAAACAAAAATGCAAAGTAGGATCCTGGGTAACAGCTGTATGATCTTTCAACAAGGTGCTTATTTATTGCCTCTAGCAAAGGAGAGCTCTCTGGGCTGCCAGGACAGCACAGACAGAGCTAATGGACAAAAGCTGGCAGGAAGTTACCATTTCTATCCAAATTTGATAAAAAATGAGCTTTGTTCACCTCACAGCCTGCATCCTCTGCCCAGCTGAGCTATGCTGCTGTGTGGATTTTGTATTTTTGAGTTGTACTACCAAATTTCCCCCAATTTATTATTAAAAACCCCTCCAGTTGTGAGTGGCACATGAAGAGGATGAGGAAGGAGTGAGCTGGGAATGCTAATGATCTGTCTGAGCCCGACTTTAGGAACAAAGCAACAGCCTTAATGCACAAGGAGATAGGCTGCTTTTCTCAGGAACTCACTGGGTTTTGTTGGTTTTCTTTCTCTCCTTTCAGGATTCAAGCTCATTCTCCTTCCCCTCTTGCCAGCAAGGCTCCAGCTGCACAAACAGGAGGAGAAGAAAAGGGCTATTCTTGCTGGCTGTTTTCAGGAGGAGGAGACCAACGTTCATGGCCTGTCTTTCTGCATAAACTCATTCCTGAAGCTGTCCTCTGTCTTTGGCTCTCCGTGCTGAACAGCAGGTGCTTGTTTTTACCAAATTCTTTTTTTTTATCCAGCCTTTGAAAGGCAGAACTTGAAAAGAGAGATTTGATGTGTTTTTCTAGCTCAGCTCTCCAGCATCTCCTTGAGTGTTCTGCACTTGCTCCGCTCTGTCCGTTTTACAAAATGTCAGCTGAGGAATCTAAACCACATTTTGATTCTGACATTTGCTGCTTTTCATAAGCAAGAAGTTGAACTCTCAGCCTTTCCTCTGACACACAGGAGGAAATCCTGTTAATTTAACTTGCAACTAAGATGCTACAAGCTATTCCAAGGAGCATTTTGAGTTCCTGGGACTGCCTGGGTTTTGCATAGTTCTTTGCTATTATATTGTACAGGTGCATCAAGTTATTATCTCATCACCTCAGGGCTCAGGGGCAATAACTTGTGATTTACCCATGTCTCAGTGCTGTGCCCTGCTACACCAGAAAGGGAAACTTGCTTTCATCTGGAGCAGGGGAAACTGGATCCTGCTGCTTCCAAAGCTTGGAGGCTTTGAAATTCAGATAGGCTGGCTTGTGACCTGACTTGTGACCCACCTCCTTTTTGATTCCTGCTTCCTCTCCTATTTATTTTTAAATTTAAATTTTGATTATTTGACTTTTTTTTTGTCTTCTCTGAGCTCTGCTTGCTACTATCATCCAGGATGCCTTTTAAGTCTTTAAGCAAATCTCTTTTTATCCTGAACTTCCCCACCTGACCTGAGCCATGGTTCTGCCTGTGTCTTTTCCTAGAGTGCCCCCACAGCTGCTCCTTTTTGCAGAGGAGTGAAGTCCATCAGGGTAACCCCTCTCCTGAGGTCTCCAAGTCAGCTGGAGCCCAGCTGCAGGCAGCCTTGGCACTGCTCCGTGGGACAAACACCTTTTCAATGGGCTTTTGTGCAGGGCAGGCTCCCCCTCCTCGCTGCCTCAAAGCCAACCGAGTGCCAGTGGGGCTGCTGAGTCTTGCTGCAGTCCTTGTGCCAATCATTCCCATTGTTTCTTTGTGTCCCTTTCACATTTTCCATGGCCTGAACTCTGTCCACAATGCAGCCCACAGACCAGGGCTCTGTGTGACACAGTATCTCCTTCTTGCGAATGTGAGATCAGCCCCAGCTTTCAAAACAAGTGATGCCATAAATGAACTGAGCTGCATTGATTCCTGTAGGTTCCTTAAAAACCTCTCCCTGTCCTTCATCTTCTGTGCCTGCTTTTTTATGGTTGAGTGCTGCTTGGGTTTTATATCTGGCTGGGTTATGACTTCCAGAAAACACTTGGAATTTGGGGCTAGGGCAGACCCAAGCAGAGATTGAGGATTGTATCTGAAAACTTGATGTTCTGTGAGCTGGGTGTACGAGCTAAAAGGACATTTATTGATTAGCTGTGTTATTTGGTGGACTCTTGAAACCAAATACTGCACAGTTTATCTTCCAAACCAAAGTCCTCCTTCCCCAGGCTCTGCTTTTTAAGGATCAGCACAAAAGGCTGCTCCCCAGGGCAAGGCAGGATCCTGTCTCATTAATTGACTCCAGGAGGGGAGTGAGGGCTACAGGGACTGAGGGGAGGGGGAATCTTGAGCTTAGCTTCTCAATTAAACACCTTTTGTAACTACAGCACTGCTCACCTCCCAGTTCCTCTGGAGTTCCACTGCTTTCCCATAAATAGCTCCCTTCATTGTTTCTTAGTGATTGAATTAAAATAGAAAACACTGCCAGCTCGAGGCGTGGGGAGCACGGGGTATTCCTCTGTCTCACTCAAGATCCCACACTTCCCTGGAATCCACATGTCTCACCCAGCTGAGACTCTGCAATGCTAAAAAAGCCCTCAGCCTTGTTTCCTGTCCTTAAGTGGCCAAAAGATGTCCCAACAAGGACCAAAGGGGACTCTCTCCCAGGATGCTGCCTCGTTTCTGCAAAGGTTGATCCCTGCTGACCACTGGGATAACTGGGAGCTGGACATTGGCTTCCAGTGTGTGCTGCCAAGTACAAGCAGCACTGTTGTGACATGAAAACCCTCTGGGCTGATGGCTGAGAGTTGTACAAGCTCTGGAGAATCCATGCACCTCCCTGCTCCTGCTGCCAGCCTGGGTGAGTGCACTGCAGCACCATTTCCCCAGGCACAGTGTAATGCTCCGTGCTGAGAGCTCAGGCTTTTACTCTGATTGCAGGACCATTATCCAAATTCCCTTGGGCCTGCACACAGCTCCAACCTGCTGTGCCTGCAAGGATGCTGACAGGACAAGGGGGAGCATCTGCATTTCTGCTTCTACCCCATGTTTTCTTCAATGTAAACCCAGCTTTTCTCCATACACCACCTGAAGGGCCCTGTCCAACCCAGCCTGTTTTTCCTCCTCATGTTGCCTCCTGTACACAAGTTTTAGCAGTTGCTCGTGTCATTCTTCTCCACAGCAGGGTGTTTACTGCTGAAATTTGTGCAGCAGCTTGTGAAATTGCTGAGCATAGCTCGGGAGGTGTTAGTGAAGCCAAGTCACCGCAGAAGCCAAGCTTGGTGTCTGGGGGGAATTGTGCTTCTGCACCATCTGAAGCTGAAGAGCACTCCCACTTCAGGGCTGTGCTGATGTGGGAAAAGGGAATTAAATTTTGCAGGAGAAGGGATGCTCTATGCTGGGAGCCCCATGACCTGGGCAGGAGCACCCAGGTGCCAGCCTGTGTGTCAGGGTGTGGCAGGATGGATTTATTGGGGTAAATGCTAAAGCCAAGGAGCATTAGCAGTAAATGCCCTGGGTAAACCATGTCACGAGAGGCAGCATGTCACAACCAGCATGCAATTTTAAAATAACCCCCGTGCTTTTCCTAGAACAAGTCGTGGCGGGTCTATTTTTAACCGGAACGTGCCCAGCCATGCCCGAGCTCCTTTCTCTGCGATTTTTTTCTTCTGGCTCTCTTCCCACACCACGACAGTACCAAGGTTAATTCGACCGTCCTAAGACAGCACCTGGGCGGCTTCGCTCGCCCTCCGTGGCCGGGCAGGGCAGGGTAACCCTGGGGCAGCATCGCCCCGATAAGGCTCGGCAGGACTCTGCCCTCCGCCCGCAGAGCAGCCCCACGCCCCGCAGCGTTTCACAAGCAGCGCGGCAGTGCCAGCGCCGCAGCACCGCGGCAGCCCCGGAGCATCAAGGTAGCGGGGTACCCCGGGCACACATCCTTCATCCCGCTCTGATTTCCCTCCTCCTCCTCCTCCTCTCTCCGGGACCACCGGGCAGCGCGGGGGAGCGGCGGCCTCGCCCGTTCCGGTTCCGCCATGTGAGCGGAAAGAGGAAGCGGCGGCGGCGGCGGCGGCGACCCCGGTGGGCGGCGGGGCCGCGGGGGCGGCGGGTCCTGCCCGGGGCGGAGGGTCCTGCCCGGGGGAGGCACAACCAGCGGCTGGCAAACAGCGTGCCGCAGCCGCCGCCGCGGTTGTCACCTCACCCCGGTGTCGCTGGGGGTGTCCCCGCGGTTCCCCGGGGGTGTGGGGGTTCCGTGCATCGCGCCGTGCCCGCGCTCGGTACCGCGGTGCGCGCACCGCAGCGGAGCAGCCCCCGCTTCCTCGGTGATATCCCCGCGCTGCCACCAACGCCCTGCGCTGCTTTTCAAACTTTTCTAACTCGGGAATTACGTAAGGCTTCGGAGAGGTGCGGCGGGATTAGGGACGAGCGGCGGCTGCTGGAGACGGGGCGGGGGCGCGGCTGGAGCGGGGAACGAGCGGGGCTGGGGGGGCCGAGGGGGTGAGCTGGGGGTCAGCGGTGTGTCCTGAGAGCCCTGTGCTGAGCTGGGGGTCACTGGTGTCCCCTCAGAGCCCTGTGCTGAGCTGGGTGTCACCGCTGTCCCCTGCATGGCCCTGTGCTGAGCTGGGTGTCACCGCTGTCCCCTGCATGGCCCTGTGCTGAGCTGGGTGTGACCGCTGTCCCCTCAGAGCTCAGCACCATGGAGAGGATGCAGCAGGTCGTGGGCCGGGCGAGAGCCGCCTTCAGGTCGGGCCGGAGCCGCCCGCTGGAGTTCAGGATGCAGCAGCTGAAGGCCCTGGAGAGGATGGTGCAGGAGAAGGAGAAGGAGATCCTGGCAGCCCTCAAGGCGGATCTGAACAAGGTCTGGCTCGGGGAGTTTCTCCCATCAGGTGTGCAGGGACTGTGGTCAGCCCTGAAGAGACAGTGGGAAGGCCAAGGGCTGCCTTTGCTGTGCTGAAGGAGTTTTGGTGCTGTCCCCATTGGCTCTGGCTCCCACTGGCAAAGGTCTCTGCCACCATTTCTAGGAAGGAGTTAGACTAAGGCAGGACTGCCTCTGCTGTCAGGTTTTGGGTTCTGCCTCTCACACCCAGACTGGCCATCTCTGATCCGTTGAAGCAGCAGGGCTGTGATGGTGGCTGTGGGAGGTGGGTGCCTTTGCCATCCCTTCCCCAAAATCCCTGTTGTTTTTACAGAGTGGCCCCAATGCCTACAGCCACGAGATCCTGGGCGTGCTGGGGGAGCTGGCCCTGACCATGGAGAAGCTGCCATCGTGGGCAGCCCCTCAGGCCGTCAAGAAGAACCTGCTGACCATGAGGGACGAGGCCTACATCGGCTACGAGCCCCTGGGCGTGGTGCTGGTCATCGGGGCCTGGAACTACCCCTTTGTGCTGGTCATGCAGCCCCTGATCGGGGCCATCGCAGCAGGTGGGGACTCAGCACAGCCTGCTGGGGTGGTGGCTGCAGCTGGGGGAGCTGTGAGGGCTCAGTGTGTGCTGGCTGTGCCCTGCAGGCAATGCCGTGGTGGTGAAGCCGTCAGAGGTCAGCGAGAACACGGCTCGGCTGGTGGCTGAGCTGCTGCCACAGTACCTGGACAAGGTGAGTGTGGCCCCATGCCTGATATGAGTGTCTTGATCTGTCCTGCTTCCAAAGGGCTCCTGCAGGTTTGAGCCAATTCCACTGCCTGCTCCCTTCAAAGGAGCATAAGCAGGAGGCACAGGAAGGGTTGAGTTAGAGTCCAAAGGCACATTGACGAATTCTGCCTGTGTTTGTGTATGGGCTTACACAATGCTGCTGCAGTGTAACAGCCTTTTTGACACCCATGACCATATGGAGAGGTGTGTGTGTACTTCTCACTGCAGGAGCTGCTCTTTTGGAGCTGTGCTGGGAACGCCCTTATGTCAGCACACGTTGTGTAGGATGGTGGCTGTGCCTGGCTCTTCCTCAGAACTGGGCACTGTGTGTTCCATGGCATTCTGTCCTGGGTTTCCATGTCCTGCTGAACCACACTTGGAGGAGGAGGTGTTGTTTCTCCACCTCTTGCCTGGTGGTTCTGTCATCCCTTGCACTGTGTTATAGAGATAGACTGTTGCTGTCACTGCACAGGGCCCTGTGGATTTTCCTCCAGGGAGTTAGCACCTTCTCTAGGTGGGAGGCAGGAGCAGGGGAAGGAGGCAGCCCTTGGGAGAGCCTGGCAGTCATGTTCATCCTGATCCTCACTGGGTGGGAGCAGCTCCACAGCCACACTCAGCCCTGGCCTCAGCCTCCACTTCTTCTAGTTCATGTGGCACAAAGTAGGAAATAAAACTTCATTTTAGGGGAAGGAGCAGAGCAGATCTCTGATACCACTATATTTTGTCCCTATTATAAAGTAGGCCACAAATAAATCTGTGCTCTGCCACATGAAGAGCTGCTGCCTTGATGTGAGTGCTCTGAATCAAGGTAACTCTCAGGCTCGTGTTTGCCCTGCAGGAGCTGTACCCTGTGGTCACTGGAGGAGTTCCTGAGACAACTGAGCTGCTGACCCAGAGATTTGATCACATTCTCTACACTGGCAACACTGCAGTGGGCAAAATTGTGATGGCAGCAGCTGCCAAGCACCTGACCCCTGTCACCCTGGAGCTGGGGGGGAAGAGCCCCTGCTACATCGACAAGGACTGTGACCTGGCTGTGGCCTGCAGGTCAGCTTGTTGCACTCTTGGTGCACTCAGCACTGGGGCAGGGGGAGATCTCTGGGCCAGCATCCCCAGCTCAGGGGGCTGAGGGCTGTGGGAGGGACTGACCATGGAGAAAGCATGTCCCCTTCTCCCTTCTCACAGGCGGATAACGTGGGGCAAGTACATGAACTGTGGGCAAACCTGCATTGCCCCAGACTACATCCTGTGTGACCCATCCATCCAGAGCAAGGTGGTGGAGAACATCAAGGCAACTCTGAAGGTGAGGCAGGAATCTCTTGTGCCATGGGAATTGTCCCAGGTGAGATTTCCTGGAGCTTTTGGAAAATGTGCTGAGCGCTTTTGTTTCTGCTGTGCCTTTGTCAGGAATTTTATGGGGAAGATGTGAAGTCGTCTCCGGACTATGAAAGGATTGTCAATCAGCGCCACTTCAAGAGAGTCAAGAGCCTGCTGGAAGGGCAGAAAATCGCTTATGGGGGAGAGACTGATGAGGCCTCCTGCTTCATAGGTGCTCCTGGCAGCTGCTGAGGAGGGGAGGTGGTGGTGGATGATTTTGGGGTCTCTTTGCCTTACTTGGGCCAGCTCTGTGTCCTGCTCACGCTGCTCTCTCATTCTCCCATTTTGTCTCAGCACCAACCATCCTGACGGATGTTTCCCCGGAGTCAAAGGTGATGGAGGAAGAAATCTTTGGCCCAGTGCTGCCCATTGTGACTGTGAGGAGTGTGGATGAAGCCATTGAGTTCATCAATGGTCGGGAGAAGCCCCTTGCCCTGTATGTCTTCTCCAACAACAAGCAGGTGGGTCTGGGCTGTGCCAGAGGAGATGAACATTGTTGATGTGTGGCTCCCTTCCCAGTATCCTCACTTACATGGTCTGGTCTCTTCTCTGAGCCTTTTTAATCTTTTATTTTGTTTTGTTTTCTTTTTCTAGTTAATCAAGAGGGTCATCTCAGAAACCTCCAGTGGTGGTGTGACTGGAAATGATGTCATTATGCATTTCTTCCTCTCAACTTTGCCTTTTGGTGGTGTTGGTAAGTTACTGGAGCTCCTTAAGAGTTGGGACATTCTGCATAGTGTGTGCTAGGGAACAACAGCTCCTGGTTTTTGTCTGAGTATCCCTGTACCTCCTACAGCCAAAGAGTCTCTGTGCAGGTCTTCATAATAGTGATGAGTTCTGGGTATGACAGGGGTCAGGAGGGAAAAACCTTTGGGTGTACTTTTGGACAGCCTAAAGCATTTAGTGCAGCCTGATGTGGAAGGTGCATTAAAACCAGATTGGTAGAAATGAGGTGAGGAAGAAGAGGGTTGGAGCACAGATGGACATTGCAGAGACTGAGAAGTGCTGCAGGGAAGGGTCAGTTATCCTCAGGTGGGCAGAGTTTTGTCTGGCTGAGCCTGAGTGAGCTGCCTGGCTGTGTCCCTCAGGCCACAGCGGGATGGGCGCCTACCATGGCAAGCACAGCTTCGAGACCTTCTCGCACCGCCGCGCCTGCCTCATCAAGGACCTGAAGATGGAGAGCACCAACAAGATGAGGTACCCCCCTGGCAGCCAGAAGAAGGTGGATTGGGCCAAGTTCTTCCTCCTGAAGCGGTTCAACAAGGCCCGAATCGGGCTCTTTGTGCTGGCCCTGCTGGGGGTTGTGGCAGCAGTGATGATTAAGGTGAGTTTTGGGTCTTTGCTCCAGTGCATGAGTGATTTACCTGATCTGTTCTTTGCAACTGCAGCCCTTCTATAAAGCCTGACCTCTTTTTCTGTCATGATATCACCTTAAATTCTTACCTTCTCACTCTTGCAAGCAGTCTGTAGAATAGGAATATCCCCGGAGAGATCTCGCAGGCTGCTCTGCTCCTTGTTGCTCTTCCCTGGTAGGTGACACCTGTGGGATGCTCCCTCCAGAGGCAGAGGTTGGTTGTTTTGGACTGGTTAGGAGTGGTTTCCACTCAGCAGCGTTTGAGCTGCCTCACAGCCCAGAGAGCTGCAGTTTGTGCCATGGCACCCTGGGGAGGGAAGCTGTGTCCTAAAGCTGGGGTCAGCGACAAGCTCTTGTTCCTCCTCACCCACTGCAGCTCCTGTCTGATCTCACCTCAGTTATTCCCATTTCCTCCCTTGTTTCCAGCTGGGTAGCATGGAAGGGTGGGATGTCCTCTCCTCTCTGCAGGAGGCAGAGGCTCACAGGAGGCTCAGGATCCTCCTGAGGTGGAGGAGCAAGATCTGAATCTTTAAGCTGATCACAGTTGGTTGTCCATGTCTGACAAACCAGACATGTGCCTTCACTGACTGCTCCGTGGGGTTTAGTGAGCTTAAGGGAGCAGCTCCTGAGGGCACAGGAGGTGGCAGGGTGGATCAGGACCCTGCCCTTCAGTCTGAGTAGTTGCTGCTGCAAGGAGACACTCAAGAGCCCAACATCCCAGGGCAAATAACCTGCCCACATAATCCAGGAGGAGATATAAGAGCCAAGAACTGTCCCAGGCCTTGAGGCAGCAGCCAGGGAGACAGGCCCTGTGTAGGGGAATGAGAGGGGGGGAAACTCACAGCATCTTGAAATCATTTGGGTTTCTCAGAGCCACCAGTCTGTGCTGAAGAGAAAAGCCCTCTTGGTTGTGCTGGCTGTGCAGAGGCTGGGCTGGCCCAGTGGGTGGTAAGGAGGAGCAGGTTTCAGAGCACTGCTGTGGCTGTCACGGTGAGGTAGGAGCCTTTTTCTTCTCCTGTGTGTAGACCTAGTTTGAGATTGGGAAAAGCTTTGTAGATGAGTGAATGTGGGGCTGAGCCAGAGCACGATGCTTTCCCTGGCATCTGAGATAAGCAGTGCATGCTGAGGGGCAGGAGAGCTGCACGGTGGGGAACCCTCTGACTGAAGGGGCTTTGCTTCGGGCTCTTCTAGAAGGGGAATTGGTTTTGTCTCAGCAGATCCTTCACAGGACCTTGGTGTTGTGTTTTGCTCTCACAGGTGGTTAACTGATGAAGAGAGGAGAAGGCGCCATGTGCACGTCATACTCTGGGTGCTCGCTTTGTGTCTGTTTCCTTAAGCTGGGAAGTCATTCTTTTCTTTTCTTCTGGGTGATTTCAGTGAGCTGTCGAGCACACAGAGTTGCCTTAGAGAGGCACTAACCACGAGAAGGCTCAGATTCCTGTTTACTTAAAAGCCATGCTGGAACAGAGGGACCAGTGGGGACAAGCTCTCCGAAGGAGGACTGCAGAGCAAGAAATTCCAGTCCCTGCCTGCACCCCGTGCCATGCAGAGCTTCCAGGGACACACAGTGTCCTGCACCAAACCACTCACCTTCCCTCAGTGACCATCAGGAGCTGAAGTTTCAGCAATCCTTGGATTGACAGTGTTTTCCCTGCAGTTTTGGGGATGGTTTGAACACCCACCCTCTTGGTGACAAGCCTGAGGCAGGCTGTGCTCCCTGATCCATTTGGCCAAGAGTGATGGCTGTGAATAAACCCAGTGAGGTTCCCCTTGCCATTTATTTGAGGTGAAACATCACATCTCTACAAACCAGAATCATCCACAGCTGGTCAGGGGCTGCTTGCTGGGCTCTGTGTTTCATCATGTGCCTTTGACAGTTATTTAGCAGTTAGAAAATTCCAAAGGTGATGCCTGCACTGCCTGTTTTGTGCTGATAAGTGTCTCATGCTGGAGCAAAAGAACTTTCAGGCCTGTTCAGAGAAGTGGGAATGACAAATGCCTTGTGGATCAGCCCAACCCCACACAGCCACTTGCTTTTCCCTGTGGGATGGGGAAGAGAATTGGAAGAAAGTGAGAAAACTTGTACGTTGAGATAAAAATGGTTTAATAGGTGAAGTGAAAACTGGGTTTGCAGGCAGATCAAAGCAAATTAAGGAGTTTGTTCATTAATTCCCCTCATCAGGCAGGTGTTCAGCCATCCCCAGGAGAGCAGGGCATCATCACACCTGGTGGTGACTCAGGAAGACAAGCACCATAACTCCCAATGTCACAAATTCAAAACACAACCATCCTTCTATGACAAAACTTTAACTTTCAGTTAACTGAAAATTAACTTAATCCCAGCCAAAGCCAGTACAAAGCTGT
The DNA here is from genome assembly GCF_009819885.2 of Catharus ustulatus. Classification (NCBI taxonomy): domain Eukaryota; kingdom Metazoa; phylum Chordata; class Aves; order Passeriformes; family Turdidae; genus Catharus; species Catharus ustulatus. The sequence continues at coordinate 3,252,871 of NC_046242.1, read as the reverse complement.
TCCTGGTCAGATTCCTCCAAGGGAAAACAATTACTGGAAGTTTGTGAGTGCTCCTTCGTGTTTGAGCTTCTCAGGGTGCTGTAATCTTGCACTGGGGGATAATGTGGGGCTTGTTCTAGCTTGGGGGAAGGATGCTGAAGGAATTGAAGGTGAAAGAGCCTTAGAACTATTAATGTTAAAGCAAATTGAAAAATTATTACTAAATGCAATTAATATAGATTAGAAAATCATATTTACTGTGCAATAAGTGGGATTTCTTCATGTCTGGTGAAAATCCATGTGCTAAGCCTTTTTGACGATACATTTTGCAAGCCACTAAATAAACACGGAGAATTTAAATAATAAACCGAGTGTGGTAAGTCCTGGCAGTCTCCTGAGGAATCCTGCTCTGCTGCTCCCAGCTCTGGCCATGACTTGGCTGAGTGGCACACGTGTGTTGTGAGCTGTCCCTGGCACCCTGGGAAGGGTCTGGGTGCTGAAAATGCTCCTGGAGCCAGGCAGAGAGCGGGTTGAGCCAGCAGAGCAGCTGGCCTGCTTTCCCCATTTCAAATCCATGCCTGGATTGCCTGCCACCTGCCTGGTGGGGGTTTTTTGGATCCCCAGTCTGAGCATTGTCAGCTGTGGCACGTGGGCCACTCGTCCCCAGCCTCGTGTGCCCGGCGTGGGCAAAGCCACGTGGGCTCTGCCATCCCACACCGGGGCTGAGTCACTGCCCTGGCTGGGATCAGCCATCCAGGGCTCCACAGCCCAGCGTGGAGTTGGGTAAAGGGCATTTTGTAGCCAGCAAGAGCCCTGGGCCAGGGCCAGCACTGCCGTGGGAGGAGGGATCGCCCCCAGCCATGGCAGGGGAAGGGCTTGTGCCTGCTTGCACTCGCCACAGGAGGCTGGTGGAGAGAGAAGCTTCTCTGAAGGTAACTCGCTTTTTTCCTTCATTTTTTAATGAGTCACTCGCTTTCTGGGGCTGTGTCACGCAGCTGTGGCAGTGGGTTGGGGAGGGCAGGATTTAATCGTTGTAAAGGGGGTCTTGGTGTCTTGATGGGTTAGGCAGGGATGCAGGACCAGAACTCTGGTCCTGGCTGAAGAGTGAAATGCTGCTCCTGGGAAACAGTGTGAAATCTCTGCAGTGTTTTGTGTTTTGTGGAGACATGTGAGGGCCTCAGGGTTATGGGGAAGATGGTGCAGGCTGGCTCTGGGCACACAGCTCTGCTTCCAGCTGGCTGCCCACCCAGCCATGGTCACCTCTGTGTTTTGGCTCCTTGGGAGCCTCCCTGGGAGCGGAGGGAGGAGGGCTGGGGGGTTTGAGGCTTAGAGACAGCACCCTCGGAACAGGAACAAGCAGCAAACCCCAGATTGCTCAGAGAGGTGCCCTGTGCAGGTGGAGCAGGGCTGGGATGCTCAGCGTGAGAGTGGGAGCTCCTCTCCAAGAAGGACAACATCCCCCAGCCTTGCTCAGGGTGGGACACCTCATGGTGGTGTTCCCAGAGCTGAGCAGTCCTGCATGGCCCTGTGCTGAGCTGGGTGTCACCAGTGTCCCCTCAGAGCCCTGTGCTGAGCTGGGTGTCACCGCTGTCCCCTCAGAGCCCTGTGCTGAGCTGGGTGTCACCGGTGTCCCCTCAAAGCCCTGTGCTGAGCTGGGTGTCACCGGTGTCCCCTCAGAGCCCTGTGCTGAGCTGGGTGTCACCGGTGTCCCCTCAGAGCTCAGCACCATGGAGAGGATGCAGCAGGTCGTGGGCCGGGCGAGAGCCGCCTTCAGGTCGGGCCGGAGCCGCCCGCTGGAGTTCAGGATGCAGCAGCTGAAGGCCCTGGAGAGGATGGTGCAGGAGAAGGAGAAGGAGATCCTGGCAGCCCTCAAGGCGGATCTGAACAAGGTCAGAGTTGTCAGGGGGTGACCCTGAGCAAAGCAGGAAGGCCAAGGGCTGACTCTGCAGTGACAAATGGATTTTGTCGTGTCCCCCAGGGTGGAACTGGGTGGTTCTAACTCTCCAGGGTGCCACAGTGGCTGTGGGAGGTGGGTGCCTTTGCCATCCTTTCCCCAAAATCCCTGTTGCTGTTACAGAGTGGGCCCAATGCCTACAGCCACGAGATCCTGGGCGTGCTGGGGGAGCTGGCCCTGACCATGGAGAAGCTGCCATCGTGGGCAGCCCCTCAGGCCGTCAAGAAGAACCTGCTGACCATGAGGGACGAGGCCTACATTGGCTACGAGCCCCTGGGCGTGGTGCTGGTCATCGGGGCCTGGAACTACCCCTTTGTGCTGGTCATGCAGCCCCTGATCGGGGCCATCGCAGCAGGTGGGGACTCAGCACAGCCTGCTGGGGTGGTGGCTGCAGCTGGGGGAGCTGTGAGGGCTCAGTGTGTGCTGGCTGTGCCCTGCAGGCAATGCCGTGGTGGTGAAGCCGTCAGAGGTCAGCGAGAACACGGCTCGGCTGGTGGCTGAGCTCCTGCCACAGTACCTGGACAAGGTGAGTGTGGCCCTGTGTTGGTCCCCAGGTCTCTCTGTGCCACAGTGATGGGCTGGGTTGGGGTGACCCTGACACCCCTGCCCTGCAGGATCTGTATGCCGTGATCACTGGAGGAGTTCCTGAGACAACCGAGCTGCTGACACAGAGATTTGATCACATCCTCTACACTGGCAGCTCTGCAGTGGGCAGGACTGTAATGGCAGCAGCTGCCAAGCACCTGACCCCTGTCACCCTGGAGCTGGGGGGGAAGAGCCCCTGCTACATCGACAAGGACTGTGACCTGGCTGTGGCCTGCAGGTCAGCTTGTTGCACTCTTGATGCACTCAGCACTGGGGCAGGGGGAGATCTCTGGGCCACCATCCCCAGCTCAGGGGGCTGAGGGCTGTGGGAGGGACTGACCATGGAGAAAGCATGTCCCCTTCTCCCTTCTCACAGGCGGATAACGTGGGGCAAGTACATGAACTGTGGGCAAACCTGCATTGCCCCAGACTACATCCTGTGCGACCCATCCATCCAGAGCAAGGTGGTGGAGAACATCAAGGCAACTCTGAAGGTGAGGCAGGACTCCCTGGTGCAATGGGAATTGTCCCAAGTGAGATTTCCTGGAGCTGTGGCTGTTGGAAGGTGTGCTGAGCACTTTTGTTTCTGCTGTGCCTTTGTCAGGAATTTTATGGGGAAGATGTGAAGTCATCCCCGGACTACGGAAAGATTGTCAATCAGCGCCACTTCAAGAGGATCCTGGGCTTGCTGGAAGGGCAGAAAATCGCTTATGGGGGAGAGACTGATGAGGCCTCCTGCTTCATAGGTGCTCCTGGCAGCTGCTGAGGAGGGGAGGTGGTGGTGGATGATTTTGGGGTCTCTTTGCCTTACTTGGGCCAGCTCTGTGTCCTGCTCACTCTGTTCTCTCATTCTCCCATTTTGCTGCAGCACCAACCATCCTGATGGATGTTTCCCCGGAGTCAAAGGTGATGGAGGAGGAAATCTTTGGCCCAGTGCTGCCCATTGTGACTGTGAGGAGTGTGGATGAAGCCATTGAGTTCATCAACCTTCGGGAGAAGCCCCTTGCCCTGTATGTCTTTTCCAACAAGAAGCAGGTGGGTCTGGGCTCTGGTCCCTCATGGAAGCATCTCTGCACAGCTGGATCCTGAACATGGCTGATCCCTAACACAGCCTTCTGCAGGGCCTGTGTCAGTTCCTTTGTAGCATTTGTGGGCCATGAGAGTCCCCAGAGCCGCTGAAGGGCTCTAGGTTTGTACATCTCCACCCACACAGGTGGGTGCTGCTTCCTGCTGTGTCTCCTGCTGCTGTTGTGCCAGCTCAGGAATTCAGGTCAGGGCTTTGCCCTTGAACAACAGCCCCAGGCAGTTTGGGTGGGAGGTCTGAGGAGCACTCTGGGCTGACATGAAGCCTTTCCATTTTGTGGCTGTTCCAGCTGGGCAGATCCTGTGCTTTAGTGTTGTAAACTGGCCTCTCTCATGGAATGAGGCACAAGCTGTGCCCCCCACCAAGGGGGATGGAAGCACCCCCTTGAGCCCTCCCTGCCCTGGTACACGGTGTTATGTCCCATCCTGATTTGTGCTGTGCCCTCTCCCATTGTGGGTAGCTGATCAGACGGGTGATAGCAGAGACCTCCAGTGGTGGCATGACAGCCAACGATGTCATCATGCACTCCGTGGTCCCGGCTCTGCCCTTCGGCGGTGTGGGTGAGTCCCTGCTCCAGCCCAGCTCCTGCATTCCCTCAGCAGCAGCCTCTCACCCAGGAGCTGTTCAGTTCAGGAACTTCCAGCTGCATTTCCCCGTTAATGCCACTTTTTGGGGTGGGTTGCTTTGTAAAAAGGCTCATTAGTTGGGCTCCCAGTGAGAGAGGAAAACCTCCTGGCACACAAGTGAGCTCTGGTTCTCCTGTGCTGGGGTGTGAGATAAATTTGTCCATGGCCTGGCTGAGTTTCCACAGCTGCTGTCAGGCTCCTGTGGCAGAGACCCCCTGTCTCACTCCCTGAAATCACAGGCCCAACTCCTCCTGTCCCTGATCGCTGTGAGAATTTTGTGGGAAAAGCAAGGCTGGCCCTGGGAGGAGAGAATTGATGTCATTAACATTTTAAGGGTGGGTTCACACAAGCATAACATGTGAGCATGTCCTCACTGATTTCTGCAAAGTTAAAACAGCTGCTCTTTGCTCCTGTGCCTTGAGAAGCAGCTTTCCCTGTGTCCTGGGGGCTGCCAAACTGAGTTTGAGTGTCCCTGAGCCTGGTGTGAGCTGCCTGGCTGTGTCCCTCAGGCCACAGCGGGATGGGCGCCTACCACGGCAGGTTCAGCTTCGAGACCTTCTCGCACCGCCGCGCCTGCCTCATCAAGGACCTCAGGTGGGAGGTTCTCAACAAGCTGAGGTACCCCCCTGGCAGCATGGAGAAGATGAATTTGGCCAAGCTCCTCCTTCTGAAGCAGTGCAGCAAGAGTAGAGTGGCACAGTTCGTCTCGGCCCTGCTGGCGGCTCTGAAAGCCGTGGTGGCCAAGGTGAGCTTTGTGTCTCTGCTGTCCCTGTGAGTGTGTGCTCCCAGCTCTGTCCCCTGAGCCACACCTGCCTCAGCCTCCATCCTTTGAGCTCTGCTCCCTGCCTGCAGGACTCATCCCTGTTTCTGTGCCTTTCCAGGTGCTGTGCCCCCAGTGAGAGGGGTGATGAGCAGCTGGCCCTTGGACCCCCTGTGAGCTCCCTGCAGTCCTACTGCTGAACTTTTCTTTGCTGCAATTTCATTTCTTCCAAGGCAGCCAATGCATTGAAGAGATAGAAGACAAAAAGAAAATGCACCTAAAGCAGAGACACCCCAAGTTAAAGGCTCCAGCTCCTGGTGAAACAGGAATCCATCCAGATCTAGGCTGTGGTCATGCCTGAGCAGTGACTGACAGATGGAAGGAAACAGCATCCACCCTGCTTTGTAAACAGTAGCTCCTCTGAAAACTCCTGGGAACGTGGGAGTGTTTGTCACAAGGGTATCTAAACAAAGCCAGTCGTTACTGAGCCTGTTATCTGTGTAACAGCTCACCTGATCCCTGGAGGAAGCTGCTCATCACAGCCTGGGAAATCAGGGTCTCACTGCAGGGCACAGTCCAGGCTGCTTATCCCCAGAGCAGAGGGAAGGAGCCTCCAAGAACCTGCAGCACCTCATCCTTGAAGGGCCTCGTGGCTGAATGGGTGATGCTCCTTGCAGGGAAACCACCTTTAGCCATCCTAAGTGTGCAAAAGCCACCTGAGGTGGTGGCAAAAGCCACCTGGGCTGTGGCCATGCTGTCCCAAGGACTTGAGAAGTGCCAGGGACTGTTGTGCTGCTGCATTTGGAGCTACTGGGGCAAAGATGGGCACTGCTGCATTTGGAGTCTCAGGTCTGGGGCATCCTTGGCCAGAGTGGCAGAGCAGCCACAGCCACCTCCTCTGTAACTGAATTTCAGGGCTTTATTAGTTTAGGAAAAGTCTTTTACCTCCAGACTTGTAACTGAGAGCTTACCTTGACCTTGCTGAATAAAACCTTTGTTTGACTGCGAAGAACACCTCGAGCAGGGCAAGACCCACGTGTGGATGTCCCCTGTTGTGGCCCCAGCCCTGCCCTCAAGGAGCCAGCCCCACTCCAGCCAGTTTTATTCTTTATTGGGCATTTGTCATGGAGTAGCAGGGGGAGCTGGGCTGTGCTCAGCTCCAGGGGGTGGTGGCAGCGTGGGCTGGGGGTCCCACACACACTCAGCGTGTGTCAGGCAGCCCAGAGCAGCATTTTGGGTGTCAGAGCAGCCTCGGGGCCTGCTCCCAATCAACATCAGCACTGACAGCACCGACAGAAGCCCTTTGGCTCCTGGGGGACAGGCGCGCTCCATTTCCTCGCTGGCTGCTCCGCGCTCCGTACACCTGTCCCTCAGAAAAGCCTTCCACCCCACAAACAAGTCCCCAAAGTCCTTGGTGCAGTCAGTATCTGCTGGCGATGAGCTTGGCGATGACGCCGACGGCGAGCATGGAGACAGCTGCCAGCACCTGCAGCACGCGGTGCAGGATCAGCTGCCTGGTGATCACGGCGGCGGGCACGGGGGTCACCCGCGGCAGCTCCAGCTGGTACGTGGCTCCCTCCGTCTTGGTGATGCCCGTGAGCACGACGTCGCTCGGCACTTCTATTCCCGCTGCAAGGAGGGGTTGGAAGGGTTTGTTGGGTTTGTGGGGCTGGATGCACCTTAGGAGCAGCCCAGAGAGTGGGGATTCTAAGCAGGGCTTGCCTCCAGAAGTGGGGTCAGGTGTCTGCAAGGTTGTCCCTCTGTCACCCATGTTCTCCCGGTAACTGAGTGTCACCAGCATGACTCTCCATGTTTTCCTGGACCCTCCCTGAACCCTCCCCTCCCTCCCCTGCGTGCCCAGCCCGCCTCCTGCCGTACCGACAGACCCCAGCACCGCCCTGGCAGGGAGGAAAGTGTGGGGCAGGGGGGTTGGTCCCACGTCCAGGTCCTTGCAGGAGGGTTCAGGGCTCAGGCTGGGCAGCTCTGGTGGTGGCAGATGGGCCACTCCTGCACGGTGCTGAGCCTGGGGAGGGAACGTGCTGGGTTTAGTTGGGAATTCCCACCAAAGAACAAAGCTGTGTTGTCTCTCTTGGGGTCTCCCCAGAGCTGTTGAGGCACAAGGTGATGCTCAGGGCTGAGGCAGCCTGGGTCACCCAATCCACTCTGAACTTTGTGTCCCCAAACAAGGTGCAGGGAGAAACCTCAAAGCCACTGAGTGCAGGTGCAGGAGGAAGCTGAATACAGGGACAGCACTGGACAAGAGATTGAGCCTGTCTCATCCCAGCAGGGCACTGAGGACCTGTCAGTGCCTGGATTACCTCCTTGGCTGCCTTCTCCCAGTTCACACGGGAGATGTAGGTGACAAAGCAGGTGCAGATGATGAAGACAGAGGCGAGCATCGCGATCCACAGGCCTGCAGAGGGCACAGGGTGTCAGCCAGAGCCAGCCCAGGACATCCCAGGACAGCAGGTCCAGAAAGGGGATGGCACCCAGGTCAGCGGGGACACAGGGTGCTCATGGGTGCCTGCTTTGGGGTTACTTTTTTCCCAGTAAAATCTCCCAGCAGCTCCCAGTCCACCCCAGTGTGCCCAGGCAGGTCAGAGGGGGCTCAGAGCCAGGTACAGGGGTTGTGAGCCCCCCTGCAGCTGCCCATGGGGGGTTGGGGGTGCAGTGCCTGGGGGTCAGTACCTATGACACCGATCTTGGCCACAAAGAGCAGCACAGCTGCCAGGGGCATGCCCAGGCCGTAGTAACTCGAGGCGTTGAGGACAGCACCAAATTTCTGCTTCCCGATGCCTCTGAGCACCCCACTGCAGGCACCCTGCCAGGAGAGGGAGAGGGGCTGGGGCAGGGAGCATCACCTCCACCAGATTCAGGAGATGACCCAGCTCCCTGCCTCTGGCCATTATTTCAGCCCTGTGGGTCACCAGCCTTTTATGTGCTCCATGTTTCCTAAGGGATGATCTCAGGAGCTCTGCAGGGTGTTGGTGTGGGCACTGGTGCTCAGCTGCAGCCTGAGGGACCCTCGACTCCCTGATCCATGATGCTGCTGCTGAGCACCAAGGTTCCCCATGGAAAACAGCCACATTCCCTGGGACTTACAGTCATGGCTTCGAACAAGTGGAAGACAACGTAGATAGGCATGACCCATGCCACCAAGTCAACGATTTCCCTGGGGATGGAGGAAAGCCAAAGATCACTTTTGGGAAGTGACCTCCACACACCAAGGCCAGGAGCTGAGGGCACTCACCTGTCCTTGGTGAAGATGAATCCCAGCACGTTCCTTGTGGCAGCTAAAATGGACACCACAATAACGGAGAACACCCCTGAAAACACAGCACGGAGCTGAGCCCAGCCTGGCTGCAGGGCAGGGGGAGAAGAGGCAGGCAGGGCACTGCAAACACTCCCTGCCCCATGGGAAGGAGGCCAGGAAGGGGCTTTCCAGGCTGTTGTGGGCTCACCTGTGCAGATCAGGCAGGTGGTGGCGGATCTCTTGGCTGCCTGGAAGTCGCCGGCGCCCAGCGAGTTGCCCACCTGCACACCAGCAGCTGTGCCCAGCCCCAGGGGGATCTGCAACCACAGGGCTCACACGTGTCTGACACGTGTCATCCCAGTCACAGGGGGATACCCACCCAGCAGAGAGCAGGATGGAGCTCAGGACTTGATTTAAAGCATCTCCATAAGGAGGGATAAGCAGGAGCAGGGAGAGACTTGAGTGCAGAGGAAAGATGGGAATTTGCTGGAGCTGATTTTTGCTGTGTGCCTGTCTCAGGACAGCCCCCATGGAGCCCTGGTCTGCAGTGACAACCCAGCCCTTACCATGAAAGCCACGACAGACACCTCATAGATGATGGACTGGACAGAGAGCTCGACAACGCTCAGCAGGCCTGCGGGACAGGAGGGGTCAGCGCTGGCTGTGGGAGCTGCTCTGGGCCAAGCCTGGCCATGTCCTGGCAGCTCCCCTCTCCACTGACCTATCAAGAAACTCCCAATCTCATAGGTCCACCACTCAATGCACATCATGAGCATGCTGGGGATAGCCAGGGAGGTGAAGCTGTTCCAGTCCAGCAGGCACTGGGAGGACCAGCCTGTGGAGAGGAGAAACAACACCTGATGGATGAACAGGCTGGCCACGTGTTTCCTCCTGCACAGCACCTGGGGCCATTCCTCTTCTCAGAGCCAGCAGCTCCACAGGATCCCCAGCAGCTCCACAGGATCTCCAGCAGCTCCACAGGATCTCCAGCAGCACAGTGCCCACCTACAACCTCTCTGCTGCTGTCCCATGGGCCACAGAGCAGCACAACCCATCCCTCCCGGAGCGGTGTCCAAGGACAACCTCCTGCTTACATTGGTGAGGCTGAACCTTGCAAAGCCTCAGCAGAAAGTTTCATTTCTGCAGAATTAATGTTTACACAGCTCTGGCAGTGGTGGTGCGTGACGAGCTGCCACTGAAGCAGCACTGTGGTACCTGGGGCACCTCGGGCTGAGGTTAATATTCCACCATCAGGATGAGCAGAATTCCTCTTCTATCCAGAGCACCTGATAGAAGTTTTATGGACACTTTGGGGTAAAGCAGGAAGCAGAAGGAGCAGGGGAGATGCCCTTACCTCCCCAGGTGCTCACATGGAGCTTCCTGGCTATGATGTACAGGAACAAGAAAATGGTTTGTGAATACTGAGCGATGGTGTTGGCCCAGGCAGAGCCCCTGCAGAGGAAGTGAGAAAGGTCATTGGCATCCTGCTTATGCCTCCCTCAGGGTGCAAAAAGACATCCTGCCGTAGCCCTGTGACCTCAGTGTCCCCTGGCCATTGCCAGGTGCCCCATTTTCCTCTCCAGGGGACGCAGGTGCTACTCACATGATGCCCAGGTGGAACACGTGGAGGAGGAGGTAGTTTGCAGCCACGTTGACGAGGTTGCCGATGACCCCGCTCAGCACCAAGGGCCACATGATCATCTGCAAAGAGGAGGAGATGGGGGGGTCTTTACAAAGGTTTTGGGAGGGAGGTGTGATGTCCCCCCAACCCCACTCTCAGTGCCTTTCACAGAAAAAAAACCCCCAAACTTCCAGTGATGTCACCTGCTTGGAAGAAGAGTGTGGTGGAGGTAAATCCCTGATGTGGGGAAGTATGAAGGGAGGGGGATGGATACAGCTGGCTGTGGAATGTGGTGATCTACAGGGTCAGAGCTGTTTTGGGGCACCTGGGCACTGGGAACAGTGAGCATGGGAGCCCTGGATGCACTGAGGACTTTGGGACCTACCTGGTTCTGCAGGTATCTTGTCTCCAGGTTATACAGAAAAACCATCTGCAAAGCAAATTTTGGATGAGATGAGCCAGTGCTGAGCTGTAGGATGGGGACAGCCTGTCCCCAGGGGCAGGTGGCACCCAGGACTCACCGGGAGGGCAGGCAGAAATGCATACACGTAGTGCTGGGTCATCCTGGGGACACACAGAGGGGGGTCAGGGAGGGGCCTGGCCACGGCCACCCTCCTCTCAGCCCCTCCACACCGGGGAGGGATGAGGGGACCACCCAACCTGGAGACCTCGGGATCCTGATGTATGAGCAGCATCAACTCTTCCACGTTGAGGAGGAGGCCGCAGCAAGGGAAGCAGCAGAGGAGGATGATGATGGTGGCACGCTGCAGGATCACCCCCACCCGCAGCAGGTTCTTGCTGCCATAGGTCTGCAAGGGGAGAGGGCAGCAAGTGAAATCAGCTGGGGGAAAGGGGGGCCCTGGAGACCATGGAGCAGCTCTGACCACTCTGAAAACCTCCTGGGAAGGGTTTGGAGCAGCTCTGACCACCCTGAAAACCTCCTGGGAAGGGTTTGGAGCAGCTCTGACCACCCTGAAAACCTCCTGGGAAGGGTTTGGAGCAGCTCTGACCACCCTGAAAACCTCCTGGGAAGGGTTTGGAGCACGGATCTCCTCGTTATGGGATTGTTAGCTGGGGATAAGCTTCCCCAGCTCGCAGGAGCAGCCAGGGCTCTGTGTGGTGCCTGGGCATCATCAGGTGATGCTGGAAACACCCCGTGTCCCCAGGATGTGCTACCCACCTGTGATATCAAGGTGTCACATGCTGAAGTCAAACCATAACCCACAGAGATGGCAGTGACATTTATAACCTGGGAGTTAAAAAAAACAAGGAGTGAAGGTGAGCTTTTAAGTCTTTCGGTAGGCAAGAGGGGCTGAAAGGAAAAGTGGGAGTCTGAACTCTCCTCTGTCCTTTTCCCCCAGCACATCTGATCCCCGTGTCAGCAGGGAGGGAGCTGGGGCCAGGCCCCAGGAACACTCACAGCGATGGCCAGAGTGACAGAGGCCAGCTCAACCTTGCCCAAGTGGCCACAGAATATGGAGCTGACGAGGTGGATCAGGAAGATCAGCAGCTGGATCAGGATCTAAGCACGGAGGAGAGCTGAAGGTTAGGGATGGAGGTGAGCAGGGATGATGGTGCTGGGGGGAATCTCTGCTCCCGGCTCCTTACCAGCGGCCCCGCCAGCACCAGCAGCTGCCTCACATCCCCCCAGAAGTATTCGGGAATCCAGCGGCGTTTCTTCGGGCAGCTCCCGGCTGTGAGGTCGCCCTGGCTAGCAGCCTTTCCCTCCCCTAAGCCATTCTCCTCGGGGAAGCTCTCCGGCTTCATGCTGCCCTGCAAGGAATGGAACGAGCCCCTTCCTCCGCGCTCTGTTAAACCCGGCTGGGGCGAGCAATGTGTAACCACGCCGGGCTGAACTTCAGCCGGGCCGGGCGATGTCCCCGGGGCTGGGCGATGTCCCCCGCGGCCGGGCTGGCCGTGGCAAGCGTGGCCAGTGGGTCAGGGCAGGGCACTGAGAGCCCAGCGAGGGTCCTGGCAGGGGCTTGGTGCCCGTCCTGAGCCATCCCGGGGCTGAGCCATCCCAAACCCACCCTGCCCTCCCTCCTACCTGTCGTGCTCCAGCGCAGCTCCGCCGGGCCGGGGCTGGGGGCTCGCTGTGCCCCGGCAGGGCTGGGGGCTCGCTGTGTCCTGGCAGGTCCGGGGGCTCGCTGTGCCCTCGCAGGGCTGGGGGCTCGCTGTGCCCCGGCAGGGCTGGGGGCTCGCTGTCCCCTGGCAGGGCTGGGGGCTCGCTGTCCCCTCGCAGGGCTGGGGGCTCGCTGTCCCCTCGCAGGGCTGGGTCTGAGCTCTGCCGGCAGTGGCGGGGCTGTGGCTCGCTCAGCCCCATCACAGTGGCCAGGACAAGCCGGCCCCCTTGGCTCAGCTGTCCCCGGCACAGCCCCGCCGTGTCGGGTTTCGCTGGCACCGAATGCAGCGTGCTTGGCCCGGCAGGGAGGGGAGATTCTGCTCAGTGCAGACCCCCCCTGCCTGGGACACAGTGACACCTTTCTGTTCCCTCCTTCCCACCCCAAACCTACCGGGACTCCGAGCAGGGCAGGCTCTGCCAAGTCCTCCCGCTGCTGTTGGGGATGGTGGCAGCTTCAAGCTCGTTTGTGTCACTTTTTTCATTCACAGGCCACCAGCAGCAGGAGAGCGGTGGGGTGACGGGAGGTCCCACACATCCGTATGAGGTTGTGGCTGGCATGTCACAGTCACTGAGCTGCAGGTAAGAGCCCGGGCAGGCCCGCAGGGGCTCAGTGCTGGGCTGTTTGCATTGTGACATAGAGCAGTTCTTTGATGGCTCTGCAGCGTTGAGCAACACAAGCTCCCTCTTCCACGGTGCTCAACAACCATGACAACAAATCTTGCTTTTGTACCCAAGGGGAAGGGTGAGAACGCTGTATCTGGAGCCAGCCCCGAGCCTCCAGGCCAGGACTGGACCCACAATCTTTCCTCTGCCAGGGACCAGGGTCACACACCGTATTAAACAGAACAACGTTTACTCAGAAAACTTTATTGTATCAAAATCCCACCTTACAAAAGTGCAAAGAAGAGTTGCTTTAGGCCCTGTGCCCACCCTGCAGAGGGAGAGCAGGGTCAGGGCCAGCAGCGAGCACCCAACAGCAGAGTCCCACCTCTTCTAGCAAAATCCATTTTGTTCTGTGGATGCCAGTGGGATGTGCCACCCCAAGATGCTGGTACAGGCTGGCATGTGAGGAAATGTGCTGAGTGGGCAGCAGGAGCTTCTGCCATGAACAAATGACACGGTCCAGTGTCCCCAGAGAGCAGGACAGCAGCACCAGGACCCTGCCTCCTTCCCAGGTCAGCCCCAGGATACACTCCCACCTCCCACAAGTGACATCCCAGTGCAGTGCAGGAGGAACCAGCTCCCAAGCACTTTTTTTTTTTTTTTTTCCAGGTGTCACATCCTCACCCCCTGGAAGAACTCTGCGTGTGGGATAAAACTGTGAGTTAACCAGAAACCGTGCAAAGGCACTTTTTGTAAGGCACCATGGGGGAATTCCTTCCCCACACCATCCTCTGGGACATTGCCACGTGCCCTCCTGCTCCAGCACAGCTCCCCAGCGTCCCTGGCTTTAGCCATTGCCAGTCAGGAGCCGGACCAGGATTCCCACCAGCAGGACAGCGATGGCAGCAGCAGCAGCCAGCACACGGCGCAGCAGCACAGCTCTCCACGCCACAGGGGGAAGGACAGGGACAACAACAGGCTCCTCCTGTGTGCTGAGCTCGTGGTCAGGCTGCCTCTCACCCATCACGATGCCCTCGGGCAGGACTGTGGTGTCCCCAGTGTCTGTGTCGAGGGAGGTGTAACCTGTGGGACAGAGAGTGCTGCAGGGAGGCTGAGCTGCCCAGCCTGGGGCTGTGACAGTCCTCAGGGTCCTTTCCCAAGGTTTGGGGACACTGGGATACAGCTGTAAGCTGTACCCTGTTACTCAGTGAAGTGCCACCAGGCTCTTTCCAGCCATCTGAGCCTCCAGGTTGCCATAACTGGGAAGGGAAGGAAGGGGTTGGGTGGGGAATTTGGGCTCCCTGCCTGGTGTCAGGCCCAGCTACGTACCCACAGCAGATGTTTTGTTAGCAGCTGTGCCATTGGAGTTCACATCTTCCACTTGTTCTTTCATTCCAGCTCGGACTTGAGCCTAAAAACACAGGGAAGAGTTGCTCTTCTCAGGGCAAGGGTGTCCTGCCCAGCCCAAAAACCCCTAAACTCTCCCAAGACAAGCATTCTCAGTACCAAATTGCTCCTCTGCAGTTTGAGGAAAGGAAGGACAGACCCCTGTTCACTTCTGCCACCTCCTAGAGAGCTGCAGTGTTGTAGTGAAACAGCACTGAAACTCAGCACCTTTCAAGAATTACCAGAGAAAAGCACAGTTCTCACCTCCTCTGCAGCTTTCCTCCAATCCATGCGGATGACAAAGGCCAAGAAGGAAAGGGCTTGCACGGAGATGCAAATGATCATCCCAACCCACAGACCTGCAGCAGTGGGAAGTTACTTCAGGGAGGGCTTGAGAAAAAACCTGCCTTTGCCAGTCACTGCCAGAATGCCCAAGGACTTCAGCCCAAGAACTTTCAAGGAAACAGCTCCTGGGGAAGCTGTGAGCAAGCCTGGATTTACTGGGACACACTCAGTGCCCGTTCTAAACACAGCAGTGAGCAATCCAGCCCCACTGATCCAAAGGAAGATCCAGGCATGAGTTCTGGGGCTGAGCCTTTGCTCAACACAGCTCATGCCCCACGTACCTAACACCCCCATCTTGGCTGCAAACATGAGGGAGATGCCGATGGGGAAGCCCATGGTGTAATAGCCGACGGCGTTGGCGATGGCGCCCAGCTTCTGCCTGCCCGTGCCCCGCAGCACCCCGCCACACGTGGCCTGAGGAGAGAGGGCACAGGGCTCACTGCCAGGTCACTCTGGGCATGGCACAGCCCTGGGGACAGGGAAACACACAGCACTGTCCCACCAAGCTGAGAGGGAGCAAAGTCATGGTGTGGAGCTCGTGGTGTGGGGCTTGTCACTCCAGCTGCCAACACAGACACCGAGCAGATCCCAAAGAGCTCCCCCAGGGCAGGACAGGGGGAAACAGGCCAAAATTTCTGTCTGTTGAGTATCCCAGTGTGCTGGGAGAACCTGGGATCTCTGAAGACACAGCTGCTCGCTTGTGTTGCTTTGATAAACCAGCAAAAAGTTGGAAAAGAGGAGTAAAAACTGGGATGTCTGCAGCAATGCCAAGGGGCAGCTACAAGCACAGGGGACACCGAGGTGTTACAGGTAACACCAGCAGCTGCTTTGACAGTTTCTCAGTTTGCTCCTCTGGATCATCCAGAGTGGGCTTCAGGCAGCTTTGCAGAGAGGAATCACTCCTCGTGCTGGAATACTCACTGCTGTCGCGTCCAGCAAGTGGAACGGACCAAAGATGAGCATCACTTTGGACACCAAGCTGACAATCTCCCTGTTGGGAACATGGATGGACTGATCAGGGGAAGCAGCACCTGGTTCCTGCTTCTCACATATCTTCCCCAATCAACCACAAAGGCTGACCCCAGTTCCCTGATCCCAGGCTGCTGCCATGGTAGTGTCCCAGATGCTGAGAAATGGGGAGGAACCTTTGAGGAACGTTTGCCAGATAGGGGTTTATGAACTCTTATCTGTCAGCAGCTTCTGGGGTATAAACAGCACCCTCCAAGAAGGCAATATTAGTTAAAAGAAAGCTGTTAACCCACGTGTCATTGGTGAAGATGTATCCCACCACGTTCCTCAGGCTCCCCAGTAATGCTGCAACCACCACAGCAAAAACTCCTGAAAGAAAAAGGAACAGACAAATTGTTTCAAGGGCAGCACATCCTGCTCCAGGCCCAGACCTCAGGGGCTCCTTGTGGTTGGGACTGGACTGTGCTGACCTCAAATGACTGCAGCAGAGGACAAGTCTGTTTTCCTCTTACTCTCCCCAGATACCCCCTCTACCCTCTGCAGTGTGAGGACAGAACTAAGCTGCAGTTTTAATTATCACAGCCTTTGCACCGGGCTCATAACAGAAAATATGAGTCAGGATCTTGCCTTGCCCAAAGGTTCCAAACAAGTGGGACTGCATCCCCAGCCTTGGGGGAGGGAAACTGAACCATCTGCTGATAATTGCACTTTATCCTGCTCTGCAGGACTGCACTGACCTGTGCACAGCAGTGCAGTGATACAGGAGGTCTTGGCTTGCTCCACATTCCCTGCTCCCAAGGCATTCCCCACTCTGACACTCGCAGCCACGCTGATGCCCAGAGGCACCTGAGAAGCAGGAGACAAGAGGAGGTGAGTGACAGAAGGGCCTGCAGGGACAGCAGAGCCTGCAGGGACAGCAGAGCCTGCAGGGACAGCAGGGCCTGCAGGGACAGCAGGGCCAGCAGGGACAGCAGAGCCTGCAGGGACAGCAGAGCCTGCAGGGACAGCAGAGCCTGCAGTGATGCTCTTCTCCCCCATTGGGGAATTTGGGACCAACTGGCATTGCTGCAGTGAAGGGATTTTCCATCTGCAGCACACCCTGGATGTGCAGGCTTGAGAGGCATCACCTGCCTGGTACCAACCCCTGCTTCCCACCTCAGCACTGATCCAGGGCCTCTGTTTTGGCCTGTTTTGGGGTTCCTCCCAGGCTGTTTGGGCTTTCACAGCCCCAGCCCTTACCATGTATGCGACACAGGCCAGCTCGTAGATGACAGATTGTGCACCCAGCTCCACCACACTGATCAGCCCTGGAAAAGATTTGCCACCTCCTTTATTGGCTGAAAAGGAGGCATCTATCCCCATGGAACAGAAGGGAGCACCAGCCCTGCAGGTGAGGAGGCTGCTGCTGGCAGGGGGCTCTGGGGACAAGCAGCAGCCACCAGGAACCAGAGGGAAAGGAGGATTTGGACTCACCAGCCAAGAAGCTCCCAATCTCAAAGGTCCACCACTCAATACACAGCATGACCATGCCAGGCACTGCCAGCCAGATGAAGGAGCCCCAGTCCACGAGGCACTCCCTGCTCCAGCCTGACAGGAGGAGGTGAAGCAGAATGAACATTTGTTATCCATCTGCTCTCCTAAAGGGGAGCCACATCCACCCTCTGAGGACAATCACACCTGCAACTCACAGGACACCAGCCCAGGATTGCTGCTGTGCTCTCTGCATTCCTGAGACACAATATTCCACAAGAATGTGTTTGGAGCTACAGTAAAGGTTTTGAGGACATGGCTACAGCACCTTCCCACAGTGAGGGATGGCAATCCCTTTGTCACATTGCCAAATTCCCAGCACCAGGCACTGGTATTCTGAAGGATTAGGATAGGACAGTACCTCCCCAGGTCTTCACATGGATCTTCCTCCACCACACGTAGAGGATGAGCAGGATGACCTCAGTGTACTGAGAAACCACATTAGCCCAGGCAGAGCCCCTGGGGAGAGAGACAGGCAGGTTCCAAGTGACATCCTTGGCCACCTCCACAGCCACAGCAGGACACACAATGTTGCTGCAATATGGGACAGACCCCTCCAGCCCCAGCTTTGCAGGCTGGGGGATGGAGAGAGGGGGTGGCAGAACTGGGCACACAGGGATGCCCCCTCCTTTCCTGAGCAAAGCCCTGCACCAGGGTGAGACTGTCCCCAGCCCTGCTCACACTTACACCATGCCCAGCTTCAGAGCATAGAGGAGGAAGGCGTTCATGGCTGCATTGAGGATGTTGGCTGCGATCCCTGTCACCACCTGAGGCATAATGATCTCCTGGAAACCAAGCAGGAACTTTGGAATTTGCTTCCCCAAAACACAGCCCAAGCCCCATCCAGTGAACACAAGGGAGACCTCCAGCAGTGCCCAAGGAGAAAGCCAAGAAGGCAGCTCAAGGTTCCAGGTGAGGCTGGGCTGTGTGAGACATGCAGGAGGTGACAAGCAGAGCTCAGGAGCTGGTGCAACCCATAAAACACAGAGCTGGGAAGTAGGAAATGGAGCCAGATAAGAGTGGTTCCCATAAGGGCTGGCTCATCACATGTTCCTCAGCCCAGCTCTCCCCAGAACAGGGTGAACTTAGACCTGAGTTCCTGGGAATACCTTTATTCCATGGCCAGACACTGGCTGATTATACAATACCTGACTCAGTAAATATCTTGTCAGCAGCTGGAACAGAAACGCCGCCTGCAAAAGTCAGGATTCAGCTCATCACCACACTGTGGTTCAACAGCCAAGTGACTGAACACTGACAGATCAACCCCTCTCCACCTTCTTCCAAAATCTCTGTGCTCCAGCTGAAGCACTGCAAGCACCCAAAACCAAGAGTGACAGCAAGCACATCCCATTCCCATTGGGAAGACAGATCATTCTCCAAATGGGGAATCTCCAATGCTTCCTCATCAGCATGAGAAAGCCTGGAAAGCTTGGAAGGAAGGATAAACCTACAGACCCTTATCCCACAGGGGTACAGCTCCCTGTCTCAGAGGAGGCAGAGCCCAGCAGCTGTGAGTGTGGGAACAGCTCTAGCCTTTATCTCAGGGCTAAGAGTGAGCCTGGAGGCCCTGGTTCCAATGTCCACCACAAGTTACATGGCCACAGCAAAAGCCTTTGCACAGGAAGATGAGAGAGCCCCCATTTGCTGGTCCAGCAGCTGCTGGCCTGTGCACATCTGGAAAGGCACAAGGCCAAGGGGCACGGTGAAAAACCCTAAACCTGCCCTGTGAGCCACCCAGCAAAGGCCCTCCCTCCTTTCTCTGGTACACAGAGCTTCTAACAGCTTTAGCAGAGACTTACAGGAAGTGCTGGAATAAAGATCATCACGTAGAGCTGAGTTAACCTGGAGAGAGAGTTGTTTCCTCAGTTAATGATACAGCAAAGCAAGAGCCAAGCCAAACAGCCCTGCACTCAGGCTCCAGAGAGCCTTGATTTCAACACTCCATGGCAGATGCCTGATCCAGAAGGGCTGGATCACACCCCTGACCTGGAGACCTCGGGGTCCTGTCGGATGAGCAGCAGGATCCTCTCGGTGTTGATGAAGAGAGCCCAGCAAGGGAAGCAGAACAGCAGCAGGATGAGGATGCCCCGCTGCAGGATGGTGCCCACCTGCTTCAGGTTCTTGCTGCCATATGTCTGGGTCAGGAGAGAGGATCAGGGTGGGCATCACAGGGAGCCAAAGGAGCTGGGAAAATGCTCAGGGCAACAACAGGACAGTTAAATGCCTTTCCCATGCCCTGCAGATGCAAATACCAGGCTGGTTGGGTGTAATTTGCAGATTGCAAATCTTTTGGCACCCAGGCATGACCCAGACCTCCTTGGGGAGGCAGCAGGCTCCAGCCAGAGTGTTTGCAACCCTGTTCTGTCTGCCACAGCCCTGCCCTTTGTGCCCAGATCACACTGCACAAGAGGTGAGACAGGAAAGGGGGAGCTGCTACTGACCTGGGTCATCAGAGTGTCACATGCTGAGGCTAAGCCAGAACCAATGGAGATCCCTGTCACGTTGATAACCTGGAGGAGAGACAGGGGAACCTGGCCCACAGCACTGCCTCCCTCCCAACTGGGTGGGGAGACAGCTCTGCTACAAGTTTTTGGGAAGTTTTCCAGTCCTTCTCTATTTCTCAGAATAACATGGTCTCGTTAACTAAATATTGGGGAAAAGGATCTTTTAGCAAGGGGTGAAGATCTGAAGCACCACTACAAACAGTGCTGCTCC
The DNA here is from genome assembly GCF_009819885.2 of Catharus ustulatus. Taxonomy (NCBI): domain Eukaryota; kingdom Metazoa; phylum Chordata; class Aves; order Passeriformes; family Turdidae; genus Catharus; species Catharus ustulatus. The sequence goes on along the minus strand of NC_046242.1, from coordinate 3,233,336 downwards.
TGGCTATGTGCCCAGGTCTGGTGGGTTCAGGGAGCTGGCCAGAGGCTCTCAGGTGCTGGCCTTGCACTGGCACAGGCACTGACTGCTCAGCTCCCCTCTCCTGCCTGTGCTCAGGACAAAAAAAAAAAAAAAGCAGGGCCCTCAATACACATTCTTACAGGTCTGGGGTTTTTTAGTTCTTCTTTTTTTTGTTGACACATAATTATTATGTTTTAAATCCAAGGGGACCTGGAGCAATACATACAGACACAGCCAGGGTCACAGCATCCAGCTCGGCTTTCCCCAGGTGGCCACAGAAGATGGAGCTGACCACGCTGATCAGGAACCCCAGCAGCTGGGCAAAGAACTGGGACAAGAGGAGAAGGAGATGGTGAGATGAGGACCTGTTAGGGCTTGTGGAACACCATCCCTCCCCCAGGAGATGGACTATGAACACTCAGGCTTCCTTGTGTTTCTGTCCATGCCTTGAGGCCAGGGCTCTGCTGAGGTCCTGGGACCCCATCCCTGCCAACACTGCTGGGCAGGGGAGGCAGCTCCAGGACTCAAGCAGACTCTCAGCTTTGTCTTTCAAAGCCAACATCTACCTGCCCTGTGGTATTTTGGTGTTACACAGCCAATCTGCCAGATGACCTCATTTAAGGGAGGCTTAAAGGTTTCGCTAGAAATCCTCTTTCCCAGGAGGAAGGCTGCACAGAAAAGGGAAAATAAAACATCCCAGTGCTTTTCCACATTTGCGTGCGTCTGTGGAAAACTATCCTCCAAAACCACAACATCCTCTGCTCCTGGAGAGACACCAAGGCCAGCCTGCCTGTTCCTTGCCAGCAGTGTGTAACAATGCTGCAGCAGAGATTGCACTCCAGACCTCATTTTCCCTTGGCAAGAGGATGTCTCCCTTACAGGCATCCAGGGCACGGAGTCATGGCACAGCTTGAAACAGATGGCAGGAGTTAGGGGCATTTTATACCCACTGAGGGGTGGGCATAGCTGGAAACCATGCCCAGGAGCTGTTCATGCTCCTTGCCACACAGCAGTGGGCAAGACAAGAGCCCAGAGCTGCTGGAAAACCGGCTCTGAGGGGTCAGAGGAAGAGCAGAACAACCCCTTCTCCTCTGCAGACCTCCCACTGCTGCCTGCAGATGCAGTCCTGCTGCCATGCCCAGGCATGTTCGACCTACTGCTGTGAGTAATCACCACAGGAGGGGTCTGTACCTCCAGCACCGTCCCAGCACGGCGTTTATCATGAAATGATCATTAAACAGCAGCTGTAGGTTTGGGTTTGAGGTGTCTGTGCACGTGGGGGAGCGGGCTGTGCTGCAGGCAGGATGGTTGAGGGCACTGGGAGGGTTTGATGTGTTCAAACTGATCTAGACTTCCTCTGCTGACTGAACACGGCAGGTCAGGGATTTGATGTCAGGGAGGGTGCCCCTGAGAAGTTTAATAGTCGGTACTTATTTACCAGATATAGTAGAAGACTAAAATCACAAAATTTCACCCTGAGTGATTAAGATCAGCGCTGTGGTGCATGGTACCCCTTGGTTCCTCATGGTTCCTCTTCCTCTGTGGAAGACTGCAAAATGTGCTCAGCACTGTCTGTGCCAGCTACCTAAGGGTCCATTTCCCTCCAGAGGGTCCAGACAAACGGCAAACGGCACTTCCAGCCCAGGGAGGATTTCAGGACAGCGAGGCAAAGGGCACCCAGAGCCCGCTGGAAGAGCCAGCCACGGACCTGGCGCTAAGCACCGTGACTCACTTGTCACCCAAGGGTGAGCGGCAGTGCCAGGGCTCACGCGTGCTTTCACCGAGCAGTTCAACAGCTCATCCCCCTCCCCGAGCCCACCACTGCTCTTGCACAGCCACGCTGCAGGGACCGCGCTGGGCAGCAGCGAGATCGCCTGGGGCCAAGAACAAGGATCGGGAGCCAGCCCAGGCACGGGGAGCGGCGGAGAGACCGCGCTGCGGCCCCGGCCGGCCGGGAGCCACATCCCCGCTCCCAGAGCCCTGCCCGGAGGCTGGAGGCAGCCGAAACCCTGCAGCACGGCACCGGCAGAGCCCGAGATCTCCCTCCTTGAGCATCCCGGAGCGCCCGGGGAGCGCTGCCCGCCTGCAGACAGCCGAGCCCCGCCGCCATCCCCATCCCGCCGGGAGATCCCCGTGTGTCCCCCGTGTCCCTCCCCGCCTCAGCCCGCCCAGGGTCTCACCACGGGCCCCGCCAGCCGGGCCAGCTCGAAGCACTCTTGTCGTGCCCCCGCGGGCAGGAGGCGCCGGGCGCCCCGCAGGCACCGCGCTGCCGCCATCGCCGCTACCGCCCGCGCCACCCCCGTATGGGCACGGCACGGCACGGCACGGCACGGCACGGCCGCCTCCGCCCCCGGGGCCGCGGGGCTGTGGGCGGGGCGAGCGGCTCGATATGGCTCGGTACAGCTCGATATGGCTCGGTACAGCTCGATATGGCTCGGTATGGCTCGGTACGGCACGGCACGGGCAGCTCCGCCGGACGGGAGCGGGACCCGCTGTCGGCAGCTGGGGATTCTCCGCACGCACGTGTTGGCCGGAGCCAGAGCGCACGGCGGGGTTTTTAGGGGTTGGGGATCCCCTGTTGGTGTTGGTGGTTTGGGGATCCCCCCTGCTTGTTCACCGATATCTGGAGCTCTCCTACTCATCTGCTCTGGGGTGGGGATCCCCTGAGGAGACACGGGGGGATCAGGGGGTCACCAGAGACCCCCGGGTGGTGGTTATGGATTGGGGAACTCCCTGTGGGATCATGGTTTAGGATCCCCTAAGTGCTGTCTGTGGGTGGGTTCCCTAACACATCTGAGCAAGGGACTGTCCCCTCTGCCATCAACATCACGGAAACAGTGTTGGGCAGCCGGCTCTGGGCAGCCTTCCCTTCTCCATCCACCCATCAGCACCTCATGAGCAGGGATTGTCCCTGATCCAGGGATTGCCACCCTGGCAGGGTGAGGAGGTGCCCAGAGGTGCAGCTGGCAGGGTGAGGAGCTTGGAATGGCTCTGTTTGCCCAGCACCAGGCAAGAAGGAGAATTGGTTTGGGTCAGAGGCTGGGTTGTTACACGAATGAAATTTTACCTAAGTGCAGGCACTCGTAACCAAGCAGCTGTAACCAAACCTATTGCTAAGGCATGGAAAATTACAGTGGAAAGCGGGTCTCGGTTTTCCAGCTGTTTAAATGCTGCCCTAGTGCCTTATAGCTGTGTCACCAGCCCGAAATGTAATGTCTCAGTCAATGTTTCGCTTATCCCCTTGTCCTTTCAAACACGATGTGACATCATGAAAAATTGTACAGTAGTAGTGGTGAATCACAGCCATTCTGATTTTATGTGCCCTGATGAAATCAGAGTATTTCCAGACAAAGGAATGCTCCTCTCAATGATTTTTCCCTCTTCGCCTGTGGCCGGTGGGTGCACGATGGTGCTGCAGGGGCAGCTCTGAAGAAACAGGAATGTGTTTGGGAAAAGGTGATAACTGGCTGCGGTGTGACTGTCACCAGCCTGGCTGGGAGATGGCCGGAGGGTTCCTGCCGTGCCCTTATCTCCCTGGAGGCAGAGGGGAAATGATAAGGCTCAGATGGTGCTATTCATGATCCTAAACCAGCAGTGCAAGTGTCAGTCCCTTTGAAGTTTACTGGTGACCCTGCTGAGATCAATACCCTGGCCTGGTGAAGAGCAGGCAGAGAATCAGGCAGAAACCTGGGGAAAAAAGGACTTTGAAAATAAAAAGGCCCATCTTTAGAGGCTTGGGGAGAAGAGTTCCCTCCCAGGCACACGAACCACGTCTGGACTAGCCCCCAGAGAGCCAAATACACACAGAAGGGCTGGATTGAAATCCTTTCCCTTGTGTTTTGCTGCTTGATATCAATTCTTGTTCTCAGAAGCGACGTGGATCCCAGTCCTGCTGGGAAGTGGCAAAATTCTCACCCCAGGATGAGCAGAGATGCCCTGAGGCCTCCCCCATCACTGCCTCTGTGACAGGGACAAGGACCTTGGCAGCTGCCCGGTGGGATTCAGCAGGACTCGTCTTCCGAAGGCACAGACAATGAGGAGGGTCAAAGGTACCACCAGCAGCCCTGAGCAATCCGGATATTAACAGGATTGCAACACCAGTTAGGGGAATTTGGAGGGTCAAATTCCGGGCGGTTGCTTTAGACCTCCAGTGAATCCGTAGCAGCATTTTGGGAGGTTGATACCTTAACACAGGCCTGTTTAAAGGAGTTAATGTGTGACCAGGCACAGTCCAGCTGGAGCAGGCAGATGGCCTGTCCTGCCGGGGCTGGTTTCGGCAGCTGGGACACTGTGCAGTTCCCAGCAATGCTGATGTGACTCCAGAAGGAAAAAAAACTGGGAGGAGAAGGATTGCAGATGACTTGCATCATGTGCAGAGCAGAATTTGCCCTTGTTTTCCCTGCAGATTCCCAGCAGGATGGTTACCCCGGGATGATGTCCATAATCTGAAACACAGCCAACATCTTGCTGCTAAAATACACCCCACAAATGTCCTCGTGATTAAGAGCTGCCCAAAAAGGAGAATGTCAGGACACAATGGATTAATGCCCAACACTGAAGTGTTTGAAGTGTCCCTTTCCTTTAAGAAAGAAGAAACTTTGCTGCTGGCAGTTGTCCACATACTGAGGAAAATCCAGTGCCCTCAGTGCAACAAGGAGCTCAGAATGCCGCTGGATTAAAAACTTGAAAAGCCTTTTGCAATTTTTCTGTAAGTGTTGTGCCACAGGATCAGATGATCAGAGCCATCAGTGGGTACTTTAGGGTAACTCTGCTGTTGAATTGCCACATTCAGATGATTTTTGAACACTTCCAATCCACCACTAAGCCTCTCCAGGGCTTGGCCACCCTTTTGGTGGAGAATCTTTCCCACATATCCAACCTTCTTGTCCTATCGCTTGGAACCCGGGAGGACAGACTGCCCCACACTCCAGGGAATTGAGGGGTGCCACAAGATCTCTTTAATTCTCCTTTTTTCCCGCTTGCCGTGCTCGGTGTTCCCGGCAGATGGCACCGCAGCCCCGCGGCTCCGAGGTCCCTGCAGGCGCTCCCGCAGCCCCGGGAGGGATCGGGGGACACACGGATCCCCTTTTCCAGCCGTTCTCATCTCCGCTCCTCGGGCTCGGCTCTTTTAACCCTGCCTCGTTTGGTCAGTGGTTGTATTTTTCAAGATCCTAATGAGCACCGGTGTCTGTTAAACATCCAGCGAAATCCCAAAATGTGCTAATAATTTGCCAAATATACGCCAAGTATTTTAAAAAAAATTGCTAAATACTTCAGTGAAAAATATAGTGTGTACAAGTCAGCCCGGGTGTAATATAAAAATATCCCAGCACCTATAGGAGTTAGAAAAATGCAGATAGGAACTGGCTTTATGTGGACAAGAAACTGCTTATTAAAAACCTTAAGGTGCTGTCGTGACTTTTTAATTCCAGTGTCTCCAGCTGGTTCTCAAATGGGCACCCTGAATCTGTGATTCTGCTGCAGAACCAGCACCTGGACAAACACTCCCCACACATTTTAAGCACTCTCGTGGTGTAACTTTGGTTCAGTCACACCTCATCCTTTTTTTGTTAAGTACAGTTTTTTCCAGATTTTATTTTATTGTTCCTTAAGAGAGAAATGCTTTTTTCTTGTTCTGTGTTTGAGAGCATCTTCCTCCTGCTTTGTTCACTAAAAGCAGGGCCAGCTGCATTAACTGCAGCCATAAATATTATTTTTACAGCAGAATATTTATCTTGCTGCATGGGTTGGTTGAGTTCAGGGTTGGAGACTTAAAAAACAGCTTCCCTGCCCTGAAGAACTCAGTTAATTAAGGCAGATAAGGCAGGACAAATAAAAAACAAGACAAAACTTCTCTTGCTTTGAACCACCTCTAGGGAGCAGGTCTTGGCAAGAGAAAAGAGAGATCGTAAAGCTGTAGTAATAATAATAATGATAATTAATTGTATTTATAAAGCATCCCCTAATGGCTCTGGATGCTGCACAACAATTTTAAATAAAATTGAAAGCAACAACAGTAATGAGAAATCAAATGAGGAAGGGTTGTAAAAATAAAGGTGTTTATTCCATGTTGTGTTTTGGGGCTCTTCTGCAGTGTGGACACACAGACATCAGTGGGGAGCAGCTGAGGATTCTGCAGCGAATTCTGCAGGCTTGCAGATTGCAGACTTTGATTACAAAAAGCAAATACATTTTACAGCCTGGTTTGCATGTCACTGTCTCTGCTTTATTTCCTTTCTGTATCCCAGCCAGCCAGACGGTGTAACTCAATGCAGCCCAATTCATGCTTATGCTTCTGGATCGGCTTTAAGGTTTTTCTGCCTGCATTTGATAGAGGTAAATACCTATTTGTGTTCGATTTTGGGAACAAAGAAGGGACAAATCTGTAGGCTTTGGGGAGGCTGGATCTACAATCATGGGGTCAGTGGGAATTCACAGAATGGTTTGGAAGGGATCTTTTGGAAGGAGTCCTGGGACGAACGGCTGAGGGATTTGGGATGTTTAGCCTGGAGAAAAGGAGGCTCAGGGTGACCTTATAATTCTCTACATCTCCCTAAAAGGAGGATTTTCCCAGATGAAGGTCAGCTCTTCTCCCAGGAGCGTGACAGGACAGGAGGACAGTATTAAATTGCACCAAGGGATGTTTAGGCTGGACGTTAGGAAGAAGTTCTTCACAGAAAAGGTGACTGGAAGGGGTTGTTCAGGGAGGTGGTGGAGTCACCATCCCTGGAGGTGTTTGAGGACAGGCTGGATGTGGCACTCAGCGCCATGGTCTGTGTGACAAGGCGATGCTCTTGTGACCTCAAAGGCCTTTTCTCCTCCCAGCCGGTGCTGTGTGACCCTGTGTGTGACCACAGGCCTCCCAGGGGCTGGCACACCTTCCACCGGAGCAGCTTGCTCAGAGCCACCTCCAGCCCGGCCTTGGGCACTCCAGAGACGGGACACCACAGCATCTCCGAGCAAATTGCGCCAGCTCTTCCCTCTCTCAGGGACGAATTTCTCCGCAGACCCCAGCGGGCCGTGCTCCGTGGCAATGAGCGGCCCCTCCCCGCTCGGTGCGCTGCCCGTGCCCGCGCCCCGCTCTGAGGGGGTGGGGGGGGCCGGCCCGGGGCGGCGCTGCCCGGGGCGGGGGCGGGCGCGGCGCGGCAGCGCCCCCTGGCGGGGCGGGGCGGGGCGTGCGCGGCCGGCGGGCGCGGAGCGGAGCGGGCGCGCAGCGGGAGCGGAGCGGGATGGCGGGCGCGCTCACCGACGTGCTGGGAGAGGTGCTGGTGGCCGCCGACGGCGAGGAGGTGGCCGTGTCGGCGCTGGCCGCCCGCGGGGTCTCGCTGGTGGGGCTTTACTTCGGCTGCAGCCTCGGCGGCCCCTGCGCGCAGCTCGGCGCCAGCCTGGCCGCCTTCTACGGGCGCTTCAGGGGGGAGGCGGCGGCGGGCGGCGGGCAGCGCCTCGAGATCGTCTTCGTGTCGGCGGAGCAGGAGCAGCAGCAGTGGCAGGAGGCGGTGCGGGCCATGCCCTGGCTGGCGCTGCCCTTCTCCGACAAGCACCGCAAGGTGAGACCCGCGGCCGGGCGGGGGGCGGCGGGGCGCGCCCCGGGCTTTGTCTGGGGGCCGCGGGGCTCGGCCGGGGCCGGGCGCCTTCCAGAAAGTTCCCGGGGGAGCCGGGGAAGCGGCGGCTGCTGTCCCGCGGGGCGACGCCGTCTGGCCCGGTTCCTGCGGGGAGCCCCGCGGGAGGGGAGCCCGGGGCTGGGCAGCGTGCTCGGTGCGGGCGGCCGGAGGCGCTGGATGGCCCCGCGGAGAGAGAAGCGGGGCTGCAGGTGAGGGTGAGGGGAGCAGCTCCTGCGAGCCCAGACACGAGAACCCGGGGGAACCAGAGCGTGGCGTGGGCACGGACACGGTGCCCGTGGGCTCCAGCCCGTGGGTTTGGGCTCAGAAAGGAGCCGTGGTTGAGGAGAGAGTGAGCCCGGCTCGCCTGGGAGCTGCTGGCGAAGCTGCCCGGCCAGTTTGTGGGATGGGGTTTGTTCCTCCCGTTCGGTGTGTTCGATGCTCTACAAGTTACAGCCTCTCATCCGCGGAGTTTAATCTGAAAGATAATGGGCAGAAAGCACGCTAAGAGCCAGACGCGGCAGGCTGCGAGGGAAGGGAAGGCACAGGCTGAGCCTCCGCTTCCCAACGAGCTTCCAACGCTTAAAAGAAAAAAAAAAAAATCCTCCTTACAAATCTAATCTCTGGAAGCAGTGGAGTAAGAATTGAAAAGATGGTGCCCCACAGTGCCATTTCTAAAGATCTTTGTGGTTGAGGCAGCGGGTGTGGAAGCAGCGGGCAGGCTCTGGCTCAGCTTTGGTTGGATTGGGATAACGCTGAGCCCCTCAAGCATCCCCTGTGTCCGGACACCGAGGGGATGAGAGGGATGACATCTTCCAGGATGGCTCTCTGAGCCCTGCTCTGTTCCTTAGGTAAAGGAATTGTTTAAGGAAAAGTTGGCTGTGTGATGTCTCTGTTGCTGAGAAGAGGTGTAGCTTTGAAACACGGATTTGTCTTTTTTTCCCTTCGTTTTTTGTCACTAAGCCCCCAGTTCTTTAAAACCTCATGTATTTAACGCTGTGCACCTGGGTGATAATGCTGCCCAAGGCCCCCAGTTTGCCCCTTTGAAGTCCAGACATTTCTAACTGGGAGCTCACTCAAGTGGTCGGGATCTGAGCAGTTTCATTAATCAGAGGAGCTGCAACAGAAGCTTCATCCTTCAGAGAAACTACAGTTTAACTCAGGTTTCTTTTAAACCAAACCCTCTTCCTACAGGGATGTGAAAACACTGTGGTTCCAATTACTAGCTGACCATTTCCCTACAGAACATTTCAGATTATTTAGATGGTGGGACTTCTGCTTGCCATATTTGCTTTAAAAATTCCACTGCAATGTAGTTAAATGGTTGGGAAATTGTAGAAGTGGAAGGTGGCATTAATTTTACATGCTGGCCAATGCTTCCATCTATTAGATTGCAAGAGAACATGAAATAAAAAGATTATGGGGTCTTAAACTCTTATTCCAAGAAGCCCTGAGTTAAATTCAGGATTATTTTTGTGTGGAGTGTAAAGTAATTGAAGCTCATGCTGTATATTTTCAAAACTAAGCAGATGTGATGTGGCTTTGGAGGAAGCTTAATCTACGGATAACAGAGAACCTATTTGTAAGTTGTAAGGGCAATTATGTCAGGATATCAGATTTCTAAACAGGAGATTTATAACCTGTAGCTCGGGCAGTTAGAAGTTTCCTTGTATAATAGGCTGATTTTTAAAATAGTCGGGTTAATGACCTGGCTCCCCAGAAAAGCACAAACTTTCTATTTTTCAAAAACATGCCAGCGAGAGCTGGGGATGTCGAGCATATGTTCAGTACCTCACGGGCTTAATTTGTTTTAAAACAAAAGCATTAGAGGAATGTAGGCAGTGCTTTTGAGTTATGGTTCCTTTGCACTAAGGGATACTCCTAAACCCCAGCGAATTATGGAGATTTATGGGAAGAAAGGGGATATTATAGATGCAGAGTAGAGACAGCAGGAGAGGTGGGAACACTGAGAGCTCTGTCCTTCTCAGCTTGCAGGTTACAGGGCTTGTCTGGGAGAAGCTCTGTCCAGCAGGGTCTGGTGGGGGTGATGGCCACACTCAGAGACCTCCAGAAGTCCTTTCTAGCCAACTCTTCCCATTGTGGGTTGGTTACTTTATCTACTGAGGCCATGAAAGCTTTGTGGAGAGATGATGGCTTCTTATCCTGTATAAAAGCATCACTTTTGTTGCTCAGTTTTATTGAAAAATACAACTTTTAAGGTCTGTCTATCATTGCCCTTCTCTGGTGTACTCTCATCTCTCCTTCTTCCAAACCCTGGGCACCAAACGTTGATAGATCTTAAAAAACCCAGGCTCCTTTCTGGGTTTGCAGTACGATTCCCACAGTCCTAAAAGTAAATTAGCATCTTACTCTGATGGTTATTGGGGAAAGTAGATGGAATTGTTAAAGCAAACAGCCACTCTTCGTTCAATGCCTCGGTAACTCAATAATTCTGGGGTGCAGTTACCAGGGACAACCAGTTCAATTGGAGCAACTTCAGCACACAGCAATTTTTGCCTCCAAACCAGTAATAAAAGAAAGCAGTACAAGTCAGCAAACATCTGGCTGTGGGGAAAGCCTTTGATTAATGAGGAGGATGGCATGATGCCTCTGTCTGAGCCGCAGCCAGACCTATTATTGGGTGGGTTTTTTTCAAGGACAAAACCAGAACGCGCCAAATGAGATTGCAGGCCTTTAACTCGTGGTGCACGTCCCTCAGTTAAGTTGTTCAGCCCCAGATTTGGGCAGCCACAGGTAGCTTTTGGGTGATTGATTTGTCTCCTGAGAATGCCTGGCCTGGCTGAGCAGAGCAGTGGAGAGATGATGTTGCTCCATGTCTTCGTTTCGGTCGCGGTCTTGGTTTAATGTCACCCCCTTGTTGTCTGTTTGCACGGACATCTGCTTGAGTTCTGGAGGGTTGATTTAATAACAGCTTTAATATCCTGATTGCTGCTGAGAGCCTCAGCAGTGTAAACAGCCCCCATCTGCCTGCATGCCCTGATGTCCCTCAGCACCCACAGTGAGGCATCTCCCTTCCTGCTGTCGGAAGGATCCCAGACTTTTCCTGGTGAGCTCCACACCATCCCTGCTGCAGAGCCCACCTACACTTGGGGTGAATTTGGGTGCTTTTCAAAGCCTTATGGCACACAGGCTGTCAGAGGGATGCTGTGGGACATCTTGGTCATCTCTGCTGAAAAATGATAAACCATCCACATTCTGCATTGAGTAGATCCTCTCACATGGCTCCGCATAGGAGAAAGGAGAGTTGGGGTGCAGGAGAAGAAAAACCTCTACAGTGAGAGAACAGCAGTTTATCTTTCACTGTTGTTTATTTGTCTTTGCTTTTGTTTGTACTTGTTACTTTCTTGGCCCAGTCATCTTCCTCATTCTTTTTAATCTGGAATTTTCTCCTGCCGCTTCCTTGGTGCATCCACGCAGTGCCGCAGTGGCGGTGGGGCTGTGCTTTGCCTCTCTTGTGTTTTGTGTTTTTCTGCTGTATTTATGCATCTGGTTGAGTGTTGTACACATCTTCTTGGGAAGGCTGAGATGCTTCTGTTCTGGATTTAAATAAATGCAAAACATGTTGATTGTTTTTCTGTGAGTATTCAGTCAAGTATCTGAAAACAATTTGAGGATCTCCCTTTGCTCACACTGGTGAATTCCCTCTGGTTGGGACAGAGTGTTTTCCCTTTGTCTGAAAAGATCATCTGCCATGGGAGCCTCTCCTAATAAGACACCAGGTACTAATTTTGTAGGTAGACTTTGCAAAAGAGATGGTGGGGAGAAGATAAAAATATCATTAAATTAGGCTGTTCACATTTTTTTTTTGTGGAGGAAAAAAAATCTTCAAACCCTTGATTACAGTTTAAGGTACACCCTGATTTCCAGGGACTCAGAACTTTTCTGTTTTGAAATTGCCATCTGCTGAGATCTGGGAGGCAAGTGGTCAGCACAGATGTGGGATTTGTCTTACAGAAGATTTTGTAAATCACTTGAAGCAGCTTTTGAATTTCATCATATAAAAATATCTAAGTAATCACTTTCAGCTGTATTCCTGACTTTATGTTTCTGGGATGGGAATGTATATGAAATCTTTGGCTTGCAGAGCTGTAGATTTGAAAAATATGGTCTCTTCATGACATCAGGCTATTGAGTAAGAAGCAAGGCATTAGCAGCACCAACTGATTCTTTGTTTGCTTTGAAACTGTGCTGGTTCTGAAATGTAAGAATGGGAGATGTATGAAGGGAGCAGAGGGAAGCCTGTGTGCTGTTTTTCATTGTGGCATCTTAATCCAGATGTTGAAATGAGAACGTTCGTTCAGAAATGCACGGCTGACAATTTCATTCGTTACTCTCAGGTTGCAGGACTGAGCAAAGGAACTTTACTTTGTAAAGTAATCAGTGCATAGTTCTTCTCCAAAAATGCGTTCTTTAGAGGCTGAACACGTAACAGCTTTACAAAAGAAAGTGCAGAACAATGGAGCGTTTTTCCCTGCAATTTTGGAGACATTCAACAGTGAACTCCAATTATGAGTGAGGAATAAGCTATTCAGTATTTCCACATTGTGCACATGACATCGAAGCCAAAACATTTTGACTTCTTGTTGTTGTTGTTGATGCCTTTTTTCCAAATTATTTCTGTGTGTGTTTTACACAGCTTTACAGCCACCCTCTGTACAATTAGCAGTCCTCTCTCATGCCAAGACCCTAATCCTGCTGTGAAATCCCCACAAGCCTCAGTAGGCTGCAAGTCTGGGGACTGTGTCCTGGTCCTGCAAGAGTTGCAAAAACACCACTGACGTCCGTGGAGCTTGGATTTCCCCCCACATCCAAACTGCTGCCTGCCTGAGCGCTTTCCCTGGGGGAGAATTAGTGTTTTAAAAGTCTTGCTGACGTGTTGTCTGCTCTGGTGTTTATTACATCCTTCAGTGGGTAATTGCCCAGGTTTTAGGACCTGCTCTGAAAGTCCTTGGGCATCTTTCCATTATCAAATCCTCCTGGCTCCAGGGTGGGGAGTTTGCTGATCACGTGGTTGGTTCTTGGGTTTTGTACACATCCCATCCCAAAAACTGACATCAGTTTACATGGCCCTTGGATGGATGGTGGCTTCTTCAGTGGTTCAATAACATTTTAATTTGAAGTGCAGTAGCTGTTTTCTTGTTCGTTGTTCAATCCTTTTGTGTTGTTGTCCACAGGTATGGCTTGGTATTAGAAAGTTTGGGTGAGATTCATGGTGAGTTCATTGCTGGCAGGTTCTGGTTTTGGAAGAGTCCAGGATGGTTTGGAGTTTTTTGATCATTTCTCATGGACAGACTTTTAGTGTTTCAAAGCAGCACTTGGTGGGGTGTGTGGGACTGGGGTAAGGTTTCACTTCTGAATTGCATCTGGGTAGAACTCTCTGTTTTGCATTCCTGTTTTTTTCAGCCGCACTCCCAGCATGGAACTTGAGGCAGGATTTTAATCTAAGTCAAATCAGAGTATATTGCAGTTTTTGGTGACAACGCCATGGGGTTCTTCTCCCAACCCTCCTCCCCAACAATTCAAATTCCAACCTAGTGATTGACTCCTCCTTACTGATCAAGTTTGATGTGAAATGTAGGGATCTAGGGAAACTAAGAGGGCATGGGAGGCTGTGGTACAGCAGGCTGAACTCTGAGTTCAAAACAAATTTGAGCAGTGCTTGCCTGAGCATTTGTTTGATGAGAAGCTCATTGGTGTGTGTGGATTGCTTCCTCCTCCTTCCCCTCCCCATTTTTTTTATCAGGGAAACAAGTTCCAAGCAAAATATTCCAAAGTGATATTTAATTACTCTTTAAAATGCAACTATTTGTCTTATCAGCCATGTGGATTTCTATTTGCTGCTTTGATTTGACAGTTAGTAGTTTGTAATTTTTGAAAAGCTTACACGCTCCAGGAATCTGTGATTTTTATGCTTTTGAAAGTCGAGATGTTGAATTAACTGCAGCTTTGAACTATTCACGGATAATTTCAGGCCCCCTGCTTTCAGCAAATCACAAGCTGACTCCTGAGCTTTCAGGCTGGGTTGAATACTGAATAATTACGACTTTATAGCTGCGTGTGCTCTCTAAACTGGTTCCATGGCACATCACAGTGTAACACACGATGGGTCTGAAATGTTTTTGTAGGCAGATCGCTTTGTGCCATCTCCAGATAGTAATGGTTGGGAAAGGAGGGAGTACTGCCAGCCTGGGGAGGATGCTTGGATTCATCACAGCTTTGGACAATTAATTCCTCTCTGTTCTTGAGGTGGGAGCCCAGATTGGGGGAATTGGGGCTGTTCTGAGGAGAGGGCTTTCTCCAGGACTCCCTCTGCAGAGCAGCTTCCTCTGTGCTGGCTGGAACTGCTGCTTCTCAGCTGATGCTCTGTAGACAAAAAAACACAATCAGAGTTAAATCTGGAGGTTGTAAATTAAAGACAGGGTCAATAGAGAGGCTGGGAGTGGGATGAGTTGACAAGTAAGCAGATAGACCTGTTAAATTCTCTCATGGGAAAGTGAATTATATGAGTATTTCAGATTACAACATGATTGCCTCGTCTCATAGCTGATCACGTTTTCATCGTCTCAGTTTTCCAAGGAAAATTCAGTGTTTTATTGATTTGGCAGAGAGTACACACGACTAATGGAAGGGTAGAACTGAAAAGATGCAGGAATGTTTTCTGCATATTCTCATGTCTTTCAGCACTGTGAACAATTGCAACCAGCAATTAGCATGTAAAGAATTTGCAGTCTTTATTTAGTGTGAGTGACTGAGTGACTGACTGCTCAGCTGCATCAGCAGTAGCTGAGCATCTGCAATCTCATAAAACCCATGCTGGGGCTCAGCAAGCCTAAAAACAAAGGGGTGGGAGCCCTCAACAAGGAACAGGGCAGTGTGGGGAGAGCCCAGACCCCACAGAGTATTGGGTTCCTGCAGGATGAGTTCCTCGTGGATGGTGCTATTCCTGCTGTGGAGACCAGGAATGGTGCAGGGAGGGGAGCAAAACCTCACCACAGGTGAAGGCTTGTGGTGATGAAGACAGCAGGGATGCCCTGGGACAAATTTTGGATGCATCTCCAGGCAGACAAGGCACTGTAGCAGCAGGGTGGAGTGAGACATTCATTGCTGAGTGTTTTTTGCAGCGTTGGAAAATCTGTCCTGTCCAGCCAAGGAGAGAAACTCCAGGGTCCTTCAGCAATATCTTTTCTGTTTTTGCAACTGTGGGTAAATCCAGCCTGATTTTAAAATATTTTAATGGAGAAAAGGTGCAAAAGTCCCTATTTAAAATGAATTTGAGAGTAACCAAATTTTAGTTCCATGTCTGAGATATAAAAAATAGTTGGTGGCATCCTCAGCTGTGAGCTGAGACCCCAGGGAGTGTGTGGCAGCTGGCACAAGGGTTCAGATCCCACCAGGAGGGATCTCAGCAAGGCTGGGCCTTGACAGCTGAGAAGGAAACATTATTTTACATTTCAGGGCAAAGATTTAAAAATCTGGGTGAGAATTAAGTAATGTTTGCAGAAGAGAGTATAAGGCGACTGAAACAAATTGCAACTGCATGAGCGAGCCGGAGAGAGAAATTCTAGTTCTGCCTGGTTCCCAAGAGATTCCCACTGGAGAGATGAAGTCATAGCTATGATTTCATTGCTGTTAGCTCAGGATGCTGACAAATGAGCCTGTTTGCTTTGTGTCAGGCTGATGGGGACGCTGCTCTGGCTCTCTCCCCGTGCCCTGGCAGTCACTGCCCTTGCCATGACAGTGGCAGAAGCAGGCACTGCTTCCCCAGCCAAGCTGATCCAGCTCTGCATTTGCTTTTGAACTGCCACTGCTCCATCCTTCATTGCAGCTCCAAGCTGGCTTTGATAAATCCTGCTGGGCAGAAGGCAGCAGCCCAGGGATGGGTGAGCAGCAGCCTTGTTGTAGCCAAAATATCTCAATCAACACCTGCATTAATGGGGAGCATTAATGGTACCCAGCATTCCAGCCTGGCTTCCAGAACAATCAGGGGTGTAGGATCTCACCCTCATGACTCTCAGCATTGCTGTAGGAGTCCCTTTTGGAAAAAGTGTGAAATTTATTGTAATACACGCTGAGAATCTTACGGCGGATCTGAGCTACTAAATCCTCTAAACCTGAGCCTGCAGCTTCATTGACAGGGCCTCTCACTTCACTCAGCTCCAAGCTTATGGTTTCACTGCTCCAATATTTTTCCATACATGGAAGCATTCCTGCCCCAGCCTGGGCTAATCCTGACATGCCACTGCATCTGGATGTTAGCTCATTTCTCGCAGCTGACACTGTGCAAAGGCAGATGTCTGAACTTACTTTTGTTTAAATAGATGTAATTCAGCCAGCAAAAGTCTCACTCCATAGGTGAGAATGGGGGAAAAAGAAGAAAGGGAAAAAGGTGTTTTTCCATTTTATGAAGCTCCCAGGGCTGTTGGATGAATGAATTGGTCACCAGAAATGCCATACTTTGGGAATGTAGAAATGCAGAGGGGTAACAAAACATGGATTTGTTGTCTCTAAACCCATCTCCTTGCTGTGGCTGTGTCAGTGGAGAGGGGCCCCCACCCATCCCATCAGAGGATGCTCCTGGCTGCTCTGCTCTGCTCTGCTGGCTCTTTAAAGTCTCTGGGCTCTTTGATGTGTATTTAGCAGCTCAGTGGAGCTGGGACTGCTGCACTCCTGCAACTGAGCCGAACCCATCGGCCCCACCAGAGAAAGAGATGCTTGTGCTGCTGAGCTGGGGGCCTGTTTGTAATCCCTTCCTCACTGGGGCAGGCTGTAGGATTTAATGAAATGTCTGTGAGGTGCTCTGTGAGCTCTGCTGAAAGGCCCTGCGTGAGGGCAGTGCCTTTGAATAAAAGCTAGAGACCTTCCCCAGCCGCTGGGAAAGAGCTGGAGCTGAGGCAGTGAGAACCAAGCTTTGAATCTGAACAGATGTTGGTTCTCCCCCACTTGGGTATTCAAAAGGATTATTCTGCCTCTCCCAAAATAAAGGAGAAACACAGGGGTTTTAGTGGTGTTGCCAGGGATCTCAGCTCCATCCCCTTGTGCTCGCTGCTGGTTGAAAAGTTGCACACTGGGCTGGAGATGTGTGTGCAGTGTTTTGGTTGTGTTTGCAGTTCAGCATCCACTTACCTGGCCCCTGTTGGGGGTCCCAGTTTGTCCCCACTCTTTGCTTGGCTGCTGCAGGAATAAGACAAGCTGAACTGTGCCAGGATAACACAGGTTTCAAATGAACCAAGCTGTGTGATGGCGTGGGAAGGAGATGACAATTTCCAGATCTGTGAAGCAGATGAAACTTCCTTTGTGTGGCTGTTTCAACCCCTGAGAACCAAGTGGGGGTCTCTGGTGTCCCCAGCCCCACTGAGGGTCTGCTGTCCCTGTGCCTGCCCTTCCAGGGTCTGAGCAACAGCAGCACCCTGGTCCTTGTGCACAGCCCTGGGTCTGGTGGGATTTCTCAGCATCAGACAGGTCACCAGAACATTAGAAATATTCTTCCCCTTCATGTTTTTTCTCAGTACTGTTCTGTCGCTCTCAGAGCAAATCAAAGGGCACCAGGCTACAAATCCTGCCTTGCAAGTACTGCCTGGGTGTTTGGCTTGCAGGATTGCTGCTCTTTTATCAGCTGATAGCTGGTGTTTTAAGAGGGCAGGGAGCTCTGCTTATTTGCTTCTGAGAGGCTGATGACTCTATGAGCTGATTTTTTAGGATTTTTTTTTTTATTTCAGGTTTGTGGCCATAGAACAGAGGTCCCTGTGCTGTTACATTACAGGCTGCTTCTAATGAGCTCTTCCCTGTAATTTCTGCTGGGGAATTTGCAAATAGCTGCGTGCTTAGGGAAATCCTGCTGGCTGCACCCCATGGGCAGGGAGGCAGAGGGCTGGGGGCTGGATGAGTGACCAGAGTGGGGCTGTGCTGCTGCCACAGCCATGATTTCCAGTTCCCAGCACTCCTAGGAAATCCCCATCTCACACAGCACATGAACATGACCCTGAGATCGTGCTCTGCTTCCCTCAGCCATCGCCCCCCGCTGCTGCTGTGCCGTGCGCTTCCAAAATCGCTTCGTTCCAGGGTTAGAAAAGACCCATTTTTGTGTCCTAAAGCACTGGATTTCACAGATAGAGAAGGGGAAAGGTCTTAATGCCTGCAGCTTGATCTGCTAATCTGAAAGCATGGGAAGTTGTTCCTGGGGAGATTTGCTGCCTGGCTTTCTCAATGCAGCTTTGCACAAATAGGCTTCGTTCTCCTACAATGAGCTGGAGCAGCTGGATGCCTCCCACCAAGATTGCTGATATTTAGGTCTTTGATTTTGGCCTAGACACAGAGCAATAAATTAAATGGGTTGGGGAGTTTCAGAGAGTAGTACAGATGGTGGGAAACTGAGGGTAGGGACTAGTTAAGTGCTAACGTATGGCACAGCTTCCACTCCTTTCTTTCTTAAAGGAATGGAAAATGCTGTGGGCTGCTGTTGTAGGGATTTTGCCTCCTCCTTGTCTTAGAGACCTGCAGACCACCTCTGTTACAGTCTTCATGAAAAAAAAAGTGTCCTGTGTGTGCTCCTGCCTGTGGCACAGCAATGCCCTCGGTGCCTGTCTTCATCCCAGCCTGGGTTTCTGCTTTTCTCTCCAGGAAAAGCAACTGTTAAACGAGATTTCTTCTGTCTTTTGCTTTTTTCCTCAGTAGGTCTGACCTGGTTTTGCTTTTGTTAAGCTGTGAGAATTCAAATGAAACTATTTCATTCCTTTGTCCCCCTCTGTCTGCCTTAATTCCCTGCATCCCAACTGATGGTTTAATTATTGTGTGTGACAGGAGCATCCAGGGCCTCGATTGGTGTTTATCTCTTAGGTGGTGCACAGAACAGATGTTTGTCACCCTGGTGGCTCCCAGGATGAGCTTTTGCCTAGAGAGGCAGCTTTCAAACCAGTTAATTGCCCCGTTGTGAAGCAGAAGAGTAAGTGGCTGTCCTGCAGCCATGTCCCTGGTGGCTGTGGCCAGGCTCTTCAGGTGGAAAGATGAGGATGTGGTAGGCTGGGTTGGGAAGAGATGTTTTGGAAAGGGATGGTGAGTGTGGGAGAAGGAGGAGGATGGAGGGATGGATGGAGGGGAGAGAGGCATGAGGACCAGGCTGGAGCAAGGAGTGCCTCACCTGAAAAGTCACTTTGCTTCAGACAGCACAGATTTGAATTGCAGGACTTAGTAAATTTTAAAAACTAAACTCCCTCTGAGCCCTGCATGTTTTGTGTTGTTCTTTGGCTCAGGCTGACCGAGCAGTGGCCTTGTGTTGAGCCACATCCAGTTTCTGGTTTGATGTTTGTCCCCACGAGGATTTGCTGCAGGCTTTGCTGCTGAAAAAGTGGAGTCATCTGCATAAACCCCAGTAAGTCTCTAGGTTAAGAGGCCACCAAATACCACCTCTGTCTGTGGCCATCCCTCTAATTATGAAAATAACAACCCCAGGCAGAGCTTACAGCCCTGCTGGTGGCTCAGGGTCTGTTGTGCTGTCCAGAGAACTGCATTTGAAGGAGAGAGTCATTACCCTACAGTTGGTTATGTAGGGCTCTGTGTTGCCTCCTCCCCACAGTGACAGGCCAGGCTTAATGCCTCCTGCCTTGTGGACACACAGGTTTGGGATCTGGAAGGGGAAGTGCAGACTTCCCTCACCTCCCCCTTCTGTCTTGGTGGCGCTGCCTTCTCCAGGCTTGAAACTAGAAATGGGATTTGTACCTGGCAGGTGGCTGGGGCTTAATGAGTTCCCTAAAAGTGGTGACTGCCAATCTCTGGCTGAGTGCATCTTCATCTGTTTCCTCCCCTCTGGAGAGCTGGAGCAGGGATTATCCAGAACAAATCCTGTTACCCAGCTGCCTCCTCAGTGAAGGAGTCACAGGATGGGAGTGCCCCATGGAACATAAATCTGTCAGCAGATGACATCACAGGTAAAGGCTTTTAGGGTTTCTTTGCCAGAAAGTGGCAGTGTTGATTGCCAGGCTTAGTAGTGAAGAATTTGAAGTTGTGATTCATCCCTCAATCTGTGTTTTAAGTATGTGGTGGTAAAGCTTAGGAAAATCTGTGTATGTATGAAGTGTTTCCTCTTAGGGAGCTCAGAACCCCTTAGGTGCAGCAATTACTATTTTACTTAATTGGGATTGAAATACCGAACATTCAGAACATGCCAACTCGTGTCTGTTGTGGGGAAAACTCAATTGCTCAAGAGAAAGGGCTTTTCATCCTGTCTGGATGAAAACCTATTGAAAAGAAAAATACCTGACATTTTTTTGTCATCTGCTCAAACATCTGTCTGGGCTCATGGAGGTGGTTCTTGGTGAGGAAAGTCATTCGTGAGAGGCAGCTCCCAGAAAGGAAAAGGGTTCTTTGCTCATTCTCAGACTTGTGGTATTTAGTTTGGTATTTTACTTTGTAATTACTCCAGCAATTAGCACAGCTACAGAGTTTGTCTTCCCTCTGCTGCTCTGTGTGCGCTTCTCAAACGGTGTTTGCTGGCCTGGAGGATAAACCTGCCTTGTGCAAAAGCACAGGCTGGCCCTGCAGAGGCTTTGGTGGATTTGAGGAAATCAGGATCCATGTGGATGCTGGCTCTGACCCTCTGCAGTCAGTGAGACTGAGCCTGGCCCTGAGCTGCTCCTGCACAAGTCACTGCTTTGCCTGTGTCCACCTACAGCTGCTTAGTGACATAAAAGTGAGGGCAAACAAGCTGTACCTGTGTTTTCCTTCAGCTGTTAAATAATTCCAGTCATCTTTGCAGTAGCTGAAGATGCATCAGTGTTGGTGCTGTGGGTTCATGGCCAGAGTGATGCTGAGAACGTGAATCTTGTAAAAAGAAATGAAATAACTAATGTAGCTGAGCAGATTGGACATTGTGTCACAGAGATAGAAAAGTCCTGCCTGACATGAGCTTGGGCAAACACTTTTCATGTCATTTTGTGGTTTTTTTGGTTTTTTTTTCTCCACCATTACTCACAGCATTTGCTTTGTTCAGAGCTTCAAGCTATGAGAAGCGGTGTGTAATTGCCCTGGAGGGTACATCACACTGACACAGAGCTGCCAGACACCTTCTGATTTCAAAGTGCCATTTACTCACACATTTTCAGTGTTCCTTGTTTGTGCTGGTGAAAGCAGCTCCCGACAGAGAAATGGATATTGGTGTGAGCAGCTCCTGCTGCCAGCCGAGCCCGTTCAGCTCCTGGGGTGGATGAGCAGCCTCATTCCAGCTCCCCTGGTAAGAGCCACTGAAGGACACCACAGGGTTCTTCCCTGCTTGCTTAGCTAAATGTTACTAAAGAAAATAAGTTGATAATCAGCTCCAGACCTTTTTGCAGGAGTTGCTGTGCTCTTCTCCTTCCCCTCACAGTGAGCAGAGGGCCCCTGTTGTGTTGGAAGAGCCTTGCTGGCTTGGTGGGGTTCAAAGATCCTGCAGTGACCATCCAAAGAAAAAATGCAAAATCCCAGTGGTCTGGTTGCTGTCCCTCCACTCTCCTGCCTGTAGCAGCCTGTCTGAGCCCATTTTCTGTTCAGTTATGAGCTCTTCTTCATTCTGTTTATGCTCTACTTACCAAAAGATGTTGGAGACAGATGATTTTTCTGCAGAGGATTTAATTTCATTTGAGAGAAGTGACAGTTTGTAAAACAGTCCATGGGATTAGTGTCACCTCAGCTCCTACAGGATATTCCCACCCCCATCTTGGGTATTATTTCTTTGAAATCTGAAATTTCCATTGCTGTTGATGCCCTGCCAGGCACTCCAGCAGGGCATGCTTTCCCTTGGATGCAGTTCAAGAAACCATCAGTGCTTTTCTCTTATTGTTTCTCATCAAAGCAGAGGAGCACCTTCCCTTCACTGCTCTGCTCCTGCAGCACTGGCCAAAGTAGCCAGGGATGTTCATCAATCCAGCCACACTGGAAATGTGAAATGGAAATCATTTCAGTGGCATGGAAGCTGAAATATTCATGTCCTCAAGAAAATAGACTTCAGCATTTAAAAATGTGTTCAGGGTACTGGTAGAGGTTTTGATTAAAGCCTGTGCATGTTGTTGGAGTATCTTTAATTTTGGGGATGTATCATTTAAGTAGACTGTATTGGGTAACCTGGTGTGTGTCTGCCTCCTCTGTGTCCACCTGATTTACCTGATATCTCCTTAGCCCATTGGCTTTCTATAATGAAACTATAACAACTGGGTTGCTGGGGGAAAACCCCTTTTCCTAGAGAGAATAGAGAGGTTCAGTGGATTTTCAGAGAAAATGTGCAAGCTTCACTGGCAGGAGAACCAGCTGAGCAAGTCAGCAGTGGATTTGAGATGTTGGCTTTGTGGCTTTTGTCTAGCAGAGCCTGAGCAGCATTTGATGTGTAGACATGTTTTCAGACATTTTGCATGGAGAAGGTGTTGGCAGGTCTGTTGTTAACACCCTCGCCTTTAGGCCAAACTATTGAAAATTCAAGTTCAGCTTGAATCTCATTTCAATGGCTTGGAAGGCTGCAATCTGATGGGCTGAAAAAATCTCATCCAACTCCAGCCCTTATTAGGAGCTTAATCTGAAGCTCAGCCAAAGCCCAATAAGGGGAAAAAAAAAAAGGCAGTAAAATGGAGCAAGAAATGTGCATCCAATTTACAGTACTCCTCTGCAACCTTAATTCATCCCCCTGTATACATTATGATGCCGTTTCTAATTACAGGATCTCATGTGGGTTTTTTCCATGGCACCCCTGCCCTTGCTGCTCCTGGAGGGCAGCTGAGGCAGCCCAATGAAGGATGGGGTTCCATCTGTAGAACTTCAACCCTTCACAGGCTTGGGGAGCAGGGAAGTGAGGCAAGTGATGGAAAAAGAGAGGGTAAAGTGCTGGTTGAGGAGATGGGAATTGCTGCTGTGCTGCTGCTGCAGGGCTCAGGGATGGTGCTGGGTAAATTGCTTTTCATGCACAACGAGGGACTTGATTTCCCAGGTCCCCAGGGTGAGGGTTGAGTTGCAGAAGTGCCGAGTGCTGCTGCTGCAGATGATCTCATGGGAAGTTGTACGTCAAACATGTAAAATGCCGCTCCGTGCTATTTATTTTTTTAAAAGGGAGCTGGAGGCTGATTCTGGAACTGGATGCCCAGAGCTTCTCTGTAACTCTTTTCTTCATCTGTAAACCCGAGGTGTTGTGAAGGTAGTTCTGTAGGATTTTATGAAAATAAATTCAGAATCCTTTGAGAAGAATCCCAGTCTGCAGTGGCAAACGCCTTCATTTTTGCCTTGGAGCAGCACATGAAAAGTGTGAAGTGAAGAGAGCTGAATGCTGTGCATGCACAACCAGCTGAAACCCAGAACTGAGTAATTCCTCTCTTGTTGAGCATCTATTCTTGGTTCTAACTGCGTCAGGACTGTGTGCACACATGGTATGTGGCCATGCTGTAAAGATCCCTGCAAGTGGACTGGATTAAAGCTACAGAGACAGCACATTTCCTGCATATCCTCGCTTTTCAGGGCTTGGCAACTATTCTGTTTTCTTAATGCAGCCCTTCGGTGCAGCATGGGATAAATTACAGGAGAGTACAGGCATCACTCTCCAGCAGCCAGTACCAAGGAGGAGGCTGAACTGCTCAGTCCTGAGGATGGTAATTCCTTTGCATTTCTGACCTGTAGCATAAAGTGGGAGGGTTTTGGATCATCCAGGAAGTGTGTCATTTAGGCTGCTAATGCCAGATGTCTGCTTTTGGCTTATCTGAACCTGGGTTTTGTTTGATCTTTAGCCTGAACCAGCACTGTGTGTTGGAGAATAACTCCTTGTGTCCATTGAAGAAGGAGGTGGAGGGAGTTATTTTCTTCTGTGGTTTTATGGAACTCTATAGCATTGTCTGTCTCCAAGGAGGATGTGACGCACGATGGCT